>NC_090436.1:244376866-244981366 GCF_031143425.1 Pleurodeles waltl
CTTGGCAGGATGAAGCACTCTGGGCACCAAGCCCCCTCCAGAACCAGTGGAGAAAAGCATCCACACCCTCAGTCCTTGGCAGGATGAAGCACTCTGGGCACCAAGCCCCCTCCAAAACCAGTGGAGAAAAGCATCCACTACCTCAGTCCTTGGCAGGATGAAGCACGCTGGGCACCAATCCCCCTCCAGAACCAGTGGAGAAAAGCATCCACTACCTCAGTCCTTGGCAGGATGAAGCACTCTGGGCACCAAGCCCCCTCCAGAACCAGTGGAGAAAGACATCCACTAGCTCATTCCTTGGCAGGATGAAGCACTCTGGGCACCAAGCCCCCTCCAGAACAGTGGAGAAAAGCATCCACTACCTCAGTCCTTGGCAGGATGAAGCACTCTGGGCACCAAGCCCGCTCCAGAACCAGTGGAGACTGACATCCACTTGTGAGACTGTGGCTTTGCACTCCCCAGCATGCAGCAGTGGGCATGGAGCCCCCTTGTGGAGCAGTGGCAGTGTGCGTTCATCCGGCTGAGGTGTCCCCCTCCCCCTGAGGTGCCTGTTTAATTTCGATCTGATGCCCCTGCAGTGTTCTCTCCGTTTCGAGTCAGGTATCTTGTGTGGGCTTTGCCCATGCATTTTGGGACACTGATCCACGGACGATGTTTGAGTAATATCCGGACTTGTGTAGTTGGTGTACTTATTGTATATACTGATTTTTGAACTTGCACTTTCTGATTTTTATTGATTACACTTGTTACAATTGGTTCCTTTTGTCCTTGCGTTCTTCCAGGGGGCAAAGGGGTGTATATGTAATGTTGCTGCATGTATTTGTGTGTATGGTGTTGTGGGTGAGGGTAGGGGTTTTGCATGTTGCGTGTGTGTGTCACTCACTTTGCCCTCCCACCCTCCCCTGTGTTGTAGGTGCAGTACTCACCGTGGTCGTCAACAGTGTCTTTCCTGCTCCTGATACAGATGGAGGAAGACCAGCATGGGCAGGACGTGTAGTCGGGCTCCATGGCGTCCTGGTTCCTCGTTGCATGTCGAGAGGTGAGTGGTTTCCCTTCTGTGTACTCTTTCTGTCGTGCTTTTGATAGCATTGGTACCGCCCTGGAAAAGGTGGCGGATAGGCCTCTTGTATTACAGTTGGCGGTACATTGTCTTCCGCCTGTCTATTGGCGGTTACCGCCGTGGTGGAATTTGTTTCCACCGCCATGGCGGTCGGAGTGTTAAAGTTGCTGTCTATGTTGGCAGTTTCCGCCAAGGTCGTGATTCCATTTTGTTTTCCATAGGCCTGTTGGTGGTATTACCGCTGCTTTAACACCGACCGCCAGGGTTGTAATGAGGGCCTAAGTCTTTAAGAAACTCTAAACAATATTTGTTCAATGAGGAATCCTTCTTGGACCATCTTCCTCCAGCAAATAAGGTGCCACACCTGACCCCCCATCACCTGAGACAGGCATCTGATTCTAATGCTAGATCTAGGTATGTACAAAAGATGGCCCATCTGTTCAGGCAACCACGTGGCTTAACCACCAATGTACTTCTGCTCTTGCTTACATTTCTAAGGGGACCATTTCTGAGTAGCTCAAGGCCCTTTGTAAATGTTTTATCTGTAATTGAAGTTATTTATTTCATTTCACCTTGGCACATTTTTATTGTTGGTCTTATTTGTAATAGCTGCAGTGCCCTGTAGTAAAGGAGTCCTGGAATGATCACCTGAATGGATGATAAGAGAAGACCCATCAAACTTGCTTGGTGTCAGAGGGAAGTCTGAGATTGTGTTAACATTATCCTCAATTCCTTTCTGATCATTTCTAACTTTGAATCTAGGATAATCAACACTCCTTTATCTCATTTCATAAGAACCCCAAAAAGTCAATCCTCCTTGATGGTATTTTGTCTGATTTTTCTGTATTTATTATCAATCCTAGCCTTTGGATTGAACCTGTCGTCTCCTGTACCTGACACAGTAGAAGCTCCTTTTACTAACCTAGAAAAATCATGTTGTCCAAGTAGACTACAATACTCAGCCCTTGGGATCTGAGTTACACTGACACAGGCTTTAATAACTTGATGAAACACCAAGGAGCAGAAGAGAGATCAAAGGGTAGGGATCTGAACCTGTGCATTTGCCTTTGCCAGCAAAACTGGAGATACTTCCTGTGGCTATGTAAAACTGCTACCATTAAATAGGCATCATTTAGGGTCTAAGTGCATAATCCAAACCCCAGGAAGAATAATATTATGATTTTCATCTTGTAATGGCAGGAAAGCACAAAATGATTGAGATTCCGTATTAGTTTCTTACCGGTCAGAATTTTTTGTATTTCTTCTGAATTAAAACCATACATATGACAAGCTCCCTGGGATGTCTGCAACACAGTTCTAGTTCTCCTTTTGAAAGTATATATTTTGCGTCCTCAAAGATTAACTCTGCACAATCCTGGAAAAACTGCATTGTAGCAAGCAGTCTATGCTGAAATTAAGGGGCATAGAAGTCTATCTGAAATGGCTAAAATGTTTGGAGACCTAAAAATCACTGGAAAATAGCTCCAAATGCCTGCACATAAAGGGCTGATATGACCCCTTCTTTTACAAAAGAGGAAGGAGGAAAAGCACTCTTACCTTGGCTCTCCTGTCTCTTGTTTGTGTGCCATTGAAGCCAAAATGTCCACCCCCTCTCCTTTGCAGGGAGAACATTGGCTTAGAATATTTGTATTGGTTGCTGAAGTAGGTTTGAAAAAGCTTGACCGGCCAGCAAAGTGATGCCTGAATCCGCCAGCCCTGAGAGAAACCCAACCAGATACCCTAATCAATAGGGATGGGAGTTGCCAAAAGATGCAAAAGTTTGTGCATAGCAACTATTCTCTTTAATGAAATTGTCTCCAAAGTGAGAACCTTGAGTGTTTAAACCAACTTTTGACCCTGCTAATTCATCAAACTTAGGATCTATTCTTAGCAAAACCTCCTTCCTCCTTCATAGAAAAGACTTTCACTTACATTCTCTAAGAAGCATATTACCCCTGGGCCTACCTGGACATTATTTCAGGATCAGGCGGTTCTCCCATATCACCTGCTCAGCCAAGCATAGGATCCTTGTTAAATGCCCCAGGGTATCTAATAACATATCTTGGCAAGAAGCCTAAGGCCCATATTTATACTTTTTGACGCTAAACTGCGCTAACGCAGTTTAGCGTCAAAAAGTTTTGCGCCGGCTAACGCCATTCTGAAGCGCCATGCGGGCGCCGTATTTATTGAATGGCGTTAGCCGGCGCAAGCAGACCGGCGCTGCCTGGTGTGCGCGAGAAAAACCACGTACACCAGGCAGCGCCGGCGTAGGGGGAAAATGGCGCATGGGCGTCTTAAAATGGGGCAAGTCAGGTTACGTCGAAAAAATCTTCGTAACCCGACTTGCGCCATTTATTTTCGACGCCCATCCCCCATCAACATGACTCCTATCATTGTAAAGATAGGAGTCATGCCCCCTTGCCCAATGGCCATGCCCAGGGGACTTCTGTCCCCTGGGCATGGTCATTGGGCATAGTGGCATGTAGGGGGGCACAAATCAGGCCCCCCTATGCCAAAAAAAATTATTAAAAAAAAATAAAAAAATACTTACCTGAATGTCCCTGGGGTGGGTCCCTCCAGCCTTGGGTGTCCTCCTGGGGTGGGCAAGGGTGGCAGGGGGGGTCCCTGGGGGCAGGGGAGGGCACTCTGGGCTCATTTTGAGCCCACTTGTCCCTTAACGCCATGCCTGACCCAGGCGTTAAAAAGCGGCGCAAATGCGCCGTTTTTAGCCACGCCCACTCCCGGGCGTCTCTTTTGCCCGGGAGTATAAATACCACGTAAAGGCCTGGGAGTCATTTTTTAGACGGGAACGCCTCCCTTGCATATCATTAACGCAAGGAAGGGGTTCACGCAAAAAAATGACGCACATTCCGGGAACTTTGGCGCTATTCGCCTCTAACGCCATAGTATAAATATGGCGTTAGTTGGCGTTAGTTTAGCGTCGAATTTGCGTCGAAAAAAACGACGCAAATTCGGCGCAAACGGAGTATAAATACGGCCCTAAGTTCTTTCCTCCCCTTTTCTGGGATCTTTAACCCCATTTGCTTAGGAGAGTCATAATTTGAAGTGAGCTGTTGGAGTCAGGACTGCTTTGGCAGTACTGGTTGACCTAGGGTATTCTGTCCTCATTTTAGACATAGCGGCGTGATCAATAGGGTTTCTAATTCTGGCCTTCATGATCATTCCAGAAAGGCGAGGGAGCCCACTCCTCAGAATGTTGGTGCTGTAGCAGTCCTGGATAAAACATTGTTTTACCTTCTCTGAAAATCACTGTTTGTAGCTTATCAGCCTTCAGTTTAATTTGTTAAATTAAGACCATCATTATCACAATATGAATTGTTATAGAGAGCATCCACACATAAATCATTTGGATGGACAAACTCTTTTTTTTTTTACCCCCACACATATTAACATCTGAATTCTGCCAGAGGAACTTTAAGTCTACTTCCCTTTCGGGAATTGACTGCCTCCAAAATCATTCATGTTCATGTGCATTGTCTAGCTGGTGCTCCCTTTGCTTTTTTCCCTATATTTTTCCCCCAGAGGGTGCAGTCAAATAATTCATTATTGCAGTTGCCACAGAATTACCTATATCTTTGACCGCATTCTTGTTAGACCTGACAGCCTTAGGGTGGTCACCCCTAACTTTTTGCCTGCCTCCCGCCACTTTTTGGACCTGTTTTTGCTGGCTTTTAGACTCTGCGCATTTTATCGCTGCTAACCAGTGCTAAAGTGCATATGCTCTCTCCCTTTAAACATGGTAATCTTGGATCATACCTGACTGGACTATTTAATTTACTTATAAGTCCCTAGTAATGTGCACTATACAGGGAGTGCAGAATTATTAGGCAAATGAGTATTTTGACCACATCATCCTCTTTATGCATGTTGTCTTACTCCAAGCTGTATAGGCTCGAAAGCCTACTACCAATTAAGCATATTAGGTGATGTGCATCTCTGTAATGAGAAGGGGTGTGGTCTAATGACATCAACACCCTATATCAGGTGTGCATAATTATTAGGCAACTTCCTTTCCTTTGGCAAAATGGGTCAAAAGAAGGACTTGACAGGCTCAGAAAAGTCAAAAATAGTGAGATATCTTGCAGAGGGATGCAGCACTCTTAAAATTGCAAAGCTTCTGAAGCGTGATCATCGAACAATAAAGCGTTTCATTCAAAATAGTCAACAGGGTCGCAAGAAGCGTGTGGAAAAACCAAGGCGCAAAATAACTGCCCATGAACTGAGAAAAGTCAAGTGTGCAGCTGCCACGATGCCACTTGCCACCAGTTTGGCCATATTTCAGAGCTGCAACATCACTGGAGTGCCCAAAAGCACAAGGTGTGCAATACTCAGAGACATGGCCAAGGTAAGAAAGGCTGAAAGACGACCACCACTGAACAAGACACACAAGCTGAAACGTCAAGACTGGGCCAAGAAATATCTCAAGACTGATTTTTCTAAGGTTTTATGGACTGATGACATGAGAGTGAGTCTTGATGGGCCAGATGGATGGGCCCGTGGCTGGATTGGTAAAGGGCAGAGAGCTCCAGTCCAACTCAGACGCCAGCAAGGTGGAGGTGGAGTACTGGTTTGGGCTGGTATCATCAAAGATGAGCTTGTGGGGCCTTTTCGGGTTGAGGATGGAGTCAAGCTCAACTCCCAGTCCTACTGCCAGTTCCTGGAAGACACCTTCTTCAAGCAGTGGTACAGTAAGAAGTCTGCATCCTTCAAGAAAAACATGATTCTCATGCAGGACAATGCTCCATCACACGCGTCCAAGTACTCCACAGCGTGGCTGGCAAGAAAGGGTATAAAATAAGGAAATCTAATGACATGGCCTCCTTGTTCACCTGATCTGAACCCCATTGAGAACCTGTGGTCCATCATCAAATGTGAGATTTACAAGGAGGGAAAACAGTACACCTCTCTGAACAGTGTCTGGGAGGCTGTGGTTGCTGCTGCACGCAATGTTGATGGTGAACAGATCAAAACACTGACAGAATCCATGGATGGCAGGCTTTTGAGTGCCCTTGCAAAGAAAGGTGGCTATATTGGTCACTGATTTGTTTTTGTTTTGTTTTTGAATGTCAGAAATGTATATTTGTGAATGTTGAGATGTTATATTGGTTTCACTGGTAATAATAAATAATTGAAATGGGTATATATTTGTTTTTGTTAAGTTGCCTAATAATTATGCACAGTAATAGTCACCTGCACACACAGATATCCCCTAACATAGCTAAAACTAAAAACAAACTAAAAACTACTTCCAAAAATATTCAGCTTTGATATTAATGAGTTTTTTGGGTTCATTGAGAACATGGTTGTTGTTCAATAATAAAATTAATCCTCAAAAATACAACTTGCCTAATAGTTCTGCACTCCCTGTATGTGCCTAGGGCCTGTAGATTAAATGCTACTAGTGGGCCTGCAGCACTGGTTGTGCCACCCACTCAAGTAGCCCCTTTACCTTGTCTCAGGCCTGCCATTGCAAGGCCTGTGTGTGCAGTTTCACTGTCACCTCGACTTGGCATTTAAAAGTACTTGCCAAGCCT
Organism: Pleurodeles waltl; assembly: GCF_031143425.1. Lineage (NCBI taxonomy): Eukaryota > Metazoa > Chordata > Amphibia > Caudata > Salamandridae > Pleurodeles > Pleurodeles waltl. Next base: position 244,383,482 of record NC_090436.1, read on the forward strand.
AAACCTCCCCTTTCTCCACATATAAGTCACCCCTAATGTGTGCCCTAGGTAACTCCTAGAGCAGGGTGCTGTGTGGGTGGAAGGCAGGACATGTACCTGTGTAGTTTACATGTCCTGGTAGTGTAAAACTCCTATATTCGTTTTGCACTACTGTGAGGCCTGCTCCCTTCATAGGCTAACATTGGGGCTGCCCTCATACAGTATTGAACTGGTAGCTGCTGATCTGAAAGGAGTAGGAAGGTCATATTTAGTATGGCCAGAATGGTATATACCAAATCCTGCTGACTGGTGAAATTGGATTTAATATTACTATTCTAGAAATGCCACTTTTAGAAAGTCAGCATTTCTTTGCACTTAAATCTTTCTGTGCCTTACAATCCAAGTCTGGCTGGGCTTAGTTGACAGCTCTTTGTGCATTCACTCAGACACACCCCAAACACAGGGTACTTAGCCTCACTTGCATACATCTGCATTTCGAACATTTCGACGCACAGCTTGTTCCGCGGCGAGAAAAATGCCACACACCGATCGAGGCGACGCCTTCGGGTTGACCGGAACTTCGCCGCACCGCCTCGCAAGGACAACGCCGCCCGACTTCCAGAGGGGAAATTGACGCGACGCCTGCTGTGAGAGCGAAACTTCAACGCACAGCCCCGCGGAACGACGCGCAGCCGGAAAACAAACAGGAGAATCCACGCACAGACCCGGGACATCTGGCAATCCCCGTGACCCATAGAAAGAGACTGTCCACGTGCCGGAAAACGACGCACGACTTCCCCGCGTGAAAAATAACGACGCAAGTCCATGTGTGCTGGGGAGAAATCGACGCACGCATAATTTTTCCACGTATCTCTTCTTCTGCGGCCCTTTGCAGAGATTTTCCACTCCAAACCAGGTACTTTGTGCTTGAAAGAGACTTTGTTTGAGTTTTAAAGACTTAAGACACTTTACATCACTTTCCAGAGATATATCTACAATTTCATATTGCATCTTTATTCGTTTTGACCTACAATTTTCCTGATAAATATTATATATTTTTCTAAACACTGTGTGGTGTATTTTTGTAGTGCTATATTGTGTTATTGTATGATTTATTGCACAAATACTTTACACATTGCCTTCTAAATTAAGCCTGACTGCTCCTGCCAATCTACCAGAGGGTGGGCACAGGATAATCTTGGATTGTGTGTGACTTACCCTGACTAGAGTGAGGGTTCTTGCTTGGACAGAGGGTAACCTGACTGCCAATCAAAAACCCAATTTCTAACAATTCTTAAATAAGATAGAACCAACGTTTTAAAATTGAATTGGACACAATGTGTCAATAAATTTGCAATGGTTTGTTTTAGAAATGTTCTCCTCTCTCTCATTATCTTCTTCAACATGGTCTTTGTTATGATCATTAACCCCCATTGAACCCCCCACAAATCTTGGTTAGAACAAACCTTTAACAGCTCAACAGTTTAACTCTCTATCCTTTTTACTGCAGTAAACAACCAGCAATATCATCAGCAAATATCATCATGTAAAACAATGTTTTCAAGCATAAACTCATTGAGCATTATTTTTCCGTTGCATTTGCATGGAAATAAACAGTGGGACAAAAATCTCTGAGCCTGATTCACAAAGGTGAACTATATTACTTACTTGAACATGCCATTTCAATTAAAAAGGACCTCAAGTTGGAGGATTCTTTCCCACGATGGTGGCACCTCCAAGAGCTCCTCCATTCTGCATTTTTTCAACTACCGAACAGAACGCATAAACAAGATATTATTTCACATTAAACAATTTTGTTTGATCTTCCATGACTGAAGTTCTACCCGCCACATTACCATAATTATGGACCCTTACTCTCAGGGCATTATATCTCCTCTCTTGCATGATGGTTTTTCAGCACTACCAATACCACTTTATTATGTCTGCCCATCTCTAGATTTGCTTCTGGTTTTATTTCTTCTTCCATACCTTCCCATGCTGGTTTTATAACCAAAATCACTGCACTTCTCATATTATATTTCTTATGAAGATCTACTGCACACGGTTTGAACTATTATAACCTTCATTTGATAATGGGTAGGACTTCCGGTTTTATGGTATCTTTTTTTAAAAAATTTTTATCTCATTTTATCCATATTTTTGGCAATCTTATCAGTAACTGTCTATATTATTTTGTGTTTTGAGTATAAATAGATTCGTAAAATGGTATATTTCAACATTTATTTTTTAACTGGTAGACATGCATTCAAACGTCAATGCCTGTCGTGTTTTAGCAAATTAAATAGCAAAAATTAACAACACTACATGTAAATATTAGCAGTATGTTAACATATCCCTATATTTAATTAAATCTCATCCAGTTTTTTAACTTCCCCTGCATCCTATCTGTTTAAGCTATAGATATGGAACTCATGAAGGACAGCATGGAAAGTCACGTGCAAGAATCATCATTTTCTGTATTTTTCTGCTGTTAAAAATAAAGACAAAGAAGAAACACAATGTTTTTTGTTTGTATTTATTTTTAAAAATCTGTAAAAATTGAAAACTGGGAGCCTTGATAATACATGGTGAATAAGTCTGTTCACAACATTTCAAGATGGACTCTCCTCTCTATAGTATCACATGGTTCTCATTTGACCTTTGACTTCTATCATCAATTCCTTATATACAGTCCCTGGCCATTCTCCAGTTATCCTGCTACATGGGATGCCAAGCTAGAATTAACTTTTTCACCAATGCACTGCAATAATTCGCCTTTCTGATCTGCCCTTACACCCTCATTCTCCTTCCATCGTACACCTCCAAGGTGATACTGTTGCCTTTAATTTAGCTCCGACTTTTCTTTTTCTAGCATGATGTGCTATTTTCAGAAGACAATATAGGAACCAGGGTATGTCAACCACAGCATGCCGTCACAAAGTCCTTCTTTTATCTGTTACACAGCTGGCTTTTAAAACAATTGTGCTCACTGCTCACCTCTCTTTCATAGATATACCACATAAATCCTGCAGTGTCGTTCCTCTTATTGTTTGCTAATACTTCTGCCTTTGATGACCTGACAGCTTTAGGTATGATCATATTAGATGGCATTTCTCTTCTTTCTCTTTTTTCTCCTTCAAACTAACTCATTTCATATATTCTCCTAAAAAAACTAAGTTTACAGGGATGTTATAGTTATCTCAAGTAACTATAACCCATGCCCTAAAGTAACTATAACTCACGCCTTCGCCATGCACAATTCTTTTGTCTAAAATGTTACAGCAAATATTACATTAATATTACCAATGACATTATCAAAGATGTCAGGAGTGCCATAATTTGTGGGTAATTAGCAGTGCATGGCGAAGGCACGAGTTATAGTTACCTTAGGGCATGCGTTATAGTAACTTGAGATAACCATAACAGATACATTTCTAAGGTTTTGTACGTTTAAAATGTGAGCCATAGTGAATTTCTATGTTTTTAAAATTCTATTTCCTAACTATAATGTCCCAGTAACCTTTGGTTTTTTTCAGTGAATTTATATGGTTCTTTTAACGTACAGTAATTTCCATTACTATACGTTAATCCAACCACGTGTGCAGGGGACAGAGATGAAAGCTCCACTGTTTGACAGTGGGATCCACCTTACAGGTCCTGCGGTCAAACAGCGGAGTGTTTGCTGTGGCTTGGCTGCAGCTTCAGAGCTGCAGCCAAGCCACAGCAAACAGCTATGTCCTGGAGATGGGCACTCCGGGACAAAGCAGGAGGCAGCCCTGGAAGGGTGGCAGTTCCCAGGGCCATTATTGGCTCCATGAGACCCCCCTCCAATGTCCACATAGCCCCGGGAAGGTGCCGATCCCCTGGGATTAATGGGGGCCTGTAATGGACCCCCTTTAAATTATTTAGTGTGTGCCCTTAGGAGGTGGCGATCACTGGAGCATGGTGGGGGGCATGCAGGCCCCCGTTCGAATTTCTATATTCACCCTAGGGAGGTGGTTGTCCGTGGGGCTATGGGGGAGGCCATAGGGCCTCTCACACTTTAAAAAAACATTTTGCTGCATGGCCCCCCTGCTCACATTAGTTCAATCGCCCAAGAGAGGTGGTGGTCCCTGGGACTTATTAAAGCCCAAGGAGGGGGGTCCCATGACTTTTGTTTCTGGGACTCGGCTGAAGCTGAGTCCCAAGATTGCTACCAACACATCCTTGTGTTCCTAGTGTTGGCAGCCAATCAGTTATCAGCACGGGACAATTTGATTCATGGAGAATCCGCTGTGCTAGATATCTATATTTTGTGGCCTTAAATTACTTCAAAACTACTGAACGGATTTACACTAAACTACAAAAAGTGTACTCTGTGGAAGAGAATCTAGTTTAGTGCCAAATTTGGTGTAATTCCATTCAGCAGTTCGGGCTGTAGGCATGTCTAAAGAATTGAAAATCCCCATTGACACAGAATGGAGAAAAAGTGTTTTGGGACCCTCCTTTACTACAGCCCCCACTTCACGGATCACCTTGAAACTTTAAAGACAGCAGCTGAACTAACCAAAATATTAGTTTTGAAATTTTCATGAAGATTCATCATGCTGTCAAAGGAAATAATTGTCCCAATTATAACTACCTAGTGGCGACCGACAATAGTTAATGTATGTGTACAGTATATATTTTTATGCTGGTTTCTCACCTCGATGCACATGGATGCACTATCAGTATAATTACTGCAATGATTTTTTTTTCCCCTTATTGACCTGATGATCTCCGTTGCATGGTTGGCAGTGAAACTGCACAAAGTACTTCACACACACATATATCTTAATTATACATTCACTTTAAGAATATATAATAATGGCAATTTTGTTTGTTTCTATTTTGCCTCCTGAATTCTCCAGTCCTCCCCCGCACCCTTTTTTTCTGTGTGATCTGATTGTGTTATCTGTTATACCTGCTATTACTATTATAAACTACTAGGCTTATAACTTTTAAAATCATTATATACAACCTTGAAAAACGCAGGATTGGGGGGCGCTTAAGGGGTGAAATACATGTTGGCTGGCTTACAAAACACTAATGAATGTTGAATCATAGATTGCAGTGACATAGAGTACAATGGATCAGAGTACAGTGGAGGATAGTAGAGTGGTGTAGAGTAGAGTGGCATAGAGTGCAGTGGTGTTGAATTCATTGTCATAGAGCGCAGTGGAATAGAATAGATTTCAATGGTGTAGAATAGAGTCAGTGGTATAGAGTAGAGTGGTGCAGAGTAGAATAGTATAGAGTGCAGTGGCGTAGAGTGCAGTGGCCCAGAGTAGAGTGGTGTGGCATAAAGTGCAGTGGCATAGAGTGCAGTGGCATAGAGTAGAGTGGTGCAGAGTAGGGTGTCGTAGAGTACAGGTGCATAACGTGCAGTGGCATGGAGTGGTGCAGAGTACAGAGGCGTAGACTGAAAAAGCCCAGAGTGCACTATGCGGCTGGGTACAGTGCAGTGGCATAGACTGCAGTGATGTACAATAGAGTGGAGCGGAGTAGTTGGGGCATAAAGGGCAGTGGAGTAGAGTGGAGTGGTGTGGAGTGGTGTGGTGTAAAGTGCAATGGCATAAAGTGCAGTGGCATAGAGTGGTGAACAGTAGAGTGTCATAGAGTTCAGTGGAATAAAGTGCACTGCATAGAGTGCAGTGGCACAGAGTGCAGGAATATAGAGAGCAGTGGTGCACAACTGAATACATAGAGTGCGGTGGCATAGAGTGACACAGAGTACTATGGCATAGAGTAGAGTTGTGCAGAGTGGAGTGGCATAGAATACAGTGGAATAGAGTGCAATGGCAAAGAGTAGAGCGGTGCAGAGTAGCGTGCAGTGGCGTAGAGCTCAGTTGCATAGAGTAGAGTTTCATAGTGTGCAGTGGCATAAGGTGCAGTGGCATAGAGTGCATTGGTGTAGAGTGGTGCTGTTGCGTAGATTCTCATTATGCTAATGAGGCTACTGGATTTGGGAGACAGGATCACATGGATTGTGGCTACTAAGTAGAATTCCACACCACATGACACCTGTCAGCCTAATCTGGGTTCTCCGCCTATCTTGCAGCACCTCATCTCTGGCCGAGATGATTGTGGCAACCGGGGGCATGACAAAAAGACTCCTCAGGGGAATCATGGTCGATCAGATCCCTTCTCTTTCTCTCAGTTACGAAAATGTCTCATACAGGCAACTACAACAGAGGCAGAATATGGTTCAATAAGTATTTTTTGAAATAACTACATCTTAGATAAAAAGGCATGCATTGCAATAACTAGGATGATAAAACACAATAAAAACAAGCAGGTGACTGACAGAGTAAAACACAAGAATAGTCCTACCATACTGTCACTACGAGTGATGTATATATTTCTCCTACCCAAACTATGTCTGAACACAGCATAATAAGCCTAATCTGCCCTTTGGTTCCCCCTGGGGGTAAATCATCCCTCATACCAGGAGGAAAAAACCTGTAATATAGAGAGACACCATCCCCAGGTGGACCAGGGGTCCGGCCATTTAGGCAAGTAGCTGCAGTGAAGCAGTCAGCAATAAGCATGCAGTTGTGGTCATCCGACTGGAATCTCCCTCTAATGTGTCTAGGACAAAGGGGTGTTTTTACTATAAAATAGCTGACATTCTAAGAAACAGTCCCTAAGTATGAGTGTGTGTTTTCTGTGAAAGTTGGAGACACAGCATACCACATTTGTTGGCAACCCTATCTGACTGTAGACTTGGAGAAAGCACACAGTGAAATAAATGTCCTACTAAGAATGTAATGCTTTCCTTGGCAAAAGTACAATGAGATAAAGAAAATAAAACAGCACCGCAAGTGTTGCTATTGCTAGAAAGATAAAGCAATGCTGAATCAAATGTAACAGGGTTAAAGTGCAAAGTGGCAGGCCTAGTTAGCTTAAAACAACGTGTCTAAAACATGGCTAAAATAGATATACAACAGTGCAGAGTACGGAGCATGGAGTGCAATGGTGCAGATTAGAATGGCATGGAGTGCAGTGGAGTAGAATGGCACAGAGTACGTAGTGGCATAGATTGCAGTGCTTGAGAGTGCAATGGGGTAGAGTGGTGCAGAACAGAGTGGAGTGGCATGGAGTGCAGTGGCTTTGAGTAGAGTGGTGCTGAGTAGAGTGCAGTGGTTTAGAGTAGAGTCCAGTGGTGTACAGCACAGTGCCATAGAATACAGGGTAGAGGGTGTGGAAAGGAAAAGAAGAAACATGGAAGGGATTGGTGGCTACATGGACAGGGATATGGGAGACACAGGCTGAAAACACAAGTACTCTCATGGAGTGCTTGTCCACAAAGATAAAATTAGTTACAAAACATTGAGCAGAGGATGGACACAAGTACTTGGTCCATGCTTCAGGGAAGGGCCAAACATTAGACAAGTATATGACACCTGCATGCCATAACAAATAGGAACAAAGGAAATGAGAGCAATGTTGAAGCTAACAAATGATAAGCTGTGGGGAGGCTATAAGCCCACTGTATGTAAACAACATGTCTCACAGAGGCAGCGCATGCACTGTCTAGGCGACACCAAAAAAGGTGAAAATGGCACAAAGCTTGTGATCTTTCACATGTGTGTAACAGTGTAAGGGGTAAAGCATTGAAAAATACACTTCCTGCACTTGGATGTTGTAAGAAATTGGGTTGTTGGCTGATTAGGGAGTGAGCCCTAGTCAAACAGCAATCACAGTTCTTGTCAAGGAAAGGCACAGGCAAACCCCAAATTAACTTGTGTTCATTCTCTGGTAGCTTGGCAGAGAGTAGTCAGGCTTAACTTGAAGGCAATGTGTAATGTATTTGTGCAACACTCCAAACAGTAAAAAAGTGAAACCACTACGCAAAAAGGATCCCACACCAGGTCTGAAAAATATAACTTAATTTAATAAATAAAAGAAGACCAACACAACAAAAATCCAATTAGTAGAACTTGAGTCATGAATTTCTAAAGAATAAACTGTAGTAAACTGCCTAATTGCAAAAAGCACCAAACAGGGATTTCCAATTGCACCAGAAGTAGTAGCAATGCGTCGGTTTTGCTTGAGGATGTGCCGCTCAGCTGAGGAAATGTGTTGGTTCTTCTCAGGGATGCGCTGCTCAGCAAGGAGGACATGTGGATTCCACTAGAGAGCACTTTGGGCCACTTCCAAGGGTCCAGGACTGGTGTAGTACCACTTTGCAGGCTAGACTCACAGATAGCAGAGTACAGATGCTAAAGAAGGGTAGTTGGTAGGCTTTTGTGTCCTTGAGACTTGAGATCAGAAGGCCAGCCATCTAGCCCTTCGAGTCACTCTGGGTTCTGTGTTGGAGAGAAGCAGGTCCAATCCTTCTTACTCCCAGGCAAGAGGGAAGCAGGCAACAGATCGGGCCAGCAACAAAGGAGTCAAACAGAATTCAGTCCATCAGAGTGGCTGGCAGTCCTTTAGCAGCACAACAGTACTTCTTTGTGGCAGAGTATTCACAGGTCCAGAAGAGTACCGAAGTGGTGGTGTCTGAGGTCCAGTCGTTATACCCAGTGGAGCCTTTGATGTGTGTGAGATATCAAAGGCATGCCTTAGAAGTGCAAGGATGTCCTACCATCACTGCTCCGGGTCCAGACCAACTACACGGGGTATGCAGCCTTTTGTGTTGGGACAGGACACAGCCTATTCAGATGTTATAGAGGCTGTGTCCAGTTTCTCCCTCCCATCCTTCCCAGGGTGACCCATCAGGTCACATCTAATCTCCTTTTGTGTGAGACTGTCTAGGAGGAATACGGAAACCCCAACTGCACCCAGTCACATGACCAGAAACAGGCTGCAAGCACCAAATGACTAAGGCAAGCAAACGCCAACTTTCTAAAATTGACATTTTCAGAATTGCAATTTAAAATCTGACTTCACCATAAGATAGGACTTTAACTTGTGATTCCAGATATACCACACTTGAAGGGGTTATTTCTTCCCATTTGAGATCTATGTTTACTAAAGTATTATAAGGCAATTTCAGTGCTAACCTGTGGTAGAGGTAGGCACTGCAGTGGTGAAAAATGAATTTAAGGGTTTCTCAGTACTACGACATGTAAAACTAAAAAGTACAGGTCCTATTTTTTAACTACATTGCACCTTGCCCTCTGGGCTGTCCATGTTCTACTCTAGGGGTGATATTTGTATTAAAAGAGAAGGTTTAAAATGGCAGTTAGTTTAAAACTGTGCACATATGCTATGCAATGGCAGGCCTGAGACATGTTTAGAGGGCTACTTAAGTGGGTGGCACAATCAGTGCTGCAGGCTCACTAGTAGTATTTAATGTGCATGCCGTGGATGCAGGTAGTGCACTTTACTAGTGATTTATAAGTAAATTAAATGTGCCAATTGGGTATAAGCCAAGATTTCTATGTTTTAGGGAAAGAGCACAATCACTTTAGCACCGGATAGCAGTGTTAAAGTGTGGAGAATCCTAACGACAGCAAAAAAAAGTCTACAAAAACAGGTCTCAAGGCAAAAAGCTAGGGAGAAACCACGCCAAAGATGCCATGTCTAACACAAATGTTATTTAGAGGGATTATAAGGGCTATTCCTGCCAACCTGAATAACTCAGTAATGTAAGCAGAGCATTGAAATAAGGTATCTTTGAAGGGGGCTTAAAGGGGCCATCTTCAGGGCAGGAAGGTGTCCAGGGACACTGGAGGAGCAATACTGAAAGCAGGGTAATTAAAAAATACTGTGTGGAAACTGTACAAGAGTCCTCTAAGTAAGACAGTCAAACTGAAGTTAAATAGACAGCAAAGAGTGTCTGGTCCCTGTGGGGCGATGACAATGGCAAACAAGCTGGTAATTAAAAACAGCATGCAGCAGAAGTCCCTGGAAACGGGAGGGGAGAGTGTTTGTCCTATTCCGAGAAAAGAACTGTCTGGTGTGCAAGCTAGAGAGGAGAAGGTCGCAGACGGGTGTCAATGTCAAAAGAATGTCAAGTCTGATATCTGAAATGAAGCTTCCAGGTCCGCAATAGTTACAAAAGGCCGAACATCGACAATCTTTGGTTCAATAGCAACAAGGAAAGGACCGGGCGCGTGACATGGTAGCGTTCTGGGGTAGGAGTCTGTGGTGAGGGGGTCCTTTCTTTTTTATATTCCAAACAACTACTTGCCTTGGGCATGCAACAGAGCATTCCAAAAAAACAGGGACCTTTTCGACGTGTGGACCCCACCTCGCACCCCCAGGAAAGACTTCTCCTTGTTCTCCATTATACTCATTGACATATTACTGCCCACAATAATGGAACTGCATTATACAGAGAAGCTCCATACCATGAATATATACATCTAGAATGGTGTCTGCAGAAAAGAGACAACAAGGAGAGAACTTCTTACAGTTACAAACTTAGTGACACTCCAGTAGGTTTGGTCCATCATTAAAACTGAACATTTTAACAGTAACTCTTTCACGATACAGAAAGCGTGACTTCGATGATTTTGAATAATTAGTGTCAATCACGATGTGATGTGAATTTGCAGATGCAGTGCCGTGGCTCTTTAAAGATAACCTTTGTCTCCCTGTGCAAATTACTTCTCTGAGCGGTTTACAATTCTGAAAAAAGTAGAACACGGGGTTAAAGGGCACGGGATTATGTTTTCAGCAGCAGCAGCATTGCCACTGGGACCCATAGACAGGGACACTTCCGGGATTGATTACATTTCCAGCATTAGACTGTAAAACCGCGGCCACGTTCACCACTGCACGGGCGCAAAGAAGTAGTGCTCAGGGTTTCTAGAAGCAGAGGCGAGGCTCGCGCTGACTCTGGAATCATCCAATCATAATGCAGCCCAGCTGATGTCGAGCAGAGGCATCTTGAATGCGCCACCGAGCTCTGGTGCCACTGCATCACTGACTGCTTCACCCATGCCTGAGCTAGGTCACTAGGCACTGCCTAGGGTGACCACCCGTCCGTAAATTTCACGGACTGTCCGTAATTTCGCCCTGCTGTCCGTTGTCCGTGATGAAAGCCTTTCACCTAAAGGGCAAAGGAGGCAGGGCGAAATTACGGCAGAGGAGTTTCCCCAGCTGGGCTGGAAGGCAGGGGGTCTCCAGTGCTCTGAGGGAGGGAGGGGCAGACAGATAAGAAAAGGCCTTCTTGCCAGGGGGTCTCCTTCCCTAAAGACATGCAAATGTGCCCAACTGGTAAATCTGCAAATACAAAGGGGCTTGAAAACCTGCATTGACTTTACTAAGGAGTCACTTCAAGTTTTCTGGTGGCAAAGATATTTCTTTTAGAGAGGTATTGTAATGGTGATCCAAGGTGAGCTGTGGAGTGTGTGGTTTTAATGGAGTGTTATACATTTTTTTAGTACTAGGTATAAACTGTATATTATTCAAATCTGTATTTGAGAAGCACTTTTTTTTAATTTAACTGAAATGTATTTGTGCATTTTGTAGCAGCCTTTATTATGCTGTAATTGTATTTTTTACAGTTCTTTCAGGTACTTCGGTACCTCACAGTACTAACAAACATTGGCAAAGCAATAGGTCTCATCTACGAAAGAGTTATTGGCTTTGCTAATGTGTTTTAGCCATTAGCCATGTTATACACCAGAGTAGCTGCTGTTCAGCATGGCTTAAAGCTAGTGGCATAGTGGTGTGGAGTGGAGTAGAGTAGCATAGAAGCAGTGGCGTAGAGCCCAGTGGTGCAAAGTACAGTGCAGTTGTTTATAGTGCGTTAGCATAGAGTGCAGTGGTTTAGAGTGCAGTGGCATGGGACAGAGTAGAGTGGCATAGAGTGCAGTGGAGTAGAGTGGCACACAATAGAGTGGCAGAGAGCAGTAGTGTAGAGTGGTGCAGTGGCATAGATTGCAGAGTAGACTCACGTTGCAGGGAGTGCAGTGGTGTGGTGTAGTGTAGAGTGGTGCAGAGTAGGGCAAAGTGCTTTAGAGTGGAGTGATGCAGAGTAGAGAGGCATAGAGTGCAGTGGCATAGAATGCAGTAGTACATTGGTGTATAGTACGGTGGTGGAGAGTGCAACACTGCAGAGTAGAGTGTCAGTGCAGTGATGTTGTGTGGAGTAGAGTGGCACAGAGCAGTGGGGTAGAGTACAGTGGTACAGAGTAGAGGGCAGTGGCGTACAGTGCATTTGTTTAGAGTGCATTGGCGCAGAGTGCAGTGGCATAGAGTGGCATGGGGTAGAGTTACATAGAGTGCCGTGGAGTAGAGCGGCATACAATAGAGTAGCAGAGAGTGCAGTAATGCAGAATGGTGCAGTGTCATAGAGTGCAGAGTAGACTCATGTGGCATAGAGTGTAGTGGTGTAGAGTGGTGCAGAGTGGAGTATTGTAGAGTGGTGTAGAGTAGAGTGCCTAGAGTGCACTGGCATAGAGTAGAGTGGTGTAGAGTGCAGAGTAGAGTGTCAGTGCAGTGGTGTAGAGTGGTACAGAGAACAGTGGCATAGAGTACAGTGGTGCAGAGTAAAGGGCAATGCAGTTGTTTAGAGTGCACTGGTGTAGAGTGCAGTTGCATAGAGTGGCATTGGGCAGAGTAGAGTGGCATAGAATGCAGTGGAATAGAGTATATTGGTGCAAAATGCAGTAGTACAGAGCAGAGTGGTGTAGAGTATAGTGGCGGCCAGAGCAGTGTTGCAGAGTGTCAGCTTGCAGTGGTGTAGAGTGCATTGAACTAGAGTGCAGTGGTCAGAGTGGTATAGAGTACAGTGGCGTAGAATAGATTGTTTCAGAGTAGAGTGCAGTTGCATAGAGTGGAGAGGTGCAGGGTAGAGTGCAGTGGCATAGAATGCAGTGGCACAGAGTGCAGTGGCATAAAGTAGATTATTTCACAGTAGAGTGAGGTAGCTTAGAATGGAGTTGCATAGAGTGTGATGGCATAGAGTAAAGTAGTGTAGAGTGCCGTGACATAGAGTGCAGAGGTGCAGAGTAGATTAGAATGATGTACAGTGTATTGATGTAGAGTGCAGGGGCATAGAGTTGAGTGTTACAGAGTAAAGTGCATTAGCATAGAGTGTATTAGCTTAGAGTGCAGTGGCGTACAGTGCAGCATTGCAGAGTGGCAGAGATTGGAGTTGTGCAGATTAGATTGGTGTTGCCCAGACTGGAGTGGTATGGCGTGCAGACGAGCAGAGCTCAGTGGTGTAGAGAGGCGTAAAGTGCAGTGGCTTAGTAGCGTAGTACAGAGTAGAGTAGAGAAGCATAGTGTGAAGTAGCATAGAGAGCAGTGGCATAATGTGAAGTGGTTCCGAATGGAGAAGAGTGCAGTGGCATGGAGTGGCGTAAAGTGGAGTGATACAGAGTAGGGTGCAGTGGTGTGGAGTGGAGCATGCATGGTGTGGTAATACACTGCCATTACAGACAACACATTTTTGATTGAAATGACCATTACATTTGCACAGATATACAGTTTTTCAAATCAAACTATATTGTGGACAGACGATGATGTGTGGAAATTGCATCACCTAATGCAATGATTTGTTTTAATCATGTAAAGGTATTTGTTTCCAGCACAGTTCAGAATTAACAAAAATGTGCTTGATTTGTACTTCTAATTCTGATATATTCTTAAGTCTATTTAAATGTTGTCATGTGATAGAAAAAACTCTTTCCTAACCCCAGTATCCAGCAAGATTGTTGCATAAATCCTCTCACTTTGAAGTCAGAGAAAGGAAAGTAAACACTAAGTTCCCACCGAAGACAGAGCCTGACATTTGACTTTGTTCTTTGAATGCACAGCAAATATCACAAGATAAGAATAAGATTTACAGGCCTGTTTACAGAAAGGGAGCACTCAGCAGGATACTGTAAATAAGGTTTTGGCAAGGGAAGGGACGAATTCAAGCTGCATAGCCTAAAACAAATAAAGCCAGCAAATTGAAAGCAACAAATTGTGAGTTTCAAACCACAATGCCAATGGCAAGCAACAGGTAGAATGCATTCACAAGGAATCACTATGAATTTACTTAAAGTGACAGCTGTGGGATACTTTGTGGGGAAAGTCCAGTATTTTAGTCCATATCTTGCAGAGGTTTGGCTACATCAATCACCCAGGTAGTATGACAAGAAAACCTGGAGTGGTTTCCATGTTGCAGGATAGGTCTGTACACCCATTCCATCAGTTTGCCACCATTTCCTATGGTACAGAGCTTCTGGCACACCTCTTGTAGGGTTAGTGCTAGGTAGCAGACATGAAATAGGGCATTTAATGATTATTTAAGGTGGTTGTATGTAAGGAGTTGACCGGGTGAAGATGGTTGTCTGCCACAAGGGTTTGGAAATTTAGTAGCTCACTGTTCAGAAACAAAGTCCCCAATTTTAAGACACCTGCAACATGCCACTGATGGAGTTGCTCTGAGCACAGCCATCCTGTGCGAGTGGGAAGGCTTAGCAAAGGTAGTGCAGGAGCATAGGGCTTCTTCGTGTCAGTGAGTTTATAGGTTCTGGCAAGGCAAGAGAAAGCCATGCATGATAACCCTGGATGGTGATCCATAGAATGGTCAGTAGGAAACGATGAGCAGTGCATTAAGCCTTCTTTAAAAGTCTTTACTGGTAAACCCCATCTCATGCAGGGAGGTGGGCAGAAAGCCAGTGAGCCACCCATTGGACATCTGCAGCTGAATAAAAGCATTCTAAGTCCAGAAGATCTAATCCACCCACAGTCACAGTTAGCTTTAGAGTGGAAAGAGCTCCTGATGGCGCCGCAGCGACCAAATCAGATGTGTGGCCTGTCTGAAGAAGGAATGAAGGACGAGCAGAGGAAGGTTTGTAAAATAATACTATCATTGGGGTAGCACACCATCTACGCTAGTGCCACATGGCCTCTACAGAAAGCAGAAGAGAAGACCAAAAAGCAAACTGGGCTTATAGGGACCGTTCGCTCTGCCGAGATTTTCATCCTGGAAATCAGTGTAAGAATGGTAGATATTAATCACTAGGTATCAAAAGGTAACTGGTTCCCAGTTCAATCTGAGATCTAATTGTGTATAAAGGCAAAAACAGTGCCATATGTTAAAGAAACACTAATTACATTTTAAAATTTGTAAATGTTGTTTGTGCAATTTACATCCCAAATATTTTGAAGATTCTATGTGTACTTGACACTTAGGGATAACCCAGATCTCTAGTTTGGCTTTTGCTCAATTTCAAAACCATATAAAGACACGGACTAAGCGGGCAATTGCCTTGCACAACCTTGCAAGGGGTCTGGCCCCTGCTCACCCTTCACAAGCACTAACAGCGAACCATTGCACCAGAAGAGTTTGCCAAGGTGGATGGGTGTTGATTGTTCAACCACTTGACAGTGCCCCTTCTGTTTCGCTCCTGTGTGCAGACAAATCCCCAGGTACCCAATACCTTCAAATAGTCTTGGTGGACCCATTTTGTCTGATTTTAGGAATTGTCCCACCTTGTTCTTCTCTTCTTTATTTATCCAGTTGTTAGCAACAACCCTTTGAATTACTTGCCGTGGATCTCCCATTTGATCTCGATTTCATCCTACTCTTTTATTATCTTTGATTGGTAGTCCGGGCTCCCATTTCTGAGATAAATGTAGAGTCCCAAACATACACTCTAGTGCAGTGAGACTACAGACAAGTTATGGGTACATCACATCCTGTCATTAGGTGTGAGACTGTCACCCACACCATCTGCCCTGCCTCGTTAAAAAGAATTAGGTTGAAAGTCCATGGGCGGTTGGGGTAAGCCAGATGTTTTTGTTCAGTTTGTTTAAACTGGCATAAGGTTAATTACCTTAATGTTTCCCAAACTGTTTGCCAGGGGTTTTGAAATGTTCAGAAACATAATAAAAATGTTGCTGTTACTTTCTCTTCAGGAAAGATCGGGTAGATTTGGGTAGGGGTGATGGCCTTGCCGTGAAGGGCATTAATTTACTATTGAACAAGGATGTAATGTGACACCTGAATGTAGCACACCAGGAGGCAATCACAAAAGGTCCACAGTGAATAAATAGTGCTTTGTTAAAAAAGAGTAAATAAATGCACTGACAACATAGTGAGGCATAGCCTCTCTTGTGTGTGTCTGTAAAACTGACGTTTGTTCTTGAATATTTGTCCTGAATTTTGACCCTTTGTCCTGAATTTGTGTCCTGAATTTTGACCCTTTGTCCTGAATTTTTTACAGTCCTGTCCAGAATTTGCCTCAGTGCCAGGTGGTCACCCTAACTGTAACACTGACCCTGGCCTTTTCAACAGCTACCACATTCAGTTTTCATTTCTTTTGACATTGACAATCAGTGGCTTGTTTTAACCTTTCATCTTTCATCTTCTTAAGGTTTGGGACAGGCACTCTCAATTCTCAGCGATTGCCCCCCTCTTCTCATGGATGGTCTGGCGGTTTTGCCAAGAGTCTAGATTGCAGTTTATATCCGTTTGAACGGTTTAACACTCCAGATCATGGTCACATACATTTTCGGTATTCCATAGATTGGGCCTCACGAACCACATAGCGTGGAAAAAGCGTTAAGAAAATATTTACTAGCAGAACCTGCTAGCAACATATTTTTGCACATTTTTATGGTTTTTTTTCTACTGTGCCGGTATGTTGACATGCATTTCCGTATTCTAGGTTTTGAGGGATCCCTTAACCTTTTCTTAAGTTTCACTCAAAGGACAGGACATGTAAATGATGAAAAGCACGATATATTTGCATCAAAAGGTACTATTCCAAGTCATATCCCAAGCACCACTAACAACCCGTTACAGAATCATATTTAACTTCACATATGCTCGCTCTTGATGAGATCAAGTAGGATGATCCGTGACCAACGAAATCCCCAAAAGCGCACATCAACTCTTGCATTCCTGAACAGGCATGATGTTGAATTAGCTATGCTGCAGGAGGAGACTCATCTGCAAGAGGGACCACCTTACACCTTTGCCTCCTCTGGGGGTTCTAATAGATGTTTTGTTTCGTCCCCTCAATTTCAAACCTCCTATACATACTTAGACCCACCAGGTAGAACTATATTCATGATGGGGACCATACAGGACATTCCTATTACGTTAATAAAGGCATATGCCTTGAATAGTGACTCCCCAGACTTTTTTAACAGGTCATCTCCTTGTGTCAGGCCCAAAATAGCATATGGGGTGGTGACTTTAATCTCACTGTTCAGCCTACACCTGAGAGGGATAACGTGCACTGCATGAGGCATGCAACAAATTAAACAAATCCTAGAGGGCAGAGGCATGAGCAATGTCTCTTGAGAGAAGCACAGGACATTTAAGGTGATTTCACTTCTCTGTGCACTACACAGATTCTCACGGACTACTGGCTGGCATCGAAAGAGGAAATGCCTTGGGTGACTCGGATTACTTGCCCCGGTCGCTGTCTGACCATTCGAGCTCCATATTCGAGCTAGCCCTACTCAACCCAATGAAACAGCAATGCATATGGCAGTACCCCTCCTCTGCCTTAAGAGACCTTGGGCCATATGTATAAAAACCTACTTTAGGTCATAAACAGCCCGATTCACAATATCTGGCCATTTGCAACCATAAAGAAGGTTTTTAAAATGTACAAAAGCCAAATTGTGATTCGGTAACCTGTGTGGGGTCTCTGAACTCACAATTTAAAAATACGTCTTTTAGTGAAATTGGTTTTTAGATTGGGTGTTTGAAATGCCACTTTTAGAAAGTAGACATTTTCTTGCTTAAACCATTCTGTGACTCTGCTTCTTTGTGGATTCCCTGTCTGGGTCAATTTGACAGTTGGGCTTTGTACCTCTCTCTAGACAGTAACACAAAGGGAGCTGGGGTGTAGCCTGCATATCCTGATGAGCCATCTGTGCCAGGAGGGAGTGGAGGAGTGATCACTCATACCTGAAAGGGCTGTGTCTGCCCTCACACAATGCAGTCTCCAACCCCCTGGTGTGTGTCTGGAGCCTGGCCTGGGCAAGGCAGGATCTTGAAAACTACAAAGCCTACTTCAAAGGCAGAAAGGGGTATAAGAAGAGCCCCCAAAACACCAGAAAATTAGATTACTTTTGGAATCAAGAGGAATTTCTGCCACGGAGAAGAGCTGAAGAGAAGTGCTGCCCCTGCCTGTGACTGTGCTTTGTTGGGCTATCCTGCAGTTGCTGCTTTTCCCTGTGAAAGGGGATAAAGACTGTACTGTGTTGTGCATTCCTGCTTGAGAAGAATGTCCAAGGGCTTGAACTGTGCTTGCCTCCTGTTGTTGAAGTCTCAGGGCCATCAAAGACTTCCCCTGCCAGCTCCTGGACTCTCTGCTGAGACTCCTGCCCTGCCAAGTGGTGCCCTATCCAGTTCCTGGGCCCTTGAAAGGTGAAGTTGGCAGACAAGAGCTGAAAATCCACGCACAGACCGGAGTGTGGTGATATTTTTGACGCACCTTATGTGACACGTTGATAAATGACGCGCCACCAGCTTTGCTGCTGAAATCAAAGCTCCACCTGCATCACGGCTGGAAGGTCACCACAATGTGGCTGGAGAAATGACGCGCAACACCCACTAACGTTGCAAAACCCACGCAGTGCAGTTTTGTGATACTGTGCAACCGGATTTTCAATGCCACATCGCTATGAGCGCAAAATCAAGGCAAAGCCCGTCTGAACCTGAGGTGCCTGTTCAGATTGATGCATCACTCTCTTGCTGGAGAGAAGAAACAAAGCATGCCGACCCGACCAGAAGAGGAAGGACGTACGGTCTCGCTTGCGAGTGAGAAATCAACTCATCGCTGGCCTCTTTCGATGCACACTTGCCCATGCAGCTTTATTTTGACACTACCCAGGTACTTTTGTGAAATAAAAGCATTCTCACTGTTTTCCAAGGATTAAGACTCTTATTCTTTTGAAAATTCATAACTTGACTTGTGTATGTTGGATTTTTGTTGTTTTCGTCCTGTTTTGTTTAGATAAATATTGCCTGTTTTCCTAAACCTGTGTTGTGTCATTTT
Source organism: Pleurodeles waltl (assembly GCF_031143425.1). Taxonomy (NCBI): domain Eukaryota; kingdom Metazoa; phylum Chordata; class Amphibia; order Caudata; family Salamandridae; genus Pleurodeles; species Pleurodeles waltl. Next base: position 244,402,396 of record NC_090436.1, read on the forward strand.
GTATTGTTTTCACTGAGCTACTGTGTGTGTGGGTAAAAATACTTTACACATTGCTTCTGAAGTTAAGCCTGCCTGTTGGTGCCAAGCTACCAAGGGGGTGAGCAGAGGATAACTGATGGTGATTCTCCTTTACCCTGACTAGAGAGAGGGTCCTTGCCTGAACAGGGGGTAACCTTACTGCCAACCAAAGACCCCATTTCTAACAAATGCATTTAAAGAAAATGGGCTGCATTTAAAAAAAAAATGCTTTATTAAAAAGCAATCATAGACATGGTGGTCTGCTGACCCCAGGAGGCCATCATCCCTATAATGGCCGCAATTTCCTAATGGGTCAGAAATTGCTATCTATCCAATTAATAGTCATGACGTAGGTCGATTGTGAAAACCATTAGGAATCACTAAATGAAACCCAATGGGTTTCATAAATTAGGAATTGGTATTTCCTAATTGGAATTTGCAAAGAATCATAATTAGGAAATCGCAATCCCTCAAAATGTGTTCATATGGCCCCTTGCCTTTTAGGAGAAGTTGCACTCAAGGAATTTTTCAAAATTACATGGGGTCGCAGATAGATTCAGCCATGTATGGGAAACATTCAAAGTCTACATCAGAGAATATTCATTGGGCAAAGAGGTTAGTGTGTTCCAATTTCTTCAAACACAACTTGATGGTCTGGGGGCTGTACTGTCGGCCCTAGGAACGAAGTACGCACACACACAACCCAACAATACTAGCAAACATAAACAAGACCGTAGTGGAATACCAAGGGATGGTAGATACAGAAAGCATGTTTTTGGGGAAAGAGGCCTGTGGCTGAAGATATGGAGAAGGGGAACGCCCCAGCAGGACATTGGCTTGGATGGTGGGAAAAAAAGCAGAAACAGAATAGCGTCCATTCACGGAGGGCATCGTGGAGCGAAGAGGTGATTAAGGATATATCTATTATGGAGTATTTCTAGGCTTACTACCAGCAACTTTATACCGCCCACGAGACAGTGGACCCCCACGGATACAGAACCTTAACAGCATAGCCCTTGTGTGTCTGGAGGGTGGACAATGCTCCTTCTTACTGTAATCAATAGATGTTAGTAAAGTATTAACTGTTATAGAGGGTATGCGTGGAAGGAAGGTGCTAGGATCAGATGGCCTAATGAATGGTCAAATTTGTAAGGAATATAAAGTACTCTTAGCTCTGCGGCTGGTTGGCATCTATGAGGAATCGCTGGAAGCCCAGAGTCTACTTCCCACTACAAGGGAAGCAATGATCATTGCAATTCCCAAACTGGGAAAGGATCATAACGAAAGCAAATCACACCACCCGCTCTCATTGTGGAATCTGGACAATAAAATTGTAGCAAGGAGTATTGCCAACATGCCAAGTCTTATTCTACCAGACCAATCAGACTTGTGCCACAGTGATCCACCTCAAATAATATATACACCCCTTGCTTGTTTTAATGCTCGAGTTAGCTAGTGCTCTGTTGTTTCACCCCTCCTATGGTCCAAATGTTAGAATCTTTGGAGCGACTCATCTTTTAATCTATTACCAAGTTTTTTTTCTCCTACATAGCAATGTATGGACCCCTTTGTGTACTATTTGCATCCCTTTTATTTATACAGCACTTTGGGTGAATAATACTCAATAAGTAAGTGTTGCAAAAAAAAACAAAAAAAACAAAAAATGCACTTGTATCATATTGCAGGTTCATCCTAAAACATCTTGCCTTCACCCTCCTGTTTTCTGAACCCATATGTGTTGGCTTTTAGGACTCTGTGCACCTTCCACTGGCAACCAGTGCTAAAGTGCTTGTGCTCTCTTCTTTAAACATGGTAACATCGGCTTACACCCAATAAGCACATTTAATTTACTTGTAAGTCCTAGTGGTAATACGTGTTCCCAGGGCCTGCAAATTAAATGTTACTGGTGCTCCTGCAGCACTGATTGTGTCCCCCACCTAAGTTGCCTTCTAAGCATGTCTCAGGCCTGCCATTGCAGCCTTTGGGTGTAGTGTTAAACTGCAATTTTGAACAGGCAATATAAACCTTTTGCCAGGCCTAAACATTCCTTTTTAATACATGTGTCATCCCTAAGGTAGGCCCTACACAGCCTCTAGGGCAGAGTGCATTGTATTTACAAAGTTGGACATGTATTTTTAAGTTTTAAGTTTTACATGTCCTAATAGTGAAAAACTCCTAATTTAGTTTTTCACTACTGAAAGGCCCACCTCTCACATAAGATGACAATGGGTTACCTTATTACATTTAATAAGTGAAAATGTTCATTTGGGAGCAGTTAGAAATGTCGAGTTTGGTGTTTAAAGAATTGTAATTTAAAACCCTCTTTAATGGTCGGATTTTAAGTCATAATTCTGAAAATGCCACTTTTAGAAATTGTCACAGTGTCCTTTCCTCGGGATCTGCACGTTGCTGAACAAAAAGCCCACCTTCCGGCGTCACCAACTCAGAAAGCTATTATAGCACAGAGTTATGATGAAGCCAGACGGGGGAAGGGAATTAGAGTAGGGAACGGCAGGGAGAGAGATCTGAAAAGAAAAGGTTAGAACAAATATGCACTTACTCATTCATAGCAGTATAACTAATCAATAGACTCTTGACTAAATGTGTCTCCGATATCAGATTAAGACCCCTATTTTGCATTGAGAGCAAAACCCATTCTTTGAATCATGGAACAAGAACAAACTACAACCTCAGAACCAAGAGATGGCAAGAGCTTTGGACTATGATCATACTCTGAATATCAATCCTGTAACATCTATGCATTCATAACCTTTGCTTATGACCTAGAAAATCTCAAAGAATTAAATATGCTTTTCACGTATTATGCTTTCCAAATAAAAAAACAATGACAACTATAATTTGTTTATCTCCAAGAATACTTTCACATTCACAATTATAAAGCCAAAAAGTTTTTTCTCATTGGACTTGAAGCGCTTTGTTCCTTATGCCAGATAGCGCTTTCATTTGTTTCACCTGAAGCGCTACGCTACGCTCATTATGCTAAGGGGCGCCTTACTCATGTGACCTGGATTACTTTGATTGTTGTGCCAAGGGCTTTTTATGCATGTGGTTTGAAGCGCTTTAATTGCTGTGCCAAAGGGGCTTTCCTTATGTGGACTGAAGCGCTTTGATTGCAACGCCAAGAATGCTTTACTCATGTAGACTGGAGCGCTTTGATTGCTGTGCCCATGGCGCTTTACTCATGTGAACTGAAGTGCTTTGATTGCTGTGCCATGGGTGCTTTCCTTATGTGGACTGAAGCACTTTGATTGCTGTGCCATGGGTGCTTTCCTTATGTGGGCTGAAACGCTTTGATTGCTGCACCAACGGCGCTTAACCCATGTAGACTGGAGCACTTTAAATACCATGCCGAGAACGCTTTCCTCATGTGGACTGAAGCGATTTAATTAACGTGCCAAGAACACTTTACTCATGTGGACTGAAGCCCTTTAATTACTGTGCCAAGACTGCTTTCCTCATGTGGACTGAAGCGCTTTAATTACTGTGTCAAGACCGCTTTCCTCATGTGGACTGAAGCGCTTTAATTATTGTGCCAAAACCGCTTTCCTCATGTGGACTGAAGCACTTTAATTACTGTGCCAAGAACGCTTTCCTCATGTGGAATGAAGCGCTTTAATCGTTGTACTAAGAGGCGCTTTACTTCTGGCTCTGAAACGCTTTAATCGTCGTGCTAAGGCAACTTTACTCTGAAAACTGAAAACGCTTTGCTCGTTGTGCTAAGGGGCGCTTTAACTTTTGGAAGTACAACTCCCTTCAAGATTTGGCTTATCTAGACCTTTACCGCTACGAGTACAGCCTACTCGTATCTGAGTTCACCATGGAAACAAAGGTACTCCGATTTGCCGTCCATCTGCCATGCATGAAATCTGCTCTTCTTCAGAGGAACCCCCACAAGGTCTGACTGCATCGAAGTCTTCAAAATAGTGAGCAACGTGCTTGGGTGTGGCTGGGCTTTGTAGGCCTGCCACACCCCAAGATGGCTGCTGCCTCTAAAAACATGGGAATTGTAGTCCCTTCATGGAATAGCACTGATAAGTGCATCTTGTCCACCAATGTCCTGAACCTGCAGCTCTATAAGCTTTGCCACAGGGCAGACAACGCTGATGGCCACCTTTGGAACAAGAGGGGATGACAAGTGGTGCGTATAAAGCGCTGCAGGGCCGAACAGCGGAGTTTCAGGCGGAACCTGGACCGCACATGGCCTTATACCTGACATTACACCCCACTCCCAAGCACGGTTCAGGGCCCGGTTTATCAGGATGGAGGAGGTGAAATCATCACACCAAACGTGGTGCATGAACATGTCTTGCAGGTTCCCAAGAGTCATTTTCCGGTCTGTATCCTTTCCAGGACACCAAGTACCAAAGGAAAGACCACCTATATCTAGAGTCTAAAATAGATCGCACCTCATACTCCCAATGACCTTGGACTAATAGAGGAGCAGGTTGTGTGACGCTTGAGGGAGAAGCAGGTTTAAGAAGCGAAGTTTAAAATACCAGATGAATTTTCAAAGACAATGGTAATTTTAGTTTATATGTTACTGGGTTTACTTGTCGTAGTACTTCATAGGGCCATATGAATTTTGGATGAAACATATTTTTATTTTTGAATACAATTTTTTTTGTGGATAACCAAACTCTATCTTTGTTTGTATACTGAGGACCAGGCTGGTGTTTTTTGTCATATTGCATTTTATATTTTTTCTTTGCTTGATGAAGATTTGTTTGCAATTGTGAATGTACTTTTTTTCATGTGTGTTAGCATGTCCATGACTGCTGGAGTGGTTTGAGTAGAGGCAGGTAACGTAACTGGCAAAATGTGCGGATGAAGCCCATATAAACCATAGAAACGAGTTGAGTTTATTGAAGAGTGGTGAGAGTTATTATAAGCCAGTTCTGCAAGCTACAAAAGATCCAGCCAGGTTTTAGGAGACTTTGTTGCGTAACATCGTAAATATTGTTTCAGAGTTTGGTTTAGTCTCTCTGTTTGACCATCTGTTTGTGGATGATAACTAGTAGATAAAGTTGAATCAATTCGTAAAGCCTTGCACCATTGTTGCCAAAAACGTGCAGAAAATTGTGTTTCTCTATCAGAGAGGATAACTCTTGGAAGTCCGTGAAGGCAAACTATATTTTCTATGATGATAGTTGCTAAGGTGTCGGAGGTTGGGAGCCCTTTACAGGCAATGAAGTGAGCATACTTGGTAAGACTGTCCACCACCACTAGAACGGTTGTAAATTGTTTTATTTGAGGAAGACCAGTAATAAAATCCATAGAGATATATTCCCATGAATGATTGGGAACGGGTAGAGGTATCACTAGACCTTTGGACTTGCTATGTTTGCTTTTACATATTCCACATACTTCACATGATTGTAGCATTTGCTTAAGGTCGTGAACGAATGTAGGCCACCAAAAATACCTTTTCATGAGTTCTATTGTTTTTTGACCTGGGTGACCTGCCAGAGGATGACTGTGTAACCAATGAAAAGCTGTCTCCCTTAACTCCTCAGTAGGCAGGAATACTCGAGATTCATGTAGAGGTAAGCCTTGTTGAATGGACCATTTGGTGTCTTGTTATAACCACTCTTGCCACTTGGTGATGTGAAAATGATTACGAATGAGATCAAAGAACTTCTTGGCTGCTACTTAACACAACACTTTTGAAGGCATTATAATAGGCATGGGTTTTTGTTCAGTATGTGTGATTGAAGAATCCTGTCTAGACAATGCATCGGCCTTACGATTCTCTACTCCTGGTCTAAAAGTCACTATGAAGTCAAATTCTGCAAAGAATAGCATCCATCTTAGTTGTCTAGAAGTTAGTCTGGCAGAACTCATAAATTGTACATTTCTATGATCAGAATATACGGTTATGGTGTGTTTTGCTCCCAATAGATAATGTTTCCATTCTTTAAAAGCATTACGAATTGCTAGTAATTCTTTTTCTGCTATGGTGTAATTCTGTTCCGCTTCATTCAATTTTCTTGACGCATATGCTATTGGGTGTAATTGTCCAGTTTGTCGATGACGTTGGGACTGGATGGCCCCAACCGCAACATCGGATTCCACGTTGAATGTTTCCGCCACGTTGGGGTGAGCTAGAATGGGAGCGGTAGTAAAGGCCTTTTTTAAATCTTGAAATGCTTCCTCTGTCTCTTGGGACCAGTTGAAGGCGACCTTTTTCCTTAGCAATTTGGTGATTGGTGCCACCTTTTGAGAGAAGTGATGGATGAAGCATCAATAAAAATTCGCGAAACCGAAAAAACATTGAATATCACGTACTGATTTTGGTTTGGGACATTCAGATACAGCTTGAATTTTTCTTTCAGTCAATTGCATGCCGTCAGGTGTTAAAAGGACTCCTAGAAATTCAACTTCTTTGGTCTGGAACTTGCATTTACTTAATTTGCTAAACAAATTATGTTTTGGTAGAGTTTGTAATACTTTTTTAACATGTTCTTCATGTATATCTTCAGAGTTTGAATAAATCAATATACCATCAATATAAACGATGACAAAGATGTCTAGATATTCTCTCAGAACATCGTTTAGGAAATAATGAAAGGCTGCTGGGACATTACATAGACCAAACGGCATCACTAGATACTCAAAGAAGCCATAACTAGTCTTAAAAGCAGTTTTCCACTCATCTCCCTCTCGAATTCGAACTAGGTGATAAGCACCTTGTAAGTCAAGTTTGGTATAAATAAGGGCGGATTTTACCTGGTCTAACAAGACTGGAATGAGAGGTAGTGGATACTTATTTTTAACTGTGATCTTATTCATCGCTCTAAAGTCAATACAAGGCCTCAAATCGCCATTAGCTTTGGGTACAAAAAACAGTGTAGAAGCTGCTGGAGATTGTGATGGCCAAATTAGCTTGTTGGCTAAACATTGATCAAGGTATTCTCGTAGGACTTGATTTTCTTTCTCTGATAGTGCATAGATTCTACAATTTGGTATATTGGCGCCAGGTACAAGGTCGATCTGACAATCGTACAGCCTATGAGGTGGTATGGAGCTCACTTTCTTTTCACAGAAAATGTCAGTATATTCCTAATACTGAGATGGCAGGTCAATTTCCTTCTCAACTGCAGTAGCAATAGAGTGTTGAAGATTTCCTTCTTTGTTTCGTCTTGATTGAAAAAAATTTTTTGCACAAGAGGAAGAAGAAAAACGCAAAACCTGGTTGCACCAGTCTATGCATGGATTGTGTAACATTAACCACGGCATTCCTAAGATAAAACCATATTGGGGTGCTTGGATTATATCAATGCGAATTATCTCACAGTGGTTCTGATTCTCATCATCTTTGCAAATCATTTGTTTTCGTGAGGTTTGTTTAGTGACGGGACCTCCTGCCAACTCACTACCATCAGCTGCATAAACAACTTCTGAAATCTTCTTCTTGACACTGGCAATATGCAAGTCTAGTGCAGTTTGTTGGTCCACAAAATTTCCTGTTGCCCCTGAATCAATTAGAACTTGTACATTATGGCGGTCATTACAACATTGGCGGTAAAAGCCGCTTACCGCCGTGCAGAAGACCGCCAACACACCGCCACAGCCGCGGAAATCCACCACAGCTATTATGACCCACAGCACGGAATCCGCCAAAATTCAGACACCCACAGAAGTCCGACACACCAAAGGTCAGTGATAAACTGGCGAAAACAAAACCTCCACCGTCACACCAACAGAAATACTCCCACACTATCACGACACACAAATCCACGCAGCGGTCTTTCAACCGCCGTATTCCATTGGCGGTACACACCGCAGCACTCAAAATACACACACTTTTACAAAACACAGCCACATTGGACAATTACAAATACACACACCTGCTACACATACACACACCACTCCCACACACCCAATACAATATAAAACACACACCCACATCACCCACAAACCCCTACGACCACAATTACCGAGAGAAGGCCAGAGAGAGACACGACAAACTACTACCAAGCATCCACAGGCACAAAATACCATCACCAACAGAACTTCCATGCATCTCCACAACACTCCACTACATATCAGCGTACTTATCACCACACACACCACCCCACACATCACCCACACCACCCCATGGCACGGCAAAGACACCCCAGGTTCTCGGAGGAGGAGCTCAGGGTCATGGTGGAGGAAATCGTCCTGGTAGAGCCACAGCTATTCGGATCACAGGTGCAGCACACCTCCATAGCTAGGGAGATGGAGCTATGGCGAAGAATAGTGGACAGGGTCAACGCAGTGGGACAGCACCCAAGAAATCAGGATGACATCAGGAAGAGGTGGAACAACCTACGGGGGAAGGTGTGTTCCGTGGTCTCAAGACACCACCTTGCGGTTCAGCGGACTGGCGGCAGACCCCCGCCTCCTCCCCCACAACTAACAACATGGGAGGAGCAGGTCTTGGCGATTCGGCATCCTGAGGGCCTCGCAGGAGTAGATGGAGGAATGGACTCTGGTAAGTCAAAGCTTCACTATTACATCCCCCACCCTACCTGCATGCCATCACATACCCCCACCCTCACCCCCATCACTCCAACTCCTCACAAATGTCCCAATATCACAAACCACCCATCCCAACACCAAGCCCTGCATGCAACAAAAAAGCATGAACACCCATCACCAAAGCATGGCCACTGCACATACCCATACACCTCCCTAAACCACCATCACACAAGGTCCCACACAAGAATGCAAGCACTGGGGTACACGGTCACCCACCCATTGCACACCATGCCACACGCAGATGTAATAAACATCCTTTTATACCCCTGCAGGACCCCTATCCAACGTCACCGGACAGGAGGGTCCACACATGTCCACACCACCAACAGAAGAGGCCCACAGTGATGACAGCACCTCTGTCCAACTGGATCTAGATGACCAGCCCGGCCCATCGGGGACCTCAGGACGGTCGGTTCCCCTCACCCAGTCACAGGCCACTACAGAGCTTCCTCCCTCTGGAAACACCAGCACAGCACCCACCCAGCGGGCCCATACCTCTGTCCCCAGGACACGTCAAGCACCAGTGTGTCCACCACTACAGGGAACCCAGGCTAACCCACCACCCCAACAACAACAGGGACCTGGGGGCAGTGGTTGTGGGCACATGGTCCAGGGGACAGAGGCCCAGGAACACAGGGGAACTGGGAGGGCTGCTGTGCGACAGGGGGAGGAAAGGCCAAGGGAACCCACTCTCCACAAGGCCCTTTCCTCCATCATGGGAGCCTACCACCACTTCCAGGAGACAATGGCAACGGTACTGGCCAAGTTTCAGGAGACCCAGCGCCTGCAGGAGGAACAGTATTTGGGCTTCAGGAAGGAACTCAAAACCATCAATTCCACCCTGGGCACCATCGTAGGGGTGCTGAAGGAAGTACTCAACACCAGGAGGGACACTGTGGCACAACAAGGGGCCCCTGACACTAGCATGGATGATGAACAGCCCACCACCTCCGCCGGCGCTAGTGGACAGGATGCCGCGCCACAGGACCACCACACCAGCACCCCACCCCCTGCAGAGGGAGAACCACCCCGCAAACGGTCCCTGAGATCCAGGACAAAGACAGAGAACAATGCCAAGACTCCCGCCAAGAAATGAGACCACCCTGAATGTCATCCTTCTGTCCCACTTTGTCACCCTGTCCATCCTCAAACTGCCCCAGCTCCAATTCATGTGCCCATTTGGGCAATGCACCTGTGAGACTAATAGACTGGACTCTGCCATGGACATTCCTCCACCATCACCCCTCACCATTTCACAACCCCCTCCAATATTGAGCACTTAAATAAACACCTTTGAAGCACAAAACAATCTGGAGTCAGTCTGTGATTTTGAAATGGTGTATTAGCAATTACAGTGACAAAATGCTCTTTCAATTGTAATGTCAACATACCTATGTCACACAGCTCTAGTCCTTGAGGAAACCAAGCAGATGTCACACAGTGGGACCCACATCTGTGAAATCGTAAGGGAAAGTGACAACTCAGTGACCATACACTGGGTGAAAACGACCAACAGTAGAGAGGTAGTAGGGTTAAAGGACATGTAGTAAGCAGGTCTGTACTCTTACCTGTGTCTCACTGGAAATATTGCAGGATCATCGAGTTCCTGTTGTCCGTGTCCTCTTCTTCTGCTTCCTCGTCTTCACTGTCCACAGCTGCAACAACACCGCCATCTGGACCATCCTCCTGCAGAAAAGGCACCTGTCATCGCAAAGCCAAGTTGTGAAGCATACAGCAGGCCACGATGATCTGGCTCACCTTCTTTGGTGAGTAGAATAGGGATCCACCTGTCAAATGGAGGTATCTTAACCTGGCCTTCAGGCGGCCGAAGGTCCGTTCTATAATCCGCCGAGTTCACCAATGGGCCTCATTGTAGCGTTCCTCTGCCCTTGTCCTGGGATTCCTCACTGGGGTCAATAGCCATGACAGGTTGGGGTAACCAGAGTCACCTGCAAATGGCGAGGGACAACTGTTAGACACACACTAACCTGTAGAGAGATCCCCAGACAACCATTCCCACTGTCTTGGTTCCAGGGGCTCCCCTAATAGCCACACACGGTGCCTCTGGAGTTGACCCATCACATAAGGGGTGCTGCTTTTCCGCAGGATGTAAGCGTCATGCACTGAGCCAGGGAATTTGGCATTCACATGGGAGATGTACTGGTCGGCCAAACACACCATCTGCACATTCATGGAATGATAACTCTTCCGGTTTCTGTACACCTGTTCACTCCTGCGGGGGGGACCAAAGCCACATGTGTCCCATCAATGGCACCTATGATGTTGGGGATATGTCCCAGGGCATAGAAGTCACCTTTCACTGTAGGCAAATCTTCCACCTGAGGGAAAACGAAGTAGCTCCGCATGTGTTTCAGCAGGGCAGACAACACTCTGGACAACACGTTGGAAAACATAGGCTGGGACATCCCTGATGCTATGGCCACTGTTGTTTGAAATTACCCACTTGCAAGGAAATGGAGTACTGACAGCACCTGCACTTGAGGGGGGATTCCTGTGGGATGGCGGATAGCTGACATCAGATCTGGCTCCAGCTGGGTACACAGTTCATGGATTGTGGTACGGTCAAGCCTGTAGGTGATGATCACATGTCTTTCCTCCATTGTCGACAGGTCCATCAGCGGTCTGTACACCGCAGGATGCCGCCATCTCCTCACATGTCCCAGCTGGCGGTGCCTATGAAGGACAACAGCGAGCACAAAGTCAACCAACTCAGAGGTACGTACCCATAGCTTGCACAGAACACGAATCCTAATCCGAAAAGTGGCCTGTATGTGTGTTGAGGCTAGGCCTAGGTATGTGTGACGCAGTTAAAAATTAAGCCATGTGTGCCCCTGAAATGGCGGCTGCCTGACCTCTAAAGTGGGACAATGGGATGTGAGGTAACTGCGCTTGCATTGTACACCGTCGCGGTAGGCGGTCAAAGACCGAGGCGCAATGCTGCATTGGTTAACATTGGAACCTATGGGTCCCAGGTGCCAATGACGATGTACGCCGGCGGTGACGGTACGCACCGCCGCGGACGTGACCGCCATTTTCTATCTGTTCAATCACTCGATACCTGATCTTCGACAGGAGAGGACCTACACTGCAAATGCTGCTGTGACCTTGGTCTGGAAGAGACAATGGCTCAAGTGTCTGGGGAAAGGGCCCCTGCCTTCACATCGGAGAAGTTGGAGAAACTCGTGGATGGGGTCCTCCCCCAGTACACGCTACTCTACGGTCCTCCAGACAAACAGGTAAGTACACTGGGAGCATGCTGTATGGGCTATGCCTGTGTGGAGTGGGGTGTGTGAAAGATGGGGGGGGAGAATGAGGCGTGCATGAAACGACGATAAATGCATGTGCCACATGGCAAGGGTAGGTATGGGGGCCAATGACTGTGATGGTGCAGTTGGTAATAACATTTCTCTTCCCCCTGTACAATTCATGTAGGTCAGCGCCCACCAGAAAAAAGATATTTGGCGTGCCATCGCCATGGACGTCCGGACCCTGGGGGTCTACCACAGACGGAGCGCCCACTGCTGGAAAAGATGGGAGGACATTCGCTGCTGGAGCAAGAAGACGGCGGAGGCTCAGCTGGGGATGGCCTCCCAATGTGGGAGGGGTGCCCATCGCTCCATGACCCCCCTGATGTTCAGGATCCTGGCGGTAGCATAGCTGGAGTTGGATGGGCGCTTGAGGGCATCACAGCAGCCACAGGGGGGTGAGTACACTCTCATCCTGCCGATTTTGCACGCAGTGGAGGTGTCTGGGTGGGGGAGGTGGGCTGTGGGTTTCCCTAGGCCAGGCGAGTTTAGTAGGCAAGGTCCCACCGTAAGGCAGGCCATGTGGCACCCCACCCCACCTCTGTAGAGTGCCAAGTACACTTAGTCATGCCCCTGTGTCATCCATGTGTGCAGATGTCGGCCATAGCCTTGTAGGCCATGTCCCAGGGATTGAACAGTGGAGCCGAAGAGCGCGGCGTAGTGCAGGGGGCTTCTGTGTCTGTCGTGTCCGCCAACGGTAATGCATGCACTCAACATGTCCTTCTTCTGTCAGCCCCCCCCCCCCTTTTGTGGTCTCCCTGTTCTTGTGTGCATTAGCATCATCAGGCGGAGGAGCAGTGGCACTGGAGCAGGAGGGAGCTGCATCCCACATGGCCCTGGAGGGTGACACTACGGACTCGGAGTTCACCAGTGGGACGGAGGACGAGGGGAGCTCCACGGCGGGGACAGGAGCTGAGACCAGTGACACAGACTCGTCCTCTGATGGGAGCTCCCTTGTGGTGGCGGCAACGTCTGTGCCCCCCGCATCTACAGGTACAGCCGCCACCCCCCTACCAGCACCGCCCTCCCAGCAGCCCCTCATCCTTTGCCCTGTGCCCGCTCACCCAGGAGGGTGGGCATCACCTTCGCCCCAGGCACCTCAGGCACTGCCCCAGTCACCCCTGCTGCCCTCAGTGAGGAGGCCAATGACCTCCTCAGATCCTTCACTGTTTGGCAGTCTACCATTTTACATGCCATCCAGGGTGTAGAAAGGCAGTTGCAACAAACAAATGCATTCCTGGAGGGCATTCATTCTGGTCAGGCGGCCCTTCAGCGAGCTTTTCAGACTCTGGCCTCAGCACTGATGGCAGCCATTGTCCCCATCTCTAGCCTCCCCCCTCCAACTTCCTCCACCCAGACACAATCCCCTGTACCCCAGACTATCCCAAGCACACCATCAGACCAGCATGCACACACCTCAACACACAAGGGAAGCTCGGCAAACATAAGCACCACACATCCCACAGGCACTCACACAAGCATCACACACATGCAGACACACCAACATCCACTGCCTCCACTGTGTCCCCCTCCTCCACGTCTCCCTCCTCCTTCCCAGTCTCATCTCCACTCAGACCTGGACTGCTTTGCTGTGAAGGACTGCTGCCCTGCTGTTGCCCTGTTGTCCTCTGACTTTGCTGAGAAGTGCTCTCCAAGGGTTCGGATTGAGCTTGCCTCCTGTTTTCTGAAGTGTCAGGGCCAAAAAGACTTCATCTTTTCAAGGAAACTCTTTGTGCACCTTAAATTGACATACAGCCTGCCGGAAATGATGCACAGCCTGCCCTGCGATGAGAAAATTGCCGCGTAGCCCTTGAGGATAATTTCAGGTACAGCAGGAAAGCAAGCCCTGCTTGCCAATACACACGTCAAATTACAAGAGAAAAGTATTGATGATTTGGTAGAACAGAAAGGGGCATTTAAGTGTGCTATAGCTGCCCCAGAAAGACACATTAGAAACAGTGATTTAATGAGGGCATTTGTGATAATGGAGTGACAGGGACTGCTGGGACCTGCCCCCAGTTGAGAGACTGGTCATGGATTGTGTCTTACAGGGCAAGTTCACAGCGCTAAAGGCAGATGGGTTTCAATTATTAGTGAGGAGTTGGTGGAGGTGGAGAGAGGAGCTAGAGCAGCTTGTGATACATTAGGTGGTTAACCCCCATCAGTTTGGAGTGAGTTGACATGAGCAACAAGCCTCTTCCCAGCCTGAAGGGCTGTCTGTAGTATGAGGATACTGACTGAGCACAATACGGCTCCTGGACATTGATCTGATGGCATGGAAGAGTCACCAGTGGCTTTGCAATCAAAGAGGGATCACATTACAGTCTTGCTGCCTCTCACAGCTGGAGCTTGGAGACAATATGATGGAGGTGTCCAAGATGGTGAATGTCCAGGTGTTAAAGGTATTGGCGATAGAAATGAAGTGGATGTGTTGGAGCTGAATTACAGTGATGAGAGTGATGAGCTGAGAGACGGAGGTGTGTGTAACAGAGATGGAAGGCTCTGTGATAGCTGCACTGAGTTGGGAGGGGGGGCAGGAGTGAGCTGATTTACCAGAAGGAAGGAAGGTGGTTGATATCTTTCAGAGGTCATGTCAAGAGGTGAGAAGCACTGCCAAAAAAATTGGACAACCACGGGGAAGCTGGTCGGAGGGCACAGGTGTTCCGGTTGGCCGAAGACAGAGATTGCAGAAAGGTACAGGGAAATGGTGGCCCATTTGGAATGTGTGGGATAATGCTGAGATTCAGAAGCATGCTAAATCAATGGAGATTGGTGATGGTTTGATTTCTGAAAGCAAAAGAAGATGTTTAAACATGACACAAACACCTGCAAGGTAAAGATAAAGCAAAGGAATCAAATACATTGCGTGACAAGGAAATTATATGTGAAGATAAGACAGATAAGGATAAGGATAGTATTTAAATTGAAGATAGGTCCCTAGATACACAGCACTGAAAGAAGCTGCCATACATGAGGATAGGCATGATGCTGGGGTCACAAGTATCTGACAAGAACATAAATAAGATATGGAAAAATTATTATGTTGAAGTTTTTAAGTTTTTGCATAGAGTTCTACAATACAAGGGTCAAAGGAGGAGAAACTGGAATTTGTGAAACGATAACAGTGGAAATTTGAAATCTACCTTTTTCATATATACTATGAAAAGCACATGGCAAGTGAACTCCCTATCACATATCAGACTTTTCAACAAAGGGCCCACTCAAACAGGGACAGTTTCAGGGGGGTAGAGGAAAGATGCCTAATATGGGAGTGTGTTGGAGTTTAGCAAGCAATTTTGTACCTGGCAATGTTGCCGCTATAAACATGAGTGGAGGACGCCACCCATTCGCACAATGCTTTGCCATGGTTAACTTGGGAGAGCAGTGGAGAACAGCTGGGGGAAGAGGACAACAGGCACAACCTTTACCAAAGGACACCTACTCCAGTTAATCTGGCCAAGTTGTCTTGGTGGCTGCAGATATACACAGACAAAGAGGCACAAGTGGAGCTGGAGTGGGGTGTCAAGGAGGGTTTTCATTTGGGGTAACAGGTGCTGAGGATACGGAGATGGTCTGACAATCTGAAATTGGCCAGGGACTAACCACAAATTGTTGACAAAAAGGTGTCCAAAGAATGGAGCAAGGGAAAGATTGCGGACAGTTTTTAGGTCTGGCCTATTCCTAATTTGATAATTTCACCTATGTGTATTGTTCCAAACAAGGTTAAAGGGAAGTATAGTTTGACTCATCATCTCTCTTAGAGTGAAGTGGCATCTGTTAATGACTACATTGCAGAGGAATATGTGTCAGTGACTTATGCTTCGGTGGATGATGCCATTTGGCTGGTAAAAAAAAGGAAAGGGGGCTGAGTTGATGAAAAGTGATATTCAATCACCCATTTTGGATTTTACCAGTAAATCCCGGTGATTTTCCCCTGCTGGGTATACAATCTAATCTGGCAATTTTGGTGGACAGGCTTTTGTCCCTTGGGTGTGCTTTTTCGTGTTGCCTATTTAAATATTTAATACTTTCTTACAATGAGCCTTCATGAGAGCTCAGTGGGCACCAGCTGATGTGTCATCATTTGGAAGAGAACAGGTGAATGTGGCACAGCTTTGGAACCCTCTGAGCAAATAACAAGCGAGTTGGGAATACCTATGGCACCCAAGAAAAAAGAGAGCATGTACGGCTTAGACATTTCTGGCAACACAATTGGACACTACATACGATTGCTAGGATGCCTGAGGACAAGGGGACTGAGATTGTGGGTCTTTTGGATGAAGTCATTGTCAGGAGAAAGGTGTCTTTGTGGACAGTTCAGAAGCTGTTAGGTTTTCTGAATTTTGGCTGCAGAGTTGTCAGAGCAGGATGTACATTTTGTAGGCAGCTGGGTTTTATGATATTTGGTGAGACTTTGTCACATCAAAGGAGGCAGATTACTTTGGCAGTGAGGGCAGATTTGTGCATTTGGAGGACATTTCTATATGATTTCAATGCAGTGTGTATGTATTTTATAGATGAAGAAACGTTTTGGTGAATTCAGATTTTTTCAGATTCAGCTGTAACAAGAGTCTTTGGCATTTTGTGGGATGGCAGGTGGTGTGCTGAATGGTGGCCACGACAATGGTTGCAGCAAATGAGGAGAACTGCATTTCTTTAGTTTTTCCAGTTGCTGATTGCATTGCTGATTTGGGGAGATGAGGTGGAAAACAGGACTTTTTTGATTAACATGGATAATATGACGATGTTAGAATTGGCGAATAAAAAAAGAGCAAAGGATTTGAGAGTTTTGAAACTGTTGGGGCATTTTATGTTGAGATGTTTACATCTGACATTGTTTTTAGAGCAAGACATGTCCTTGGAACAAGTAATAATATAGTTGATTATTTGTCTCATTCACAGTAGCTAGGTTTCGCATGTTGGCACCCTGGAGCAGACAAAGAGAAGACACAGTTGCAGGTGAACATCCGAGCATGGGGTAGTGAGAATACTGCACTTGTCGGTTTCTGCATTTACTAAACAGACACACTATATTGCTTGAGAGTGAGATTGAGCTCAAAGGGCTCTGAGAAGGATATTAGGAAATAAAGGGTAAGGGCTATTTTTTTTAAACCTCACCCTATAATGTATATGAATGCTTTTTTTTCTTATATTTCTTTTTAGAATGTATTCATGGAACCATAGTTGTGAATATGGTGACCATGATTATAGGGCATTCGTTTATCAGATGGGCACTGCAATTTGCAGGCCAACTTTTTTGTGGCAGATGCCTTGGTCTTCCCAGCATTCCTCATCAAGTGTTTTGGTGGGCAAAACGACGGGATGAGCTTGGGTGGTTTGTTACACTTACCTGCTGAACTGTTTATGAGCATGGGTTGTCTTGATATGCTTGTTGTTCATCTAGGAGAAAATGATTTAGTGAAATTGTCTGGTTTGACTCTTCTGAGGCAAATTAAGGTTGATTATTAGCTCATTAGAAATATGTGGTCGAGTAACAGCATAGTTTGGACAGAAGTGTTGGAGGGGTGACTTAAAACATGCAGCAATTGATAAAGCCAGGTGTATATTGAAAAGGGCAATGAGAGTTTTCTGTCAGTCTATTGAGGTTGCGTTTCTGGCTCATAAAAATATCAAGGAGGAGGAAGGGTATCTTTGGTGGTCCGACGGGGTTCATCTGTCATGGTTTAGTAACACTTTTTATCTATTGTATTTGGGGGAACTTCTAGCAAGTACGTGGAAGGAAAGGAGATGCTGTTGTTGAAATTCAAGTGCAGTGACTTTCTGTAGTTGGGTGGGGCAGGAAAACACCTTATAGGGTTTTCCCAGGTGGTAGTAATTTTGGGGAGGGTGGGGAGTCAGGTGTAGAGGCATCTATCCTTCAGGGGAATGGGGGGACTCAGGGGAACGAAAGAGTAGATTTGAAGAGGTAGAACAAGGCAAAAAGGAGTTCTTTTGGAGGTGATTGTGTGGGTTGTGTGTGAGAGAAAGATAGATTACTGAATGTAAGGGCTGGAGAATGGAGTTGAAAGAATGACCTTGCGGAGTTGTTAGGGGTATGTTTCATATGTTGGGGACTTTAAAGCAGAGGGGGACTGTCAGGATTTGTATTATGTATTGGCAAGGACTTTGTACCTATTTGTAATTTGTAAATAATTGAATGCTGAGGATCTACAAGCCTGGTCCTAATGAAGTGGTGTTTATGAAATAGAAGGCTTGTGGTTGTGTTTGATTGCATGAAAGGTTCTATCCTAATTAAGTAGCCAAGTCCTTTTGCAACATTTGGTGTGCATGAAGAGTATCCTGTCTCTAATATTAGTTTGATGGTAGTGTTAGCCAGTTGGTTTGTCACTGACTAAATGCTGCACAAGATGGTGACTGGAAGTAGTTGCGAGACTAGCATTATCTTTGACTAGCATTCATGAGGAGTTTGTGAAACAAGAGACTCTGAAGTTTGGGAAGATAGAGACAGGGCTCTTATAAAAGTCCTGAAACAACAACTTGTCTTTTGTTGAAGCACTCCCAATTGCATGGATGGAGGGTGTGGTGAAATGTAGACAGCTATCTCTTTTGTAGGACAGGATGACCTTTTTGGGTGAACGGCTGCTTTTTGCCTCCTTTGGCTGCTCCAAAAAAGGCTGATAGCTGAGATGTTAGTGCTTCGCTTCTCTTTGTGCTTGTATGATGTGTGCTCTTCTTGAAGATTCTCATCATTATCTCCCTGATGCTGAACCACCAAATGAAGACAAAGATTCTGCTCTTGATAGAAGGGGTACACAAAGTAAGGAAGTGCCTCAAATAAGCTCTAGAACAGAGTAAGGAAAATCAAAAACCTCGGTTTGAAAATTAGTGTAGGAGGAGGAAAGAACTAGACAATTTTTTTCCCAGGATTTCTCCTTGACCAGAATAGGTGATACTCTGTCAAGTGATACTTCTGAGATCTAAGGACGGTGGCTGACAGATAGGTTCTCAGAGGTGAGGAGATATCACTTGAAGAAGTGTGCAGCTACTACCTGGAGGAGGGCTGTTGGTTTGCCATTGAATGAAGTTTGCTTGACCTGCTGTGAGATGTGTTCAGAGGGCATCCCAGCAGGAGGAATTCTGCCCAGAGGAGAAGCCTAGCTACAGCAGTACAGACGAAGCACACTGAACTTTACTCAGGCAGTTTCACTCACAGAGATATCAAAGTGTTGCCCAGAGTTATGGAAGTGCCCCATCATTTGGCCTAGGTTACTTTCAATGGCCTCAAGTGCTCTTGGGGTCTGCTTGGGCTGGGAGTTCTTGGAATGGTAGCTGGCGTTGGATTGTCACAGTGACATCACAGAAGTCGGCCTAAACCAGAGGACCATAGCCTGCATACCGGAAGCCAGAGGTGCACTGCACCAAGAACAACACGTGACAACATTCCTGCAGTAACCCCTAGACTTATTATGCACCCATGGCATGTAGCACAAAGAACAATCAGCCTCAGATGTTCATGACCAATTATGCAACCTGTGCTGGAAGGCACTCCTGTTAACTTTGACCTCCAGAATCGTGTGATGAGGACCCTGCACCTTGGACTATAGGTCTACTTAAGAACTCCCACAGACAATCGATGTGTGAGTGGGCTTTTCTTCTTGGTGGGGGTGGTCAGTTTTTGTAGGGCTTCTGTCTGTATTGAGTATATTAAACTCCTTTTTTTACATAAGTAAAATTACTGAGCTTGACATTTGTTATTATGTGCCATGGTGTTGAATGTTGTGTTCAGAGTTTCTATCCTCACACCACCCCCTGATTGTACCTTGGTATCCTACTCTGAGAATTAAGTGCCAAAGCAGTGTACTTGGGGATCAGTTATCAATAGATATAGTGAGGCAGCTTCTGGGACATCACGGGAAGCCCAGTAAATTCTGTGTGCCCCAGACCCCCAAACGTGATCTGACTTACTCCTTCAACAGAACTATCAGACAAGCCGAATAATAACTTTGTTAGGCTCACATTTTTAACATACCAAACCATAGAAATTCACCTATTATAGTTAGTTATCTCAAGTAACTATAACTTGTGCCCTAAGGGAACTATAACTCGCTCCCCCACCATGCACAGGTATCTGATCAATAATTTTCCTGCAGATGTTGCAGTGACATTATCAATGATGTAGTCAAAGATGTCATGAGTGCTGTAATTTGTGGGGTAATTAACAGTGCCTGGCAACGGTACGAGTTATAATTACATAGTTACCCCCTCTAACCAGCCAGTCCCAGTGGCCAACCCCCATAACAACCAAACACCACACTGGGCAAGGCCTTTGGTTGTGGGCAGCTGGAGTTGGCCACAGGGCCTGTCTCTCTGGGTGTGAGAATAGGTGTGAGAGGGTATCTCTGGGTGTGAAATTGGCTGTGAGAGTGTCTGACTGGGTGTAAGAGGGTCTATGTAGGTGTGTGAGTGGGTGTGAGAGTGTGTGATTGCGCTCCAATAGATGATAAATCCCTCACCTTCATGAAAAATTGCAGATCGTTCTTCAATATGGAATCATTGAGTAAACACACTTGATTTGCCTTCACCAAGCCCAGGAGTTAGGATCATTTGTCCTATCCAGAAGTGGAGCTTCAACTGGGGCATCCACCACATATATATTTGTAAGTGATTTCTATTGATGTTTAATTTCTGTAAAATGAGCATCATGGCAGAACGATAGATTACCTGCTCATTTATCCAAAAAGAGTCCACAGTTTCACACAAAATGTCTATCAAACTGGAGCACTTTCTACTGGTTAGTTAATAAGTGCTACCTCATTGGTTGAATGTCAAAGGGAGGAGGGGCAAGAAAAATGGGGCGGGGGTCAAAAGTGCCTTTGCTCTTTGAAAAATTGATTCTTTGCTCTTTGAAACAGAAGCAATTGTTGAATGGAATTAACATACATTTTGCACAAAAACAGAACGTTAGTCCATTTAGTAGCATTTGAGAAATTAGCATTTAAAATGGTGCTCTGATTGGGCATGCAAAAGTAAAACTTTAGAAATGTCTGCATCACGAATTCACAGATCCTCTGTAGATTTGCATTCCTACTTCATTCAAAAAACATAAAGATGTCCCATTGAATTATAGAGCTTTGGGGGTCATTCCAAGTTTGGCGGGCGGCCAAACTTACGCCGCCACTTGGCCGCTCTGCGGTCAAAAGACCACGGGGGTCATTCAGACTTTCCCGCTGGGCCACCAAGGGAGCGCCCGCCGGCCCAGCGGGAAAGGCCCTGCAACACAGAAGCCGGCTCCGAATGGAGCCGGCGGTGTTGCAGGGGTGCGACTGGTGCAGTTGCAGACAGTGAAAATCATGCTGGGGCCCTGTTAGGGGGCCCCTGCACTGCCCATGCCAGTGGCATGGGCAGTGCAGGGGCCCCCAGGGGCCTCACGACACCCGTTCCCGCCATCCTGTTCCTGGCGGTAAAAACCGCCAGAAACAGGCTGGCGGGAAGGGGGTCGGAATCCCCATGGCGGCACTGCTTGCAGCGCCGCCATGGAGGTTCAGCCCAGCCAGGGGAAATCTGGCGGGAAACCGCCGGATCCCCTTTTCTGACCGCGGCTTTACCGCCGCAGTCAGAATGGGCAGGAAAGCACCGCCAGCCTGTTGGCGGTGCTTTCCGTCGTTCACGGCCCTGGCGGGTTTTACCGCCAGGTTCGGAATGACCCCCTTTGTCTCCTCTTGTGCATTGCAGAATCAAAGCTCCACCACATTCTGATTGGCTGGCTATTGCAGAAATATTTCTGTCATGGCCAGCATCACCTAGTGTGGTGTACGAAAGACCATGTTCTGGAAGTTTAAACAATTTAAAGAAAAAGAGCATAAATGGGCAGGGCGCATCCACCCTAACCCGTTGGCCCATATGGAGTGGTGCTATGAAGGGACCACCCCAAAATTAGAATTAAAAATAAAAGATTTTCATCTGAGATTCATGATTGCTATCTAAGATTCATGGATATTGGACCCTCAGTATTTGCAAATTCAGCATAGGCTCTGCAAAACTGTAAAAATGGAAATATATAAACCCCTCACAAGTGGGGATTAGCCACATGGCGTGAGGTGGGGCAGGACCTGGCTGAAGCCCAGACCCTGCAGCCAACCCTCTGCATGGCCGAAAGCCATGTGCAGAAGTTTGGCAGCCTATGGAAGTTAGGGATAGGCCTGGTTGTGGATAGTTGAGAGCAAAGCCTGGCCTGAGCCAGGGCCCTCTTGTCAACCCCGCAGCAATTAGCAGAAGGCTGTGCACAGCAGGGGTCAGACACCTGAGTGCAGCAGCTGAGCATAGGCAAGACCCTGCCACTATCCCCATGGCACACATTCGAAGGCTGTAATCAGTTGACGTTGACAGCCTCTGGTCAGTTGGCCACAGGGCCTACCTGAAGGCCAGGACCTATAGAAATGAGTACTACACACAGCTAAATGCTGTATGCTATGGTAAGTGGGTGTCTGAGGAGGTTTCCCTGTGGCCAATCACCGCTGTGCACCACTGAAGGCTTTGGATATTGGCATCCCCAGGACGTTGGCAACCTTTTTTAGTGTGTGAAATTTGTGTAACTTCTGTTTGTGTAATTACACAAAATTTCATTTAAAGTAAGTGTAATTATGTGTAATTACTTGAAATTGAACTATGCACTATAATGTAGTGCAAAATGTGTCCAGTGCAAAAAAGCAAACAAAAAACAAGCGTCACAAACTGCAATTGCCCACATTTATATTCTAAAACTTCACTGTCAATAAAAGTAAGAGTGGCACTCCATTAGTGTATCAGTGGTGAAAAAGTTCATATATAAATATTACCCAGTGGCAATCACCACTCTTCATTTAGAAAAATGTTTTTTTGGTTTCTAATAACTTTGGCACCATTTGACGAATCTTCATGAAACTTTAACAACAACTTCCAAAAGAAAAGCTAATTCACCTCATCACCCTTCCTGGAAAGTTTCTGTGTGATTAGTCAAGCGAGGTGTTGGGGACCGGCTCCGCTCCCAACCCCATGCTGCTTCTGGCAATGGACATCTTACTTCATGTTATAAAACCACAGAAATTCACTGAAACAATCAACGGTTAGAGTGGAATTGTAAAATCTTATTTTTTTAGAATTAAAAAACCTTGGAAATTCACTAAAAAAACAAAAGTTAAAGGGACATTATAGTTAGGTGAAAATGTCAGTTAGAACATACCAGTTTAAACAAACAAAGCCACTGAATTCCACTAGTTATAGTTATCTCAAGTAAATAAAACTTGTGCGCTAAAGTTATCATGACACACACCTTCACCATGACTGCTTATTACCTGACATAGTACACCATCCCTGACATGTTCAATGACATCGTTAAAAATATCACTGCAACAAATGAAATGCCATCATTGATGTCAATGCTGTGCATGGTGGGATTCATGAATTATAGTTACTTTAGGGCACAAGTTAAAGTTACTTGAGATAACTATAACTGGTGAATTTCAATTGTTTTATTTGTTTAATTTATATTTGTATGTGTCTATATATGTTTGCCCCTGCCTTCAGACCCCTAAGCCATTAGGTGACCAAGCACCTCGTACGTACAGCCTTCTACCTGTCCCAAACCTTTTGTGGGTGGATGAACTGTCCTGTACAATCAGTGAGATGTGGGTGTCTAAGCCCCTACAGCGCTCAGCCTTCAGTTTTTAAATGATGTCTCCAATGAGAGCTTTCTAGCTCCAGACCCCTACGCCCCTACTACATATAGCCATTACCAGACCCTTTGCGGTAGGCAACCTCTCAGGTACAATGAATGATATACACAGGTCACCATAACCCTCCGATGTACATCTTTTACTGCATACAAAAATCTTTATGAAGAGCAACTGTCTCCAGACACTGAAGCCCCACTAGGTGGTCGAGTCCTTGCTACATATAGCCCTTGCCTGTTCCTGACTGTTTGCGTGTTGGTGACCTCTCAAGTGGAATCAATGAGACACAGATGGCCAAGTTCCTACAAAGCAGAGCGTCTCTTTGTGCAGACCTCTTTGGGGAGGACCCATTCCCTCTACACAAGCAAACACCCCTTAGGTGGCCAAACCACTACTATATGCAGCCTTAGCCCTGTACATAACTGTTGGTGGAGAGCCCACTTCCTCCAGACTCAGGACTCATTAGAAAGGGTTACCTTCACCCTTTAGTAAAGCTTTTGCAGATACCCGACTTCTTATGGGGAATCAATGAGACAAAAATTTACAAGTCTCTGCTGCACACAACCTTCACCCTGTGGACAAGCATTCTCAGAGAGCTCATTCACACACACACACGCACAGCCAACACACATTAGGAGGCCAAGTATGGTGCAAAAGCATAAACTCATTAGCAGGAAAGAGACTAATTAAATTTATATCTAGGCGTATTTTGCTGAATACTTTACAGAAGGATAAGGGTATACCAAACTGTCACATTCATTGGATGATGTCATCAGTGATGTAATTCATTATGTCATTTGAGATTTTGAGATGTCATAAGTGATGCTATCAATTATTTCATTAAACATGTCACGAGTGATGCTAAATATCAGGTACTAAGCAGTGCATGGTAGAGACTTCAAGTTATAGTTAGCTCACTGAACCATACCTGATGAATGTTAGTGTGTTTTCTGGTCTAAAACGTTGTTATAACAAACATTCTCACCTAACTAGAACTTCCCTTTAACCTTTGTTTTTTTCAGTGAGTATATAGACACATGATATACTAGGAAGTTAGTAAGATTTTAAGTTACATTAAACATACATTAGAAATGTACTGAAAAAGCACTACCATTTAAAAACAAAAAAAAACAATTGAAATTCACCAGTTAAATGTAACTGACATAAGTATAAGTTGCACCGCCAAAGATCTTAAATGTCATCAGTGATGTAATGTGTGAGGTCATAAGCAGTACTTTACAGTGGTGCAAGTTATACTTATGTCAGTTAGGTATAACTGGTGAAGTAAACTTTTTTTTTGTTTTAAACGGAGGTGCTTTTAAATGTTCTTTAATCTCTATTTCTTCAGTGAATTTCTATGTTTTTTTTAAAACATAAATTAAAATCTTACTACATTTCTTAAGTATAACTCCACAGTAACCTTTGTTTTTTTCAGTAATTTTATAGGATATTACAATATGTTTGTCGGGAACTCATTGGCGCACACAGCCAAAGGCAAGGGAGGGTTGGCCGCAGGTCCTGCCCTGTCAAACCCTGAGCACAACTCATCAGTTCACATGGCGAGGCAGGGTCATCTTGCTGGCAGTCCTTGCACCCAATCCCACCACACGCCCTTCAGTGGTGTGCAGCAGGGGATAGGGCCGGCCTTGCACCCAACCTCCCTATGGGTTGTCGACACCCCCACATGTGTCAGTAAGGCCCAGACCCCCACCTTTCATTAAAAACAAATTCGGTCCCACAGGACTCTTGTGGACATCTGGGGGAGCATGCTGGCTCCTGCTGGAATCCTGCAGGATTGTGAAAAAAGGAAATTGTTGTTATTCTTTATTTTTGGGCTCTTCTGCTCCAGAAGCTCCTATCCTGCCCCCCCAATAACTTATTTAAAAAAAATATATATATGTCAGATGTTGATGGAGTCAGTCTGGTCAGGCTGTTATAATGGGAGTAAGAGGATGATCAATGCACAGGTAGGAATTGGAGCAGTTAATATATGCTGCACAGGCTGAGTGATTACAGAATCAATTGGTATGAGCTTATATGACAGCCAGTAATAATGTAAAAATGTATTGATTGAGAAAGATTGCCAGCATCTTGCTGTAAGTGTACAAGATCAGACCACATTCAAGCGATTCGTCATCATTCTGGGGATTTTCAGGATTTCCTCCATATTTGTACCAATTTACCTAGTCAGCTCACTGTGTCAATAAAGTATACAAGACAATGTAAACACATAGGGGCATATTTATAATGCCTTGGCACCACCTTGTACCACATTAACGTCATTATTTTTTACATTAATGTGTCTTAATGAGGCCGAAATCCCCACGCCATATTTACAAAGTGGCGTAATGCATGCATTGCACCACTCTTTAACCCTTTGTGCTACATTATGCCTGCGACAGGAATATTGTATGCAAAGGGGGCGTTCCCTTGTTTGAGGAGCCGGAAAAATGGCGCTAGGAAATCTATGAGATTTCCTTGCACCATTTGTTACAGCACTTTTTACCACCTGCTCAAGAGCTGGCGTTAAAAGGGGGATTTCATTCTTTAGAATGAGGCCCTATGTACTCTGCAGGAGTAGCGCCAATATTTTGCCGTTACACCTGCAGAGTACATCAATAGCGTCATGAGTAATGACGCTATTGGCCCCTACCCTGCGCCATGGTGCACCATATTTTAAATACGGCGCACACATGGTGGCGGTAGGGGGGTGCTAAAGGGCTCACGGAAAGTGGCGCGGCACTCGGTGCAGCACCACTTTCCATAAATCTGCCCCATAGTGGCAAATTTACTAAGAAGTCATGCAACACAGTGCAGCAACCAAAGTTGCTCTGCGTTGCTGGAATGGGAGTGAGCAGGATAACGCAGTGTCATTTTATGGAATTTGAGGACCTCCGACAAAACCAATTTTAGGGGCCCCTGCATGGAACAAGTTTTACTTTTTTTTACCCATTTCTTGGCCATATGATGCTGAAAAATACTAAATTACCTGTTAAATTTGAACATTGTCATACACAAACTGAGGCAAAGGTAGGCAAATAGGGAAAGAGGTCAAGATAGAGAAATAGAATAGAGAAAGGTCAAACAGAGGGAAAGTTCTGTTTCCTAGTGCAGTGGGGGGGGCTGGGCAATTGCCTACTTTACTCATACCCAAAATCTACTGAGATAGGGCACTGTTGCTTTATTTCCCACTGCTGGCACACTTTAGGCTGCTTTGCACCACACATTCTCCCTAGCGCCATTGTGCAAGAGAGTTTGTATGATGCCTACCATAGTTTTTCTACTGATGGTTACTATTACACTACATAAAGCGATCCTAAGACAAATTTATCACCTTTTCCTATGTTTGTTGTACTATGCAGCACACATCCAATCAATGATCCAATTTTACACATGCCTTGAGATTAGACATACTGTAATGTTTGCCGCAACTCCCTGTCTATCAATGTTAGTGGATAGGGATTTGAATCAAAACCCATGGGTGGTTTAATGTGAATGTCCATGTAACAATGATAAGATACCTCCTTGATGCAAAGCAGCACAAATCAGTTGGAGGTATTTACTTTGGGGCTGCTTTCCAGCCAGAAATACGTTTTGCATTGGAAAGTAAATAGCAAAGGAATACATTGAGGTGGTTTGGATCCCTTTGGGTGACACTGCACTAGCGTAAAGTTTAAGTAAATCAGGGCCCTAGTTTTGATCTGGTCCTGCCCAAGAGAGACAGTCTAGCCCAAACTGCTAGGCCAGGTCCACTCTGCGAGAACTGTGATCAGCTCATGAAGTACAGTGGTGTTTAATTAACTCCCTCCCAGAACTATGTGTGAATCATATGACAGTTAAGCCAAAATGTGCTCATATCCATTTAACCATCATAGCCAAAAACACCCACAGCCTCCCTACAGCAAGCCCTTTGGAATGCAAAGAGCAATTTTCTTCCAGCATCCCAGCAGACTTTCGCAGGACGGTCATCCACGCCTTGGTCACTATTAAGCTCGACTACGGCAACGCCCTCTACGCTGGCACCTCAACTAGGAACATCAAAAAACAACTCATCCAGACTCTTTCTGGACCTCCCTCGCTGAGAACACATCTCCCAATCCCTGAGTAACCTCCACTGGCTACAGGTCGAGAAGCGAATCACCTTCAAGCTTCTCACCCACACGTACAAGGCCATATACAATGCAGGACCAGCCTACCTGAACCACTGCATCTCCTTCCACCCCCCCGATCCCTCCACTCTGCTCAGATGGCCCTGGCCAGCGTTCCTCGCATCTGCAAAACCACCACTGAAGGACGATCTTTCACCTACACTGTAGCAAAGAGCTGGAACAACCTCCCCCTGCACTTCAGACAAAGCCCGTCGCTCACCATATTCAGGAAGAATCTCAAGACGTGGCTCTTCGGATGAGGCAAGCACCCTGAAACCCTCGTGGGTGAGTAGCCGTGCTTTACAAATATTGATTGATCGATTGCTTCTGGATAGAATGCATGTTTTTACTTTAGCCCGCAAAGGTCTATTTTGCTTATTCCACAACTCTCATTTCGTTAATATCTCTGTCTTTGCTCACATTTGGGGGCATCTATTTGTGCTTTGTCAAATGTTTATGTTATTCACACAGTGCAAGGTTGAGGAGGAGTAAGAGAGAGAAGGGGCTTACAGTATTGAAGTACTCGTTATCTCTGAGCAAGTCCTAGCTGGACTTACGTGTGACAATGAAAACTACATTCGTCGGCATGGAAAAAGAAGTATAAAATGCAAGCGTTGTAAGCTTGTTATTTTTTGTTCAACACTTTTAAAATGTCACTCATTTTATTGGCTATGTGTGCATTACTCATTAAAACTGTCATGTCCAGGGGCTAGTAGACCCACACATTATTTATGGAGACAATATCTACGACATAACAGGATAAACAAATCAGATAAAATTAGGGAAACTAAGGCTGTTATGTCTTGAACAAATAAAATCAAGCTGAGAAATTATTTTAATTCTGCAGAGGCGTAAATCTAGGGCGTCCTTTTCAGATTGTCTTTCCTTGGCATGAATTAAACATGACTTGATGGTTGGAGCTTGCCAGCTCTGTTAGTAATTCACATCTGGCACTGCAAGGCACCTGCTTGTGGAGGGAGTTGATGATCTGCAGTCCCTGAAAATATTGTAATTATGTGGTGCTGCACGAGTTGTCAGATGTGTGCAATCTACAGCTCCCAGGACAGGGGGAAATCAGTAATGTTATGGAAGGAAGGATTTATTCCTGCCCTGCGTCTCAGGCATTAGCATTCTACTGCTGCTTAGATTTAAAGAGGAGGGCACCAGACCTCTTTCACTCTCTTTCTCTGTTTCCCACTCCCCCTGAATTCTTTCTCCAGCGCTCTCTTTCTATTTCTCTCCCTCTACCTCTTTTTCTCTATATCACTCTCTCTGTCTCGCTCTTTCTTACTCTAACTCTGTCTCCCTCTTGCTCTCTCTGTCTCGTGTTTTCTCTCTGTCTCGCTCTGTATCTCTTTTTCGTCCATAGAATTTGTCTGTCATACTCACGTCATACATGATGTACTCTATCTACCATAGCTACCGAACACACCTAACACCATAACAACCTGACGTACGTCTGTAGTGCCTGTTATCCCACAGCTACACAACTGGCATACTTACCTATCACACTCACTACACCTACAATACCTATTCTATCATACTTACCTACCATACACTTAGACCTACAATACCTATTCTATCATACCTACCTACCATGCTCCCTAGACCTACAATACCTATTCTATCATACCTACCTACCATACCCCCTAGACCTATAATACCTATTCTATCTACCATACTCTCTAGACCTACAATATCTATTCTATCATACCTATTACCATACTCCTAGACCTACAATACCTATTCTATCATACCTACCTACCATACTCCCTAGACCTACAATACCTATTCTATCATACCTACCTACCATACTCCTAGCCCTACAATACTATTCTATCATACCTACCTACCATACTCCTAGACCTACAATACTATTCTATCATACCTACCTACCATATTCCTAGACCTACAATACCTATTCTATCATACCTACCTACCATACTCCCTAGACCTACAATACCTATTCTATCTACCATACTCCCTAGACCTACAATATCTATTCTATCATACCTATTACCATACTCCTAGACCTACAATACCTATTCTATCATACCTACCTACCATACTCCCTAGACCTACAATACCTATTCTATCATACCTACCTACCATACTCCTAGACCTACGATACTATTCTATCATACCTACCTACCATACTCCTAGACCTACAACACTATTCTATCATACCTACCTACCATACTCCTAGACCTACAATACCTATTCTATTATACCTACCTACCATACTCCCTAGACCTACAATACCTATTCTATCATATCTACCTACCATACTCCTAGACCTACAATACTATTCTATCATACCTACCTACCATACTCCCTAGACCCATGAGAGCGAACATACCATACGTACCCTTCACCTACTATACTTACTTACTATACTTTATGAACCTATCATACCTAAACAACTTACCATGCCTAGTCTATCCCCAGTACATAACCTACATCCATCTCGACAGTGTGTATGTCTTATGCCTTCCCTACACTGACAGTTTGTGAAAAGGGGGCAGCTATGCATCAGAGGGACTGCTAGTAATGGCATAAGCTACTACGGGCATCGGGAAAGTGTCAATTGCAGCCTTTGACTAGCCTGAAAATGTAAATATCATCGAATTTGCCAATGGTTGTTTAAATATCAGATGTGCCAGTCATATTGTAAGTTGTGCGAATACTACCTTTGGCACATGTCTAGCTTCAGAGCTAATTTGATATGCTGCTCTGGTCTCAATCCAAATTGTAATCACTTTGTACCCACTTACAACATTTAATCAAACACCTTCAAAAAGATTGTCAACAACACTTTGGAGAATTTTGACTTAAGGTTCCTTGAGGTGCAAAAAACAATTTTCGCATTCAAGAGAGGAAAATCCATAAAAGACACTATCATTCATGCCCAGCCCAGAAGGGTTAGTATCAATACAGACATGGGTATCAGATCCGTGTGGAATCTTCTCCTAACTACAGGTCATTTTCCCTTTGGAAACTGCAATGTGTGCCCCCTAATAAAAAGATCCAAGAAACCTGACATCAGACTAAAAACTCCATGGGTAGCACAAACAATATAACTCACAAGCTGCTACATTATGCACAACACTGGATATATTGACTCCAGGTGTACAACAGGGCTGAAATAACAAAGTCACATAGGGCCACCTGTAGAGCTAAAAATCACCTTTGTGTATAAAAGCTGGTCATTGCATCTGGAGGAGGTCATCCAGAGTCCCTGTGCATTCTGCAGCACACATCGAACGAGCAAAACGCCATTATTTATTGTTTATGTGCAGTAAGGGACACCTTCTTGCACATAAACAATCATTCCCTGCAACACAGGCAACCTTGCACTATGGTGTAAGGATGCCTGCGTCGCAGCTAGGTAGCTAATTTTACCGCTAGCACTAGGAAAAACACAAGGGTGTGCTGTAATGTTTTAAATCCGGTGCATCCCTGCGTTTCTGAAGTGATGCAGTAAGTAAATGAGGCCCTATGTTTCCCAGGAGCTGCGCAAGGACGTTGTGCTGATGTCATGTGCTTCTGACATTCCTCGGTTGCAACGGTAAGCGAGGTCTCAGCATCCTAAAAGATAAATGCAGCATGGACACACCCACCAATTGTTTAATGCAGCAGAGAGAGTGATGAATAGTTTTGGAAACAGCACTTAACCCTTGACAAAATGAGTCACCCAGGGAACACTGAGAGTAATTTGAGTCTTCCTTCTGCATTACGAGGTACTTTTAAACATAGCTGAATCGACTGTTGCAGGCTGTATGTGTGTGTGTGTCATCATGATTGGCTTGCGAAAGCACTCAGGGCCATATGTACTAAAGCATTTTCCCATAGACACAGAATGGGTAAAATCCTTTGGTACATCTGGCCCTCAGAACTGTAATATGTGCACGAATAGCGCAAGTCCCTCGAAATCATGGCAGAGGACATAAAACTGCTTTTACTGGTCACCCTCTCCTTCTATACATGATAAGGAGAAGGCAGGCACAAATATATATTTCAAATCCAATTTATGGCCAAATAGTTTGAGTGTTTGCGATGTCCTGCATGCATTTGTGTTGTTTTTGACACAGCAAGTTTCTTTTGGGACTTTAATTCAGCGAAAACAGATTAAAATACCCATCATCTAAATCAACCTCATAAAGTGTGTGACTACAGGAAAGTGACCCTTTGGCCCGCCTTGCCTATAAAGAAGGGACAACGCCCAGATTAGGACATGCATTTGGTGTCCATGCTGTTTTTATATTTTTGTATACATTCTTCATATACTTATATGATTTTTAAATTGATATATTTGTGCACTGTTTATGAAATAGATTGGGTTTACCACAGAGTGTGATGTTGCTGTGTTCACTAATGAGTGTGTTGATAATGCCTATAATTATCTAAATATAATGTTTTGAATACAAAATTAAATATTTCTTTTCAGTTCACACTGCAGGTAATTACTATACATGGAAAAATACGAAAAAGAGCCTAACGCCTCTACTATAGCGGCGGAACATTGTGTAACAATTAGGCTGGAAGAAAGCCCGCGATCTCTTGGGGTTTTATAATGACTAAAACATGTAGGGAAGTTTCCAATGGATGTATGAAACATTATTTTCAGTAAACTTCCAGAATTCATCTATTTTTAACCACGGTCAGGGGACTTGTATAATAACAGAGATGTCTATGGGTGAAGTCTTACCCATATTTATAGAAATATTTGGATCCCTGATTTTATCCAGAATATCATGTATCATGAGCTCCCAACAACGGGTTGAGCCCATCTGAGAGGTACACACCTAATCAGGTGAAGAAAATGGACTTTGATGAAGAATGTCACTAGGAATTGAGGGTGAGGTGCCTCCCACGATATCTATGATATTGTAGGGTATGATTACTTAGAATATTCTCAGAGTAGGAGCCCACACACCAGTTGTTTTGAAGTCATGCCTCTTTCAAACTCATCCTGCAGCTTACATGCCAACTACAGATAGACGTCTGGGGACAGCACTTCATTTCATCATAAGGATCGTAAATTGCATTTTCATAGCATTTAAGAAATTCCAAAGGTGTGCTACTGTTCCCTGCAAATAATTCAACAGCCTAGGCATCCAGGCAGTATGTGATGTGGTGTTATGTATTTATTTGTGGAATACTCGGATACCTAGAAACACCTTAGCACAAGCAATTTCCATTGTCATTTTAGTCACAAATGAGGTGGAAGTCAGCTTGTCTTCCACTTCAATGCGCATTCACCTTGAGGTGACTTCCTCAATGGTAACTCTTTTATCAAGTGTCCATAGAAAAGCATCTCCCTCACAAACAATTCGGTTTATTCAGTTTGAGGGACGTGCACTGCGCTCAATCCCATATGACCATGGAACAGATTTTCAGGACAGAGGGTGTGGGGTATTTGCATCAATCCTAATAAAATCTAGGCACTACGAACATAAGTAAAACAACTCAGGCTCTATTGATCAGTTAGCTTGGCACGGGCATTGAGATAAACACTGGAAAGCACTGGACTGAGCTCACCTCTCACACCCTTCACTTTCATCAAGGCCAAAGGAAATATCCATGATTTCTGTGAAAAGCCAGAAGCAATGAAGTTTATCCAATTAAGAACCCTTAGGCTTAAAACCTCCTTCCAGTGAGCACTGTATCATGATCAACTCTCAGTCTTGCAATAATACCAAGAAATTAATTGTGCTGACACAGCTAAGATCTGCCTCCAGACAATCTAACCAATCAATGCCACCAGGGCTGATTCTGTTTTTCTTTCATGCCTGAATACAATTTCAGACAAGAAGACAGACATATTTATGTTTACAGTGCTGGAGCTGACGAGTCACAGTACATTCCAAGAGTTCTGTTAGATAGAGTAAGTTGAAGAAAGAAACATAAATGGTCAAACCATTTTTTGTCATGAGATGTCACTATACTGCAATGAAGGTTCTGCAAGAGGAAGATTGTCCCTCTCAGAAATAAGCTATAGAATCATACAAGGACATATTTCCATCACAAATCCTGTCACATTTTTCATTTTTCATTTTTCATTAGTTGATTTTTTTTTTTTAAAGTCAGATGGCTAAAAATAACAATTTGCGTGATCATCTGTGTGTCATGGAATTAAGCAGCTGCCCTGGACAAAAGTTGAGTTTCAGCAAGGATACAAAGAACATGGTACCTTCTACATAGGCTTAGAGATAGCTAAACATTACATAGTACCTCTACACCACACTCAACAATAATTTCTACTAAGCCACTGTTAGACCTGGCAGTCTTAGGGTGGTCAGCATTAACTTTTTGCCTGCCTCCCTCCACTTTTTGACACTGTTTTTGCTGGTTTTAGGACTCTGTGCACTTTACCACTGCTACCCAGTGCTAAAGTGCTTATGCTCTCTCCCTTAAAACATGGTGACATTGGATCATACCCAATCGACTTATTTAATTTACTTATAAGTCCCTAGTAAAGTGCACTATATATGCCCAGGACCTGTAGATTAAATGCTACTAGTGGGCCTGCAGCACTGACTGTGCCACCCACATAAGTCGCCCCTTAACCATGTCTCAGGCCTGCCTTTGCAAGGCCTGTGTGTTGCAGTTTTACTGCCAATTTGACTTGCCATTTAAAAGTACTTGCCAGGTCTAAAACTCCCCTTTATCTACACGTCACCCCTGAAGTAGGCCCTAGGTAACCCACAGGGCAGGGTGCTGTGTAGACCAGAGGCAGGACATGTACTTGTGTAGTTTATATGTCCTGGTAGTGTAAAACTCCTAAATTTATTTTGCACTGCTGTGAGGCCTGCTCATTTCATAGATTAACATTAGGGCTATCCTCGTATATTGTTTGAGTGGTAGATTCTGATCTGAAAGGAGTACTAAGGTCATATTTAGTATGGCCAGAATGGTAATACAAAACCCTGCTGACTGGTGAAGTTGGATTTGATATTACTATTTTTGAAATGCCACTTTTAGAAAGTGAGCATTTCTCTTCACTTAAATCCTTCTGTGTCTTAGAATCCATGTCTGGCTGGGTTACTTGACAGCTTCTTTGTGCATTTCACTCAGGCAACTCCAAACACTGGATGCTCAGTCATACCTGTACCCTTCTGCATACTGAATGGGTCTTCCTGGGCTGGGAGGGTGGAGGGCCTGACACTTACATGTCAAAGGACAGTGGCCTGCCCTCACACAATGGACTGTCAAACTCCCTTCTGGGACCCTGGCAGACAGGATTGAACTGAAAGGGGACCTGGTGCATTTCTAAGCCACTCTTTGAAGTCTCCCCCACTTCAAAGGCACATTTGGGTATTTAAACAGGGCCTCTGACCCTACCAACCCAAACACTACTGGACAAGATACCACTGGTGAAGAAACTCTGAACCAGAACCTGCAACATGCCAAGAGGAACTGGGTGGCTGCCCAAAGGACTCGGCTGACTGCTTTTCTGCAAAGGACTGCTGCCCTGCTGTTGCCCTGCTGCCTTGCTGCCCTCTGGCTCTGCTGAGAAGTGCTCTCCAAGGGCTTGGATAGAGCTTGCCTCCTGTTCCTTGAAGTCTCAGTGCCAAAAATACTTCATCCTGAAAAGAACTCCTTGTGCTGTGATGTGGACATGTGTAGAACTAAAGACCACTTACTATGTGTGGAGCTCCTGCGGGGTGATGCTCCACATCATGGTTCATTCTCTATCTGTCGAGAGCAGCTTCCAATGCACCTGGTGGTAGCAAATGCCCGGGGAATGCTTGGCTGACAAACACAGAGGAAAGAACTCCATAGGCAACTTAGACTTATTTGGAAGAGCATGGACTAGTCAGAACTCTGAAGATTCTTTTAGCTCCTGCCGGAAGGTATGCATTCAAGTCTGGTTCCACTTTCATTAACCCTAGCCACCAAAACTTTCTCAATAGGATTAAGTGTTCTAATATGCAAATCCCCAGTGGTACTTGACACTGTAGACAGAGAGGCTCACAAGATTTTCACAGACTGATAACTTCTTGTGTTCTCACTATCAGGATTCAGGGGAAATGCCTCTAATGCCCCACCTATACACACCTCTCTCTCAAGTGACCTGTAAAAACATTGGAACACATATTTTCTCTAGCATGGCAAACCTTTCTCTTTCAAATAGAAGAATAGGCCAATTTGCTTAATAAATATGTAATTTATTGCATCATTCCTGATGTTTTGATGTTAGGACGTTCTTAAATATGGACCATAGTTTCAGGTAAATTTTAAATTTGGAAGTCGCTTTAAGCATTTGAGAAATAACCTTGA
Source organism: Pleurodeles waltl (assembly GCF_031143425.1). Taxonomy (NCBI): domain Eukaryota; kingdom Metazoa; phylum Chordata; class Amphibia; order Caudata; family Salamandridae; genus Pleurodeles; species Pleurodeles waltl. The sequence goes on from NC_090436.1 coordinate 244,438,384, forward strand.
CTCACAGAAAAGAAACCTCTAATTAACGAGATCATTAATAACATTCATTATATAAGTATCACAACTAAAATGAGAAAATCACCCCTAAAATACTCTCAATACTCACATGAATCAGAAATATATTTGCTCAGCATCATACAGATAAAAATACTGCTATAGCAGGTTGTATCAGAAATGTATATACAGCACTTCTCAACTTAGATCCTTGAGGCTTAAACTTCCCCAAAATAGCAGAATAGAGTGTTGTCTTTCTTTACTTATACTAGGTTTATAACTTCCAAACCTATTAGAATTTAATAATAGCCTATAATTGCATTTTTACTGTACATATTTTGTCTATTAATTATAAACTTTCATTCATTGTTTACAACTGAAGTAGTATTTTTCGTATTTAATTTTGGAATTCCCAAATAATAATTGTCAAATGCTCTCCAAAAGGGATGTACTATTTCACTGAATTTGTCCTTTTCTTGAGATCCAAGGTCACCGTTTTTTTGTGTTCATCTCTCTATTTGTTACTGGAGATTTAATATTTTTTATTAATATTTGTTAAAAAGTGTGGGCATTGTCAGGGATAGGTTGCACCCAGCATAAAATACTGTTCTTGCAGGTTTGAACGCAATGTGTAATAAAGTATTTATTGCACAATGATTTTGGTTAGCTTTGCATTGTGTGATAAACTATATATTATAATTATTCTTAGCTTTGAATAAATCTCTTAAACTACTCATTATTCTGTCAAATGGTTCTCTTTTAACTGTTATATTTTTTGTTTGTTATGGTGCATTTCCTACCCCCTACAACCTTCGTTGTATGCTCCTTTAGACTGTTCTCTCTGAGATGACTGTTAAGAATGTTGCTGTCTTGCCTCAGAGGAGCCTGTATGTGTGAGAGCTTGGAGATGTTTGAATAAAGGCTTCTCTCACTGTCCATATGTGTGAAGAGCATTACTTCAAGATCCTATTTTATTATTTTAATACTCTATGGCCAAAAGTGAGTTCAACCAACATCCATAGGGTTGTTTTCTCTCTACTTTATACAGCATAGAAATGTATTATCTGATTTAGTCATTGCTCTCTATTTAGGTATAATGCATTTTACTACTATGTTTATTAATTATAATTAACATTTAGGATTAAAAAGTTAACATTAAAGATTAGTGGGCATCAGAGAGAGTTTGATGATGATTCTATCCAATGCAAAAGAGGTGCAATTCAACTCCTCTTATTTTGATCAGAGATCCTGTCCAATCTAAAATGTTCCCCTTGCCCCATCATTATTGTTACCATCCACATCTATCTGCACCACCAAATGGTCATCTCCAGATCAATATGTTTTCTATCTCTCTAAACTAACAATCCATAATCAATTACACCAGTATTTGTTGTCCCTGTCCTTTCACTAAATATTTGGAAGAAGTGTGCTTTTCCAAAAACATCCATACAGCTACTCACTGAAACGAGTTTCTGGTGAATCTTTGATATGTTGTATCACATTTTACAGAGTACTCATAGTGTTTTTTTTATTTTAGATGTCCATATTTGTGCTAATTCTCCCTCAATATGGGCCTTCAGTTATGGTTTTGCCTCCATGCCTATAACTAAATACTCTATTTCATGATTGGCTTTAAAATAAAAGATTTCTGTGGGACTCGGTGCTCTCTACAAGGTCACCCGCAAACATTTTCCCTTCACCCCTCCTTTTTTTCTGAATTCGTTTTTTTTGTGGGCTTTAGTGTACTGTGCACCTCACCGCTGCTATTCAGTGCTAAAGTGCCTTTGCTCTTTCCTTTAAACATGGTAACATTGGCCTACACCCAATTGGCACATTTACTTTACTTATAAGACCCTAGTAAAATGGTACTAGATGTACCCAGGTCCTCTAAATTAAATTATCCTAGTGGGTCAGTAGCACTGATTGTGTCATCCACTTAAGTAGACTTTCGAAACATGTCTAAGGCCTGCCATTGTCACCTTTAAGTGCAGTTTTAACTGCCATTTCGACCTGACGAAATAAAAAAAAATTCCAGGCCTAAAACTTCCTTTTTAATTCAGATACATCACCCCTAGGGTAGGGCCTAAACAGCTAAGAGGGCAGGGTGCATTGTATTTTTAAAAAGTTGGACAAGTACTTTTAAGTTCCACATGTCTTGGTAGTGAAACACTCTCAAATTTGTTTGTCAATATTGCCATGTCTATCTCTACCATAGGATAACATTGGGTTACCCTTTTACATTTAATAAGTTATAACTTTTGATTAGGAGTACATAGGAATGTCTAGTTTGATCTCTATAAAATTGTAATCGAAAACCCCCGTAAGTCAGATTTTAAGTCATAGTTCATTCTAAAAATTCCACTTTTATAAAGCCTGTTTCCTGGGTCACATGACAAGGTCTCACAAAGGGATACTAGTTTGTGGCAGGATGAGCTATCTCTAGCAGGATGGACGGGCGGAGCTGTCACGTACCCGAATTGCACCTCAGAGGAGCTGCGTGAGCACAATAACAAAATTATTCACAGCAGTCTATTGTGGCTCCAGACACTTTGGGGCCAGGGCAGGGAGGAAGGAAATTCTAGACACATCTATGGGGTGAAAACTTTAGAAGCCTCTCCCACTTCAAAAGCTGGCACCAGTTATAAATATTGAACCCTCAAACCCTACCCTTCAGTACAATCCTGGACCTGTGGATACCACAGAAGAAGGATGGGATGCACTGCTGCCATGCTGCTTGATGCCTGCCCTGCTTGCTCAGAAGGAGGACTGGTCAGCTTACTGACCTCCTGTTCTGAGCTATATGGACATAACAAGCTCCAGAGGCCTCCCTGCACCTGCCCAACTGAATGGCTGTTTGGACCACCAACAGGAACTACCTGGGCCCTGCTGGCCTCTGTTGGAGTGAGTTCCTGATCTCCAAGAAGTGCCCCTTAGGTCCTGGACTCTTGATGTGGCATCAGTTGAGCTACTCCTTAAAGAAAAGGAGAAATCCTGAAGTTTTGGGCTCTTCACAACTGCTAATGTGCCTGTTTTGTGCCAAGATCTTAATGACCACACAGACCGCCAATGTGAAGCTCTGGTGAACCCAACTCTTTGCGCTACAGTGACCACCAGCAATGAGCAGCAAGATCTGCACCACCACGATCAGCAAAGCACAATCTGTACTTTGTGCTATATCAACGACAGGCCACAGTGACTGCCAATGTGAATCTACCGCAAGATCGTCTGTGACCCCCAACAGGATCTTTGCACTACAGTGACAACCGTCTGTGATGCCTTGCCTCCTCTTCTCACGATGCACTGAGCATCCGCAATACTCTCCCTGCGCCTCGTGGCTGGTGTGGGGTTTTTTGTGTTGTGTTTTTACTTTATTACTGTTACACATTGCCTCTGGGTTAAGCCTGGCTGGTTTTGTACCAGGCTATCAAAGCGTTAAACAGAGGTTAATTTAGTTGATTTTTTTTTGGTTCACCCTGACAAGGATTGTGGCTGATGTTTGAGATGGGTTTCACATCCCATAACCAACGGCCCAATTTCTCACACTTACCAATTCCAGAAGGTTCTGACCTCCTACTACTATAGCTTTTGCTAACATATTGTAGGACAGTCTTTCAGTTTATTCTGCTACAAAAATTGTGTAATTCACTCTGGCTTTTTGAAGCAAAACACTATTGTCTTGCTAGTCTTAATTCCTTCATAAAAAAATTCCAAACCAAACCCCCTCTTGGGATTATTTGTTTCCCAATGTTATATTGATAAAATTCTCTTTTATATCTGGCAGACCGGCTGTCTGGACCAGCAACTGGACCTTCCTGAGCCCTGCTGGCCTCTATTAGACCGTGTTCCTGTTCCCCAGGACGTGTCCCTCAGGTCCTGGACTCTTGATTAGCATCAGTTGAGCTCCTCCTTGAAGAAAAGGAGAAATCCTGAAGTTTTTGACTCTTCACAACTGCGAACGGGCCTGTTCATGCCAACATCTTAATGCCCAGGGGCGTGGCTAAGCACCAGCCAAGATGGCTGCCATTTAGCGAAGCTCCGTAACTAGCTCACAGATTCACCAAGATATCAGTTCCAAAATCCGAGCCGCCCGCTGACAGCGGTGTTCCGGGCGTAGTCAGAGTGACGTGGTACTCGACTGAGGGACCTCCAAGAGCTGGGGCACCTCGCACCCCATAGAAGGACCATGTGTGACTTGCAGCCTGGGGACGGTGGCACGGCTGCATGGAGCCCGAGACATGGGTGAAGTGCCTGGAACCAGTGCGGCTGGATCACCAGCCTACTGTGGTGCCTGGGGGCTGCCAACAGGGCGGGGTGCCAGATCGAGGGACATGCATGAGCTGGGGCCCCTCGCGGCTCAAGGGTTACTGGTTGTGGCCTGCGGCCGGAGTGGGTGATGCCTAGGGCCTACAACGCCCCTCTACAACTGGACCCAACAGCCACCAGAGCCCTGGCGAAAGACAGGGGGCGGAGAACGGATCAACCTGAGAGGGGCCGGGGATCGGGCTGGACGGCGGCCGTCCGGCTCCTACCCATCGCCTGCCTGAGATTAACGGAGCAGACCGCGACTCTGGAGGTGAGACGATTGGAAGACAGGGTCCAACCTTAGGGACTGATTCTGCCACCCGCTCTGGAAGGCAGGCAGGCCCCCTGGAAGAGGTAGGTGGTCCCTCCCTAGGGCCCTCAATGGGGGTAATACAATGAGACTGCCATACTGAGATTGGCGATGGGCTGCAGATGCACTGGGAGTGGTGGGGCCCCTAACCTGGAGAGAGAGAGGCCATGTCTCCCGCTACATTATCTATGCTGGACTGCAGGTGACGAGAGGGCAAGGGGCTCTTACTGATACAAACAGTGGGAGAAGACAGCTGGTGAAAGGCCACTGTACCAGAGGAGAGAGACTGCTTCACACTAAGGGACCTGCATCAGATGCACTTGCGACACATGGTAATAGTGAGGCACACAGCAGGTGAAATTCCAGTCAGAGAATTACAAGCGGACCCTTGGGAGTTGCGAAGCGGGCACTTCTCCAGCATGGTTAGGAATAAAGGACAATTCCTGCAGCAGACAAACAAAATGGATAGATATGCTGTCCCGAGGCAGGCGGGGAGACCCTCAGCTTTGGAGGATGCCAGGGGAAACAAGAGAAAGATCAAGGCCCCCCGGGTGAACCCTCATTAGGTGCAATAATTGCACCTACACTAGACGCAGTATTGGTGGATATTACCCTCCTTCGTGCAGACCTTAAGAAAGTTGCAAAAAAGGTCACAACTGTGGAGACAGCTATTGCCCATTTGCAGTCTACATCCAAGAGACTTGAGAACCAGGTACAATTTCTCACTGCAAAATATGAGAGAATTATGGCCCGCTTGGAAGCTCAGGAGGGGAGGGCATGGTTAAACAACATTAGAGTGGATTGGGGTGCCAGAGGGAGCAGAAGGCCAGAGTGTCAAACTTTTTCTGGAGACCCTAATCACTGAATTCCCTTCACCCTAAGAGACTATCTATGTTCTTCACTATTGAAAGTGCACATAGGGCACCAATCCCCCCGCGACTAGGGGTCCCTCCGAGGACAATCATTGTGAGAACATTACATTTCTGGGATAGAGAAGCTATCCTACAGGCAGCCAGATCTTGTGGGGACCTCCAGTACGAACATGCCACAGTCTGCTTCTTCCTGGACTTCACGCTTAAGTTCCAACGACAGCGACAAAGCTTCCAGGTTGTCAAAAAAGCATTACGGGAACGTGAACTCAAATATATGATGCTTTTCCCGGAGTGCCTGCGGGTGATTGTGGAGGACCGAACATGGCATTTTGCCTTGCCAGAGGAGGCCTGGGAGTGGATGGAGGGGTCCAGAGATGTGGGCCAGACTAGCCTGTAGAGATACAGAGGAGGATCTAGTGGTTGAAAGAGGGCGGACCCCCGCCGCAGCAACAGGAGGCCGGACGTGGGGCAACATGATCTCCGACACCATAGATGGCCGAGCCCGATGTGGCCTGACGCAGAGACTGAGTCCGGATGCTGAAGGTACCATGGCTCTGACTGGAAGTGGGCCGGATGATACTTCCCTTGGTCCTTGGGCCAAGACAACACTTTTGCCGGAGCCACCTACTGAGGACTGATGGTTGCCTTCAATGCATTTGAAGTGCGTTCTGGCTGCTAGTCCAGAGCCCAGTCAGGACAGGCGGGCGCTTTAGAACAAAGACGTTTTTAGGAAGGGATTGGACTTAACTGTTTGTATAGCAAATGACGAAGGTGGGAATTAGTGGTGCAAGCCCACCCGCACAAGAGTTTGAGTTCTTAAGGGCGACAGGTGCTCCCCTGTTTGGGGGGTGGGTGGTTCAAGGCCTGCTTTGCAGGGTTGCAAGGTGGAGGAAGTTTCTAGTTGGGGAATGCTAATTAATAGTTTATTGTTATACAATGTATGCTATTGCACATCCATACGGTGACCTGTGACATTACTTGGGTCAAGGAGATACACGAGGGAACACAAAAATGGGGAACATATGCAGAATTACTCCTGGGTATGGAAACATTCCCTAATGGCAGCCACAATAGCATGCACCTTTAGGGTCATGACATGGAACGTGAATGGGCTGGGCAGCCTCATTAAATGCACCACAGTCCTTCAGTACCTGCGCAGACATAGCGCGGTGTGAGAAGGTAGCCTCTTTCTAGCCTTGTTACCCCCACTTTTGGCCTGTTTGTGAGTGTATGTCAGGGTGTTTGTCACTGTTTTCACTGTCTCACTGGGATCCTGATAGCCAGGCCTCAGTGCTCATAGTGAAAACACTATATTTTCAGTATGGTTGTTATGTGTCACTGGGATCCTGCTGGTCAGGACCCCAGTGCTCATAGGTTTGTGGCCTATATGTATGTGTCACTGGGACCCTGTCACACAGGGCCCCAGTGCTCATAGGTGGGCATGTATATGTTCCCTGTGTGGTGCCTAACTGTCTCACTGAGGCTCTGCTAACCAGAACCTCAGTGGTTATGCTCTCTCATTACTTTCAAATTGTCACTAACAGGCTAGTGACCATTTTTACCAATTTTCATTGGCTTACTGGAACACCCTTATAATTCCCTAGTATATGGTACTGAGGTACCCAGGGTATTGGGGTTCCAGGAGATCCCTATGGGCTGCAGCATTTCTTTTGCCACCCATAGGGAGCTCTGACAATTCTTACACAGGCCTGCCACTGCAGCCTGAGTGAAATAACGTCCACGTTATTTCACAGCCATTTTACACTGCACTTAAGTAACTTATAAGTCACCTATATGTCTAACCTTTACCTGGTAAAGGTTAGGTGCAAAGTTACTTAGTGTGTGGGCACCCTGGCACTAGCCAAGGTGCCCCCACATTGTTCAGAGCCAATTCACTGAACTTTGTGAGTGCGGGGACACCATTACACGTGTGCACTACATATAGGTCACTACCTATATGTAGCTTCACAATGGTAACTCCGAATATGGCCATGTAACATGTCTATGATCATGGAATTGCCCCCTCTATGCCATCCGGGCATAGTTGGCACAATCCCATGATCCCAGTGGTCTGTAGCACAGACCCTGGTACTGCCAAACTGCCCTTCCTGGGGTTTCACTGCAGCTGCTGCTGCTGCCAACCCCTCAGACAGGCATCTGCCCTCCTGGGGTCCAGCCAGGCCTGGCCCAGGATGGCAGAACAAAGAACTTCCTCTGAGAGAGGGTGTGACACCCTCTCCCTTTGGAAAATGGTGTGAAGGCAGGGGAGGAGTAGCCTCCCCCAGCCTCTGGAAATGCTTTGTTGGGCACAGATGTGCCCAATTCTGCATAAGCCAGTCTACACCGGTTCAGGGACCCCTTAGCCCCTGCTCTGGCGCGAAACTGGACAAAGGAAAGGGGAGTGACCACTCCCCTGACCTGCACCTCCCCTGGGAGGTGTCCAGAGCTCCTCCAGTGTGCTCCAGACCTCTGCCATCTTGGAAACAGAGGTGCTGCTGGCACACTGGACTGCTCTGAGTGGCCAGTGCCACCAGGTGACGTCAGAGACTCCTGCTGATAGGCTCCTTCAGGTGTTAGTAGCCTTTCCTCTCTCCTAGGTAGCCAAACCCTCTTTTCTGGCTATTTAGGGTCTCTGTCTCTGGGGAAACTTTAGATAACGAATGCATGAGCTCAGCCGAGTTCCTCTGCATCTCCCTCTTCACCTTCTGATAAGGAATCGACCGCTGACCGCGCTGGAAGCCTGCAAACCTGCAACATAGTAGCAAAGACGACTACTGCAACTCTGTAACGCTGATCCTGCCGCCTTCTCGACTGTTTTCCTGCTTGTGCATGCTGTGGGGGTAGTCTGCCTCCTCTCTGCACCAGAAGCTCCAAAGAAATCTCCCGTGGGTCGACGGAATCTTCCCCCTGCAACCGCAGGCACCAAAAAGCTGCATTACCGGTCCCTTGGGTCTCCTCTCAGCACGACGAGCGAGGTCCCTCGAATCCAGCGACACCGTCCAAGTGACCCCCACAGTCCAGTGACTCTTCAGCCCAAGTTTGGTGGAGGTAAGTCCTTGCCTCACCTCGCTGGGCTGCATTGCTGGGAACCGCGACTTTGCAAGCTACTCCGGCCCCTGTGCACTTCCGGCGGAAATCCTTCGTGCACAGCCAAGCCTGGGTCCACGGCACTCTAACCTGCATTGCACGACTTTCTAAGTTGGTCTCCGGCGACGTGGGACTCCTTTGTGCAACTTCGGCGAGCACCGTTTCACGCATCCTCATAGTGCCTGTTTCTGGCACTTCTCCGGGTGCTACCTGCTTCAGTGAGGGCTCTTTGTCTTGCTCGACGTCCCCTCTCTCTTCAGTTCCAATTTGCGACCTCCTGGTCCCTCCTGGGCCCCAGCAGCGTCCAAAAACGCCAAACGCACGATTTGCGTGTAGCAAGGCTTGTTGGCGTCCATCCGGCGGGAAAACACTTCTGCACGACTCTCCAAGGCGTGGGGGATCCATCCTCCAAAGGGGAAGTCTCTAGCCCTTGTCGTTCCTGCAGTATTCACAGTTCTTCAGCCTAGTAAGAGCTTCTTTGCACCAACCGCTGGCATTTCTTGGGCATCTGCCCATCTCCGAGTTGCTTGTGACTTTTGGACTTGGTCCCCTTGTTCCACAGGTACCCTCAGTCAGGAATCCATCGTTGTTGCATTGCTGATTTGTGTTTTCCTTGCATTTTCCCTCTAACACGACTATTTTGTCCTTAGGGGACCTTTGGTGCACTTTGCACTCACTTTTCAGGGTCTTGGGGAGGGTTATTTTGCTAACTCTCACTATTTTCTAATAGTCCCAGCGACCCTCTACAAGGTCACATAGGTTTGGGGTCCATTCGTGGTTCGCATTCCACTTCTGGAGTATATGGTTTGTGTTGCCCCTATCCCTATGTTTCCCCATTGCATCCTATTGTAACTATACATTGTTTGCACTGTTTTCTAAGACTATACTGCATATTTTTGCTATTGTGTATATATATCTTGTGTATATTTCCTATCCTCTCACTGAGGGTACACTCTAAGATACTTTGGCATATTGTCATAAAAATAAAGTACCTTTATTTTTAGTATAACTGTGTATTGTGTTTTCTTATGATATTGTGCATATGACACTAAGTGGTACTGTAGTAGCTTCACACGTCTCCTAGTTCAGCCTAAGCTGCTCTGCTAAGCTACCATTATCTATCAGCCTAAGCTGCTAGACACCCTATACACTAATAAGGGATAACTGGGCCTGGTGCAAGGTGCAAGTACCCCTTGGTACTCACTACAAGCCAGTCCAGCCTCCTACATTGGTTGTGCAGTGGTGGGATAAGTGCTTGAGACTACTTACCACTCTTGTCATTGTACTTTTCATAAGAGAAAAATATACAAAACAAGGTCAGTGTATATACACATAGCCAAAAAGTTTTGCATTTCCTCTTTTCACTCTTTTCTAAGTGCTGAAAAGTACTTCTAAACTTTCAAAAAGTTCTTAAAAGTTTAAAAAGTTTTTTTCTGTCTTTCCAAAAAAGTTCTGAAAACGTTTTTCTCTTTTCCTATCACTTTAACTCTCTCTAAAAATGTCTGGCACAGGCCAAAAAGTTGAACTGTCCAAACTTGCATATGATCACCTTAGCTGGAAAGGAGCAAGGAGTCTCTGCATAGAGAGAGGTTTGAGTGTAGGGAAGAATCCTTCCTTAGAACTGTTAATTAACATGCTTAGGGTACAGGATAAGGCCATAAGTGCCCAATCTGTAGAAAAAGTAGCTAATGGTTCTCAATCTGATCCAGGGACTCCCCCAGGAAAAGGTTCAGGAAAGAAACTTCTCAGCCTGCCCATTACTAGACAGTCTAGCATAGTTGGTACAGAGGTTGAATCACACCATACTAATGGTGTGCTCTCACATTATACTGGTAGCCAAGCTGTTAGGGTGCCCTCTGTAAGGGGCAGGTCTCCTTCTGTTCATTCCCATCATACCTCTGTATCTAGAAATGTCCCTCCCACCCACCCTGATGACAGATTGTTAGAAAGGGAGCTCAATAGATTGAGAGTGGAACAAACCAGACTGAAGCTCAAGAAGCAACAGCTGGATTTGGATAGACAGTCTTTAGAAGTAGAGAGGGAAAGACAGAAGTTGGGTTTAGAAACCCATGGTGGCAGCAGCAGTATTCCCCATAGTCATCCTGCAAAAGAGCATGATTCCAGGAATCTGCACAAGATAGTTCCCCCTTATAAGGAGGGGGATGACATTAACAAGTGGTTTGCTGCACTTGAGAGGGCCTGTGTTGTACAGGATGTCCCTCAAAAGCAGTGGGCTGCTATCCTATGGCTATCATTTAGTGGAAAAGGTAGGGATAGGCTCCTTACTGTGAAAGAAAATGATGCCAATAATTTTACAGTTCTTAAGAATGCACTCCTGGATGGTTATGGCTTAACCACTGAACAGTACAGGATAAAGTTCAGAGAGACCAAAAAGGAGTCTTCACAAGACTGGGTTGATTTCATTGACCATTCAGTGAAGGCCTTGGAGGGGTGGTTACATGGCAGTAAAGTTACTGATTATGAAAGCCTGTATAACACAATCCTGAGAGAGCATATACTTAATAATTGTGTGTCTGATTTGTTGCACCAGTACCTGGTAGACTCTGATCTGACAAATCCCCAAGAATTGGGAAAGAAGGCAGACAAATGGGTCAGAACAAGGGTGAACAGAAAAGTTCATACAGGGGGTGACAAAGATGGCAATAAGAAGAAAGATGGTGAAAAATCTCAAGATAAGCATGGGGATAAGGGTAAAACCAAAGATCCCACTTCAAATCTTAAACACTCTTCAGAGGGTGGGGATAAAACAAATTCTTCCTCTTCTTCCCAACCTGCACACATTAAAAAGCCTTGGTGCTTTGTGTGTAAAAACAGAGGCCATAGGCCAGGGGATAAGTCCTGTCCAGGTAAACCCCCTGAGCCTACCACCACTAATACATCAAGCTCTAGTGCCCCTAGCAGTAGTGGTACTAGTGGTGGGACTGCTGGCAACAGTCAAGGAAAGGGTGTAGTTGGGTTCACTTATGGGTCCATAGTGGAAACTGATGTAATCAGTCCCAAGACAGTTTCTGTCACACCTAGTGGCATTGGCCTTGCCACACTGGCTGCTTGTCCCCTTACAATGGATAAGTACAGGCAGACAGTTTCAATAAATGGTGTTGAGGCCTTGGCCTACAGGGACACAGGTGCCAGTTTCACTTTGGTGACTGAAAACCTAGTGGCTCCTGATCAACACATCATTGGACAACAGTATAAGATTATTGATGTCCATAACTCCACTAAGTTTCTTCCCTTAGCTATAATTCAGTTTAGTTGGGGTGGAGTTACTGGCCCTAAGCAGGTGGTGGTATCACCTAGCTTACCTGTAGACTGTCTCTTAGGTAATGACCTAGAGGCCTCAGGTTGGGCTGATGTAGAGTTTTATGCCCATGCAGCCATGCTGGGCATCCCTGAGGAATTGTTCCCTCTCATTTCAAGTGAAATGAAAAAGCAAAGGAGAGAAGGCCTGAAAACTCAGGATCCCTCTCCATCAACAGGTAAAAAGGGTATCACAGTATCCCCTAACCACCCTACCATTCAGGATACTATTCCTGTGGTGGGAGAAACCTCTCCTAGGGTGGCACCTGTTCCAAGGGAATCATCAGCTGGCAAAGCTGGACTCCCTGAGGTGGAAGTACCTCTCTGTGGGATAACTAACATTGGTGAGAAAAACAGCACCATTTTAGTTAACATGGAGCATCCCTCCAACCCTCCCAGAGAAACTTTAGTGCAGGAACCCTGCACTACCTCACAACACTTAGGACAGCATCCCTGCCCTAGTGTGGAGCTCATAGGACAGCATCCCTGCCCTGCTCCAACTCAAGAGAAACAGCATCCCTGTTCTCTCTTCCAGCCAGATGGACAAAGTTTTTGCCCAGCTATGGCTTTTCTGAGACAGCATCCCTGTCTGGCATTTCCATCACTACAAATAGGTTCAGTGGACAATTCCCACTGCTCTAAACTAAAACTTACTGATAGAAACTCTGAAAATACATCTTCACATTGTTGCTTAGCTAAAAAACTTCAAACAGGGTGGTTTACATCCCCACAGGGAAGTAACCATACAGTGGATGATAAAGGGAGTAACCAATCTATTGCAGAGCTACTCTCTACTTATCACCACTTAGACAATAAAGTCTCAACTGGCCAAGGTTAGCCTTATTGTCCTTCGTTTGGGGGGGGGTTGTGTGAGAAGGTAGCCTCTTTCTAGCCTTGTTACCCCCACTTTTGGCCTGTTTGTGAGTGTATGTCAGGGTGTTTGTCACTGTTTTCACTGTCTCACTGGGATCCTGATAGCCAGGCCTCAGTGCTCATAGTGAAAACACTATATTTTCAGTATGGTTGTTATGTGTCACTGGGATCCTGCTGGTCAGGACCCCAGTGCTCATAGGTTTGTGGCCTATATGTATGTGTCACTGGGACCCTGTCACACAGGGCCCCAGTGCTCATAGGTGGGCATGTATATGTTCCCTGTGTGGTGCCTAACTGTCTCACTGAGGCTCTGCTAACCAGAACCTCAGTGGTTATGCTCTCTCATTACTTTCAAATTGTCACTAACAGGCTAGTGACCATTTTTACCAATTTTCATTGGCTTACTGGAACACCCTTATAATTCCCTAGTATATGGTACTGAGGTACCCAGGGTATTGGGGTTCCAGGAGATCCCTATGGGCTGCAGCATTTCTTTTGCCACCCATAGGGAGCTCTGACAATTCTTACACAGGCCTGCCACTGCAGCCTGAGTGAAATAATGTCCACGTTATTTCACAGCCATTTTACACTGCACTTAAGTAACTTATAAGTCACCTATATGTCTAACCTTTACCTGGTAAAGGTTAGGTGCAAAGTTACTTAGTGTGTGGGCACCCTGGCACTAGCCAAGGTGCCCCCACATTGTTCAGAGCCAATTCACTGAACTTTGTGAGTGCGGGGACACCATTACACGCGTGCACTACATATAGGTCACTACCTATATGTAGCTTCACAATGGTAACTCCGAATATGGCCATGTAACATGTCTATGATCATGGAATTGCCCCCTCTATGCCATCCGGGCATAGTTGGCACAATCCCATGATCCCAGTGGTCTGTAGCACAGACCCTGGTACTGCCAAACTACCCTTCCTGGGGTTTCACTGCAGCTGCTGCTGCTGCCAACCCCTCAGACAGGCATCTGCCCTCCTGGGGTCCAGCCAGGCCTGGCCCAGGATGGCAGAACAAAGAACTTCCTCTGAGAGAGGGTGTGACACCCTCTCCCTTTGGAAAATGGTGTGAAGGCAGGGGAGGAGTAGCCTCCCCCAGCCTCTGGAAATGCTTTGTTGGGCACAGATGTGCCCAATTCTGCATAAGCCAGTCTACACCGGTTCAGGGACCCCTTAGCCCCTGCTCTGGCGCGAAACTGGACAAAGGAAAGGGGAGTGACCACTCCCCTGACCTGCACCTCCCCTGGGAGGTGTCCAGAGCTCCTCCAGTGTGCTCCAGACCTCTGCCATCTTGGAAACAGAGGTGCTGCTGGCACACTGGACTGCTCTGAGTGGCCAGTGCCACCAGGTGACGTCAGAGACTCCTGCTGATAGGCTCCTTCAGGTGTTAGTAGCCTTTCCTCTCTCCTAGGTAGCCAAACCCTCTTTTCTGGCTATTTAGGGTCTCTGTCTCTGGGGAAACTTTAGATAACGAATGCATGAGCTCAGCCGAGTTCCTCTGCATCTCCCTCTTCACCTTCTGATAAGGAATCGACCGCTGACCGCGCTGGAAGCCTGCAAACCTGCAACATAGTAGCAAAGACGACTACTGCAACTCTGTAACGCTGATCCTGCCGCCTTCTCGACTGTTTTCCTGCTTGTGCATGCTGTGGGGGTAGTCTGCCTCCTCTCTGCACCAGAAGCTCCAAAGAAATCTCCCGTGGGTCGACGGAATCTTCCCCCTGCAACCGCAGGCACCAAAAAGCTGCATTACCGGTCCCTTGGGTCTCCTCTCAGCACGACGAGCGAGGTCCCTCGAATCCAGCGACACCGTCCAAGTGACCCCCACAGTCCAGTGACTCTTCAGCCCAAGTTTGGTGGAGGTAAGTCCTTGCCTCACCTCGCTGGGCTGCATTGCTGGGAACCGCGACTTTGCAAGCTACTCCGGCCCCTGTGCACTTCCGGCGGAAATCCTTCGTGCACAGCCAAGCCTGGGTCCACGGCACTCTAACCTGCATTGCACGACTTTCTAAGTTGGTCTCCGGCGACGTGGGACTCCTTTGTGCAACTTCGGCGAGCACCATTTCACGCATCCTCGTAGTGCCTGTTTCTGGCACTTCTCCGGGTGCTACCTGCTTCAGTGAGGTCTCTTTGTCTTGCTCGACGTCCCCTCTCTCTGCAGGTCCAATTTGCGACCTCCTGGTCCCTCCTGGGCCCCAGCAGCGTCCAAAAACGCCAAACGCACGATTTGCGTGTAGCAAGGCTTGTTGGCGTCCATCCGGCGGGAAAACACTTCTGCACGACTCTCCAAGGCGTGGGGGATCCATCCTCCAAAGGGGAAGTCTCTAGCCCTTGTCGTTCCTGCAGTATTTACAGTTCTTCAGCCTAGTAAGAGCTTCTTTGCACCAACCGCTGGCATTTCTTGGGCATCTGCCCATCTCCGAGTTGCTTGTGACTTTTGGACTTGGTCCCCTTGTTCCACAGATACCCTCAGTCAGGAATCCATCGTTGTTGCATTGCTGATTTGTGTTTTCCTTGCATTTTCCCTCTAACACGACTATTTTGTCCTTAGGGGACCTTTGGTGCACTTTGCACTCACTTTTCAGGGTTTTGGGGAGGGTTATTTTGCTAACTCTCACTATTTTCTAATAGTCCCAGCGACCCTCTACAAGGTCACATAGGTTTGGGGTCCATTCGTGGTTCGCATTCCACTTCTGGAGTATATGGTTTGTGTTGCCCCTATCCCTATGTTTCCCCATTGCATCCTATTGTAACTATACATTGTTTGCACTGTTTTCTAAGACTATACTGCATATTTTTGCTATTGTGTATATATATCTTGTGTATATTTCCTATCCTCTCACTGAGGGTACACTCTAAGATACTTTGGCATATTGTCATAAAAATAAAGTACCTTTATTTTTAGTATAACTGTGTATTGTGTTTTCTTATGATATTGTGCATATGACACTAAGTGGTACTGTAGTAGCTTCACACGTCTCCTAGTTCAGCCTAAGCTGCTCTGCTAAGCTACCATTATCTATCAGCCTAAGCTGCTAGACACCCTATACACTAATAAGGGATAACTGGGCCTGGTGCAAGGTGCAAGTACCCCTTGGTACTCACTACAAGCCAGTCCAGCCTCCTACACGCGGATCACATCCTGTTATAGGAAATGTATCTAAAAGGGAATCATTACAAGGCGCTGGACAGGTTCGGTTATCAGCCGGTTCACATACTGGTTACACAGCAGACTCTAGTGGAGTGGGCATCCTTCTTAAAAAATCAATATCGTGCCTGGTGGGACATATTGGTATGGTATGTGGTGGCCTCGGGGGACTGGGAGGGCCACACACTTAACAAATGCTCAGTTGATGCCCCGCCAAGACTTAAGGGGTCTAATTTTGTAGACCTGGGTGCTCTGCTGTTGGATATTTCAATGGGACTCCTAGTTTTGGGAGGCGATATGAACCTCGGGATTGACCCAGTGCTAGACAGAATTACACGAGAAAGGACGCCTGATGCTTCAGTGACAATGGGGTCCTTTTTGGACTCCTTTGGCCTAGCAGACCTGTGGAGGGATCACAACCCGGGGAAGAGACAATTCACTTATTCCTCCATGCCACATGGTAGCTCGTTGAGACTGGACTACCTATTCACCACATGGGCACCACATGGGCACCTGAGAGGGATTTCAGGCCACTCCCCTGTAGGAGTTACATTGCTGGGAGCCACGCAATCCTACTCCCTGTGACTAGACTAGACCCTTGGCATCTGACAGATAAGTCTTTCAGGGATAAAATAAGTGAGAGGGCTACACAATACTTTGAGGAAAATCTGAGGTCAGTGGACTCCGCATGTATTTTGTGGGAGGCCTTTAAAACTGAAATCAGAGAACGCGCTCAGGATTTGATAGGGGCAAGAAAAAATAACTAAATCTGCAGGGTGCGGAACTGAATGAGAAATTGAAACCCTTGAGGCCTGCTATCACATGAATGGGGGGTGCACAGTGGTCTCCTGCGTCAACTGCGGCTCAAGTAGCAAGAACTGCGTACATTGGCCGCACAACATACCCGGGCCTTTGCATTATGTCCTCGCATCGACTGTACGATGTGGGTGATAAAGCCAACAAACTAATGGCCTGGCTTGACAAGAGAGACCAAGAGTGGTCATGGGTCAGGGAGATTCGGAACAAGGAGGGTACCCCCTGCAGGTCCAACGATGCCATAGCGTCGACAAGAGAGACCGAGAGTGGTCATGGGTCAGGGAGATACGGAACAAGGAGGGTACTCCCTACAAGTCCAACAATGCCACAGAGGAAGTAGTCGTGACATATTAAGAGGGGGTCTATACCTAGAATGACCGAGGAGGACTGTATTGACCTCCTGTAAGACATTCCACTGCCTGGGCTTTCTGAGGAAGAAAGAGGAGTGTTAGATGCTGAGTTGACTGAAGAAAAGGTTGCCTCGGCGTTGCCTGAACTCCAATCGGGCAAGGCAGCGGGGCCAAATGGACTCCCAGCAGAGCTTTTTAGTTGCATGGGGAGCAGGTTAGCCAAATACATGCTGCCCATTTTTCGGGAGGCGTGGGGGTCAGGGCTGTTGCTGGCAGATCAGAGGACAGCAATCATTGTTGTGATGCTGAAAAAAGGTAGACCCCCAGAAGGGTGCACCTCTTATAGGCCCAACTCCCTTCTTAATGCGGAGGTCAAGGTCTTGGCGAATGTCTTGGAAACCAGAATGCCTGTAATTGTTACAAAGCTGATCCACCCGGATCAATCCGGCTTTATGCCATCAAGATGCACGTGCTTGAATCTGCAGTGACTATACGGGTTCCTACATATGATAAAACAACAGAGCAATGAGTGGACGGCACTCCTGTCTCTCGATGCCAAGATGGCATTTGATAGTGTGGAGTGGCCATACATCTTTGCCACTCTTAAGAGGTTTGGTACAGGGCTGCAGTTCCTGGACTGGATCAGACTGTTGTACCGGGATCCGGTGGCGGGGGTGCTGGTTAATACCACACTCGCACGACCCTTTGCTTTGCATAGAGGCACCCGACAGGGGTGCCCACTCTCCCCTATCCTATTTGCATTGGCACTTGAGCCCTTGGCTGCATGGATCAGCCAGGACACCTTGATTTGGGATATAAATTTGAGCGCAGAATGGGAGGAGCATATTTCCTTGTATGCAGATGATATTCTGCTATATGTTAGCAACCCTGATGGTCCATTGATAGGGTAATGCAGGCTCTTTGCATATTTGGGGAGCACTCAGGTTACCAGATTAACTGGGACAAATCGTTGGTCTTCCCCCTGGTGGGGGCCCCCCCACCTTGCCCCTGGGCTACACTGTACCAATCTGCCAGGATGGCTTTAAATATTTGGGGAAATATGTCACTACGAGCCAGGAGTGCTTCCTCCAGAAAAACCTACAGCCCCAGCTTGATATATTCCATAGAGATTTGGCTCACTGGAAGAAGTTACCACTCTTCTTGATGGATAAGGCCACCTCCACAAAATGATGACTACCACGGCTCCTATATGTCTTCCAGAACACTCCCTATAGGATACCGACAGAGGTGTTTCAACTACTGGGTGACACAATTGGTCACCATGAATGACCGTCCTTCACTGATCAGGGGGACCCAGCATTTTGTGTGGACAGAGAGGCGATGGGCGGGGAAGGATATGAATCTACCCTCTATGCCCGCGCAAGCTTACGATCACTGTCGATGCACACTGCAACAGCAGTGAATGCGTGGAATGACGCCACCCATTTTCTGGGCTGGGGATTTACTCTGACGGCCCAAACACCATTGTGATGTAGTGATTTATTGGGGGATCTTAGGACCCTGGGTGGGTTTTGCAAATGGTCTCTTTTGGGAACAGAACTCCTGGAAGATGTCTGAAGGTGTAAAGTGCTGGTGACTTTCGATGTCCTTCAGCAAGAATATGCTCTGGCGGACACGGAGAGGTATAGGTACCTTCAGCTGCAGCATACATTGTACCGACATATCCTGGAGAGCGAGCAATTGCCAGAACCAGCCCCTCTAGAGGACCACCTTCTGGCGGAACCATTGGAAGCAAGGACCATATCTCTGTTGTATAGGAAATTGCTGAACAATTCCCCAGACCCGATGATACCCTTGCACACTATATGGGAGGTAGACCTGGGATCATTGGATGATAAAGATTGGGAGGAGGCGAGGTAAAGTCCCAGGGCAGTGGCAATTATGGCCCGGTTCAGGTTGAACCACTTGCAGATTCTGAACAGGGCATATTACTCTAGGGTAGTGATGTGCAAGATGGGCAAGGCGCAGACCCCACAGTGTTTGAGAAGATGTGGGCAGGAAGGTACCTTCTATCACATTCTAAGGGCATGCCCCGGGATACAGACTTACTGGCTGTGAGTCTCCGGGGTGGTGGCTTGGGCGCTTGGGAGGGTGGTCCCATTGGATCCCAAGTTGGTTTTACTCAGTATAGTAAGGGAGGAGTCCTGGCTGAAGCATCAGGCACTGTGGTTGGCCATAGTGGCAATAGTGGCTAAGCGCAACATAGTACAGGCGTGGGGTGGTGAGTCTCCGCCGAGCATACAGGAATGGCAATCAGACCTGGACTGGTGCCGGGGAGCGGAAAAAGTAATCTACCAGAGTAGGGGCTGTCCGAAAAAGTGGGAGAAAATCTGGGAAGGTGGGGAAGCCTACAGGAGTAAGGAGTGATACTCTGTATGGGAGCAAATAGGTGGGTGGAAGGACTGTGGACCGGCTGTATCAGATTATTTCACCTGGGTGGTTCCTGATCAAAATGCTACACCTCTGATGCTTGACACCTATTGTAATCTGTCTCTGAGTTGTAGATACCTGCTGTGTACTTTATTGCCGCATGCTACATTGTGCCATGGCTGTTTTTGTTGCTTAATAAAAAGATTAGAAAAAAAAAAGATCTTAATGCCGACACGGACCCACAATGTGAAGCACTGGTGAACCCAACTCTTTGTGCTACAGTGACCGCCAGCAATGACTGACAATGAGACATCTGCACCACCACGACCATCAATGCGAGATCTGTACTTCGTGCTACAGCAAAGACAGTCCAAGGTGACTGTCAACGTGAATCTCTAGCGCAACTGCCTGGGACACCCAACAGGATATTTGCACTATAGTGACAAACATCTGTGATGCCTTGCCTCCTCTTTGCACAATGCAATGAGCATCCACAATGCTCTCCCTGTGCCTCATGGCCTTGTGTGGGGTTTTTCTTGTGTTGTGTTTTTACTGTTGGGTTGCTGAACACCTTCTTAACACATTGCCTCTGAGTTAAGCCTGACTGGTTTTGTACCTGGCTATCAGACTGTTAAACAGAGGTTAATTTAGTTGCTTTTGTATGGTTTATCCTGACTAGAATTGTAGCTGTTGTTTGAGTTGGGTTTCATGTCCCACAATCAACGGCCCAATTTCTCACACTTTGCAGTTCAAGGATGTCCTATCCTCCTACTACCAGCAGCGGTTCCTCCATAAAGGCTAAGCGTTGCCCCCCCCCACACCGCTGCACAAACC
Organism: Pleurodeles waltl; assembly: GCF_031143425.1. Taxonomy (NCBI): domain Eukaryota; kingdom Metazoa; phylum Chordata; class Amphibia; order Caudata; family Salamandridae; genus Pleurodeles; species Pleurodeles waltl. The sequence continues at coordinate 244,458,690 of NC_090436.1, forward strand.
ATGAAAAATAAAATGGTAATAAAATGTTTTTATTACCATTTTATTTTATACACTTTGGTGGCCATTACAACCCTGGCAGACGGTGTTAAAGCGGCGGTAAGACCGCCAACAGGCCAGCAGTAAACAATTGGAATTGCAACCGTGGCGGAAACCGCCAACAAAGACAGCCACTTTAACACTCCGACCGCCACGGCGGTACAGACAAACAGCACGGCGGTCACCGCCAACAGACAGGCGGAAGACAAAGTACCGCCCACAGTATCACAACCTACCAATCCGCCACCTTTTCCGGGGCAGGTTCACAGCGGACAAAAACACAGCGGAAACTGGACTTCGAAGGGAAAACGCTCCCCTCTACACACCCCACGAGGAATCCAGACGCCATGGAACCCGCCAGCCCTCATCTTCTTGCTCCTCTACCAGGAGCACGAACGCTGGCTGCGAAGACAACTGTGAGTACTGCACCTATGACACAGGGGAGGGAAAAAACAGGAACACACACGCAACACCCCCACCCCCACCCTCACCCACTACAACACACACACTAATACATGTTTATACATTATAGTTACACCCCCCAGGAAGAATGCAAAGACAAAAGTAAATGAGTGTAACCATTGTAATATTTTAAAATCAAGTACGCAAAAATATATATATATACACCATAAACAAAATATACACCAAGCTTAGTAGTCCAGGTAGTGCTCCAATGAAGTCCATGGAACACTGTGTCCACACGGTATGGGCGAGGCCCACACAAGATCCCCGACCATGACAGAGAGAACACTGAAGGGGCATCAGAGAGCAAGAAAACAGGCACCGCAGGGGGAGGGAAAGGGGGGGCACCTCAGCCGGTTGAGGGCACGACGCCAAATCCACGAGGGGGCCACATGCCCACTGTTCAATCCTGGGGAGTGCAAAGCCACAGTCTCTCAAGTCTCTACAGTGGGTGGTTTGCCCACTGTTCAATCCTCGGGAGTGCAAAGCCACAGTCTCTCAAGTCTATACAGTGGGTGGGTTGCCCAATGTTCAATCCTGGGGAGTGCAAAGCCACAGTCTCTCAAGTCTCTACAGTGGGTGGTTTGCCCACTGTTCAATCCTGGGGACTGCAAATCCACCGTCTCTCAAGTCTCTACAGTGGGTGGTTTGCCCACTGTTCAATCCTGGGGAGTGCAAAGCCACAGTCTCTCAAGTCTATACAGTGGGTGGGTTGCCCACTGTTCAATCCTGGGGAGTGCAAAGCCACAGTCTCTCAAGTGGATAACATTCTCCACTGATTTCTGGAGGGGGCATGGTGCCTAGAGTGCTTCATCCTGCTAAGGACAGAGGTAGTGGATGCCTTTCTTAACTGGTTCTGGAGGGGGCATGGTGCCCAGAGTGCTTCATCCTGCTAAGGACAGAGGTAGTGGATGACAGTCTCCACTGGTTCTGGAGGGGGCATGGTGCCTAGAGTGCTTCATCCTGCTAAGGACAGAGGTAGTGGATGCCTTTCTCCACTGGTTCTGGAGGGGGCATGGTGCCTAGAGTGCTTCATCCTGCTAAGGACAGAGGTAGTGGATGCCTTGTTCCACTGGTTCAGGAGGGGGCCTGGTGCCCAGAGTGCTTCATCCTGCTAAGGACAGACGTAGTGGATGGCAATATCCACTGGTTCTGGAGGGGGCTCTGTGCCCAGAGTGCTTCAGCCTGCTCGTGACGGACTCAGTAGCGTCAGTGCCCTTGGCGCTCATGGGCCAGCGGTGCTTGCAGTGGCGGTGCCCTGTTCAGCTGTGCTTGTAATGGCGGTGCCCTGTTCAGCGGTGCTTGTAGTGGCGGTGCCCTGTTCAGCAGTGCTTGCAGTGGCGGTGCCCTGTTCTGCGGTGCTTGAGGTGGCGGTGCCCTGTTCAGCGGTGCATGAGGCGGCAGTGCCCTGTTCAGCGGTGCTTGTAGCGGCGGTGCCCTGTTCAGCGGTGCTTGAGGCGGCAGTGCCCTGTTTAGCGGTGCTTGAGGCAGCGGTACCCTGTTCAGCGGTGCATGAGGTGGCGGTACCCTGTTCAGCGGTACTTGAGGCGGCGGTGCCATGTTCAGCGGTGCTTGAGGCGGCAGTGCCCTGTTCAGCGGTGCTTGAGGCAGCAGTGCCCTGTTCAGCGGTGCAATAGGCGGCGGGCTCCTTTGCAGTGACTCAGCTGCTGGCGGTCCTCTCTGTCCCAGCGGGGCTTGTGCTGGCAGTCCCCTCTGTCCCAGTGGGGCTTGTGCTGGTGGTCCTCTCTGTCCCAGCAGGGCTTGTGCTGGCGGTCCTCTCTAGCCCAGCGGGGCTTGTGCTGGTGGTCCTCTCTGTCCCAGCAGGGCTTGTGCTGGCGGTCCTCTCTAGCCCAGCGGGGCTTGTGCTGGTGGTCCTCTCTGTCCCAGCAGGGCTTGTGCTGGCGATCCTCTCTAGCCCAGCAGGGCTTGTGCTGGCGGTCCTCTCTAGCCCAGCAGGGCTTGTGCTGGTGGTCCTGTCTAGCCCAGCGGGGCTTGTGCTGGCGGTGGCCTCCTGGGCAGCAGGGCAGGTGCTGGTGGTGGCCTCCTGGGCAGCGGGGATTATGGCGGTGGCCTCCTGGGTAGCGGGGATGATGGCAGTGGCCTCCTGTGCAGCGGGGATGATGGCGGTCTCCTCTGCCGTGCTGCTCTTCCCAGTCTTCCCAGGTTTCTTGTGGCCCTTCCCCACCTTGGAAGGTGTTGCAGCTGACTCCACACTCCCACCGGGACCCCTGGGAGCGGCTTTGGTGGCTGGAGTCTTCCCCCTCTCCCGCCGGGCACTGGCCAACTTTTGATGCTTGACAGGTGGGGGACTGTCCGTGCTGTGGCTCCGTGCCACACTGGCTGCCCTGGTGGCTGGTGCACTCCAGATTCCGGTGACTACAGGTGCCACTGGTCCCGGAGATGTTGTGGCTGAGGTGCTAGGTTGGGACCTGTAGAGTTGGGCCCTAGGAGACGGACGGGGTGGGGGGTGTGTAGGAAAGAGGTCATGGTTGGACAGGAAAAGTTTTTGGGAGACACTGGGACGGGTAGCTGGAGGGGGTTTGGGAGTGGAGGAAGAGGTTGTGGTTGTAGGAGGTGTTCGTTTGGTGACTTTGGGTGAAGGTGCATGCGCTGGAAGCTGTCGTGAGGTGGATGGCTGTTGGGTGGGTGTGTGCCTGCGTTTGTGTATCTTGGGAGGTGGCGTCACAGACACACTAGGAGAGGACACAGGGGATGTGTGAATGGTAGTGGGGGTGGTGACTGCATGTGAGCGGGGTGAGGTGGTGGGTGTGCTGGTGATGGCAGTAGTGTATGTAGATGTAGTGCATGCAGGTGTGAGTGTAGACGAGACTGGGAGGGAGGAGGGAGATGAGGAGGAGGGGGACACAGTGGAGGCAGTGGATGTTGGTGTGTCCGCATGTGTGTGATGCTTGCGTGAGTGCCTGCGGGATGTGTGGTGCTTATGTTTGCCTGTGCTTCCCTTGTGTGTTGACGTGTGTGCATGCTGGTCTGAAGGTGTGCTTGGGATAGGCTGGGGTACAGGGGTTTGGGTCTGGGTGGAGGAAGTTGGAGGGGGAGGCTAGAGACAGGGACAATGGCTGCCATCAGTGCTGAGGCCAGAGTCTGAAAAGCTTGCTGAAGGGCCGCCTGACCAGAATGAATGCCCTCCAGGAATTTGTTTGTTGCAACTGCCTTTCTACACCCTGGATGGCATTCAAAATGGTAGACTGCCGAACAGTGAGGGACCTGAGGAGGTCAATGGCCTCCTCACTGAAGGCAGCAGGGGTGACTAGGGCAGGGGATGAGGTGCCTGTGGCGAAGGTGATGCCCACCCTCCTGGGGCATGGGGTGAGCGGGCACGGGGCAAAGGCTGAGGGGCTGCTGGGAGGGCGGTGCTGGTAGGGGGGGTGGCGGCTGTACCTGTAGGTGCAGGGGACACAGATGTTGCCGCCACCACAAGGGAGCTCCCATCAGAGGACGAGTCCGTGTCGCTGGTGTCAGCTCCTGTCCCCGCCGTGGAGCTCCCCTCGCCCTCCGTCCCACTGGTGAACTCCGAGTCCATTGTCTCGCCCTCCAGGGCCATGTGGGATGCAGCTCCCTCGTGCTCCGGTACCACTGCTCCTCCGCCTGATGATGCTAATGCACACAAGAGACCACAAAAAGGGGGGGAACGACAGAAGAAAGACATGTTCAGTGCATGCATTACCGCTACCATTGGCAGACACGACAGACACAGAAGCCCCCTTCACTACGCCGCACTCTTGAGCTCCACTGTTAAATCCCTGGGAAATGGCCTACTAGGCTATGGACGACATCTGCACACATGGATGACAGAGGGGCACTCTACAGAGGTGGGGTGGGGTGCCACATGGCCTGCCTTACGGAGGGACCTTTCCTACTAAACTCACCCTGGCCTAGGGAAACCCACAGCCCACCTCCCCCACCCAGACACCTCAACTGCACGCAAAATCAGCAGGATGAGAGTATACTCACCCCCTTGTGGCTGCAGTGATGCCCTCAAGCGCCCATCCAACTCTGGGTACGCCACCACCAGGATCCTGAACATCAGGGGGGTCATGGTGCTATGGGCACCCCTCCCACGTTGGGAGGCCATCCCCAGCTGAGCCTCCGCCGTCTTCTTGCTCCAGCGGCGAATGTCCTCCCATCTTTTCCGGCAGTGGGTGCTCGATCTATGGTAGACCGCCAGGGTCCGGACGTCCTTGGCTATGGCAAGCCAAATATCTTTTTTCTGGTTGGTGCTGACCTACATGAGTTGTACAGGGTTAAGAGAAACTTATTACCTACTGCACCGTCAAAGTGATTGGCCCCCATCCCTACCCTTGCCATGTGGCACATGCACTCACCGTCGTTTCATGCACGCCGGACTCTCCCCCTTCCTTCTTACATCCACCCCTCTCCACACAGGCATAGCCCATACAGCATGCTCCCAGTGTACTTACCTGTTTGTCTGGAGGACCGTACAGTAGCGTGTACTGGGGGAGGACCCCATCCCCGAGTTTCTCCAACTCCTCCGATGTAAAGGCAGGGGCCCTTTCCCCAGTCGCACGAGCCATTGTCTCTTTCAGACCGAGGTCACAGCAGCACCTGCAGTGTAGGTCCTCTCCTGTCGAAGATCAGGTATCGAGTGATTGAACAGATAGAAAATGGCGGTCACGTCCGTGGCGGTGCATACCATCACCGCTGGCGTACATCGTCATTGGCTTATGGGACCCACAGGGTCCAATGTTAACCAATGCAGCATTGCGCCACAGTCTTCGACCGCCTACTGCGACAGTGTACAACGCCAGTGCAGTTACCTCACATCCCATTGTCCCACTTTAGAGGTCAGACAGCCGCCATTTCAGGGGCCCACATGGCTTCATTTTTAACTGCGTCACACATACCTAGGCCTAGACTCAACACACATACAGGCCACTTTACGGATTAGGAGTTGTGTTCTGTGTAAGCTGTGGGTACGTACCTCTGAGTTATTTGACTCTGTGCTCGCTGTTGTCCTTCATAGGCACCGTTCGCTGGGACATGTGAGGAGATGGTGGCATCCTCCGGTGTACAGACCGGTGGTGGACCTGTCGAAAATTTAGAAAAGACATGTGATCATCACATACAGGCTTGACCGTGCCACAATCCAGGAACTGTGTGCCCAGCTGGAGCCAGACCTGATGTCAGCTATCCGCTATCCCATAGGAATCCCCCCTCAAGTGCAGGTGCTGTCAGTGCTCCATTTCCTTGCAAGTGGGTCATTTCAAACAACAGTGGCCATAGCATCAGGGATGTCCCAGCCTATGTTTTTCAAACGTGTTGTCCAGAGTGTTGTCTGCCCTGCTGAAACACATGCAGAGCTACATCGTTTTCCCTCAGGTTGAGGATTTGCCTACAGTGAAAGGTGATTTCTATGCCCTGGGACATATCCCCAACATCATAGGTGCCATTGATGGAACACATGTGGCTTTGTTACCCCCACGCAGGAGTGAACAGTTGTACAGAAACCAGAAGAGTTACCATTCCATGAATGTGCAGATGGTATGTTTAGCAGACCAGTACATCTCCCGTGTGAATGCCAAGTTCCTTGGCTCAGTGCATGACGCCTACATCCTGCGGAATAGCAGCATCCCTTATGTGATGGGTCAACTCCAGAGGCACCGTGTATGGCTATTAGGTGAGCACCTGGAAGCAAGACAGTGGGAATGGTTGTCTGGGTCTGGGGTTATCCCTACAGGTTAGTGTGTGTCTAACAGTTGTCCCTCGCCATTTGCAGGTGACCCTGGTTACCCCAACCTGTCATGGCTACTGACCCCAGTGAGGAATCCCAGGACAAGGGCAGAGGAATGCTACAATGAGGCCCATGGGTGAACACGGCGGATAATCGAGCGGACCTTCGGCCCCCTGAAGGCCAGGTTCAGGTGCAGCCATATGACAGGTGGATCCCTATTCTACTCACCAAAGAAGGTGTGCCAGATCATCGTGGCCTGCTGGATGCTTCACAACTTAGCTTTGCGACGACAGGTGCCTTTTCTGCAGGAGGATGGTCCAGATGGCGGCGTTGTTGCAGCTGTGGAGCCTGTGGATAGTGAAGACGAGGAAGCAGAAGAAGAGGACATGGACAACAGGGACTCGGTGATCCTGCAATATTTCCAGTGAGACACAGGTAAGAACACAAACCTGCCTACTACATGTACTTTAACACTACTACATCTCTACTGTCTGCCGTTTTCACCCAGTGTATGGTCACTGAGTTGTCACTTTCACTTACGATTTCACAGATGTGGGTCCCGCTGTGTGACATCTGCTTTGATTCCTCATGGACTAGAGCTGTGTGACATAGGTATGTTGACATTACAATTGAAAGAGCTTTTTGCCAAAGTAATTGCTAATACACTATTCCGAAATCACAGACTGACTCCAGATTGTTTTGTGGTTTAAGGGTGTTTATTTTAGTGCTCAATATTGGAGGGGGTTGCAAAATGGTGAGGGGTGATGGTGGAGGAATGTCCATGGCAGAGTCCAGTCTATTAGTCTCACAGGTGCATTGCCCAAATGGGCATAGGAAGTGGAGCTGGGGCAGTTTAAGGATGGACAGGATGACAAAGTGGGACAGAAGGATGACATTCAGGGTGGTCTCATTTCTTGGCGGGGGTCTTGGCATTGTTCTCTGTATTTGTCCTGGATCTCAGGGACCGTTTGCGGGGTGGTTCTCCCTCTGCAGGGGGTGGGGTGCTGGTGTCATGGTCCTGTGGCGGTGCATCCTGTCCACTAGCGCCAGCGGAGGTGGTGGGCAGTTCATCGTCCATGGTAGTGTCAAGGGCCCATTGTTGTGCCACAGTGTCCCTCCTGGTGTTGAGTACTTCCTTCAGCACCCCTAGGATGGAGCCCAGGGTGGAATTGATGGCTCTGAGTTCCTCCCTGAAGCCCAAATACTGTCCCTCCTGCAGGCGCTGGGTCTCCTGAAACTTGGCCAGTACTGTTGCCATCGTCTCCTGGGAGTGGTGGTAGGCTCCCATGATGGAGGAGAGGGCCTCATGGAGAGTGGGTTCCCTGGGCCTGTCCTCCCCCTGTCTCACAGCAGCCCTCCCAGTTCTCCTGTGTTACTGGGCCTCCGTCTCCTGGACCGTATGCCCACTGCCACTGCCCCCAGTTCCCTGTTGTTGTTGGGGTGGTGTGTTAGCCTGGGTTCCCTGTAGTGGTGGACACACTGCTGATTGACATGTCCTGGTGACAGAGGTATTGGCCCCCTGGGTCGGTGCTGTGCTTGTGTTTCCAGAGGGGGGAAGCTCTGTAGTGGCCTGTGACTGTGTGATGGGAACCGACTGTCCTGAGGTCCCCGATTGGCCGGGCTTGTCATTTAGATCCAGTTGGACAGAGCTGCTGTCATCACTGTGGGCCTCTTCTGTTGGTGGTGTGAACATGTGTGGACCCTCCTGTCCGGTGACATTGGGTAGGGGTCCTGCAGGGGCATAAAAGGATGTTTATTACATCTGTGTGTGCCATGGTGTGCAATGGGTGGGTGACCGTGTACCCCAGTGCTTGCATTCCTGTGTGGGACCTTGTTTGATGATGGTTTAGGGGGGTGTATGGGTTTGTGCAGTGGGCATGCTTTGGTGATGGGTGTCCATGCTTTGGTGTTGCATGCAGGGCTTGGTGTTGGGATGTGTGGTTTGTGATGTTGGGACATTTGTGAGGAGTTGGAGTGATGGGGGTGAGGGTGAGGGTGGGGGTATGTGATGGCATGCAGGTAGGGTGGGAGATGTAATAGTTAAGATTTGACTTACCAGAGTCCATTCCGCCATCTACTCCTGAGAGGCCCTCAGGATGCAGAATCGCCAAGACCTGCTCCTCCCATGTTGTTAGTTGTGGGGGAGGAGGTGGGGCTCCGCCGCCAGTCCGCTGAACCGCAAGGTGGTGTCTTGAGACCACGGAACGCACCTTCCCCGTAGGTTGTTCCACCTCTTCCTGATGTCATCCCGATTTCTTGGGTGCTGTCCCACTGCGTTGACCATGTCCACTATTCTTTGCCATAGCTCCATCTTCCTTGCAATGGAGGTGTGCTGCACATGTTACCTGAATAGCTGTGGCTCTACCCGGATAATTTCCTCCACCATGACCCTGAGCTCCTCCTCCGAGAACCTGGGGTGTCTTTGCCATGCCATGGTGTGGTGTGGGTGATGTGTGGGGTGGTGTGTGTGGTGATAAGTGTGCTGATATGTAGTGGTGTGTTGTGTCAGGTGTGTGGAAGTTATGTGGGTGATGGTCTGGTGTGTCTGTGGATGCTAGTATTGTTGATGGTGGTGTCTCTCTGTGTGCTTCTTTCTCAATTGTTGTCGTAGGGGTTTGTGGGTGATGTGGGTGTGTGTTTTATATTGTATTGGGTGTGTAGGAGTGGTGTGTGTATGTGTATCAGGTGTGTGTATTTTGAATTGTCCAATGTGGCTGTGTTTTGTAAGAGTGTGTGTATTTTGAACATGGCGATGTGTACCGCCAATGGAATACCGCGGTTGAAAGACCGGGTGTGGATTTGTGTGTCGTGATAGTGTGGGCGTATTTCTGTTGGCGTGACGGTGGAGGTTTTGTTTTCGCCAGTTTATCACTGACCTTTGGTGTGGCGGACTTATGTGGGTGTCTAAATTTTGGCGGATTCCGTGCTGTGGGTCATAATAGCTATGGCGGATTTCCGCAGCTGTGTGTTAGTGGACTTCTGCATGGCGGTAAGCGGGATTTACCGCCAATGTTGTAATGTGGGCCTCTGAACGGAGTGTGGGGGTGGGGCCAGTGCGTTGCTGCTGCTGATTGGCAGCAGTGAGGAGTGGGCACTTCAGTTTGAAGTGCACATTTGGGTTTGAAAACAAAGATACCAGGGCACTCCTGAAAGTAGTCCGAAGAGAATCAAATTCAAAATAAATGAAAGTCCAAATTTCCAGAAGATCGTTGTCATATAGTGATGAACTTTAATTCCTTATGTACACTATATTGAATATTAATCCAGAATACAGCCAACACGTGTTTCGTCCAATGGGACATTTTCAAGGCAGAATCTGTAAAAAAAAAAAAAGGGATGTATCCATGTGAAGCCACTAGATGAGCGTGTATTCCTGTGACAGCTAGTAATGTTTCATAATAAAGCGGTTCCTGAAAATGATACAACGCACGCATGCCGACATCGGATTTTAACTCTCAGTGCCCATGAGAGTACGGCTCGAGGGGCTTATCTGGGACCTCCACCGTACAGACTGACTCAATTTCAACGACTGCTGCCTCCGAGGCTTCAATGTTCATCATTTTCAGGAACCTCTTTATTATGAAACATTACTAGCTGCCACAGGAATACACGCTCATCTAGTGGCTTCACACGGATACTTCCCTTTTTTTACAGAGTCTGCCTTGAAAAAGTCCCATTGGACGAAACACGTGTTGGCTGTATTCTGGATTAATATTCAATATGTTGTACATAAGGAATTAAAGTTCATCACTATATGACAACGATCTTCTGGAACTTTGGACTCTCATTTATTTTTAATTTGATTCTCTTCAGACTACTTTCAGGAGTGCCTTGGTATCTTTGTTTTGAAATTCACTTTCCAGCACGGCTCAAAGGAAGCTCCTTTCTCTGATCTAATGCAGTTTAATACCCTTGGTGGTTGGGTATTCTTACCAGGCTTACCGCCCATCCAAGAACTCATTGGATCGACTATTGTGACATTTATTTGTTTGTTTCAGATGTGCGAATGTTTTAGCACCCACCACCACTTTTTCTAGACTTGCACATTTGGGTTTGGCCGGCTATCATTCCATGGCCATTCCAACATGCGCAAATCAAACCCTCCAATCCAGCTGTCCTAGACAGCAGGGTTGGAGAGCAGGCACTGGCCTCCAGTGCCTTTCGGAGCACTGAGCCGGCCTGCTGTAACCAATCCAGGTGCTTCCCTCATGCTGATTACTACTGTAAGCAGCATGATCGAAGATCATGGATTGGTTAGTTTGGAAATGGGGTTTTGCTCTGAGACCCACGCACAGATAAATGGTCTGACATCCTCATACGCAGTTGCTCGTTTTCCCCTGTGGCCCTGCAAGTAAGTATGTTTTAAGCACCTTTAACTGTGCTTGTTGTTCCCTGTTGAAGATTGTGGTCATCAGCCTGCTCAGCAATTCTGCTTCATCTTCTGCTACATGGGAAAAGAGTTGCCAGCTAACTACAACAAGGTGAAATGCATAACTTTCAGCCTCCTGGTCTACTTCGTTGTTTGGATCCCCTTCACAACCTACATAATCTACAAGGTAAGTACATAGTGGCTGTCAACATCCCCCCATCCTGTGCAGTCTGTGTCATCTATGAGTGGTTAACAACTAATAGTGCTGCAGTGCGAATGAGAAATAGTGTGCAATATCTGCACTATAATTGATGAAATGTTTGGGTGCCTAAAGCAAGTTCAGTGCATTTGTCTCCTTTCTACAGCGAGCTGAATGTCAATTATGAACCAGCAGTGCCAAATGTTTTCTCCACAATGAGTCGAGTTTCTTTACCCTCGTCACACACTGAGATGCCTCCTTATTGAACCATTTAAATTTTTTAAGCCTAAGAAACAATTGTGTTCATAAGAGAAAATGGAGCATCAAGAACTCAGGCAGGATGTGCAGTCATTTTGTGGCATAGGAAAAGAGACTGAGTTCTCTGGTTATTCAATTATAGTGTCAATCGGAAAATATTTAAAGTGACAATCCTTGTATAGGAAAGATTTAACAAATAAGTGAAATGCTAAAACAAACATCAAAGAATTCAACTGCCAAAGTTTGATCGTAAGAACTAGTGCTGATGAAAAACAGCCCAAAAAAGTGCTTGGAAAGTACCAGATCACATTTTCTAAATGTGAGCAGATGCCACACACTTCTCCGTTATTATTAGTAACTGAGTTGCACCCCTTAAGAGCTCTGGAGCTGCAGCTCAGGCTACTGCGAGTTTCTCACAGTGTCTGTCAGTGAGTGAAAAACATGATCAGAAATCTTGAGGATCATTGTTAGAAACGGGGTCTTTGGTTGGCAGTCATGTTACCCCCTGTCCAAGCAAGGGCCCTCACTCTAGTCAGGGTGAAGGAGAATCACCCTCAGTTAACCCCCGCTCACCCTTTGGAAGCTTGGCACAAGCAGGCAGGCTTAACTTCAGAGTCTAGGTGTAAAGTATTTGTACCAACACACACAGTAACTCAGTGAAAACACTACAGAATGACAGAATAAAGGTTTAGAAAAATAGGTAATATTTATCTAAACAAAACAAGACCAGAAGGACAAAAATCCACCATACACAAGTGAAGTTATGAATTAAAAAGCAAAAAGAGTCTTACATTCTTAGGAAACAGTGAAAACACTGTTAGCATTGAATAGTACCTGGGTAGCATCAAAATAACACGCACGGGCAAGTGTGCGTCAGAAAAGGTTAGGGATGAGTCGATTTCTCACCCACAAGTGAGACTGTGCGTTGTTTCTCTTCCTCTGGTTGTGTCGGCGTTCGTCGTTTTTCCTCTCTGCAGGAGAGCGATGTGTTGATCCGAGCAAGCACTCGGGTCTGGGCATGCTTTGCATAATTTTCCTGTCCAAAATCCTGCTGCAAGGTATCAGCAAAACCACGCTATGTGGGTTGCGATGTTATCAGCCTCCATCAGTGGGTTTTGAGCGTCATTTCTCCAGCTGCGTGCGTCGATCTTCCTGCCACAATACCAGTGTAGAATCGATTTCTGCCGCGAAGCCGGCAGTGCGTCATTTTTCAGCCACGTCTCGGAAGGTGAGTCGACATTTTCCCTGCACGGCGGTCTGTGCGTGGTATTTTTAGTCTTGATCTGCCAGCTTCAGCTTCCAAGGTCCCGGGAACTGGATAGGGCACCACTTGGCAGGGCAGGAGTCTCACCAGAGTCCAGGTGCTGGCAGGAGAAGTCTTTTATGGCCCTGAGACTTCAACAACAGGGAACAAGCTCAGGACAAGCCCTTGGAGATATCTTCAGAAGCAGAAATGCACAACAAAGTCCAGTCTTTGTCCCCTTGCACAGGCAGAAGCAGCAACTGCAGGATAGCTCCACAAAGCACAGTCACAGGCAGGGCAGCTCTTCTCTTCAGCTCTTCTCCAGGCAGAGGTTACTCTTGATGTCCAGAAGTGATCTAAAGTCTGTGGTTTTGGGTGCTCTTCTTAAACCCATTTTGGCCTTTGAAGTAGGCCTACTTCAAAGGAATGTTTCTCTTGTTTGTGAAATCCTGCCTTGCCCAGGCCAGGCCCCAGACACACTCCAGGGGGTTGGAGACTGCATATGTCCTACCTTAAACATATACTGCACCCTGCCCATGGGGCTACCTAGGGCCTACCTTTGGGGTGTCTTACGTGTAAGAAAAGGGAAGGTTTAGGCCTGGCAAGTGGTACACTTGCCAAGTCGAATTAGCAGTTAAAAGCGCAACACACAGACACTGCAGTGACAGGTCTGAGCCATGTTTACAGGGCTACTAATGTGGGTGGCACAACCAGTGCTGCAGGCCCACTAGTAGCATTTGATTTACAGGCCCTGGGCACCTCTAGTGCACTGTACTAGGGACTTACCAGTAAATCAAATATGCGAATCATGAAAATCCAATTACACATACATTTTAAATAGGAGCACTTTCACTTTAGCACTGGATAGCAGTGATAAAGTGCCCAGAGTAACAAAAACAGGAAAAATAGTGCCCAGCACACATCAACAACCTGGGAAACAGAGGCAAAAAGTTAGGGGAGACCACGCCAAGGATGCCAAGTCTAACAGCCATCCAATCCTGGGCCTCTCTGCAGAGCACACAGGGTAGTGGTCATGTGTTCCAGACGTAATTGTGATTCTGTGCATATAGGTTTGATGGGGGTACACTTTTTTAAAAATAATGATTTGGCGAAAGTAAAAGAAAATGCAGTGTTCGCTCACAACTTATAAGTCATCCCTAAAAATGAAGTAGACCAGGAAGCTGAAGGTTATGCATTTTGCCTTGTTGTAGTTGGCTGGCAACACTTTCCCATGTTGTCACGACTTACGTGCTGCTTGCGCCAGGAAACTGCAGATCTAGTGGCGTGGGTCTTGAAGGTTCGGCTTTGGCCCAGAAAGGGGCGACTCTTTCTAGTAGCCACGGTGCTGTCGGCGATGGAACTGCCAAGAACAGACCGTGCCCTTTAGAAATAGTGCCAGAGGGAAAAAAAACCCAAAAGGGGAAAAAACCTCCAAACAGTGGATTCCTGAAACAAGAACAAAACCAGGAATCAAAAGAAACAAAAATGCAGGTAAATGCAAAATGGAAAAGATTCAGAACCAAAGGCCAAGAATCAGGAGCGAAGACACAATCAGAGCAGATAGTGTTGCAGCGCAAGGAAAGGGAGAAAACAGAGCCCTTATATACCAAGAAACAGGAAGTGACCAACAGGAAGTAAAAAGACACCATCTTAGATAGGGAAGAAGTACATAGAATAGAATAGAACAGGAACCATAGAAAATAGGGAACAATGAATTCTGGGAAGAATGAGGAAACCTGGGAAGGGGGAAAGACATAAAGAAAGGACAGAAAATGCCCCAGAAAATAAAGAAGAAAAAGAAGAAGGAAAAGAAGAAAAAGAAACAGGTAAGGAGGGGTCAGGGGAAAACGGGGAAGCAACAGAAGGCAGAGCGAGGCCCCAAGTAAAATCTGGGGCCTCGCGCTGTACAGAGAAGGCTCGGGGCGCGCCGCGTCCTGAGAACGCGCTGTGCGGCGCGAGCCGAATGTTCGGCTTGCGCCGTGCCACGCAGCGCGACAGTAGGTCCCCCCCCAGAAGGTCCAGGTTTGAAGGGAAACAAACGATGAAAACGAGAAATCAAAAGAGGGGTGTGGACAGAAGATGCATCTTCCCATGAGCATTCACTAAGAGGATAACCCTTCCAGTGAATCAAATACTGAAGACGTCGGTGAAAAAGGCGAGAGTCACAAATCTCCTGAACCTCATATTCAGGGACATCATTCACCAACACAGGAGGAGGACAAGGAAACTGACGAGAGAAAGGATCAGGGACATAAGGTTTGAGCTGGGATACATGAAAGACCGGATGAATTTTCCAAGTATGAGGCAAGCGAAGACGAACAGTGACAGGATTGATCAACTGAAGAATACGAAAAGGCCCATAATAGCGAGGCGTGAACTTATTGAGAGAAAGGCGAGAGGGCAAGAATTTAGAAGAAAGCCAGACTTTATCATGAGGGTGATAATCTGGAGTGGGTCCACGTTTCTTATCAGCGATCTTCTTCATATATCTCTTGGTGTTCAATAAATTAGATCTAATTAGTTTATGGATTTGCAGGAGACGTTTGGAAAAAGATGTAATTGCAGGCAGAGGAAAGGTAGTTTGAGGAGAAGTAGGAAAAGAGGTAGGATGATAGCCATAGGAGCAGAAAAAAGGAGTGACCTTGGAGGCACTATGGACAGTATTGTTGTAGGAATATTCAGCAATAGGAAGATATGTGTTCCAATTGCTTTGGGTGGAATTACAAAAACAGCGAAGGTATTGTTCTAATCCTTGGTTCAATCGCTCGGTCTGTCCATTGGTCTGAGGATGGAAACCGGATGACAGAGCTATATTGATATTCAGTGTCTTGCAAAAATATTTCCAAAACCGAGAAATATACTGAGGTCCCCTGTCAGACACAATGGTATGTGGAAGTCCATGGAGACGGAAAATATGGTCAATAAATATCTGGCTCAATTCTTGGGATGTAGGTAACTTCTTTAGGGCAGTGAAGTGAGCCATTTTAGTGAAAGAATCAACAGTGACCATGATAACCTGGTTTCCAGCTGATGATGGAAGTGAACACATGAAATCAGTGGAAATAGTATGCCATGGAGTTGGTGGAACTGGCAAAGGCTGTAGTAATCCTGCAGGTCTGCTATGGGGAATCTTGACTTGAGCACATACAGGGCAAGCCTGAACGTATCTTTCGACATCTGATTTCCAGGTAGGCCACCAGAAAGATCGCGAAAGAAGTTCTTGTGTGGCCTTAATACCTCTATGACCAGCAATCGGTGAATCATGGCACATCTGTAATGCCTTGTCTCGAACTCTGTTAGTAGGGAGGAATAACAGATTTTGATGATAATAGTGTCCTTCCTTCTTGCATAAAAAGGTTCTTAATTTCTCTATTTCGCTATTAGACAGGCTGGAGTACTCCAGTTGTACCTCCTCCAGAAAAGATTGAGCAACTCCAATGATTTTACGAGGCTCCAGTAGAAATTGGGACTGGGAAGGAGTACAATCTGGATAACGGCGAGACAGAGCATCAGCCAGAATGTTTTGAGATCCAGGTATATAGGTGATGTAAAAGTCATACTGGCTGAAGAAAAAGGCCCAACGGGCCTGGCGACTATTTTGGCATACAAAATTATGTAGACATTGCAGATTACGATGATCTGTTCGCACCTCGAATGGCTCCTTGGAACCCATCAGAAACTGTCTCCATTCGATGCAGGCTGTCTTCAGAGCTAGCAACTCTCTTTCTAGCACTGAGTAATGTTGTTCTGCTGAAGAGAGAATATGGGACAGATAGAAAACAGGATGTTCAAGACCATCATCCTCTTGAAGTTGAAGTAAGACAGCTCCAATAGCTCTTTCGGAAGCATCAGTAACTACAATAAACTGTTTATTGGTATTTGGGTGTCTTAAGATGGGAACTTGAGTGAATGCCTTTTTTAAATCTTGAAAAGCTGTTTCAGCCGCCTTAGTCCAGACAAACCCCTGTTTAAGATTTTCCTTCTTTAAAGTATGGGTTATATGGCTGGTCTGTTTAGCAAAGTCTTGAATGAACTGCCGGTAAAAGTTTGCTAATCCTAGGAAACATTGTGTTTCTTTAATAGACGAGGGAGAAGGCCAATCGAGAATTGCTTGTACCTTTTCTTGGTCCATAGCTATGCCGGTGGGACTTAAATGATAACCCAGATATTTGACTTCCGTCTTATCGAACTCACACTTCTCGGGTTTACAGGATAGTTGATGTGCTCGGAGTCTTTGAAGGACTTGTTTCACATGAGAAGAATGGAGTGCGGGATGTCTGGAAAAAATAAGGATGTCGTCTAAGTAAATTACGACTGTCTGGTTCAAGAGATCGGAAAATATTGAATCCATAAATCTTTGAAATATTGCAGGGGCGTTCGTAAGACCAAAAGGCATGACTTTATACTCAAAATGACCAAACGGTGTCCTGAATGCTGTTTTCCACTCATCTCCTTCTTTTATACGTAAAAGGTGGTAAGCTCCTCGAAGATCCAACTTGGTAAAACGTTGAGCCCCTCTGACTGCCTCTAGAATATCCTTGATGAGGGGCAAAGGATAACGATCCTTGATAGTTATTTTGTTTAGGCCTCGAAAATCTAGGCAAGGACGAAGGTCTTTGGTCTTATTAGGTACAAAAAAGAGAGGAGCCCCTGCCGGAGAAGACGATGGAACAATGAGTCCACTCTGTACGTTTTCCTCCAGATACTCCTTAAGAACTTCCTTTTCAGGTTCCGTGAGAGAATACATCCTCCCAAAGGGAACAACTGTTCCAGGTTCCAAAGGAATAGCACAATCGTACTCTCGATGTGGAGGTAATACAGGTCTGGATGGTTTTAGAAACACGTCTTGGAACTCTAAATAATGTTCAGGGACTCCTTGGACAGTATTGATGGAATACTCCGTAGTACTCTTAATAGGTGTTAATCTGTTTGGTGACCAATATTTATCGGAAGCAAAAGCAGTTTTCTTGACAAAACTGTGAGGATAATGAAATTGTCCGGGTTACCCAGTTCACATATGGATTATGTCTTGTAAACCATGGAATTCCGAGAATAATGGTATGGTTGGGAGACGAAATGAGATCAAAGGTGATGTGCTCTTGATGATTACCAAACTGTAAATTCAACATCAGGGTCGTAGTATCAACTGGACCTGAGGATATCAAGGATCCATCCACTGTGTGCACTTGTTCAGGAATGTCTTTGGGTTGTGTAGGAATCTGTTGCTTAGTGGCCCAAGTCTTGTCCATGTATATACCACTAGCACCACAATCCAACAATGCCATTGTTCTTTCTTGGCGGCCATCAGGTAGTTGTAATATGACAGGTAACACGAACAAGTATGTAGTATTGTCATTAAATGAACTGATAGAAGGTATAGCCGATGATCCCGTCCCCTCCCTTCTTACAGAGGACGGGAAGTGGCGTTTCCCGAGGTTTTAGGTGGATGTACAGGACAGGTACGAAGCATGTGACCAGCAGAACCACAGTATAGGCATAATCCTTTCTTCCGTCTGTCTTCCTTCTCACTAGCGGAGAGCGGCCCTCGAGTAGTATCCACTTGCATGGGTTCCCCTTCTGTGTCTCTAGCAGGGGGACGAGATTCCTCAGGACGAGGTAGATACATCCGTGAAGAGTTTGGCTGAGAGGATCCTCTACTCCTTCTCTTCTCCATTCGTCGTTCTTGAAGACGATACTCGATGGAAAGTGCTTGATCCATCAAGCCACGAAGATCTTCAACTCTAGTGGAATGTATTAATTCATCCTTTATTTCTTCCTTAAGTCCTCTGCGGAACAGAGTTACCAGGGTACGCTCTACCCAAGTGGTCTCTGCCGCTAACTGACGGAAACGTGTAATATATTGAAGGACATCTTGGGAACCCTGCTGGATATCACATAATGCTTCTTCTGCCGAGGCTTCCAATCCTGGACGATTAAACATCTGTTTGAAGCGGGTCACGAAGGCAGAATAGTCCGACAATACAGGATCATTGGACGACACCATCGGGGTTGCCCAGGCCAAGGCAGGACCGGATAATGCACTAATAAGATATCCCACCTTTGTTCTGTCATGAGAATTGGGTAGGTCTGAAGGCGAAGTACACCGTTAGTGCATCCAGGAATTCACGTAGTTTAGTTGGTTCACCAGAGAAGCGAGGAGTAGAGGCGGAGATAGTCGGAACATCGCCAATGCGGAGGGCCAGAGCCTGTCGTAACACCGCATTCTTATTGCGCAATTGTTGCAATTCCTGAGCTTGTTGTTGAATGGTAGTCAAAAGAGATGGATCAGGATCTGCAGCCGCCGCCACTGTATCATCCATAGTGTCCGAAGACGTCGGAATGGTTAGGCGCTGCAATCTGTCACGACTTACGTGCTGCTTGCGCCAGGAAACCGCAGATCTAGTGGCGTGGGTCTTGAAGGTTCGGCTTTGGCCCAGAAAGGGGCGACTCTTTCTAGTAGCCACGGTGCTGTCGGCGATGGAACTGCCAAGAACAGACCGTGCCCTTTAGAAATAGTGCCAGAGGAAAAAAAAAACAAAAAGGGGAAAAAACCTCCAAACAGTGGATTCCTGAAACAAGAACAAAACCAGGAATCAAAAGAAACAAAAATGCAGGTAAATGCAAAATGGAAAAGATTCAGAACCAAAGGCCAAGAATCAGGAGCGAAGACACAATCAGAGCAGATAGTGTTGCAGCGCAAGGAAAGGGAGAAAACAGAGCCCTTATATACCAAGAAACAGGAAGTGACCAACAGGAAGTAAAAAGACACCATCTTAGATAGGGAAGAAGTACATAGAATAGAATAGAACAGGAACCATAGAAAATAGGGAACAATGAATTCTGGGAAGAATGAGGAAACCTGGGAAGGGGGAAAGACATAAAGAAAGGACAGAAAATGCCCCAGAAAATAAAGAAGAAAAAGAAGAAGGAAAAGAAGAAAAAGAAACAGGTAAGGAGGGGTCAGGGGAAAACGGGGAAGCAAAAGAAGGCAGAGCGAGGCCCCAAGTAAAATCTGGGGCCTCGCGCTGTGCAGAGAAGGCTCGGGGCGCGCCGCGTCCTGAGAACGCGCTGTGCGGCGCGAGCCGAATGTTCGGCTTGCGCCGTGCCACGCGGCGCGACACATGTAGCAAAAGATGAAGCAGAACTGCTGAGCAGGTCGATGACCACAAACTCCAACAGGGAACAGCAAGCGCAGTTAAACGCAGTTAAAACATACTGACTTGCAGGGCCACCAGGGAAAACAAGCAATTACGTTTGAGGACGTCAGACCATGTCTCCGTGCGTGGGTCTCAGAGCAAAACCCCATTTTCAAAGTAACCAATCCAGGAGCTTCGATCATGCTGCTTACAATAGTAATCAGCATAATGAAGCACCTGGATCAGTTACAGCAGGCCGGCTCAGCGATCCGAAAGGTGCTGAAGGCCAGTGCCTGCTCTCTAACCCTGCTGTCTAGGACAGCTGGGTTGGAGGATTTGAATTGCGCATGTCGGAATGGCCATGGAAAGATAGCCGACGAAACCCAAATGCGCACTTCAAACTGAAGTGGCCACTCCCTACTGCCACCAGTCTGCAGCAGTGATGCACTGGCCCCACCCACACACTCCGTTCATCAGACAAAGAGTAAAAAAATAAAATGGTAATAAAAGCATTTTGTTGTCATTTTATTTTTCACGCTTTCTGCAGCAGCATGGGGGGTGACGCTCCTCCGCTGCTATGGAGGAATCGCTGCTGCTCTTCTTTAGCTATTGAGGTCACCCTACATTTGTATACTTTCAAAATGAGGAAGGGGCTCTCAAGAGAGCTTACGCAGTATCTTAATTTGGCTTTTGCAGCACAACGAATAGTGCCTATGTAATGCATTCCTTGCTGAAATACGTCCAGAGGCAATATTTTGGTTTCAGGGAGGCAAAGATTGCACAGAATTGTTAGGACTTGTAGGGGTAATGGACTGCTTCCTCTTGGACACTACATTTGATGATCTTTGTGCACCAGTACTGGAGCCACAACAGAACAGAACAGAACAGACAGAAGACATCTGTGGCTGAAGTTGGATGCAGCTCAAATATCTTTCATGGCTCAGGCGCTATTTGGACCACAGTTCACTGATTAAGCATTCTGCAAAATAAAAAAAATTGCTTCAACTATCTAGAGGTCATTCTCAGAAGTCCTGATCATACCTATATAACATATGGCAGCAGTCAACATAAGCAAAGATGGCTGTTTTGAGGTCAGAACCATGGTTGGGGGAAGACATGTCCCAACTCTCTTCCTCAGCTCCTCCCTGGCAGCAGCTATAGGCATGCCTTTGTCACCTCAACTCAGACAATGGAGCAGTGGGGACTGATTAATATATTTCACAGATTTCTGGCAAATATATGTACAGGATTAATGAATTTTAGGAGTAGAATTGGGGATCTGCAAGCTAGAGTTCAGAAGGCTAACTCAAAAGTCTTATTCAGGAGCATCCCTCTACCAAAAGATTTATCCAAAGCAGACTTCTGGGGGGCATGCCAATCATCTTCTAGAAAGTGGCCATAGGGAGTGTTCCCAAGGGAGTAAGGACCAGGGAATGTCATCATGAGCAGTCAGCCATATTCTAGACTTGAAGGCAGTCGATCAATGTCTTATATCAAGAACCTTTATAATGATCTTGCTAGTGGATGTAATCCTATTGATGTGACAAGGTGACTTCATGACTACTCTGGACTTATAGGATGCACATTTCCTTACACCAATCCATTCCTTGCCTCAGAAAAACCTGCAGTTTGAAGTGGGGGAGGAATACTATCAATTTACGGTACTGACCTCTGGTCTTTTTTTTGTTTAACAATTCTTTATTGAAATATCGATACAAAACAGGAGATAAAGGTGTGGGATGGAAGCCATAATGCTTAATACATGAAACAATCGTACAGTGTACAGTACACAGTGCTCAACTTATCGTAATATTTAATACATAACATGTGACAACCCCATAAAGTAGGGGCCCTCGGCAATCAAGGAGGAGTAATACCAAGGATGATACAAGTCCACATTTGTGAGCATGACAGTCAGTGGGTAGGGGTAGCTGTGAGAAAAACAGAACATGATAAAAGACGAAAGGAGATAAAGGCAAACAGAGAGCCCACATTGCACTCAAACGCACATGTGCTTCAAAGGTGGTTGGGTGGAAAAAAAGGGAAGAGGGAAGTGGATAGAGAGATGAGAGGTGGAGGATGAGTGAGGGTAGGTGTGGTGAAAGTGAGAGTAGAGGGTGGAAAGTGGGTGAGTACCTCCAAGGGTCGTGAGTAGGGCAGCAGTAGCACAGAATAATACCTTGTCATGAGGAGTCACGAGCATTTTCAACTAGGGGTTAGAGGTCATCATTCTGGAGAAAAGGTGCCTAGATGAGGAGAAAGGTCTCTGCCTTGTCCTGCAGATGACCCGTTCCTAGGAGGTCGCTTGGTACACCGCCAAGAACAATTCGTCATGGGAGGTGGGGTGGGTGAGCGCCAGTGACAAAGAATGCAGATCTTTGCCGTGGTGAGAACCATGTGTAACAGATGGCTCTGAATGAGGAAGAGGTTGGGGGAGGCCACAAGTTCATGTAGAAGAATCAAGGGACAGGACAAGGGAGTTCTGACTGGTAGGGTCAGCATGGAGTCAACCGCCTCCCAAAAAGGTCGCACTGTGGGGAAATCACAGATTAAATGAATCATGTCTCAATGACCAGTGGCACAACACCAGCGATTTGAATGAGGCAACAGGCCTGCTAGCCATAGTTTTTCAGGAGTTCAGTGCCAGTCATGCAATGACTTAAAGAAACAAAACTTCAACCGCTCCTCCCAGGTCCCACAGCGAAGCACCTCCAAAAGGTCCACCCAGTCCTCTGTTTCATATACTGCCTGTAGTTTAGTTTGTCATTTGTTACGGAGGTTATTTAGAAGGGCCAAGGACAAAGGTTGTCAACTCAAGGGGCTATAGAAGCCAGACATCATCCGACGGAAGTGACCCCACGCCCTAAGATAGGCCGTGTGCCTGGGTGATGGGTGAGGCAATGCCAAAACTGCAAATACTACCAAGACTGATGAGATGGGAGACCGAATTCCTTGCGGAGTGCAGCAAAGGATTTAAAGGCACCCTGCCTAACGGCCAGTTGGAGGCTGTGGATGCCCGCAGTACCCCACATCTCCCAGCCCAACATCTTGCCACCTATGCAGAGGCCAGAATTACCCCATAACGGTGCATGCTGGTGAAGAAAAGGATCCACCCCAAAGAGGTAGTGAGCCCACCTCTGCGATCTGACCATCGCTTGGATCATTGGTTTGGTGGAACCCAACAAGTTTGTGATACTCTTGTAGAGGCGATACAATCTCTGTGGGCAGCCCAGCAGGGTGCACTCCATCAGCACACACAGCAGCAGTTCAGGGCTCTGGGCAGCATACAAGTGAGTTGGGCAAGTAGCAGGGCTAGAGCGTAGTGCTTAACCGAGGGGAGTCCCAGACCCCCACAAGATCGGTGAGCCAAACAGTTTCTACTGCCTAACCGGGGGTGGGAGGACCCCTAGATGAAAGACTGTATGCCCCAGTTTATGGCCCACAGTAATGAGAGGGATACCAGCAGAGGAAGCATGCAGAGGATATAGGTGAACTTTGGTAAAATCACCATCTGGATCACCTGTACCCTACCCCACAATGAAAGGCCGAGGATGGCTCACTTCTCAAAATTCAACTTCATGCGTGCCAGCAGGGAATCGCGATTATCTGTCACTGTGCAGTCCAGTCCATGGTTTATTTGGACCCCCAGGTACTTAAGGTGTGAGAACTTTCGCTGGAAGGGGTAAGCAGACAACGCTGCACTATTGGTCACTCTTGACATGGGCAGTACCTCGCTTTTGTCCAAGTTGACCTGGTAACCCGAGTGCAGCAAAATCAGAGAGAACTTCCAAGACAGCCAGGAGTGAGTGAGGGAGGTATAAAGTTAAACAGTGGACGTCCCTCCGAAGATGGAAATACCAGTGAGGTGTGTGGGTGGCCAGTGAGAGGCCGAAAGAGATTCTAAGGGTCTAGAGGAACAACAGGCGGTTCCCTCATCATACTGGAAATAGATCAGAGAGAAAACCCCCATAGTTAACGTGGGCAGTAGGCGAATTGGAGAGCTATCAGACTTTGGCTATGAAGTCCTGCCCGAGACCAAAATGTCAGAGGGCTGTGAATAGCTATCCCAACTCACTTCTGTCAAACGCCTTCTGCGCATCCAGGGAGAGGGTGAGAGCGTCATCTTGCAAGTTCTTGGCTGACCACACGGCATGACGAAGGGTGAAGAGGTGATTCCTGGAGGAGCAGTCGGGGTGAACCCCACCTGTGTATGATGGATCAGTGACGGAATCACCACCCGAAGGTGGGATGCAAGGACCGCAGCAAGGATCTTGATATTGCCATTAAGCAGGGAGATGGGTCTGTAGCTTCTGCAAAGTAGTGGGTCCTTCCCTGACTAGGGAAGGACCACTATTACTGCCCTATTAGAGATGGAGCCGAGGGAACCCGGTTGATTGGCCTCACAAAAGGCCTCACAGAGGGAGTCCACCATGTCCTCTCCATCCCACTTGTAAAACTCTGCAGGGAAGCCGTCTTCCTCAGGGGCCTTCTAATACGGGAGCTTGGATATGGCCTGCACAATCTCCATCTTGGTGGTTCCCCCATGAGTAAGTCCCTGCTCGACTCGTTGAGGCTAGGGAAGGGCAAGCTGTCAAAAAAGGCCTTCAGGTGGGCAGGATCGTCCACCACTTCAGGGTGAAGAGGGCTTGGTAAAAGGCGGCAAACTCATTGTCTTGCGGTTGAGTGAGGATAGTGACACCTGCATATTTAATGGCTGGAATGGTCAGCGCTGCCCCATCTTGGAGCAGCTGGGCCGCCAGCAGTAGTCCTGCCTTCTTGCCTTGTTCATAATGGCGACCTTTGACCTGTTGAAGTGCATATTTGGCTTTAGAGGTGAACAGGGCAATTAGGGCTATGTGGGCCTTCTCAAGGTGGCAACAGAGAGGGGGCAAGGGGTTGCCAGTGTAGAGGCGCATGGGGGATGCAATCTCAAACTCTAAAGCCTTCTGTTGCATCTCCCTATGAATATTGGAAAGGGCTGTGTCTCTCATCAGCTAGCTGTGAATACTTGCTTTGGTGGCTGCCCACAGGACCCTCGGGGAAGTGAAAGATCCCCTATTATGTTGTAGGTGGAAGGAAACATGTTACAGCAGTTGGGATTTGCCTTGGGGGTATGGTATTGCAAGATATTTAAATGCCATGATTTTCGGCCAGGGGAGGAAAGTCCTAAGTCCACAGAAAGCAGGGTCAGAGAATGATCAGAAAGTGTGCCATCCAAGATCCGAGAGCCCCAGGAGAGACCACCCACTGACTGTGAGACCAGAAAGTACTCCAAGTGGGGCTGAGTGCCATGAACCAGTGATACAAAAGTGTATTCCCAGTCCTCCGAGTGTGAGAGGTGCAGGAGATCCACAAGGCCATGGTCAGAGGTAATGTCACATAGGAAGGCCTGATCCACATTATTACCGCTATCCAGTGGGCCGAAGCGGTCAAGGACGACATTGTGGGCTAAGTTCGAGTCTCCCTCTATGAGATAGTTGGAGGCCCCTATTTCTGGGAGGAGACTGTTGAGCTGCAGAAAAAACTGCCACTTTGGACCTGTCTCCAAAGTAGCCAAGTAGCACATAGCGTCTGCCCGCTAAGTCAAAGTTTGAGAAAGACATAGCGACCATCTGGGTCCATCCATGTCTTGTGAAGGGCAGGGTTCTGCACAAAAGAATTGCAAAGCTGCACTTCCTAGGCTCTCCGAGGCCACCAGCCAGCACTGCTGGACAGCTGCTATGGTCCACCCACCCCACCCAATTGTGATGTAATTTTTCAAACTCCACATTAGAGATTAGTTTCCTCTAATAAGACCACATTGACACATTTAAACTGCAGATAGGACAACACTTTCTTACACTTGATAAAGTGTGTCAGACCATTAACATTCCAGGAGATGACATACAGGGACGAGAGGGGCATTGGGGCACCAGCAGACATCATGGTGAGGGGACAGCTGTGGAGATGGGGGGAGCAGAAAGACAAGACAAGAGAAGAGGGAGGTAGGAAAAAGAGGGTGAGAATGAAAGGGAAGGAAATAAGGAGGAAAAAGGGAAAGAGAGAAGAGGGATAGAGGAAAATAGGAAAGGACACCTTGAAGGTGGGAAGGCAGGCAACCTGAAGTAGGGCTGAGTGACAAGCGCAAACGTAAGGGGAAAAGAAAAAAAGAGAATCACAAGGGGTGGGGGTGAGTGAGAGAAAGAGAAAGGAAGACAAAGGAAGAAAGAAAGAAAGAAAGAAAGAAAGAAAGAAAGAAAGAAAGAAAGAAAGAAAGAAAGAAAGAAAGAAAGAAAGAAAGAAAGAAAGAAGGAAAAAGAAAGAAAGAATATAGTTCAGGAGAGAGGCATGCAGGCAGTAATGGTGTACTCAGCTGTCCATCCTGAGGATGCCTTATCCCTCGTTGTGCAGCGAGCAGGGCAGGAGAGCAACAGCTCTGATAAGGAAGAATTACCTCAATCATCAGGCTAGTCGGGCTTCAACAGAAAAAGGGACTTGTCACGGATCCAGTCCTAATGGAGAGTTGCCACCACTTTGAGGGACATATCCTTGCCATCCTGGTATTGAGACAGGTGGTACGCTCCCTCTCTCGATTGCGGCCCTCACCAGAGCCACAGCACCTTCCAGATGTAATAAAGGAGAGATATTTGGCTGAAGGGCGAGGTCCGGCAGAAGAGTCCAAGGGCACAAAGTCCATCTCTTGGTCTGAGAGGCCATCCAGGAAGGCATGTAGTTCCCCTGGGTCAAAGAAGTTCTTGGTCCTGCCATCCTACATGATCAGCATGTAGACAGATTCGAACAGTCCGAAGTCAAGTTTCTGCAGTTGGGACCGCGAGGCCAAGAAGGCCTTCCTCTTGTCACTGGTCTCTACAGAAAAGTCAGTGGTAATGTGGATCTCATGCCCCTCATAGGCATAGGGGCCATGGGAACAGGTTGAGGTCAGGAGTTGTCATACCTGCTCATGGCTGAGGAAGCAGACAATGAGAGGGGGTGCTCTCTCCGACATGGCAGAGCAAGGGGGACCCATGCAGGTGGCCCACTGTATCTCCAGGGTGGGAGAAAAGGTCACTCCTGGAAGTGAGGGGAGAAGGTCCCTGAGGAATCCCCTGACATGCAAGCCCTTGGTGCATTCCGGGAAGCAAAAAAACGGGCGTTATCTCTGCGGCTTCTAGCTTCCAGGTCCATGAGCTTATGGAGATGATGCTCCACTCCCTCTACTCTGCCCTGGATCACGCAATGTCACCCCAGATGGATTTAGTCTCTGATAAGGACTGAGATTTTGCAGTCCATTCCTTCCAGGCGGGAACCAACCACGTGATCTCCTGCAAGATATGGTCCATCATATTATCTGGCTGTGAAAGGAGGGGGGAAAAGCGGCTGAAGCAGTAGATGTTGCTGCGGGTGCGGTCATAGGACATGGTTAGGAAATGATCTCTGTGAAGAGGAGCAGACTGGAGGGCTTGCCGGAGGATTCACCGGAGTGCATCACCAAGGTGTGAGATGGAGAATGAAGAAGCCCGGTCACCCGGCAAAATGTTGTAGAATGCATCCGACCAGCGAACTACTCACTTTCACTGCCAAGGGAGGGGGGAAGAGGTAGGTCCCCTCAGTGTTGACAATGTTAGGAAAGGTTTTCCTCAGGGAGGAGAGACCAACCATGGAGCAAGCATTGCCTGTTGGGTGACGCAACTGAGTAGGGTTGTCTGAGTTCTACAGCTCTTCCCAGATTCATCCAGGGCCGCTGCCAAGAAAGTTGATTCTGATTTTGCCCCACACAGACTGCATGGCCACCACAGGTCCAAGGAGGAGGGAAGTGCTTTAGGTCTCGGCCACAGTCAAGATCAGCCTCAGGTCGTTTGAATCACCTCCTGCCGTACACCACATAATGTCCAAAGAGCAGAGGGACCTCATCCTCAGCGCAGTGGGAAGCAGTAAGGAGGGCAAGGAGGGAGCACGTGAGGAGAGACTGCACACCGCACTCACTGTAGGATGGCCCCACTGTCCAGGCCCCAGCATTGCGTCTGAGAAGTAGAGAGCAGAGGAGTCATGGAGCAGCTGCACACTCCCTGGAGGAGCCAGACCCCACTGTTTGAGTGCTGCACTTCTGAGTCATACTCTAGTGGTGGGGCTTTCTGGTTGCTCCATCATGTGGTTCCCTTGTAATCACGGGGAAAGAAAAAAAGACAGTCAGTCAGGGGTGTCGAGAGTGCCAGCAGCATGGGTCAGAGGGACAGGGAACAGCAGCGGCGGTGAGGGGGTGGATCCACCAGTCATTTGATCTTTAAATGGCATCTAGATTATGTACAAAGGTACTTGGGTCTGTAGTTTCCTTTATATACTTGGAAAAATTTCATATATTTTCATACCTGAGTGATTAGCTAATCTGTGCTCCTTTTTTTAAAAAAAGGCTCAGGAGCTGACATAAAAGGTTTGCAGAAATATGCAGGAGTTTGAATTCCTCCTGTATTGAGAAATAAATCGCCCCAGCTAAATGTTTCCTTTTTCTATGGAACCTACAAAAAGTATTTGGATTGAAAGAGAATAAACTGTATTTGTATTGAAAGAGAATTAGCTATTACTCTTCAGCAGGGATTATACTTCAGTTGAGAGTTTCCTCACAGTCCTCTAACTCATCCAATCCTATTGCATCCAGGGTTGATGTGGCTTCAATTGGCTGCCTAGAAATTGAAAGGGCTGCCTTGGAGAATGTAGGCTATTCACTAGGGTTTGCTTCCGGTACACTGGAAAGGAGATGTCCTGCTGCTAGCCTGTCATTTGCAAGGCATTGGAAAATAATGTGCAAGGTGGTGCTTTGCAAAATGTCGTCATTCAATCACTTGTGATCCTTTTTAAAATATTAGAAGTAGGGATTTGAGACCCCTACAACTGATGTACTTCAACTGCGACGAACCAATGGGCAGCTATTAGCGCAGTAAGGGGTCAACTAAATACCATTTTCATCTATAGGAGTCGCCTTTTAAGTTGTTTTCCTTTGAAACAATCAATAATTCGCCCTTCTACCCCTTTATGAAATTTGCAGTTGTTCTTAGTGGTCTCCGGGGAGCGCATCTGAAGGTTTAAATTCAGTTTCACTAAAATCTGTAACAGGGGCTTTAGTTATAAACGAATCCTACATGAAGGTCGTTCCAGATATGGTTATTTTAAGAAAAGGTCCGGGGTTTATATCTAAACTACTTACACATTTTCATTTACAGCAGACAAATATCGTTCCGGTGTTCTTTCTAAATAAAGCATCAAAGCAATTATTGCATACTCTAGATTTTCACAGGATATTACGAATTTACATTCAGAGGATGAATACATTTCGCAAGTCCAACCCTTTATTACTTAATTTTAGTTCATGTGGGAAAGGTAATAAACCACCAGCTACTTACATAAGTGGACAAGTAAAGTTTGTGGTTGATTCAGCATGCAAGGCAACAGGTCGGGAGGCATGTGTAGGCATCTGGAATCACACAACAAGAGCGTTGCAGCTTCCTCGACTCAGGGAGTCAAGTTGTCAGAAATTTGCAAATCAGCTACATCATTCTCCCATTAATTAGGCATTATAAATTGGATGTAACTCTGAACTCTTTGTGTATAACAGAGTATATCTAAACTAATACTAGAGCTTGTTATATCCTCTCTACCATTCTTGAGGTGATGACCCAGTTACCTACCACACTCATTGGGGGAGGATGGAGAGGTCAAACACCCTAAATGAGGCCATGCCACACCTTTCTGGATCTTTCATGATAATTGCGACAGAAACCCCGATTGAAGACAGAGTTAAGAGAGAAAATAAAGCAGAACACTAGGGTGAACCAAAGGCAGGCACTTTCAACCTTTCCTCTGACCCCCTGAAGATAGGAGCCAAAGTCCGAGAGCACCACAACACTGCAGTGCACTGTGGAAAAGAGGCAAAACAAAGACGAAAACAAGGATATTGAGGAAAACTAGCTTTGCTGAACATCCTTCTCCTAAAGTATTGTAAAGCCCTCAGTGCATACCTCCAGCAAATGATCCGGTTCAGCCCAGAACCAATGGAGGGTATTTTATTGGCAAAATGGAAGCTGTTCTACTACCTATTCAAATTATCTCAAAGATTTGGTTTCAGATTATAACCTGGTCAATTTGCTTAGTAAAAGAACATTAGAGCGGGGAGATGGTAGACCAACTTTCAAAGGCACAGGGGGAGAGTCTACTATGGATGACATGCTTGTATCAGTGGGCTTTTGTTCCTACTCTGAGCAGTTTTGCAGCAGGATGGAATGTTCAAAGTGACCACAATCCCCTGTTTGCTACTTCTCTATGAGAAAAGAAGGAACTTGACACACGGCCCCATTATAAAGCTCAGGCCATTACTAAAGTTCAGTGACGTGGACCGAAATAGGACAAGGTCACCCCAGAGGCCTTCAATGCTCACTTGTTATTGGCATGGCAATCTGATGTCTAGATTTGTCTAGATGATGTAGTCCTGGAGGACAGTATTCTCAAGAAATTTGACACAATATGAGGATATATAAAATTAGCCCTCACCAAACCGCGTCTCCCTCTGCCCTAAAGATGGTTTGATAGGAACTAAATGAGGGTGCGAAAGGAGCTTTTAGCAGAGCTAAAAACACACCACAAGGCAGACTAGAGGTTACAAGGTGCAGAGCCTCATTTAGAGTGGCACTCAGGGATAGGAAGTCTCAATTAAAGAATGAACTGTGGGAGGAGTTGTTTATAGCGAGTAACATGAAGGACGCCGTTTTTTTAAAGAAGAACAGCTATCCAATCAGGCCACTACAGTGCTGTCCCAAGTGAATCACGTTTCAGCCCTTTTTGACTGTGAGTGTATTGAGTCCCCCACCTTGACCGCTCAAGTGGGTGACAGGCTTACAATATACCTGGGACGAAGTGGGAGACGCAATTCTATCCCTACTCTCAGGCAAGGCCCTGGTAGCCAATGGGGTACCAGGTAATTTGCTGAAGTCCTTTGTGGGATTAATGGTACCTGTTATTACCCTCCACATGAACATGGCTATCTGCTGATCATTACCAGAGGCCTGGTGCCAGTCTGTAATAGTACCAGCATTTAAAAAACGAGACAGAGCTGACCCATGCCAGCTACCGACCAATTTTGTTAGTGGATGTAGAAGTTACAATTATAGGACAGGTCATCTTGGAGAGACTGACTAGCTGGTTGATGAGCACAACAACTTGTCTGATCTTCAATATGGATTCAGACCTGGCAGGGGAACGGTAAAGCAGAATTTAAATGTATACTAATTAATCCCAAATTATACAAAGGCTTGTAGGGGTTTCGTACATTTGGCCTTTCTGGACCTCAACTTAGCCTTCGATAATGTTAACAGAGGCAAGCTTTGGGCAGCGCTGGAGTCCATGGGGATTGAATCAACTCTTATTTCCTTCTTGAGAGATCTTCACAATGGCCTTACAGGCTCAGTAGGATTTGAAACCAATGGGGAATGTAGCCAGCTCTTTAATTTGAAAAGAGGAGTTCAACAGGGCTGTTTCTTCCAGCCGTTACTTATTATCATGTTAACCAGCTGGAGCGGGTGTTAACTGATTGTGTTCTTGATGTCCCTGGAGTAGGCGGAAGAGCCATCCCCATTCTTTTAAAGACTGATGAGGCTGTGCTAATTGCCCTCACAGCCAGACGACTCCAGTGTCTTTTAGACCTATTTATTGTTTTTGTGGAGAATTTGGGCCTGTCCACTAATTTAAAAAACATCTCACTTTACGGTGGTTGGTCCTAAGAGCACAAAGACATCTAGTTTCTCAGCCCAGGGACAACCTTTCATACTTGGGGATCTTATCAAACTCCATTCTCAGTTGACAACCGCTGATAAAGAAAAATGTAGCTAAATTAAAGAGGGCTATCTCTAGTCTAAACGATTTTGCCAGCCACCTAGGACACACGCCTCCGCAACTCTTAATAGGTGCATACAAAGCCAAATGTATTCCAATGGCCACTTTTGGATGTGGAATCTCGAGATATGCCCCTGTTGATCAAATCCAGGAGACAGAAAATAAGTTTCTGAAGTGCCTTTTTGGCATGGGGCAGGAGATGCCAGCTGAGATTATACGTGAAGAACTAGACATAAATTTTATCAGAGATTTCATTCGCCTTCAATTTCACCCTCTTGTACACTGGTGTTCAGTTTGGCACAAGAAGGAGATAACATTAAACAGGTTAATTCTCTAGGACTCCCGGACGCAGGCCAATATGCTTCATATACCTTGGCTCCAATACATAAAGACCAATCTTAAAGCTTTAGGAAGACAACTGTTATTTTCTGATCCCTTGAGCATCAATAGAAAAGATCTTGATTAGGTGAGGCAGGTCTTTTCTCTGAGGGTGACAGCATAGCGGGAGGCGTCTGCCTTAACCAAGCAGTTGATGCGGCAGTATATCATGGTAAAGTCGGTAACAGGGATTGGGCCTTATCTCCTTCTGGAAATGTCCAACCATGATCGGCTTCTATTGATTTATTTCAGATTGGGCAGATTTCACCAGTTATTGTTTTCAAAAGGTGTTTGGTATGGCCTTCCCAGCTTGCCGTCTTGCATATATGAACATGCTTCAGTTTGTGATACTGAGTACATCGTACTTATCGGTCCCAGATTCATTTCTCTCCACCATAAATATTAAAGGCCCCTTCTGCTGTCAACAGATCTGACGTATGTTAGACCTGCATTTTTATATTTGCAAATTTTATATTAATCCAAAATGTGTTTTTTCGTGTGGTTTCTGGCTGCCATTTATAGTGTAAGTGTTTAGCTTTCTGTGTACATATTGAACTGTATATTTGTATGATTTTTTCCCCATACAAATCGAATAAAATTACATGATGGTGATGACGATGAACTGTTGGCAGATGAAAGAAAATGAGATCGCTGATAGCCCCCCAGAAGGTTCCTTAGTAAAAGTATGCTTTGAACCAAAAACTAAAAATAGCCTAGAATCCTCTCTCGAAATAATACCACCAGAATCTCGTCACTCATGTATCTAAAATTCAGGCTCTGAACCCTTACGATATTTTACTTCGAGATGGTCAGCTAGGAAGACAGCCAAGGTTCAGAAACTGCAAACAGGGAGCTTTAGCGACAATAACTAATTTTTTGCCCCATTTGCACAAAATCTGCTGCCCCACAAATGTGAATATTGGTCACTCTGTGTAATAATGTTAGCGTTTAGTGCGTCAAACCTTATTAAGTAAACTTACAAGGAGACACATATTGGCCGATGGACCTTTTGACTGCGCTTCAAGTAGTTCCAACCATATATCCCATACCAATACAAATCAATAGCAAATAACAATCAATGACATCGATAATCAATAGGAGTCAGTAATTTCCACACACCCTGACCGCTAGGCCATAAATACCCAGACCTTTATCTGAAAGTTAGAATGTTTAGTTCCCTACATTAACAATGCAAATGTCACGTAACTTAATCTCAATATCAAATGATAAAAATACAGAAACAAAACTGGCTGACAAAAGCGGAGAAAGAATCGCAATTTAATCAAAGCTTGAGCTACTACACATTCTAAGGTTATAGTACAAATTAATAACACGAGTAACTGCGTAAACAAAATAGTATACATTTAGATTCAGCAAAGAAAAGACGTCAACTGTTATTACATTTAGCGAACTTCACCAGTGAGGACCCTGTCATCAAATTAGAATTGCATGTTTGGGCTTCATGCAAAACAATTTAGTCACTCAAATTTGGAAAACATCTAACTATGGCTCTATCAAAATAGCTGTTGGCACTTAGGGGGTCATTACGACCCTGGCGGCCAGCGGTATGTTGGCAGTAACACCGCCAACAGGCTGGCGGTGTTCCGCCAGCAATTATGACCGTGGCGGAATTGCCACAGTCATACCGCCAGCCCCTCCACCTTCCCGCCAGGATTCCGCCTGGCGGTCATAATCCCCAGGGCAGCGGTGCCAGCACCGCTGCCCTGGGGATTATGAGTCCCCGACCGCCGGCCTGTCCATGGCGGTACACACCGCCATGGAAAGGCCGGCGGTAAGGGGGCTTGGGGTACCCCTGGGGGCCCTGCACTGCCCATGCACTTGGCATGGGCAGTGCAGGGGCCCCCAGGCATAGCCCCATCGCACATTTCACTGCCCGAAATGCGCGACGGGTGCTACTGCACCCGCTGCACATCAGCATTGCCGCCTGCTCTATTACGAGCCGGCTGCAATGTTGATGTGACATTTCCGCTGGGCCAGCGGAAATGTCATAATAGGGAGACAGAAATACCGCCGGCAATGGCGGTATTCTGTCTCACGCGGCCTCGGCGGTCTTTTGAAAAGACTGCCGAGGTCATAATGACCCCCTTAGTAACAAAACCAAATAGACATAACAATCAGTAACATCGTCTTATACCTGCCCTCAATTTGATTCAGTGGGCTGTGACAGTCTTCGTCACCATGACATCAGTTCGGTCAGCAAGACATCAGGATACAGCATTAAAGTTCAGAAAAAGCAAGATCTCTTTAAGCAATAAAGTTAAGAACGTCTCTTCTGAGGACTGCCAAGAAAATAATAGCGAAGTGGCTCTCTCCTCTCCGTGTAGTCCGGCTAAGTTAGATTTCCTAAAACTATTTCCCACGCCCTTATTGGCCAAAGAATCGCATGTTTACATTTAGTCCAATGAAAATAAAACCCCAAATCTAATGTTTTACTACTATAAGGTTCACATGTCGATGATTGGCTCCTCTTCTGTTCACATGGTTCAGCTTGTAAGGTATCAATATTGTTGCAACTTAAACTCCAGTCAGTGCATCCATTGTCTTTTCCTGGGAAGGTCGGTCTTACACATACAACATTATACAATGTTTCCTAGCTAGTACAGCATCTTCTAGCAAGCAATTTCTCATGAGAACTAACTTCAGCTCCGAGCACATGGTCAGTACAGTGGAAAATCACAATTGAATTCTCTAAGCAGTCATTTTATAAAATGCCAGAAAAGGCAGCTTGATATGAGGCCGTGCAACTAGGCCCAAGACCTCGCTAAGTTAAGGCCTAAGTTAAGGCCTATGAATTAATAAAGCTAATACATCATGCTTAAATCTTAATATGACATATTACTACATTAATCAAACATAAGCTCAATATTTCATATTACTAAGTCCTTAATAAGTACACTTTGTGAACATTTGCGGCCACTCAAGTGGGCACAACTTCAAAATGAGTGCATTATTTTTCTCTAAGGTGCTACATTTTCTACGCAAATTCAACACTCAGAATACATTAATATTCATTAGTAAAATTCAGCATTAACAATAAATGTGGGCCGAAGTCTAGTAAGACAGCAATAGAGCATATATACGCCTGCCATCTTTCTCACTGTGGTACACCTCAGCATGGCAGGTTGCTGGGGATGATCTTGAAACAAATTGGAAACAACCTTATTTAAAATATGACTTTCAAGACAATAATAACTTTCTTTGTGCTTGCTTAATGTGTTATTAAGGATGTTTTCTTAACTGAACTAAAACTGTTCATTATGTAAATGTATTGATATTATTTACATGTCTTCTGGCTGAAACTATACACTATTTTGAGCTTTGAGTTCTGGTAATTTTCATTACTCAGAATCCAAGTCTTCCTCGTTACAGTGCAATATCCTGCACCTTTCACTCTCCATGATCTTATGGGAACTTTCGTAAAATCAGGACAGATATGTGCATAAGGTGGAGTTTATGTGTGGAGGGGGCGTCGCAAAGCGCAATAAACACTGTTGACAGATGAGACGTGCTTTTGGTATGTGGTCAATTAAGGGGATTAGCCTGTTTCAGAGCTGGCCCTTGCACACCTATTAAGGATTGTGACTAGAAAAAACGGGGGGTAACTAAAATGAACTTTAAGTACTTGCGTCATTATTCTTGAGAATGGGCTCCACCCACTGTTTTTTCTACATGGCTTGCATATATCCCTTTCCCCTCACCCACTTCCTTTTCCTTGCCCTGTCAATGGGTAAATGTAAAGCGAAATACTTACCGTTGTCAGAGGGTCCATGAGTGGTTGCTCCAGAAGCAGGTCTGATGTGGAAGCTGAAATTTAAAAAAAATGACAATAGAGTCAGTACAGGATAGACAGGACAAAAGTCTAAGAGAAAAGGAAGAGACAGAGAAGATGAAAAGGAAGGAACGAGTACGAAGAGAACCTTTCCCTAAGCAGGACTAGGATTCACAGAGAGATGTGAAGGGGGACGCAACCTGGAAGAGGGAACAGAATCACATAAAGGCAGGATGCATGGAATGGGCGGGACCCAGCAAAGACACAGCTCAAATAAGGGGGAAAGAAAGAAAAGGATGAAAGCAAGGGCCAGGACGAGTAACATGGATGTGGCAAGAGGGTGGTCCAGCCAAGGAGGAAACTGACAAGGGTCCAGGCGAGCCTTATTGGAGTTGTGTCTTTCTGCCACCTAAGTACCAGAAGAGGAACCATACAAAAGGCCCTATGTTATCTGGTGCTATCCCTCGGTGTCAGGCTGTCAGGCCTTCCCTCTCAGTGAACACTTTTTTTAGAATTTTGGAGCAGAAAAAAAGCTACGGGGGCCTAAGAGATATCGAAGACTTTGTAGAGGCAATGAAGGATTTCAGCAGTCTGCAGCAGGAACAAAGTACTCCCAAAATTCATGGGGTGTCCTTCATGGAGGTAAACATCTCAGGATTGGATGAGAACAATGCTGAATCTACCTTGACTTGTTTCACACTCAACAATGTTAAGCTTCTAGTAGGGCCCCAGAAGAGCGCCAATGGTAGTGACATTTTCCACAAGATATCCACAATGGATAAAGATTCTATGGAGCACATGGATAAAAACATGGTAGGCTCTCATTTAAGCTCCCACCCTGATAAATCTGAAACCTCTATAAAATTATCCCTTTGGTTCTAAATAGTGAAATTAAAGCAAGTTTAGGGCATCTGAAAGTAGAAGAGGATCCAAGGGTTTTGCTGTTCATAGGTGATCTAGAACCCTAGAGGAGAACATGAAGGAAGTGATTCTTGAACTGCATGAAAGCAGTCTATAGACAGACAGACAAGTTAAAGCATTTATGGAGGATGTAAAACATTTGGAAAATCACTCCAGACAAAACAATATAAGGTTTTTGAAAATACTCAAGGAAGTCATAGAGTCAGATCCAAAGAGTTTAATTATAAAAAGAATTAAGAGGAAATCTGCAAAGTATGACAGGCACCAACATTTAATCTGAAATACAATGGGTTCATAGAGACCCCTACAGGGGCAATCCTAATAAAAGAACCAACAGTAGTATCCTTGTAAATTTCCTCACATACATGTAA
Source organism: Pleurodeles waltl (assembly GCF_031143425.1). Taxonomy (NCBI): domain Eukaryota; kingdom Metazoa; phylum Chordata; class Amphibia; order Caudata; family Salamandridae; genus Pleurodeles; species Pleurodeles waltl. Next base: position 244,495,419 of record NC_090436.1, read on the forward strand.
AAGAACTAATTTAGCTGAGGCTCTAAAAAGCAGGAAGTATTAAACTGCTCCTGCAGGCAGGTCGCTCCCTGCTCCGCCACCCGCGCCACCTCCTCACCGTTTCTCTTTCTCTGTTTATTCTCCATTTCCCCGCCGCTGCCTTCCCTGTGGCCCCTCCCGCCTCCCCCCTCCTCCTCCCCCCTCCTCCTCCTCCTCACCGTTCTCTTTCTCTGCGTATTCTCCATTTCCCCGCCGCTGCCTCCCCTGCGGCCCCTCCCACCTTCCCCCCTCCTCCTCACCGTTCTCTTTCTCTGTTTATTCTCCATTTCCCCACCGCTGCCTTCCCTGCGGCCCCACCCCCCCCCAGCCTTCCCATTCGACCAGCCTCCCCCCTCCCATCTGCCACTCCCACCCTCCCCTCCTTTTTATGGCAGCCACTGCGCGGTAACAGGGAGCAACCCTTGACCCTGCTCCTGCAGGCAGGTCGCTCCCCGCTCCGCCGCCCGTGCCACCTCCTCACCGTTTCTCTTACTCTGTTTATTCTCCATTTCCCCGCCGCTGCCTCCCCTGCGGCCCCTCCCGCCTCACTCCACCTCACCGTCTTCTTTCTCTGTTTATTCTCCATTTCCCCGCCGCTGCCTCCCCTGCGGCCCTTCCCGCCTCCCCCCTCCTCCTCCTCCTCCTCACCGTTCTCTTTCTCTGTTTATTCTCCATTTCCCCGCCGCTGCCTCCCTTGTAGCCCCACCCACCCAGCCTTCCCATTCGACCAGCCTACCCCACCCATCTGCCATTCCCAGCCTCCCCTCCTTTTTATGGCAGCCGCGGCGCCAAAGGCATGCCCGTCTGTGCCCGTACGCGCCCGTATGCGCCAAGACCGCGCCTAGCGCCAGTCCCCCTGGCCCTCTCAGACAAACCTACTCACCCCTCACCCTCCACTCACTCAACCCAGGCCCCCCCACGTGCACCCCTTCCAGCCCCACACACACTCACGGCCCCTTCACCTGCCACACCTGTCATTTGTCCTGCGCCACATTCCTCACACCACACAACAACCATAGCGACCCCCCTTTCAACAAACACAACACCCCCAAAGTAATACTCACCTGCTCTGCCCCCACCCCCACTAACCAACTCCGCCGCACCAGTACACACCCTGCAACAACACCCTCATGCACCACACCAATACTGCCCACCACAACCACCTCAACTGCCTGCTCCTCAACACCCGCTCCCTTCACAAACATGCCATAGAACTCTGGGACCTCATCACATCTCACTCACCCGACATCGTCTTCCTCACGGAAACCTGGACCAACCCCTCCTCCAAACCCGACATAGCCATCGCCACCCCCAAGGGATACAAACTCCAACGCAAAGACCGCCCCAAAAGGCCAGGGGGTGGCATCACCATCCTACACAGGGACACCATCAAAGTCACCACCAGCTCCCAAGACACTATCAACAACACAGAACACATGCACTTCCTGATCCACATTAACAACAACTCCACCCTCAGAGGTACTTTAATCTACAGACCACCAGGACCACGCCCCGCCTTCTGTGACATCATCGCTGACACCATCAGCTCGCACGCCGTCACCTCTCCATACTACATCCTCCTCGGAGATTTCAACTTTCACTTGGAAAACCTACAAGACCACAACTCTACCTCCCTCATAGACAACCTCACCAACCTCGGACTTAAACAACTGGTCACTGCACCCACCCACTCAGCAGGACACACGCTCAACGCAATTTTCACATCAAGCCAACACATAGACTGCACCCACACCACCAAACTCCTCTGGACTGACCACCACTGCGTCCACTTCTCCTTCACCAAACTCCCCACACACCACCATCAACAAACCATACCCTACCGCATGAGGGACAAGATCCCCACAGAACGACTAAACTCCCAACTGGCTCACAACCCCCCCCCCACGCCAATGACCCCAACACAGGAGCACACAACCTCTCCAAATGGATCACCACCTGCGCAGACACACTATCCCCCCTCAGAAAACACATCGCTACCCGCAACATCAAGAACGCCCCTTGGTTCACCCCCGAACTCCAAGACTCAAATCGCAAATGCTGCCAAGCAAAGAAAATATGGCGACTAGAACCCTCCATAACCAACTTCTCCACACTCAAAACCACCATTCGCACCCATCACCAACTCATACGCACCGCCAAAAGAGATCACTACAAGACACGCCTTGACAACAACTCTCAAAACAGCAAAGAACTCTTCACCATCATTAACAAACTTGCCAAACCCAAAGCCAGCAACATAGACCCCTCACACACACAGCCCCTATGTGACGCCCTCTCCAACCACTTCCACCACAAAATCCTTGACATCCACAACAGCTTCATACCACACACACCCACTGAACACAACCCTCACTCACCCAACCCAACCCCCACTCATGACCCCCCACCACACTCACCACCTGGACCCCCACCACACACGAAGAAACCGAAAAAACCAGGAACTCCATCCACTCCGGATCCCCCTCTAACCCCTGTCCACATCGCATATACAACAAAGCCAGCCCAACCATCGCCCCCATACTCCGTGACATAATCAACTCCTCTTTCGACTCCGCCACCTACCGAGACCCCTGGAAGCACGCGGAAATCACTGCTCTCCTAAAAAAAACAAAGCTGACCCGGACATCCTTTTTTACGACTTTTTCATTACGAAAGTCGTGGTTAACGAAAGCGTAACAACGCTTTTTTTAACCACGACTTCGTATTTTTGTGCCTTAACTACGTATGTTCTGAACAACGAACATGAGTGGTTAAGGTACAAAGAAGGGAGGAGGCGAAGGTAAGTGGTGGGTTTAGGTTTTGGGGTGGGGTTGGGGGGGTGGGGCGTTTTTGGTTTTGGGGAGGGGGTGGGGGGTCATGGGCTTTTTGGTTTTGGGGTGGGGTTGGGGGGTGGGGCGTTTTTGGTTTTGGGGAGGGGGTGGGGTTAGGGGGTTTTAGGTTTTGGGGTGGGGTTGGGGGGGTGGAGCGTTTTTGGTTTTGGGGAGAGGGTGGGGGGTTAGGGGGTTTTAGGTTTTGGGGTGGGGTTGGGGGGTGGGGCGTTTTTGGTTTTGGGGAGGGGGTGGGGGGTCAGGGGGTTTTAGGTTTTGGGGTGGGGCGTTTTTGGTTTTGGGGAGTGGGTGGGGGTCAGGGGGGTTTTAGGTTTTGGGGTGGGGTTGGGGGGGTGGGGCGTTTTTTGTTTTGGGGAGTGGGTGGGGGTCAGGGGGTTTTAGGTTTTAGGGTGGGGTTGGGGGGGTGGGGCGTTTTTGGTTTTTGGGAGTGGGTGGGGGGTCAGGGGGTTTTAGGTTTTGGGGTGGGGTTGGGGGGGTGGGGTGAGGTGAGGGATGTAGGGTGAATGGTGCCTATTGCTAATGATTTTATCAGGAATGCCTTTACAACAAAATATCGTTGTTAAGGCATTCGTGGTAAAATCATTAGTAGTAAGGACGAGGTCGGTGTTCCGACCTCGTTGTTAAGGTTAGTAGTTGTTTTTAATTCGGTGTTCCGTCATATAATCCTCTCCAACTATCGCCCCATCTCCCTCCTCCCTTTCCCCGCCAAGGTTGCCGAGAAACTAGTCAACACCCGCCTATCCCACTTCCTCGAAGTAAACAACACTCTTGACCCCTCACAATCCGGGATCCGCAAGAACCACAGCACGGAAACCGCCCTCTTCGCATGCACTGACGACATCAGGACCAAAGTGGACAAAGGCGAGACCGTCGCATTCATCCTCCTAGACCTCTCCGCAGCCTTTGACACCGTCTGCCACCACACACTCCGCACACGCCGCCACAACATAGGAATTCGCCACAAAGCCTTAGACTGGCTCACATCCTTCCTCACCGACCAGACCAAGAGAGTCCGCCTCCCACCTTTCCACTCCACCACTTCCAAGATCATCTGCGGAGTCCCCCAAGGGTCCTCCCTCAACCCCACACTCTTCAGCATCTACATGATCCCCCTAGCCAACAACCTCCGAGCACACAGAATCACTATCCTCTCCTACGCAGATGACACCCAACTCATTCTCTCCCTCCCCGCAACCCCACCACCGCCAAAACCAACCTACACACTGCTCTCCTCGACACCGTCAACTGGATGACTACTAACCACCTCAAGCTTTACTCCAACAAAACCGAGATCATCATCTTCGGCTCCAACAAAACTACATGGGATGACTCCTGGTGGCCCACCGCCCTAGGCCCCGCACCCACCCCCGCAAACCACGCACGCAACCTCGGCATCATCCTAGACCCCTCCCTCTCCATGACACAGCAAATCAATGCCCTAACCTCCTCCTGCTTCCACACACTCCTCACTCTAAAGAAATCCTTCAAATGGATTCCCCCAGAGACCAGAAAGACAGTCACCCATGCACTCATCAGCAGCAGATTAGACTATGGTAACGCCCTCTACGCCGGCACCACACTCAAACTCAAACGCAAACTCCAGAGAATCCAGAACACAGCTGCACGCCTCGTCCTTGGCCTCCCCCGCCACGAACATATCTCACCACACCTCAAATCCCTTCACTGGCTCCCCATAGACAAGCGAATCACATTCAAGATCCTCATCCACGCTCACAAATCCCTCCACAACACCCGCCCAACCTACCTCAACGAAAGAGTGAATTTCCACACTCCAACACACAACGTCCGATCAGCCAACCTCGCCCTAGCCACAGTCCCCCGCATCCAACGCACCACCACAGGAGGCAGGTCCTTCTCCTACCTCGCCCCCAAAACCTGGAACTCCCTCCCCACCAACCTTTGCAAAACCAAAGGCCTACTGCTCTTCAGAAAGAGCCTGAAGACACGGCTGTTCGAACAGTGAACCTCCCTGCCCCCTTCCCCCCTTTCCTTCTTTCACCCCCAGCGCCTTGAGACCCTCATGGGTGAGTAGTGCGTTCTATAAATTATTTTGATTGATTGATTGATTGATTGATTGAAACTTTCACCTGAAAAATCAAAGGCTTGGAGAAATTAGGAGCAAAGGTCCAACTAAAGTTTCCAGCAATTTTAAGTAGTGTGGCAGAATGAAATGTTAACTTTAGAAAAGTGTTGGAGGTGGAGGATATGCTCAGGATGATGCAGATATTTTGAGTTTTATCTTGGTAAACCCCAAGTCCTTTAGGGAAGGGAAATTTTGTTTTTCATACATTTTGCGAGAGACGGAGTTCACTACGGGCAATCCCTAATCGACAAAAGCAGGAAACGTCACAAAAAAAAGGGGTGATTCTATGTGTGAGTTTGCATAGGGTGGGGAACCTAAGGTAGAAAAGGCATTTTTATAAAACAATGTTCTCATCTCATCCATATATTGTGGGAGAAATTAATGTTAAACCTTCTGGCATTTCCCCCCCCCCAAAGGATTTGAATGATCTGAATAACAAAACAGTAAAAGTGGCTACCTAGAATGTTAATGGCCTCTGTACAAGGTGAAAGCAAAATTTTATTCTGCAACATCTACAGGATTTGAAAGCACAAATTATTCTCAAATTAATTTGGGAAGTAGGGAGTGTAGAACTTTTTTTGCACACCACAGTTGGGTTCAGGATATTGGCCCTCATTACAACACTGGCGGTCGGTGTTAAAGTGGCGGTAATACCACCAACACTCCGGCAGAAAAAAAATGGAATTACGACCATGGCGGAAACCGCTAACACAGACAGCCACTTTAACACTCCGACCGCCACAGCAGTAGAAACACAGTGGCAGTAACCGCCAAGAGACAGGCGGAGGACAATGTACCATCCACAGTATTATAAGGCACCAATCCGCCACCTTTTCCGGGGTGGTACCAATGCCATCAAAAGCATGGCGGAAACAGTACACAGAAGGGAAACCACTCACCTCTCGACACCCTACGAGGAACCAGGACGCCATGGAGCCCGAGTTACAGGTGCTACCAATGTTGGTTTACCTCCTCTTCTACCAGGAGCAGCAAAGACGGCGGTGATGACCATGGTGAGTACTGCACCTAGCACACAGGGGAGGGGGAGAGGAAAAAGAGAGTGACACACACACGCAACATGCAACACTCCCACTCCCACTCTCACCCACAACAACATACACACAAATACATGCAGCAACATCACATTTACACCCCGTAACCTTCTGGAAGGATGCAAGGACAAAAGGAAATGATTGTAACGTGTGTAATCATCAAAAATTCAGATATGGATACAGGTCTGTAACAGATCATTATATACAGATAAGTACAGCAACTACACAAGTCCGGATAGTGTTCCAATCATTGTCTGTGGACCAGTGGTCCCAAAATGCATGGGCGAAGCCCACACATGATACCTGCCTCTAAACGGAGAGAACACTGCTGGGGCATCAGTTCGAAAATGAACAGGCACCTCAGGGCGAAGGGGAGGGGGGGCACCTCAGCCGGATGATGGGATGACGCCACTGCTCCACGAGGGAGCTCCATGCCCACAGATTGCTCCTGGGGAGTGCAAAGCCACAGTCTCACAAGTCTCTCAAGTGGGTGGTTTGCCCACTGATTGCTCCTGGGGAGTGCAAAGCCACAGTCTCACTAGTCTCTCAAGTGGGTGGGTTACCCACTGATTGGTCCTGGGGAGTGCAAAGCCACAGTCTCTCAAGTCTCTCAAGTGGGTGGTTTGCCCACTGATTGCTCCTAGGGAGTGCAAAGCCAGAGTCTCACTAGTCTCTCAAGTGGGTGGGTTACCCAATGATTGGTCCTGGGGAGTGCAAAGCCACAGTCTCCCAAGTCTCTCAAGTGAGTGGTTTGCCCACTGATTGCTCCTGGGGAGTGCAAAGCCACAGTCTCTCAAGTCTCTCAAGTGGGTGGTTTGCCCACTGATTGTTCCTGGGGAGTGCAAAGCCACAGTCTCTCTAGTAGATGCTTTTCTCCACTGGTTCTGGAGGGGGCATGGTGCCCAGAGTGCTTCATCCTGCGAAGGACTGGGTGACTGGATCCTGGTCTCCACTGGTTCTGGAGGGGGCTTAGTGCCCAGAGTGCTTCATCCTGCCAAGGACTGGGTGAGTGGATGCTGTTCTTCACTGGTTCTGGAGGGGGCTTAGTGCCCAGAATGCTTCATCCTGCCAACGACTGAGTGAGTGGATGTATCTCTCCACTGGTTCTGGAGGGGGCTTAGTGCCCAGAGTACTTCATCCTGCCAAGGACTGGGGTAGTGGAGGCTGTTCTCCACTGGTTCTAGAGGGGGCTTAGTGCCAGTGTGGTTCATCCTGCCAAGGACTGGGTGAGTGGATGCTATTCTCCACTGTTTCTGGAGGGGGCTTAGTGCCAGTGTGCTTCATCCTGCCAAGGACTGGGTGAGTGGATGCTATCCTCCACTGGTTCTGGAGGGGGCTTAGTGCCCAGAGTGCTTCATCCTGCCAAGGACTGGGTGAGTGGATGCTATTCTCCACTGGTTCTGAAGGGGGCTTAGTGCCCAGAGTGCTTCATCCTGCCAAGGACAGGGTGAGTGGATGCTATCCTTCACTGGTTCTGGAGGGGGCTTAGTGCCCAGAGTGCTTCATCCTGCCAAGGACTGGGTGAGTGGATGCTGTTCTCCACTGGTTCTGGAGGGGGCTTAGTGCCCAGAGTGCTTCATCCTGCAAATGACTGGGTTAGTGGATGCTGTTCTCCACTGGTTCTGTAGGGGGCTTAGTGCCCAGAGTGCTTCATCCTGCCAAGGACTGAGTGAGTGGATGTATCTTTCCACTGGTTCTGGAGGGGGTCTGGTGCCCAGAGATCTGCACATGCTGTGTGGCAGTTCCCATTCCCTCACCTGGGTGTGTGTGCCACAAGATTTCCTGGGAACAGGTAGCATGATAATCTATGGAATCAAAGACACACTCAACCCTGCTGCGACTTTGCCTGCCAACTGCTGGTACTAACAGTGCCGGTTGTGGTACCTCATGTACTCTGTGCAGGGTCCAGGACATCTCCTGCAGCCTTGGATGGCTGCCCACTGGGAATGTTGTCCATGTAATCTGTAGTGGCACTGTCTGTGCACGTCGCGGGGCAGGTGGTGGTGGTTGCAGTGGTGTCTGTGGCGGAGGTGCTGCCGGTTGTGAATGTGTCAGCACCTGTGGAGGGAGACAGCAGGACGTCTCCTGCAGCCTCGGACGGCTGCCCACTGGGGATGATGCTGGGGACTGTTGCTGAGGCAGCAGACGTGCAGGTGGCGGTAGTTGCGGCGGTGTCCACCACCATACAGGTTGCTGTTCTGTTTGGCAGAAGGGGTGACACCAGTCCCTCAGCCAGAGGCTCCGTGCCCTGAGCTGACTTCCCTTCAGCCTTGTGTCCCTTCCCCACCTTGGAAGTCGCTGCAGGGACCTTGGCACTGTCCCCTTTTGTCTTGGAGGAGGCCTTCCTGGGTGGTTGGTGTGGCTTTTCCCTACGGCATGTGGGCCCCTTCTTCACCTTGGCAGGTGGTTGAATAGGGTGATCCTTGGCCTCGCTAGGTGGCACACTAGCAGCCCTGATGGGTGCCACCCACGATGTTACTGGATTTGAAGGGACCACAGTGCTGGAGGATTTGGTGGCTGAGGTGCTGGGCAGGGATCTGGACATCCTGGCCCTAAGGGAAGGACGGGGGGGAGGTGTAGGGAAGAGGTCAATGTTAGCCAGGAAAAGTTTTTTAGACACAATGGGACGGGAAGATGGATGGGGTTTGGGGAGTGGAGGAAGAGGTAGTGGTTGTAGGAGGTGTACGTCTGCTGAGTTTGGGTGAAGGTGCATGGGCTGGAGGCTGTTGTGAGGTGGATGGCTGTTGAGTGGGTGTGTGCCTGCATTTCTGTACTTTGGGAGGAGGGCTCACAGACACGCTGGGAGAGGACACAGGGGATGTGTAAATGGTAGTGGGGGTGGTGATTGCACGTGAGCGGTGTTTGGTGATGGGCGTGCTGGTGATGGAGGTAGTGGCTGATGATGTAGTGCATGCAGGTGTGAGTAGAGATGAGACTGGGAGGGAGAAGAAGGACGCGGAGGAGGGTGACACAGTGGAGGCAGTGGATGTTGGCGTGTCTGCATGGGGATGGTGCTTGTGTGAGTGCCTGTGGGATGAGTGGTGCTTATGTTTGACATGCCCACTCTTGTGTGTTGATGAGTGTGCATGCTGGTCTGATGGTGTGCTTGGGATAGGCTGAGGTAGAGGGGATTGGGTCTGGGTAGTGGAAGTTGGAGGGGGGAGGCTGGCCACAGGGACAATGGCTGCCATCATTGCTGAGGCCAGAGCCTGAAATGCTCTCTGTTGGGCTGCAACGCCAGAATTAATGCCCTCCAGGTATGCATTTGTTTGCTGCAAATGCCTCTCGACACCCTGGATGGCATTCAAAATGGTTGATTGCCCAACAGTGAGGGATCTCAGGAGGTCAATAGCTCCCTCACTGAGGGCAGCAGGGCTGACAGGGGCAGGGCCTGAGGTGCCTGGGGCGAAGGAGATGCCCACCCTCCTGGGTGAGCAGGCATGGGAACCACGCTGAGGGGCTGCTGGGAGGGCGGTGCTGTACCTGTTGATGCGGTGGGCACAGAGGTGCTCGCCCCCGCAAGGGAGCTCCCATCAGAGGAGGAGTCGCTGGTGTCTCCTCCTGTCCCCGTCGTGGAGCTCCCCTCACCCTCCGTCCCACTGGTGCCTTCAGACTCCGAAAAATTCACCCTCTGTGGGTTGCAGCTCCCTCCTGCTCCAGTGCCAATGCTCCTCCGCCAGATGATGCTTATGCACACAAGGACAGGGTGACAAAATAAAAAGGGGAGGAAAGACAGAAGAGACACATGGTGAATGCCTGCAATACCACTACCGTTGGCGGACAAAACACACAGGGAGCAGCCCTATGCACTAGCCCATGCACTAACAGTTCAGTGGAAAAGCACATGCCCATGGGGGACTCTGCCTAGACCCATTTGATGCAAAGCTGGAACCCACAGGGGCCTGACTAGGTGTAGAGGGGCCACTACCACTTTTGGGTTTGGAGTGCCACTGAGCCTGCCAAACAATGGATCTACCTTGGTGCATTTGCCCTGGCCTAAGACAACCCACAGCCCACTTCCCCCACCCAGAAACCTCATAATGCGTGCCGAGTCAGCAGACTGAGACTGTACTCACCCCCTTGTGGCTGCTGTGATGCCCTCAAGCGCCCATCCAACTCAGAATATGCCACCGCCAGGATCCAGTACATCAGGGGGGTCATAGTGTGACGGGCACCCCTTCCACGTTGGAAGGCCATCCCCAGCTGGGCCTTAGCCGTCTTCTTGGTCCAGCGGCGCAGGTCCTCCCATCTTTTGCGGTAGTGGATGCTCTCTCTATGGTAGACACCCAGGGTCCACACTTCCTTGGCAATGGCACGCCAAATACCCTTCTTCTGGTGGGCGCTGACCTAGAGGAAAAGTGAAGTAAGAATGGATGTTACTCCCCCGTCTGGTTCTTCTTACTCATTGGCCACAAACCTCGCACCCTGGCCCTGAAAAACATACACTTACCATCCTCGCATGCTGGCCTCTGCCCCCCCCTGTATCTTCCATCCACGCCACTCCATACATTTATGTGCCATGCTCACAGTGTAGTCACCTGTTTGTCTGGAGGACTGTAGAGTAGCGTGTACTGGGGGAGGACCCCAGCCACCAGCTTGTCCAACTCCTCTGCGGTGAAGGCAGGGGCCCTTTCCCCAGACAATGTAGCCATTGTCGCTTCCAGTCTGAGGTCACAGCAGCACTTGCAGTGTAGGTCCTCTCCTGTTGAAGGTCAGGTATCAAGTGAGTGAACAGATAGAAAATGGCGGTCACGTCCGCAGCGGTGCGTACCGTCACTGCCGGCGTACATCGTCATTGGCTCCTGGAACCCATAGGGCCCAATGATAACCAACGCTGATTTGTGCCACAGTCTTCGACCGCCTACCGCGACGCTGCACAACACCAGCGCCCAGAGGTCCCTGATGGGCCGGGCTGGTCATCTTGATCCAGGCGTGCAGAGCTGCTGTCATCACTGTGGGCCTCTTCTGTGGGGGCACTGGATATGTCTGGTACCTCTTGTCCGGTTACGTTGGGTATGGGTCCTGTTGGGGTGTAATGCATAGTTATTGTATTTGTGTGTGCCATCTTGTGCAATGGGTGAGTTACCCTCTACTCCTGTGCTTGCATAATTGTGTTTGCCCTTGTGTGATTAGTTATTTTGGGGTCTGGGTGGGTACCTGTACTGGACATGCTTTGGTGATGGGGGTCCATGCATAGGTGTTGCATGCAGGGCTTGGTATTGGGATGGGTGGGTTGTGATGGTGGGGGATATGTGAGGTGTTGGAGTGATGGGGTGAGGGAGAGGGTGGGGGTATGTGATGGCATGCAGGTGGGGTGAGGGATGTAGTAGTAAAGATATGACTTACCTGAGTCCAGCCCTCCTGCTACTCCTGCAAGGCCCTCAGGATGCATGATTGCCAAGACTTGCTCCTTCCATGTTGTTGTGGGGGAGGAAGCGGGGGTCCACCGCCAGTCGTCTGTACTGCTACCTGGTGTCTGGATACCACTGAACGCACCTTCCCCCGTAGGCCGTTCCACATCTTCCTGATGTCATTCCGTGTTCTGTGGTGCTGTCCCACTGCATTGACCCTGTCGACGATTCTCCGCCATAGATCCATCTTCCTAGTAATGGAGGTCTCCTGCACCTGTGATCTGAAAAGTTGTGGCTCTACATGACCCTGAGCTCCTCCTCAGAAAACCTGGGGTGTCTTTGGGGCGCCATAATGTGGTGTGGGTGATGTGTGAGGTGCTGTTTGTTGTGTTGTGTGATGTGTTGTGTTGGTGTGTCTTCTTTGAGGTGCGTGGATGTTGTATGAGTGCTGGTGTTGTGTGCCTGTGGATGCTGGTGGTGTGTTTGCTATTCTCTCTCTCTGTGCGTCTTCAAAAAAATGTCATTGTAAGGGGTTGTGGGTAATGTGGGTGTGTGTTTTATAGTGGTGTGTGGGTGTGGTGTATATATGTGTATCAGGTGTGTGTATTTGGAATTGTCCAATGTGGTTGTGTTTTGTGAATGTGTGTGTATTTTGAGCACGGTAGTGTGTACCGCCAATGGATTACTGCGGTTGAAAGACCGCCGCGTTGATTTATGGGTCGTGATAGCGCGAGCGTAGTTCTGTTGGCGTGACGGTGTAGGTTTTGGTATCGCCAGGTTATCACTGAACTTTGGTGCGGCGGACTTGTGTGGGTGACTGTATTGTGCCGGATTATGAGATGTGGGTCGTAATACCTGTAGCGGATTTCCGCTGCGCCCACGGTATGCTGGCGGCCTTCAGCACAGCGGTAAGCGGGATTTACCACCAGGGTTGTAATGAGGACCATAATCTGTACAGATCAGAGAGGAATTACAAAGGGAGTTGCTATCTGAATAAATATGAATTACAGTGTCAGACTGTTAAATCAGGAAGTAAATAGTGCAGGGAGATGGTCAATAGCAACCCTGGGGATTGGGCAAACTACCCTAATTTATGATGATTCTCTGTCCCCACAGTTAAACAGTTGAGCTGGGCAGCTCTCATTCGCCTTGACCTGTCAACAGCTTTTGATACTGTCTGAAACGCTGTCTTGTTGGAACGACAAAGTCTGATTGGTCTACAAGATAGCACGTACATTGGTTTGAATCCTTTTTGAGGAACGGAACACAGGATTCATTTTGTTCAGATTTTAAACATATGCCCTGTGGAATCCCCAAGAGTCAGCCCTGAGTCCGACCCTTTTCAACATATATGTCGACCCTTTGGCAGACCTGATTGCTTCCTTCAGGTTTCAACTTAATGGCTATGCAGATGATACTCAGAATATGATCCATGTAGCGGTAATCTCAGCCATCTTCTAGACCAGTTCGAAAGCTGCCTGCTAAATGATTGCCAATTCTTTGCAGTTAAATTCAAACAAAACAGATTGCTGGTGATCTGCAATCCCACAGACTGGTCCTCCTTATAGTGGTAACAGATATTAGGGGAATGACCCAAACAATCAACTACTGCCCATAATTTGGGTGCCCCCTTTGATAAAAAGTTCTCATTTGAACATCATATAAATAAGTTAATGACTGCCTGTGTTTTAATAATGAAAGAGTTAAAATAGATCCTACCATTCATACCCCAGTCCTCTAGTCCAGATGTCTCCAACAAGTAGCATGTGAGCTATCAGTAGCTCTCCAGCTACCTGTAAGTAGTTCTCTGTGGTCAGCAATGTCCACTAATATAGAAGCAGTTGCTAGGTTTAATTAATATATGTATAGCAAAAGTAAAAAAGCACATATTTGAGACGAAAATGTGCATATTTTCAGAAATCATAAGCTGATGTTTGGTGAAAAATGGTTGAATGTTCAAAACGTATTTAAAGCTATTGTTTGAGTGATAAATCATGTGGTTTTGGAGCAACATATTATTACCTTGGAGGGCTACTCAGATTACAGTTATGACTGTTATGTATTACCAATGAAGGGGTATTTCAAATTAATTTACTGCTGCCAGATGCACTGATGTGATCACTGCTGACAATATTGGATGGGGTGGTCACTATTACATCATCAATATTAGTAGCTCAGGGTGATTTTCATTGAACATAAAAGTAGCTCTTATAACAGAAAAGGTTGGAGATCCCTGCTGTAGACATTGACCTTGGCAATATCAATATCATACAGCACCTTAACAGCCTGTTCGATCTGGTGTTTGTTAGCCTTGACATCCTCATTAAGGCCAGCTTGTTATCTTCAATCTTCTTCATGGCAGACTCCGTGGTAAGTGGGAACTTGATGATAGCATAATAATCAAGTTTGTTCCTACCAGGAGCACTCTTCCTTAGATGGTTTGAAGTTGCTACCTTCACCTCAAGGTCATCAGCCTTCTGAATCCCAATACTCCAGCCATTAATCTAATAAATGATTTTTAATAGACTGGACTTCCACTTACCATATACAAAGATTACAACTATTCCAAATTCAGTGGCCAGACAGATAATTGGCATTTGAAAATTTGATACTGACTCTACTTACTTTTGGATGTTGCACTGGCTTCCAGTTAAAAAGATGCTGGTTTAAGGCCCTCTGCATGTGTCACAGGGCCTTCAATCCTGCAGCCACCACTCCTTACATTTCTGGTATGTTTAAAAAGCATACCCCATCTCAGTTGCTTCGCTCTGCATCCGCCTATTTGTTTAGTGTACCCAAGTATCAAGGTCTAGGCTGGGAGGATATGCCTTCTCTGTAGTCAGAGCACAGGCATGGAACAAATTGCTGATTAAAGTATGCTCAGAAACCATTGCTTTAAAATTCAGTAGGTTTTTAAAAACCCACCTTTTCACTGAATAGCATAAAAAAGAGATTAGATAGTATCTTCCATTTAGTTTTCAATGACTTGACAGGCAAATCTAAATACTCTAACTTAGCCCCAGGACACCCTCAGGTATTTGCGCACTCTACAAAATTAATACTAATAATTATAAAGATGGGTCGATTCTAATTAATCCTGAACTCCACCTGCTGGATTTTCCACCCCTATGTATATTTGGGTGAGATTTTAGCATCTTATTAAATAAAGATCTGAACAGTGTAACAAGCAAAACATATATCAACAAAGAAGATTAGCAGGAAAATAAAAAACTTAATGCAGGACAACGGGCTTTGTGATATCTGGCACAGAAAAATGGGAGACCAGTGGAAATATACACACTACAGTAAATAATACAAACATTATCCAATAATTAATTACTTCTTGGTAGTTCTTACTTTGGTGGATTCTGAGATAATATTTGCTCATTCCCCTGCTCACTGCTCAGATCACTCAGCTGTAGCCTTGATGTTAGGATTATTTGATAGTAATAAGGTGCAGTCAAGGTGGACTTTTAATAAAATGTTGCTGGAAGGGGGGATTTAGGGTGAAAGAAACAGGACTCCTGGTGTTAAAGTTACCACTCACCTGAAAGCCAGGTCTTCTGCGGGGGCGACAAATGTCCACCTATGCACCCTTGAGATAACTCTCAATGCTGCAGGTTCATGCGAACGCTGGCAGGTGTCTCAAAGGGGAAACAGGGTTAGAATAAAAAAAAGAGAGAAAGACCGCTTCATTGGTGCAGTCTCCTCTGTTGTTGGCTGGGGGGTGAGGAATCAACTCTGGTCAAAACTGCTATGATGGAGGCTCTCAAGCTCATGGTCTAGGTTCTCTGTTAGTGAAGCAAAAAACTGGTCAACTCAGGATGTAATTAACAAACATTAACTCCAAGGCTTCTTGCACAAATGCGTATACACTTGGTTAAGGCCCACCTTATTTAACAAAATTAAATAAATATTTGCAAATTATTGTCCTTAACCAATGCCTTCACAGTGGGCACACATGATGCACCAAGGATTCTGTTGTCCAGACTGTTGACTACACAGTGAGAGTTGCAAGTTTTAAATATTCTGTTGACATTTATCCTGAATTTCAATGTTTCGAAAATGTTTTCAATAATCATTCATTGCATAGTTTACTTGGCTCTTAATGTCTTTAACGTTTCTGAATTAAGTACTGTAATTGTCTAAGCACTCACGTATAGACTTGTTTTTGTTCAATGCTGGGGGGACACAGCCACATTCGATGATGTAGAATATTCTGTCACCTTTGATTCCTTTTTGTATTTCTTTTGTTAGAGGAGCTCTGCACGCTTTATCTAAAAAGGCCTTCAACAGGAGAGCGACGTTATCGAAGGATGTTGCCATACAAGTAAGTGTTGTGTTGCTCAGTGGAGAGTAAACAAGCCAAGCTGCTTCCTTTGGCTGTGACAAGATATTTATACCAAGCCCAGGCTTTCTTTTAAACTTAATTTAATGGCATTTGGTATAATATCACAGTGAATAATTTCTACTGTACAGACCAACGTGTCTTCGCCCAAGTGGGGCCGCAGTGTATGCCCATTATGCCCTAAGTCCCATTGTGGCATGTGGTCTTAATGAGTATGTCCTGGCCTCCTCGCTTGTGTGCGGTGATCTATTGGTGTGCGGGCCTGATTTTGGATATTTCAAGTCCCTTCTTCCCAATATTTATACCAGGATTTTCCTCAAGAATTCAACGCCGCTGGGGTAGTGGCCCATCCCTCTTGTGTGTGTATGGCATGTGGATGTCCCTTAACATGTCACGCTGAAATGCCCTTTGCAAAACTTTGAGGGGCATTTTTACACTCCGTTTGCGCCGAAATTGCGTCGTTTTTTTGGCGCAATTTCGACGCAAAACTAACTCCATATTTATACTTTGGCGTTAGACGCGTCTAGCGCCAAAGTCCATGGAGTTAGCGTCATTTTTTAGCGTGGACACCTACTTTGCGTTAATGAGATGCAAGGTAGGCGTTCCCGTCTAAAAAATCGACTCCGAGGCATGTGCGTCGGATTTATACTCCCGGGCAAAAATCACGCCCGGGAGTGGGCGGGTCAAACAAAATGACGTACGGCCGCTTTTGCGCCGTTTTTTAGCGCCTGCAAAAGGCAGGCGTTAAGGGACCTGTGGGCTCTGAAGGAGCCCAGAGGTGCCCTCCCATGCCCCCAGGGACCTCCCTGTCACCCTTGCCCACCCCAGGAGGACACCCAAGGCTGGAGGGACCCATCCCAGGGACATTAAGGTAAGTTCAGGTAAGTATATATATTTTTTTTTTTTGTGGCATAGGGGGCCTGATTTGTGCCCCCCTACATGCCACTATGCCCAATGACCATGCCCAGGGGACAGAAGTCCCCTGGGCATGGCCATTGGGCAAGGGGGCATGACTCCTGTCTTTGCTAAGACAGGAGTCATTTCTATGGGGGTTGGGAGTGAAAAAAAAATGGCGCAAATCGGGTTTAGGCGCAAAAATTGCCTCAACCTGACTTGCCCCATTTCTTGACGCCCAAGCTCCATTTTCCCCTACGCCGGCGCTGCCTGGTGTACGTCGTTTTTTTTAACGCACACCAGACGGCGCAGGCGGCTAACACCGGCTAACGTCATTCAATAAATACGGCGCCCGCATGGCGCTTCAGAATGGCGTTAGCCGGCGCTAATTTTTTTGACGCAAAACTGCGTTAGCGCAGTTTTGCGTCAAAAAGTATAAATATGGGCCTGAATGTCTATCTCTGTCTCAGGAATATCACTGCTAGTACTGTGGTTATTGCCCCAGATCCACTTTTACACAGATGCTGTCCCAGCTACTACCTGAAGTGGTGGTGTTGGAGCAGGCAGTGACTCATGAAGTGGAAGGAATACAGGAGTTGACAGACAGTTCCTTTAAAAACCTCTCTAAACTCGAAGAAGATGCCCTTCGTGAACTGAAACAGAACCCCAACATTACTATAAAACCTGCTGACAATGGGGGAGGAATTGTTATTTAGAATAAGGATGCTTATAATCTAGAATGTTCATGCTTATTGTCTGTTAATTAGAATTACAGTATTCAATTAGTGTACCCCACAAAGGAGATACAAAAGGAAAGAGACACCCTGGTGAATGAAGCCATGAATTAGTCACAAGTGGATTACACAGAATGAAGGGGCTTTTTTGTGTAAAGAGAAGCTGGTGACCGCATAACTTTATACACTATCAAAGGTACACAAACCTACAAGACCCTCCCAAGGCTCCCAATAATATCTGAGATTGGGTCATTATTAGAACCCTTGCCACAATTTTGTGATTTGTTTTCAAACCATTGGTCCAAAGGAGTGAATACTATGTGAAAGACACAAGGGATGTAATCAACCTCATTAAAGATATGGATTGTGACCCTGATTTAGATTGTTTGGAGGGGCTAGACATCAAGGCCCTCATTCCGAGCCTGGCGGGCGGCGGAGGCCGCCCGCCAGGCTTCCCCCCTCCGAAATACCGCTCCGCGGTCGTAAGAGCGCGGAGGGTATTCCGAGTTTTCCCCTGGGCTGGCGGGCGGTCTTCACAAGACCGCCCGCCAGCCCAGGGGAAAACCCCCTTCCCACGATGACGCCGGCTCGTAATAGAGCCGGCGGAGTGGGAAGGTGCGACGGGTGCAGTTGCACCCGTCGCGTATTTCAGTGTCTGCTTTGCAGACACTGAAATACTTTTAGGGGCCCTCTTACGGGGGCTCCTGCCGTGCCCATGCCATAGGCATGGGCACGGCAGGGGCCCCCAGGGGCCCCGCGACTCCCCCTCCCGCCATCCGGTTCCCGGCGGGAGAACCGCCAGGAACTGGATGGCGGGAGGGGGAGTCGGAATCCCCATGCCGGCGCAGCATGCTGCGCCGGCTTGGAGGATTCCTTTGGGGCAGCGGGAAACCGGCGGGAGACCGCCGGTTTCCCTTCTCTGACCGCGGCTGAGCCGCCGCGGTCAGAATGCCCCGCGGGGCACCGCCGGCCTGTCGGCGGTGCCACCGCGTCCCACGGCCCTGGCGGACTTGTTCCGCCAGGGTCGTAATGACCCCCCAAGTCCCTTTTTCCCCCAATATTCCCCAAGAGGAAACTCTAAGGATGATTGAGGACATCTTATGTCAACAGGATTGGAGCTTTAGAACACCCAATAGCTTTGACAAACAATTTATTTGAATTCAAAAGTAAAATTTACCTCCAGACCCACAGAACATCTATGGGCAGCACATTTGCACTGAGTCTGGCCTGTCCGTATGTGACAAAGTTGGAGAGAAAATTCATATTTGGACAGGACAAACATTGGAACAATCACATCAGACTTTGGTGCTGTTTTATAGACAATGTCCTCCGAATATTGGGAGGGGATTGACAGTCCTTGGACAAATTCATGAATGGCTAAATGGAAGGGATCCACTTCTTTACTTTACACCTACAATTATGAGGGCTTCCTTACCATGTCTTGATCTAGAAATAATGGCCAGGAGAGGGGGTTTATCCACAAGAGTATATCATAAACAAACAGATAGAAATAGTCTCTTCTCATTCAATAGTTTGCATCTTAAGTCACTGAGAGAAAACCTGCCATATGGACAGTTCCTACGACTTTGGAGGAACTGCTCTGAATTGAGTGATTCCAAACAAGAGTCCCGGAAATCGGGAAATAAATTGATCAACCGTGACTATCCCCCAAGGGTTGTCCAGAAGATGCAGCATAGAGCAAGGAACTGTAAGCGTGAGGTTCTATTGGAAGAGAGAACGACATTAAAAGTTGAAGGGCCCATCTGTGTGACAACTTTTAGCAAGGCCTCCAAACCAGTCAAACGGATTACAACAAGGAATTGGCGCATCCTAAATTCCAGCAATCTGGATCTGGAAAAACCTATGTTTTCTTTGAGAAGGAGTGCCAGCCTCCACAATATCTTGGTCCACACAAGACTTCAAGAGCAATCATCGACCAAAGAATCAAGAATGTGCGACCTACCACCAGTAAGGGGCCACACAGCCTGTGGCTCATGCAGTGTGTGTCCTCTTACAGTTTGCACTAAGACAGTAGAAATTGGAATGAAACATACCAATTGTAATTCAGAAAATGTAATCTATTTAATCTGATGCCTGTGCAACCTTCTTTACATTGGGATGGCGATGTGGAAGATCAAAACGAAGATCATAGAACACACGAACAATGAGGTGCAGAAAAGCAACAACCAAATTAACACCCATTATCTTGAATTGGGACATGTGTGGAGGATATTGTTTGGGCAGCCCTGGACAAGCTTTCTATTCTGTCCAACATCTAAGATGTTAAAGGGTATCTCTCTAAACATGAACAAAGGTGGCTCTATCGAATCTGTAGACATGAACGGGGATTGAATGATGACATACCGTGGCACCAGTTAAAGTGTGTGTAATGAATGTTATCTTAAAGTAGGTGCCCTCATAAGTTCATCTTGTACGTCTGGGTAGGGTCTCTCCCACTTTACACTGATATCATGACAATTAATTTTGATTGATTACGTAAGTGGGATTAGTAGGCTCTGTGGGGCGACTCTGAGATGTGTAAACAGGCATGAGTAAGGGATGTTCTCATATGCCAAGTTCCCAGTTGACTTTAGAACTATACTGGGGAGATTGTATAAATTACTTTTCCCTCTTGTCTGAGTCCCATTAGGAATGGTACCTGCATCGTTCCCCTGTGCAATTAGATAACACATATGTCCCCCATGTCTTTGATCTAGTTTTTGTATGGCCCTGTTCCATCTGAGAAAACATATAGAGCCCAACACATTCACTTGTATGACCCAGCACTTGCCATGCCCTTGTGCACACCAACAGTCAGGTTATGCATCTACTTCTTTCTGTGACCGCCAGTGGTTTAGAAATTGCAGAGTACCGGTATGGTAGACATAATGGTGATAGTGATAAGTGTGTTTGCAATTTATAGTGATGACAGGCAGAGGATTTGTTAAAATATATTCCCCAATAGTGTTATTGTAGTATTTATCTTGAAGTGAAGAAAAGACTTGAAGATCCAATTGTAGAAAAATCTCCTTTTATTCTTCCAAAGTAAGGGGTAGTAGAAAACTCCAGCCACACCTGCACACAGCTCGTCCAGCTCCAACAGAATAGAACCTCCAGGAGCATTCCAGATAATGCAAGAGCCGGAGCGGGGGGGCCAGAACATACCATCTACACACTATTATATACAGAAAATGATATACAGAGAAAAGTACAATAAATAATAACTTAAACTAGCACATTGAAACAGGTAAGAAGCCTTTTGACATAGTGTAAATAATTATAATCTAGATCTTTAAGATGGCCGTCACCGTAGCAGAGAGTGTCATCTAACTTTCAGCCTGAGCGATGAGTGAGCATGTGGCTTTTGAGGGCAGTCTCTGGGAGAAGGGTCACAGAGGTAAAAAAAGGATGCAACTACATTCTGGCATCTACATGGAGCCGTGAGTGGCAGAGGGAGGAGGCACTGGTCCCTTGATGAAGTAAGTTCTAGATCTTTGTACCTGAGTGTGGGCAGAAACTTGATGGTTGGTTCTTAAAAGAAGGGGGCATTATTTGATTTGATTTCTTCTAAAAAAACAGGGGATGTGGAGGACGTGGGACAAGGTTTTGGGAACAATAGGGGGCCAACATATGAAAAGCGTCATTGATAAAATCGAGCCAGAGACGCAATGGACTATACTAAATTAGAATATAACATTGACTGCTTGAATGTTTTCAGGTAGTGGCAAAATGTTGGAATTTATCTGTGCACTAGTGTGTGACTACAGGGAGGCACGCCCACCGGGTCTCCAGTTTAGGCAACAGGGGCAAAGGAACTCAGTAAGTGTGAGCTTGTATGAGGTTTCTAGCACTACACTGCTTGGGGTGGCGTGTATTTGGTGATGGTTGAGCACTACACTGGATATGATTCATAGGCCCTCATTATGACGTTGGTGGTAAATGCCGCTTACCACCATTCTGACGGCCACCAACTTACCGCTGCAGCGGCGGATATCCGTTCATCATATTATGACACACACACACCAATCCGACAGAATTCAGCCACATGCACAAATCCACCAGGCATAGGTCAGTGCTAAAGTGGCAGTATCAAAACCCATACCATTACGCCAACAGAACAATGCCCACCACATTATGACCCACAAATCACCATGGTGGACATTCAACGCCTGTAAACCATTGGGGGTACATACCGCTGTGCTCACAATGGACACCCACAGACAAAACAACACCACATTGGACAATTCAAACAACACACACCTGACACCCATACACACACCACACCCACACACCCACACCACTATAAAACACACACCCACATTACCCTCAACACTTTACAAATACAAATCATTGCACTAGAGAGACACCAAGACCACTGAGACAACTAGAGCCACACACCACTCACCATAAACCACTCACTCACTCTACATCACACACCGCAAAACATTACTCAACACACCTCACATAACATGCATGGCACCACAAAGAGACCCCCATTTCACAGAGGAGGAGCTAAGGGTCATGGTGGAGGAAATTGTCAGGGTAGAGCCACAGCTATTTGGTGCACAGGTGCAGCAAATATCTATAGCTAGGAAGATGGAGCTATCACGGAGGATCGTGGACAGGGTGAATGCTGTGGGACAGCACCCCAGAACAAGGGACAACATCAGGAAGAGGTGGAACGACCTACAGGGGAAGGTACGTTCCATAGCAGCAAGACACCAGATTGCTATACAGAGGACTGGCGGTGGACCCCCACCTCCTCCCCCACAAATCACAGTATGGGAAGAGCAAGTCTTGGCAATACTGCATCCTGAGGGCCTGGCCAGAGTTGGAGGAGGACTGGACTCTGGTAAGTCAACTCTTTACTATTATCACCCCCTATCTGCATGCCATCACATACCCTCTCCATCACTCCACTCCATCCCACACATTCTACCATCGCATCTCACTAATCCCAATGCCAAGCCCTGCATGCTGCACCAATGCATGGATACCCTTCACAGCCCTGCATGGAAACTCATCACTAAAGCATGCACAGCATAGAGAACTAACAATCCCATCATACACTAACATACATGTCATGAAAGCTGACAGGGCAAAACCAACCATAGAGGGGAAGCCAGGGATGTACAATATGTCATACACATCAACCATAACACATAATTTACATCCCACAGGTACCCCAGCCAATGTCACTGGAGAGGAGGTACCAGCATCATCCAGTCCCCCAACTGAAGAGGCCCACAGTGATGACAGTAACTCTGGACTTCAGTATCTGGATGATCTATCTGGCCCAACAGGGACCACTGGACAGCCGCTTACCCAAGCCAAGTCACAGACCACCACAGAGCCTCCCCTTCAGGAACCACCACCACATCACCCACCCAGCGAACCCACACCTCTGTCCCCAGGACACGTCAATAATCAGTGTGTCCACCTGTACAGGGATGCAATCAGAGACCTGGGGTCAGAGGCAGTAGGCACACAGTTCAGGGGACAGAGGCACAGGCCAACAGGGAAACTGGGAGGAGTGCTGTGCACCAGGGGGAGGACAGGCCCAGGAACCGACTCTCCAGGAGTCACTCTCTGAGATCTTGTGAGCCTACCAACATTCCCAGGAAATTATGGGCCAGATCCTGGACAACGTGCAGGAGAACAGGCGGCTGCAGGAGGGACAGTACCAGGGGATCAGGGAGGACTTGCAGGCCATCAACAACACCCTGATCTCCATAGCAGGGGTGCTGGCAGACATGGCGAACATTATGAGGGAGGCAGTCTCACACCAGCGGGCCCCTGACACTAGCCAAACCGATGAACAGCCCTCCACCTCTGCTGCCGCTAGTGGACAGGAGGCCCCGTCACAGGACGAACAGGCCACCAGCACCCCGCAAACGTTCCCTGCGATCCAGGCAGAACCCAGAGACCATTGCCAAGACTCCCATCAGGAAACAAGGCTCTCCTGATTGTCACCGTTGTGTCCCACTCTGTCACCCTCTCCACCTTGAACTGCCATTGCTCCCCTTCCTATGCCCCCCTTGGACAATGCACCTGTGATACAAATAGACTGGACTCTACCCTGGGCTTTCCTCCACCATCACCCCAGCCCACTGCACATCCCCCTTTACTTCTTAGCACTTAAATAAACACCCTTTGGAGAATGTCAAATGATTTAAGTATGTATTTGTTTAACAAGGTCTAAACATTGCAATTCATCTGTACAGTAATGTATACATAGGAATGACCTGTAATTGGCTTCTGTCAACACACCACGAGCGATAGTGGGGCACAAATCTCTGCAAATAGAGATGCCAAAGGGTACAGTGAGTGGCCATAGAAGTGGGAAAATCAGCCTGCCAGTGATAATGTCAAACACAAAACTGTCAATTAAATGAGAAGTTACACTGTCTTACCTGTGTGTCATTGGAAGTATTGACGAATTATTGCACTTCTGTTGTCCTCATCCTCATCCTCTGCCTCTTCATCTTCACTGTCCACAGGGTCCACTGCTGCCACACGGCCATCTCCAGCTCATCCTCCTGCAGAAAAGGCAGCTGGCGAAGAAAGGCAAGGTTGTGCATCATACAGCATGCCACAATGATCTGGCAGACCTTCTTGGGTGAGTAGCACAGGGATCCACCTGTTAGATGGAGGCAATGAAACCTGACCTTCAGGAGGCCGAATGTCCTCTCTATATTGTTCTCCCATGTGCCTCATTGTGATGTTCCTCTGCCCTTGTCCTGGGATTCCTCACAGGAGTCAGTAGCCATGAGAGGTTGGAGTAACCAGAGTCACCTGCAAATATCGAGGGATAGCTGTTAGCCACACACTAACCCTTAGGGCCCACACCATACCCATACACCAACATATACTGGGTCGGAACCAGGGCTCACCTATTAGCCACACCCTGTGCCTCTGGAGTTGAGCCATCACATATGGGATGCTGCTATTCCTCAGGATAAAGCCATCATGCACAGACCCAGAATACTTTGCATTCACATGGGAGATGTACTGGTCCACCAGGCACACTCTCTGCACATTCATGGAGTGAAAGCGCTTTTGATTTCTGACACCTGTTCATTTCCTTGGGGGGGGGGGTACAAATGCAATATGTGTACCATTAATTGCCCCAGTAATGTTGGGGATATGTCCCATTGCATAGAAATCAGATTTCACTGTGGCCAAATCCTCCACCTGGGGGAAAACGATGTGCCTGTGCATGTGTTTAATCAGGGTAGACAACACTCTGGTCAGCACTATAGAGAACATTGGCTGAGACATTCTTGCTGCTAAGCCCACTGTCACTTGGAAGTCACCAGTTGCCAGGAAATGGAGCACAGATAGGACTTGCACAAGAGGGGGGATCCAGTCCAGTCTATAGGTGAGGATAATGTGCCTGTCCTCCATTGTTGCCAAGTCCACCAGGGGTATGTACACGGGGGGATATCTCCATCTCCTATTCATCTGCAGCAGTTGCAATCTATGGGACAAAATGGTGAGCAGCTGGTCAGTATCTCATATTTCCAACCACTACACTTCAATGCATGTTGTGATTGTAACAGTATATTGTTAAAGAGGTCCACATGGTGCATATGTGTACTGTGACACAGTTAGGAGCCATGGCCTGCACCCCCCCGAAAATGGCACCCGCTTGTCCTGTATGGAGGGACATATGGAAATGAGGTAATTCCACTGACGTTGTGCGCCGTTGCGGGAGGCGGTTGAGAACCGCCGTGCAACTCCTCATTGGTTATCATTGAGCCCTATGGGGTACAGTGGCCAATGGTGATGTATGCCGGCGGTGACGGTATGCTCCGCCGTGGACGTGACCGCCATTTTCTATCTGTGCACTCACTTGCTACCTGACCTTCAACAGGAGAGGACCTACACTGCATGTGCTGCTATGAGCCGGGTCTGGAACCGACCATGGCTCGTGAGACTGGGGAAAGGGCCCCTGCCTTCACCTTGGCGGAGTTGGAGCACCTAGTGGATGGGGTCCTACCCCAGTACTGACTGCTGTATGGGCCACCAGACCAACAGGTGAGTACACCTTGAGCACGATGCATGGGGCATGAATGCATGGACTGGTGTGTGTGAAGGCCTCGTGTGGGGGGGTTGGTGGATATCCCCTGGGCAGCGTGCATCATCTGTTCTAGGCTATGTCTGTGCGTAAGGGGATGGGAAGGGCTATGGTGGGCCATGAGTGAACCAGGCAGGACGGTCGGACTAATACCTTTCCCTGTGTCCATTTCTTTGCAGGTCAGTGCCCATCAGAAAAAGGGTATATGGCGTGCCATCGCCAAGGAGGTGCAGACCCTGGGAGTCTACAGCAAGTGGAGCACCCACTGTCGGAAACGGTGGGAGGACCTGCGATGCTGGGCACGGAAGACGGTGTAGGCCCAGCTGGGGATGGCCTCCCAATGAAGAAAGGTTGCCCGTCGAACCCTGACACCCCTGATGGCCCCCATACTGGCCGTGGCCTATCCGGAGCTGGATGGGCGCTTGGGGGCATCACAGCAGCCACAAGGGGGTGAATACAGTGCCCCAAAATACAACTTGCACCTGATGGGGTGGGACCCGGGTGGGGGGATGTGGGCCTGTGGATGGCCCTAGGCCAGGCCTGGCATTGCAGAGTAGGTCCCATGTTGGGCAGGGTTCCGATGTAAAAGTCCTCCAACCATGCTAGTAGGCATCCACTACTGGGCAGGGGTCTGTGGGTCTCAGGTATGCTGCAATTAGCGTAAGGTGTTCCTATCCATGGCCTTGTGACGAGTATTGTGACTGGTAGTGCATTGCCTAGTGCGTAGGACTGTGCCCTATGTGTGTATGTCGTGTACGCCATCGGTGGTGTTGGTGCCACCATTGACCAAGTGTATCCTTTGTCTCTTCCTCCCCTTTTTGTTTTGTCACCCTGTTCTTATGTGTATTAGCATCATCTGGCGGAGGAGCAGAGGCAGCTGCATCCCACAGGACCCAGGATGCCGAATCCACTGACTGTGAGGGCACTAGTGGGATGGAGGGCGAGGGGAGCACCACGGAGGAGACTGGAGGGGACAGTTCTGACAGTGATTCCTCCTCCGATGGAAGCTCCCTGGTGGTGGCGGACACCTCTGTGCCCACTCCAACTACAGGTACAGCTGCCACCCCCGTACCTGCACCACCCTCCCAGCAGCCCCTCAGCGGGTTTCCTGTGCCCGCTCACCCAGGACGGTTGGCATCTCCTTCACACCAGGCACCTCAGGCCCTGCCCCAGTTAGGCCTGCTGACCTGAGGGAGGAGGCTATTGACCTCTGCGATCCATCTCTGTTGGGGAGTCAATCATTGTGAATGCCATCTAGGGGCTGCCAGCCCAAATGCAACAGAGAAATGCATTCCTGGAGGGCATTCACACTGGCATGGTGGCCCAACGTAGATCAATCCGGGTTCTGGCCTCCTCTCTGATGGCAGCCATTGTCCCTGTTTCTAGCCTCCCCCTTCCAACTTCCTCTACCCAATCCCATTCCCCTCAACCCCAACCTATCCCAAGCACACAGTCAGATGAGCAGGCACCCAGGACAACACACAAGAGTGGACATGGCAAACACAAGCACCACACTTCTTCATCTCACAGGCACTCACACAAAAACCATCCAGATGCAGACATACTAACATCCACTGCCTCCACTGTGGCCCCCTTTTCCTCATCGTCCACCTCCCTCCCAGTTTCATCTCCACTCATACCTGCATGCACTACATCCTCATCCACTACCTCCATCACCAGCACACCTATCAGTACATACCTCTCACTGGCAGTCACCACCCCCACATCCATGCACATGTCTCCTGTGTCCTCTCCCACTGTGTCTGTGCCCCCTACTCCCAAAGTACACAAATGCAAGCACTCAGACACCCAACAGCCGTCCACCTCACAACAGCATCCAGACCATGCACCTTCACCCAAACACAGCAGACAGACACCTCCTACAACCACTTCCTCTTCCTCCACTCCCAAACCTTCTTCCTCTTCCTGCTCCAATGTCCCTAAGAAGCTTTTCCTCTCCACCGTTGACCTCTTCCCTACCCCTCCCCTGTCCTTCATGTCAGGCCAGGGTGGCCTGAACCCAGACGAGCACCATAGCCACCCAGTCCACAGGCACAGTAGTGTCCACAGCTACTCCAGGTGGGAGAGGATACCGGGCACCAAGCAGCCACAGTGAATGGTTGCCTGCACCAAGTGCTGCAAGGAAGGTCAAGGAGGCACTCCCAGCTGCTACAACGAAGGGCAAGGAGGCACACCCAGCTGCTATAAGGAAGGGCAAGGAGGCACCCCCAGCTGCTAAAAGGAAGGTCAAGGAGCATTCCCCGGCTTCTGACAGGAAGGTCAAGGGGCCTGCACCAGCAGGTAGGAAGGACAAGAGGCCTGGTGCTGGGACTCAGTCGGAGCCCCCACCACCAACCATGGTGGTTCAGCTGTCAGAGGCTGCAGGGGAAGGGCTGGCGCCTCCCCCCACCACTGCTAGCAACGCCACCAGCTCCACCACCGGCACCGCCACCAGCAGCAGCAGCCACATTGGGCAGCCGTCCGAGGCTGCAGGGGAAGGGCTGGAGCCTCCCCCACCACTGCCAGCTCCACCAGCAGCACCACCACTGCCACTACTGAGCAGCCATCACCGCTGGTGAACAGTGTGGAGTCCTGCGTCCATGGGCTGTTGTGCATCCTGGCCCCTGCAAATCCTGTGGATCTGACACCCAGCTGAGAGACTGTGACCTTGCACTCCCCATGATCTGCATCACTGGGCACAATGCCCCCTCCAGAACCGAACCAGTGGAGAAGCCATCCACTCACCCCATCCTTCCCAGGATGAAGCTCACTGGGCACAATGCCTCCTCCAGAACCAGTGGAAGTAGTCACCCACTTGAGAGACGGTGTCCTTGCACTCTCCAGGACCAAGCAGTGTGCAAACCACTCACTTGAGAGACTGTGGCCTTGCACTCCCCAGGACCAAGCAGTGGGTAAACCACCCACTTGAGAGACTGTGGCCTTGCACTCCCCAGGACCAAGCAGTGGGCAAACCACCCATTTGAGAGACTGTGGCCTTGCACTCCCCAGGACCAAGCAGTGGACAAACCTCCCACTTGAGAGACGGTGGCCTTGCACTCTCCAGGACAGCGCACAGGGCATGTTGCCCCCTCCTGGACCAGTGGCGTTGTACCATCTTCCGGCTGAGGTGCCGCTCCATTCCCCGTCCCCTTGAGGTGCCTGTCTGTTTTTGACCTGATGCCCCCCCAGTGTTCTCTCCGTGTTGTTGCAGGAGTAAGGTGGGGCCTTGGACTACGTGATGTGGCCCTGTGGCCCCTGGACATTGAGGACTGGGTAGTGTCCCTACATTTGTAAATATGTATATAGGTTTTGATTTGGATGCACGTATTTATACTATTTTATCGTATTACACTTACTTTCTTCAATACATTTCGCCTTGCATTATTCCTGAGGGGTATGGGGTAAATATGTTATGTTGCTGCATCTGCTTGTGTGTATGATGTTGGGTGTGTGTGTGTTGCGTGTGTGTGTCACTCTCTTTTTCCTCCCCCCCATGTGTGCTAGGTGGAAGTACTCACTGTGGTTATCTTCGCTGGCGTTGGTGTTGGTAAAGGAGCAGAAGGTAGACGAGCATGGGGAAGACATGCAGCTCGGGCTCCATGGTGTCGTGGTTGTTCCCTGAGTCTCCAGAGGTGATTTATTTCTGTTCTGTGTTCTGTTTCCGCCAGGCTTTTAATGTTGTTGGTACTGCCCCAGAAAAGGTAGCGGATTGGCCGGTCATAATACAGTGGGCGGAAAATTGTCTTCTGTCTGGATGTTGGTGGTGACCACCGTGGTACTTGTTGATTACGCCCTGGCAGTCGGTGTGTTAAATTGGCTGTCTGTCTGAGTGGTTTCCGCCGTGGTCATAATTCCATAATTATTACCGCCGGCCTGTTGGTGGCATTACCGCCACTTTATCACCGACCGCCAGGGTTGTAATGAGGGCCATAATTTCCTATATTATAAAATCAGATCAAAAGGGATTTATAACGAACAGATATTAACATGAACTAATGCACCTCTTGATAGGCTCTATAGATTTAGCCAAGGCTAATAAAGCCCCCTTAGCCATCATCAGATTATATGCAGCCAAAGCATTGAATAGGGTAATTGGTCCTATTTGTGGGAGGAATTGAGGTCCTTTGTGGTGAATGCTCACTACATAGATACCCTGATAACATTATATTGAGCACCGTATGCAGCAATTCTAGTGAGTGTCTAATTAACCGATAAGATATATATTACTAGGGGAACCAGGCAGGGGTGCCCTTTATTACCTTTTTTATTGATTGTATTGAACCTTTTGCTCAAGTAATAAGGGAAGATCATGAGATAACTCATTTGAAGTCATCTAGCCACCACACAAGGATTGTGTTCTATGTTGCTGACCTGATGATCTCAACAAGCATGGTTGAGGCATTAGCGGAGGAATTCGTGAAAATACTGGGGTATGAAATCAAAAAAGGCAAAACAGAGTTAATGACAATAGAAGTAAGGTGAGAAAACTAGCTACTTAAAAGAATATAAAATATTTGGGGGTCACAATAGCAGGTGGCCTTGTTGTCTTTCTTGAGAGAAACCTGAAAAAATAGAGTAGTAAATCTATACATTATCAAGAAAACAGAGTAACTTACTGTGGAAATAATACCAGCACAGGGGGTCTTCGTTAACTTATTTATTCTGTAACGCGTGCATAAGCGGCACCGACCACTAGCTAAGAATGCTGACCACCAACTGCCACCCTACCATTCCACTTCCGCTCTCAAAGCCCCATTCCACATTTCACATTCCAACCCACGATGCCACATTCCGCTCCCCAACAAAGAAAATACAAATATACCATTGTTCAATGGAAAAGAACAAATTAAGAAAACAAGTGACTTAGTATATACATAGATCGAAAATACAATTGAAATTCAACAGTTAATGTAACAAGCAACATAAAATAAGTTAACAAATCATTTGTCAGTTACATAGTCACTTAAATAAGTGGGAACCTTCCTTTCTCTCACAGTGCGACGCAAAACCTCGTCCACATTCACATGTGTCTTGTGACAAAACCTTGCCTCTCCAGTGTCAAAATCATTCCCAAACAAATACCCATTGCACTCTTCCAAATACTTCTCATCTCGCTTACTCTCAACACATGGATCCTCCCTACATATTGACAAACACCTTACGTTCTATACTTTACCATCATCCAATTTCACAGCATTTCTCAAAATCTTCATAATTTTCATTGGTTCGGACCATTGTGGTTTTCCCTTCTCAACCATTCCACGTATTTTAACACAGACACTCTGCCCCACTTTCAATTCATCAAGACTAGACCTAACATCATGACACAATTTAGTGCGTGATTGATAATCCAATAACTTGTTTCTCATCTCCTTATCACACTCGACCCCAAATTTCACACAATTTCTTTACAGTAACCACTCGCAGAAAGGATGTGAAGAAATGCTGCCCGGTGCCGCTCACTGCTCACTTGGTTCCACTTCAAGTACTCCCATCCTCGTCGCCAATGTGGAAATAATAACAGCACAGTGGATCTTCGTTAACTTCTTTATTCGGTAACGCGTACATAGCGGCACCGACGGGTAGCTATGAATGCCGACCGCCAACTGCCACCCCAACATTCCACCTCTGCTCTCAAAGCCCCGTTCCACATTCCACTTTCCAAACCATGATGCCACACATATCCTTATCGATATTCATCAGAACAAACCTAATCAAAATAATGATTCTCCCTAAATGTAGGCCCCAAAAGCTGCTAGAACTGCTTTCAAAAAGCTTAGAAAGAAGTTATAAAGGTCACTTACAGACCTACAAATATATTGCCTTGCTTTTCAGTTTAAGAACAGCAAAATGCTTGTGCCTTTGCCAGATGATGCTACAGTTTGGAACGTTTATAAGATTGTGTTAAAGGATTGCGGTCAAGAAAAAATTATTGTACAAATTTGGAGCACAAAAACATTTTTAAAACATCTGTTTAAACGCTAGCCTAGATAATTGAGTTAGGATAAGGAGGGCATTGGGAATACAATATTACTCACTTTCAGCCCCAATATGGAATTATCCATGAATGCCAGGCTTAATACCTAGAGAGGTCTAAACAAATGGTCTAAGTTTGATTAGTTGAGACAAGCTTTTGGAGAAATCATCAGGAAACCTTGTCCGTTATAAATACTTTCAACTCATGTCTTGGTGAAGGGGAGGGTGCATTGCATTTAAAAAGTAGTACATGTGTTTATAAATTTGACATGTTCTGGTAGTGAAAAAACCCTAAAGAAATTTTGCCCCACTGTAAGGCAAAATTGGATAACATTGAGCTACCTTATTACATTAAATAGGTGCTAACTTTTGACTGGGAGCATGTAGGGATGTCATATAATTAAAAATCCTCTTTACTGGTAAAGTCGGATTTTAAGTCACAATTCTGATAATGCCACTGTTAGAAAGTTGGCATTTGCTTGTCCTAAACATTTGGTACCTGCTGCCAGTGTCCTGCGTCACATGCCTGTGGATAGCTTAGCTGTTGGGCTTTGTTTATTACTCTCCAACAGTGAGACACAGTGTTGCCACGACAGGCCATCATGCCAGGACAGTTAGGAGTGGAGTTTTTCCCTGCCCCCTTACATTTCAAAACGCTTCCCTCCAGCACACACAAAATAACCTGACACCAGCCTTTTATCACCCCCAGACTTCTTGGAGCCTTGGCAGGGAAAGGGAAAAACTTTCCAGAACCAGATATGGGGGTAGCCTAGAAGGTTCCCCCACTTCAAGGTTGGCACCAGGTACAAATATTGGACCCTCAGAGCAACTCTTCAGTACACTCCTGGACATGTGGAAGACTTCAGAAGGACTGCCCTTCTGCTTGAGGCCTGCCTTGTACCTCAGAAGACTGCCTTCCTGCTACCAGATGATTGCTCTGCTGCTTGAGATTTGCCTGGTGCCCCTCCAAATGGAATGCCCTACAGGTTGATACCTGCCTTACCGCATGAATCAAGGACTAGCAGAGTGACTCCAAGGGCTAGTTAGCTGCTCTCCTCTATCTAATGTAGGAAGTTGGCTCTGTATATACTATCTCAAAGTAAGAGATAGTGTGCACACAGACCAAGGGTTCCCCTTAGAGGTGGCAAAATTAGATAATTCTAATGCTCTATTTTGTGGTAGTGTGGTCGAGCAGTAGGCTTATCACAGGGTAGTGTTAAACATTTGTTGTACACACACAGGCAATATATGAGGAACACATACTCAAAGACTTAACTCCAGGACCATAGATTTTATATAGAAAAATATATTTTCTTAATTTATTTTAGAACCACAAGATTCAAGATTTGAAGTAAATACATAAAATGCAAGATACTTCACATTGGTAAGTAAGGAACTTTGAATTAAAGCAGTAACATACAGTTTTAGTTAAAATTGCAATAAGCTATTTTGAAAGTGGACACAGTGCAAAAATCAACAGTTCCTGGGGGAGGTAAGTATTGTTTAGTTTTTCAGGTAAATAAGGCACTTGCAAGTTCAAGTTCCTGGGCATAGGCAGCCCACCGTTGGGGGTTCAAGGTAACCCCAAAGTCACTGCACCAGCAACACAGGGCCGGTCAGGTGCAAAGGTCAAAGGAGGGCCCAAACCACGTAGGCGCCTATGAAGAACAGGGGTGCTCCGGTTCCAGTCTGCCAACAGGTAAGTATCTGTGTCTTCGGAGGGCAGACCAGGGGAGTTTTGTAGAGCATTGGGGGGGACACCAGTAAGCACACACCTTCAGCGGCACAAGGGCGGCCGGGTGCAGTGTGCAAATCAGGCATCGGATTTTGAATAGGAATCAATAAAGGGACCCGGGGGTCACTCTAGCAGTCCAGCAAGGGCATAGGGGGTCTTGTCAGGCCAGCCACTGACTGGGCTAGGCAGAGGGTCGTCTGAGGGTCACTCCTGCACTGGAGTTCGGTTCCTTCTGGTCCTGGGGGCTGCGGGTGCAGTGCTGGGTCCAGGCGTCGGGTTCCTTTGGTCAGGCAGTCGCGGTCAGGAGAGCCTCTGGATTCTCTCTGCATGCGTTGCTGTGGGGGCCCAAGGGGGTCATCTCGGGTTACTCACGAGGTGGCAGTCGTCTGGGAGTCCTCCCTGCAGTGTTGGTTCTCTGGAGCTCGAGCCGGGGGCGTCGGGTGCAGAGGGTGAAGTCTCACGCTTCCGGCGGGAAGAGCGAGTTCTTTAAAAGTTGCAAGAAAGTTGCAAAGTTGTTGCTGTTTGTGAACAGTACCACTGTTCCTGGGAGTTTCTTGGTCCTTCGAGTTTCAGGGCAGTCCTCTGAGGCTTCAGAGGTCGCTGGTCCCTGTCAGATGCATCACTGTGCAGGTTCTTTGAGTCTGGAGACAGGCAGATAGGGCTGAGGCCAAGTCTGTGGTATTCTCCGTCGTCTCTGCAGGGCTTTCAGGTCAGCAGTCCTTCTTCTTGTTGTAGGTTGTAGGAATCTAATTTCCTGGGTTCTGGGGTGCCCCTAAATACTGAATTTAGGGGTGTGTTTAGGTCAGAAGGGCAGTAGCCAATGGCTACTGTCCTGGAGGGTGGCTACACCCTCTTTGTGCCTCCTCCTTGATGGGAGGGGGGCACATCCCTAATCCTATTGGGGGAATCCGCCAATCTCAAGATGGAGGATTTCTAAAGGCAGGGGTCACCCAGCTCAGGACACCTTAGAGGCTGTCCTAACTGGTGGGTGACTCTTCCTTGTTTTTCTCATTATCTCCTCCAGCCTTACCGCCAAAAGTGGGGGCAGTGGCTGGAGTGGGCATCTCCATCAGCTGGGATGCCCTGGGGTGCTGTAACAAAAGGCATGAGCCTTTGAGGCTCACCACCAGGTGTTACAGTTCCTGCAGGAGAAGGTGAGAAACACCTCCACCCAGTAAAGTCTTTGTTCCTGGTCACAGAGTGACAAAGACACTCTCCACATGTGGCCAGCAACTCGTCTGGTTGCGGCAGGGTGGCAGAAACTGGTCAGCCTAGCACTAGGAGTCGAACTGATATTCAGGGGGCATCTCTAAGATGCCCTCTGGGTGCATTTTACAATAAATCCCACACTGGCATCAGTGTGCATTTATTGTGCTGAGAAGTTTGATACCAAACTTCCCAGATTTGAGTGTAGCCATTATGAAACTGTGGAGTTTGTATTTGACAAACTCCCAGACCATATACTCTTTATGGCTACCCTGCACTTACAATGTCTAAGGTTTTGCTTAGACACTGTAGGGGCATAGTGCTCATGCACATATGCCCTCACCTGTGGTATAGTGCACCCTGCCTTAGGGCTGTAAGGCCTGCTAGAGGGGTGACTTACCTATGCCACAGGCAGTGTGAGGTGGGCATGTCACTCTGAGGGGAGTGCCATGTTGACTTAGTTATTTTCCCCCCACCAGCACACACAAGCTCTGAGGCAGTGTGCATGTGCTGAGTGAGGGGTGGCATAATACATGCGGCAGCCTTAGAGACCTTCCCTGGCATCAGGGCCCTTCGTACCAAAGGGACCATTTACAAGGGACTTATCTGTGTGCCAGGGCTGTGCCAGTTGTGGGAACAAAGGTACAGTTTAGGGAAAGAACACTAGTGCTGGGGCCTGGTTAGCAGGGTCCCCCCACAATTTCAGTCATAACTGGCATCAGCAAAAGGCAAAAGGTCAGGGGTTAACCATGCCAAAAAGGCATTTCCTTACATTAAAACATAAAGATTTTCACCAAAAAGTGTCATGAACACCATCAAGACCGAGATCTACCTGCTAACTGATCTTCCCAAGGTGCATCACTGGTTGGCTTGACTCTGCGGAAGCTCCTTCTACATTCCTCTGAGCAGCTGCAAATCCTGTTCAGTGTGGCTTCTCAGTGAAGGCATCCAGCCTTGTGGAGCCTTTGTTGGCAACAGCCTGCAGCTTTGCCCAGCTGGAGATATTTGACTTCCAAAAAAGTGACAAAGTCGACAAAATCCAAAAGTAGAAATCTTCAGCGCAACTTATTGACGACACCTTCTCCTTGGACAACGCTGGACACCTTGCCTTGCTGAACTTTATCTTCTCATGAACATTTATTCAAAAAAGTCCAAAGGTAAACCTAGACTGGGCACAATCTACTTTGCTTATCTTTCCGTACTCCATCGCAGTCAGCCTTAACTTTTGACTATTGTTCCAATCTCACATGAGTGGATACGGAGGGTTGGCGCTTTGATCTTTTGGGCACTATTTATCACTAAAACCTTTACAAATTCAATATGCCTGTTCTAATGATTGAATAATGTATTTGAGTGCTGAAAAACTACTTTACACATTTCCTCTAAGTTAATATTACTTTTAGAAAGTTTTCTTTACCTTCCCTGAAGCTGCTAGAAGCTAATTGGCATCAGCTCCCCAGCAATAGCTCAGGCTGTACTTGGCCAGATTGATGTGAAAGAGGTGTGAAAACTGCTCCAAGAGCAAAGGCATTGGCCTGGAAGTGAGGATGTGCCTTCCCCTGGCAGGGTGACCAATCGACCTGGGCCAAGAAACAAACTTTAAAGTGTACTACTATGTCACAAGAAATTGTGAGGTAATACTTGGAGAGTTCCAGCTTTTGTCTCTATATCCAGGTTAGCACCATACCTAGTGGTAGGAAAGCCACACCCAGATCCAGTTTTGAGTGATTACAGAGGATCTACTCATTATATTTCCCACGCCTCTGGTGGGCACATAGGCTCTGCACAATGGCAAAGGTGTTTCTGTATCTTGGATTTTGAGAGTGAGGATCACTGTGGGATTTTTTGCAGAACGTCAAATGAGTACTGTTTAAAAGTGGGTAGCATTGGGCCTGGGCACTATTGCCCCATTAGTTAGTGAGTTATTTCCCATATTTTCTGAGCACATTTTGAACCAGCAGAGGATGAGAAGAGGACTGGAACTGCTGTCTGCGACCTGAGGCAAGCCCCTGAAAGACTGGATTTGCTCCCTCTTGTACCCAGGACAATGACGCAGACTTCAAGAGTCAGTTTGCTGACCTCCTGTGTGGCTTTAGCAATAGAACAAGTGCAAGAGGCCTTTTCCTGGACTGGATTTTGCTGCTAGCCTCTGCCTGACGCTCTAGAATTTCTAAATCCCCTGCACTGATGTCCTGGGGGCCTTAGAAGTGTTTTCTTGTGGTTGTGTGGGCACAAGAAGAAAGTCTGGAAACTTTGAAAAACTTTTCCTTCAGAGCTAAAGAGTTTCAGGGGTCCCTGCGGAAATAAGTATCCCACCAGCAGCTCCATGGCATTGGGTTGAATTTCAGCTTTGTCCCAATTAAGGCTCAGAGCACCTGTGAAATAGAAACTAAGTCCCATTCCCAGTTAGAGCTTGTACTTTTTTCAGGATACTGTGCTCAAATACTTTACATATTGCCTGTGATTAAAGCTGACTGCTTTGTGTCACATTACCGGATAATGAACATAGGTTAATTTAATTTAATTTGTGTGACATCTAGCAGGAGGTGACCTTATCTTTGAGGTGGAAACTTGTTTACCCTAAATAAAAAAATAAATTTTCCTGCAATGAAGGTGAATGCAAATGTACTACAAATTGATGGGTGCCATGATTTTCTGTTGATATCAGTGGAAGAGTGTGCTAGAGCATCTCTATTCTTGAATAGGAGTTGTTTTCAAAGATACTGAGGCAGTCATTACAACATTGGCGGTAAAAACCGCTTACCCCCGTGCAAAAGACCGCCAACACACCGCTGTGGCCGCGGAAAACCGCCACAGCTATTATGACCCACAGCACGGAATCTGCCAAAATTCAGACACCCACACAAGTCCGCCACACCAAAGGTCAGTGATGAACTGGCGAAAACAAGACCTCCACCGTCACGCCAACAGAAATACGCCCACACTATCACGACACGCGAATCCACGCGGCGGTCTTTCAACCGCGGTATTCCATTGGCGGTACACACCACCGCGCTCAAAATACACACACACTTACAAAACACAGCCACATTGGACAATTCGAAATATACACACCTAATACACATACACACACCACTCCCACACACCCAATACAATATATAACACACACCCACATCACCCACAAACACTTACGACCAAAATTCACGAACGAAAGCCAGAGAGAGACACCACCATCAACAATACTAGCATCCACAGGCACACAACACCATCACCCACATAACTTCCACGCACCTCGCACTACACACCACTACATATCAGCACACTTATCACCGCACACACCACCCCACACATCACCTACACCACCCCATGGCACGGCAAAAACACCTCAGGTTCTCGGAGGAGAAGCTCAGGGTCATGGTGGAGAAATCGTCCGGATAGAGCCACAGCTATTCGGATCACAGGTGCAGCACACCTCAATTGCAAGGAAGATGGAGCTATGGCGAAAAATAGTGGACAGGGTCAACGCAGTGGGACAGCACCCAAGAAATCAGGAGGACATCAGGAAGAGGTGGAACGACCTACGGGGGAAGGTGCGTTCCGTGGTCTCAAGACACCACCTGGCGGTTCAGCGGACTGGCGGCAGACCCTCACCTCATCCCCCACAACTAACAACATGGGAGAAGCAGTTCTTGGCAATTCTGCATCCTGAGGGCCTCGCAGGAATAGGTGGAGGAATAGACTCTGGTAACTCAAATCTTAACTATTACATCCCCCACCCTGCCTGCATGCCAGCACATACCCCCACCTTCACCCTCACCACCATCACTCTAACTCCTCACAAATGTCCCTCCATCCCAACCCACCCATCCCAACACCAAGCCCTGCATGCAACAACAGCGCATGGACACACATCACTAAAGCATGGCCACTGCATATACCCATACACCCCCCTAAACCATTATCACACAAGGTCCCACACAGGAATGCAAGCACTGGGGTACACGGTCACCCACCCATTACATACCATGCCACACACAGATGTAATAAACATCCTTTTATACCCCTGCAGGACCCCATACCCAACGTCACCGGACAGGAGGGTCCACACATGTCCACACCACCAACAGAAGAGGCCCACAGTGATGACAGCACCTCTGTCCAACTGGATCTAGTTGACCAGCCCGGCCCATCGGGGACGTCAGGACAGTCGGTTCCCCACACCCAGTCACAGGCCACCACAGAGCTTCCCCCCTCTGGAAACACCAGCACAGCACCCACCCAGCGGGCCCATACCTCCGTCCCCAGGACACGTCAATCAGCAGTGTGTCCACCACTACAGGGAACCCAGGCTAACCCACCACCCCAACAACAACAGGGACCTGGGGGCAGTGGTAGTGGGCACACGGTCCAGGGGACGGAGGCCCAGGAACACAGGGGAACTGGGAGGGCTGCTGTGCGACAGGGAGCGGACAGGCCCAGGGAACCCACTCTCCACGAGGCCCTCTCCTCCATCATGGGAGCCTACCACCACTCCCAGGAGACGATGGCAATGGTACTGGCCAAGTTTCAGGAGACCCAGCACCTGCAGAAGGAACAGTATATGGGCTTCAGGGAGAAACTCAGAACCATCAATTCCACCCTGGGCACCATCGTAGGGGTGCTGGAGGAAGTACTCAACACCAGGAGGGACACTCTGCACTACAAGTGGCCCCTGACACTAGCCTGGACGATGAACTGCCCACCACCTCCGCCGGCGCTAGTGGACAGGAGGCACCGCCACAGGACCACCACACCAGCACCCCATCCCCTGCAGAGGGAGAACCACCTCGCAAACGGTCCCTGAGATCCAGGAACAAGACAGAGAACGATGCCAAGAAATGAGACCACCCTGATTGTCATCCTACTGTCCCACTTTGTCACCCTGTCCATCCTTAAACTGCCCCAGCTCCACTTCCTATGCCCATTTGGGCAATGCACCTGTGAGACTAATAGACTGGACTCTGCCATGGACATTCCTCCACCATCACCCCTCACCATTTTGCTACCCCCTCCAATTTTGAGCACTAAAATAAACACACTTAAAGCACAAAAGAATCTGGAGTCAGTCTGTGATTTCGGAATACTGTATTAACAATTACTGTGGCAAAAAGCTCTTTCACTTGTAATGTCAACATACCTATGTCACACAGCTCTAGTCCATGAGGAATCAAAGCAGATGTCACACTGTGGGACCCAGATCTGTGAAATCGTAAGGGAAAGTGACAACTCAGTGACCATACACTGGGTGAAAACGACAGACAGTAGAGAGGTAGTAGTGTTTAAGTACATGTAGTAGGCAGGTTTGTATTCTTACCTGTGTTTCACTGGAAATATTGCTGGATCACTGAGTCCCTGTTATCCATGTCTTCTTCCTCTGCTTCCTCGTCTTCACTGTCCACAGGCTCCACAGTTGCAACAACACCACCATCTGGGCCATCCTCCTGCAGAAAAGGCACCTGTTGTCGCAAAGCCAAGTTGTGAAGCATACAGCAGGCCACGATGATCTGGCACACCTTCTTTGGTGAGTAGAATAGGGATCCACCTGTCATATGGAGGCACCTGAACCTGGCCTTCAGGAGGCGAAAGGTCCGCTTGATCACCCTCCTAGTTCGCCCATGGGCCTCATTGTAGCGTTCCTCTGCCCTTGTCCTGGTATTCCTCACTGGGGTCAGTAGCCATGACAGGTTGGGGGAACCACAGTCACCTGCAAATGGCGAGGGACAACTGTTAGACACACACTGACCTGGAGGGATATCCCCAGACCCAGACAACCATTCCCACTAACTAGCTTCCATGTGCTCACCTAATAGCCACACACAAAAAGAAAAGGGGAGCACACTGCCTTGCATTCAAGCGGAAAATAGCCCCAAGGCATCATGGTAAATGCAGTCATTTAAATATAAATAGCGAGAATTTTTCAAAAAATTATTCACCCTAAGTAGGTGCAGCAAGTGCTGTATCGCTGTAGAAAGTCTTTCACCTAAGGTAGGTGCAGCGAGTGCCGTATCTCTGGACACGTGTTTCTGGCTTTCGGCCGTCATCAGCAGAGAGCGTATGTAACTGAAGAGGTCGCTTGAAATGCCACACACGGTGCCTCTGGAGTTGACCCATCACATAAGGGATGCTGCTATTCTGCAGGATGTAGGCGTCATGCACTGAGCCAGGGAACTTGGCATTCACATGGGAGATGTACTGGTCGGCCAAACATACCATCTGTACATTCATCGAATGATAACTCTTCCAGTTTCTGTACACCTGTTCACTCTTGTGGGGGGGGTACCAAAGCCACATGTGTCCCATTAATGGCACCTATGATGTTGGGGATATGTCCCAGGGCATAGAAATCACCTTTCACTGTAGGCAAATCCTCCACCTGAGGGAAAATGATGTAGCTCCGCATGTGTTTCAGCAGGGCAGACAACACTCTGGACAACACGTTGGAAAACATGGGCTGGGACATCCCTGATGCTATGACCACTGTTGTTTGAAATGACCCACTTGCAAGGAAATGGAGTACTGACAGCACCTGCACTTGAGGGGGGATTCCCGTGGGATGGCGGATAGCTGACATCAGGTCTGGCTCCAACTGGGTACACAGTTCCTGGATTGTGGCACGGTCAAGCCTGTATGTGATTATCACATGTCTTTCCTCCATTGTCGACAGGTCCACCAACGGTCGGTACACCGGAGGATACTGCCATCTCCTCACATGTCCCAGCGGACGGTGCCTATGAAGGACAACAGCGAGCACAGAGTCAAACAACTCAGAGGTACGTACCCACAGCTTACACAGAACACCAATCATAATCTAAAAAGTGACCTGTATGTCTGTTGAGTCTAGGCCTAGGTATGTGTGACGCAGTTGAAAATGAAGCCATGTGGGCCCCTGAAATGGTGGCTGCCTGACCTGTAAAGTGGGACAATGGGATGTGAGGTAACTGCGCTGGCGTTGTACACCGTCGCTGTAGGCGGTCGAAGACCGCGGCGCAATGCTGCATTGGTTAACATTGGACCCTATGGGTCCCAGGAGCCAATGACGATGTACGCCGGCGGTGACGGTACGCACCGCTGCGGACGTGACCGCCATTTTCTATCCGTTCAATCACTCGGTACCTGATCTTCAACAGGAGAGGATCTACACTGCAGGTGCTGCTGTGACCTCGGTCTGGAAGAGACAATGGCTCCTGCGACTGGGAAAAGGGCCCCTGCCTTCACATCGGAGGAGTTGGAGAAACTCGTGGATGGGGTCCTCCCCCAGTACACGCTTCTCTATGGTCCTCCAGACAAACAGGTAAGTACACTGGGAGCATGCTGTATGGGCTATGCCTGTGTGGAGAGGGGTGGATGTAAGAAGGAAGGGGGGAGAGTGCGGCATGCATGAAACGACGGTGAGTGCATGTGCCACATGGCAAGGGTAGGGATGGGGGCCAATCACTTTGACGGTGCAGTTGGTAATAAGTTTCTCTTCCCCCTGTACAACTCATGCAGGTCAGCGCCCACCAGAAAAAATATATTTGGCGTGCCATCGCCAAGGGGGTCTACCACAGACGGAGCACCCGCTGCTGGAAAAGACTGGAGGACATTCGCCGCTGGAGCAAGAAGACAGCGGAGGCTCAGCTGGGGATGGCCTCCCAACGTGGGAGGGGTGCCCGTCGCATCATGACCCCCCTGATGTTCAGGATCCTAGCGGTGGCGTACCCGGAGTTGGATGGGCGCTTGAGGGCATCACAGCAGCCTCAAGGGGGTGAGTACACTCTCATTCTGCTGATTTTGCGCACAGTGGAGGGGTCTGGGTGGGGGAGGTGGGCTGTGGGTTTCCCTAGGCCAGGGCGAGTTCCGTAGGCAAGGTCCCACCGTAAGGCAGGCCATGTGGCACCCCACGCCACCTCTGTAGAGTGCCAACTACACCTAGTCATGCCCCTGTGTCATCCATGTGTGCAGATGTCGTCTATAGCCTAGTAGGCCATTTCCCAGGAATTGGACAGTGGAGCCCAAGAGCGCGGCATAGTGCAGGGGGCTTCTGTGTCTGTCGTGTCCACCAACGGTAGCGGTAATGCATGCACTCAACATGTCTTTCTTCTGTCGTTCCCCCCCCTTTTTGTGGTCTCCCTGTTCTTGTGTGCATTAGCATCATCAGGCGGAGGAGCAGTGGCACCGGAGCACGAAGAGGCTGCATCCCACATGGCCATGGAGGGCCACACTACAGAATCGGACTTCACCAGTGGGACGGAGGGTGAGGGGAGCTCCACAGCGGGGACAGGAGCTGAGACCAGTGACACGGACTCGTCCTCTGATGGGAGCTCCCTTGTGGTGGCTGCAACATCTGTGCCCCCCCCATCTACAGGTACAGCTGCCAGCCCCCCTTCCAGCACCGCCCTCCCAGCAGCCCCTCAGCCTTTGCCCCGTGCCCGCTCACCCAGGAGGGTGGGCATCACCTTCGCCCCATGCACCTCAGGCCCTGCCCCAGTCACCCCTGCTGCCCTCAGTGAGGAGGCCATTGACCTCCTCAGGTCCCTCACTGCTGGGCAGTCTACCATTTTGAATGCCATCCAGGGTGTAGAAAGGCAGTTGCAACAAACATTCCTGGAGGGCATTCATTCTGGTCAGATGGCCCTTCAGCAAGCTTTTCAGACTCTGGCCTCAGCACTGATGGCAGCCATTGTCCTTGTGTCTAGCCTCCCCCATCCAACTTCCTCCACCCAGACCCTATCCCCTGTACCCCAGCCTATCCCAAACACACCTCTAGACCAGCATGCACACACGTCAACTCACAAGGGAAGCTCAGGCAAACATAAGCACCACACATCCCACAGGCACTCACGCAAGCATCATACACAACCAGACACACCAACATCCACTGCCTCCACTGTGTCCCCCTCCTCCTTGTCTCCCTCCTCCCTCCCAGTCTCGTCTACACTCACACCTGCATGCACTACCTCTACAGCCACTACGTCCATCACCAGCACACCCACCAGCACACCCCGCTCACATGCAGTCACCACCCCCACTACCATTCACACGTCCCCTGTGTCCTCTCTCAGTGTGTCTGTGACGCCCCCTCCCAAGATACACAAACGCAGGCACACACCCACCCAACCGCCATCCAACTCATGACAGCCTCCAGCGCATGCACCTTCACCCAAAGTCAGCAAACACCTCCTACAACCACAACCTCTTCCTCCACTCCCAAACCCCCTCCAGCTACCCGTCCCAGTGTCTCCCAAAAACTTTTCCTATCCAACCTTGGCCTCTTTCCCACACCTACCCCACCCCGTCAGTCTCCTAGGTCCCGAACTAGCACCTCAGCCACAACATCTCCGGGACCGGTGATGCCTGTAGTCACCGGAATCTGGAGTGCACCGGCCACCAGGGCACCAGTGTGGCACGGAGCCACAGCACAGACAGTCCCCCACCTGTGAAGCATCAAAGATTGGCCAGTGCCCGGCGGGAGAGGGGGAAGACTCCAGCCACCAAAGCCGCTCCCAGGGGTCCAGGTGGAAGTGTGGAGTCAGCTGCGACACCTTCCAAGGTGGGGAAGGGGCACAAGAAACTCAGCAAGTCTGGGAAGGGCAGCACGGCGGAGAAGACCG
This sequence comes from Pleurodeles waltl, assembly GCF_031143425.1. Lineage (NCBI taxonomy): Eukaryota > Metazoa > Chordata > Amphibia > Caudata > Salamandridae > Pleurodeles > Pleurodeles waltl. Next base: position 244,539,356 of record NC_090436.1, read on the forward strand.
CCATCATCCCCGCTGCCCAGGAGCCCACCACCAGCACCAGCCCAGCTGCCCAGGAGGCCACTGCCAGCACCAGCCCAGCTGCCCAGGAGCCCACCACCACCAGCCCAGTTGCGCAGGAGGCCACCGCCAGCACCAGACCAGCTGCCCAGGAGGCCACCGCCAGCACCAACCCAGCTGCCCAGGACGCTACTGCCACCAGCCCAGCTGCCCAGGAGGCCACCGCCAGCACCAGCCCTGCTGCCCAGGAGGCCACTGCCAGCACCAGCCCTGCTGCCCAGGAGGCCACAGTCAGCACCAGCCCTGCTGCCCAGGAGGCCACCACCACCAGCCCTGCTGCCCAGGAGGCCCCCGCCAGCACCAGCCCAGCTGCCCAGGAGGCCAGCACCAACCCTGCTGCCCAGGAGGCCACCGCCAGCACCAGCCCAGCTGCCCAGGACGCTACTGCCACCAGCCCTGCTGCCCAGGAGGCCACCGCCAGCACCAGCCCAGCTGCCCAGGAGGCCACTGCCAGCACCAGCCCTGCTGCCCAGGAGGCCACAGTCAGCACCAGCCCTGCTGCCCAGGAGGCCACCACCACCAGCCCTGCTGCCCAGGAGGCCCCCGCCAGCACCAGCCCAGCTGCCCAGGAGGCCAGCACCAACCCTGCTGCCCAGGAGGCCACCGCCAGCACCAGCCCAGCTGCCCAGAAGGCCACTGCCACCAGCCCAGCTGCCCAGGAGGCCACCGCCACCAGCCCAGCTGCCCAGGAGGCCACCGCCAGCACCAGCCCAGCTGCCCAGGAGGCCACCGCCAGCACCAGCCCTGCTGCCCAGGAGGCCACCGCCACCAGCCCTGCTGCCCAGGAGGCCACCGCCAGCACCAGCCCAGCTGCCCAGGAGGCCACCGCCAGCACCAGCTCAGCTGCCCAGGAGGCCACCGCCAGCACCAACCCTGCTGCCCAGGAGGCCACCGCCAGCACCAGTCCAGCTGCCCAGGAGGCCACCAGCCCAGCTGCCTAGGAGGCCACCGCCGCCAGCACCAGTCCAGCTGCCCAGGAGGCCACTGCCACCAGCCCAGCTGCCCAGGAGGCCACCGCCACCAGCCCAGCTGCCCAGGAGGCCACCGCCAGCACCAGCCCTGCTGCCCAGGAGGCCACCGCCAGCACCAGCCCAGCTGCCCAGGAGGCCACCGCCAGCACCAGCCCTGCTGCCCAGGAGGCCACCGCCACCAGCCCTGCTGCCCAGGAGGCCACCGCCAGCACCAGCCCAGCTGCCCAGGAGGCCACCGCCAGCACCATCTCAGCTGCCCAGGAGGCCACCGCCAGCACCAGCCCTGCTGCCCAGGAGGCCACCGCCACCAGCCCTGCTGCCCAGGAGGCCACCGCCAGCACCAGCCCAGCTGCCCAGGAGGCCACCGACAGCACCAGCCCTGCTGCCCAGGATGTCACTGCCACCAGCCCTGCTGCCCAGGAGGCCACCGCCAGCACCAGCTCAGCTGCCCAGGACGCCACCGCAGCACCAGCCCTGCTGCCCAGGAGGCCACCGCCACCAGCCCTGCTGCCCAGGAGGCCACCGCCAGCACCAGCCCAGCTGCCCAGGAGGCCCCCGCCAGCACCAGCACCAGCCCAGCTGCCCAGGAGGCCCCCACCAGCACCAGCCCAGCTGCCCAGGAGGCCACCGCCATCAGCCCAGCTGCCCAGGAGGCCACCGCCAGCACCAGCCCTGCTGCCCAGGAGGCCACTGCCAGCCCAGCAGCTGAGTCACTGCAAAGGAGCCCGCCGTCTCAAGCACCGCTGAACAGGGCACCGCCGTCTCAAGCACCGCTAAACAGGGCACTGCCGTCTCAAGCACCACTGAACTGGGCACCGCCGTCTCAAGCACCGCTGAACGGGGCACCGCCGCCTCAAGCACAGCTGAACAGGGCACCGCCGTCTCAAGCACCGCTGAACAGGGCACCGCCGTCTCAAGCACCGCTGAACTGGGCACTGCCGTCTCAAGCAACGCTGGCCCATGAGCGCCAAGAGCACTGACGCTTATGAGTCCGTCACGGGCAGGATGAAGCACTCTGGGCACCATGCCCCCTCCAGAACCAGTGGAGAGATCCATCCACTACCTCTGTCCTTACCAGGATGAAGCACTCTGGGTACAATGCCCTCTCCAGAACCAGTGGAGAGATCCATCCACTACCTCTGTCCTTATCAGGATGAAGCACTCTGGGCACAATGCCCCCTCCAGAACCAGTGGAGAGATCCATCCACTACCTCTGTTCTTAGCAGGAAGAAGCACTCTGGGCACCATGCCCCCTCCAGAACCAGTGGAGAGATCCATCCACTACCTCTGTCCTTAGCAGGATGAAGCACTCTGGCACCATGCCCCCTTCAGAACCAGTGGAGAGATCCATCCACTACCTCTGTCCTTAGCAGGATGAAGCACTCTGGGCACCATGCCCCCTTCAGAACCAGTGGAGACTGTTATCCACTTGAGAGACTGTGCTTTGCACTCCCCAGGATGGAACAGTGGGCAACCCACCCACTGTAGAGACTTGAGAGACTGTGGCTTTGCACTCCCCAGGATAGAACAGTGGGCAACTCACCCACTGTAGAGACTTGAGAGACTGTGGCTCTGCACTCCCCAGGATTGAACAGTGGGCAACCCACCCACTTGTGAGACTTGAGAGACTGTGGCTTTGCACTCCCCAGGATTGAACAGTGGGCAACCTACCCACTGTATAGACTTGAGAGACTGTGGCTTTGTACTCCCCAGGATTGAACAGTGGGCAACCCACCCACTGTAAAGACTTGAGAGAATGGCTTTGCACCGCCCAGGATTGAACAGTAGGCAACCCACCCACTGTAGAGACTTGAGAGACTGTGGCTTTGCACTCCCCAGGATTGAACAGTGGGCATGTGGCCCCCTCGTGGATTTGGCATTGTGCACTCAAGCGGCTGAGGTGCCCCCCCTTTCCCTCCCCCTGAGGTGCCTGTTTTGTTGCTCTCTGATGCCCCTGCAGTGTTCTCTCCGTCATGGTCGGGGATCTTGTGTGGGCCTGACCCATACCGTGTGGGCCCAGTGTTCCACGGACTTAATTGGAGCGCTACCTGGACTACTATGCTTGGTGTATATTTTATTATTAATGTGTATATATATATTTTTGCCTACTTGCTTTTAATATATTACAATGGTTACACTCATTTCCTTTGGTCTTTGCATTCTTCCGGGGGGGTTGGCGGTGTAACTGTGATGTATCAATATGTATTAGTGTGTGTGTTGTAGTGGGTGAGGGTGGGGGTGGGGGTGTTGCGTGTGTGTGTCCCTGTTTTTTCCCTCCCCCCTCCCCTGTGTCGTAGGTGCAGAACTCTCCGTGTTCTTTGCCCGCCGGCGTTCATGCTCCTGGTAGAGGAGCAGGAAGACTATCGCAGGGAGAATTTGGAGTTCCGGATCCATGGTGTCCTCGTTCCTCGTGGGGTGTGTAGAGGTGAGCATTTTCCCTTCGGAATCCTGTTTCCGCCGTCTTTTTATCCTTGGTGAATCTGCCCCGGAAAAGGTGGCGGATTGGTATGTTGTGATACTGTGGGCGGTACTTTGCCTCCCGCCTGTCTGTTGGCGGTGACAGCCGCACTGTTTGTTTGTACCGCCGTGGCGGTCGGAGTGTGAAAGTGGCTGTGTTTGTTGGCGGTTTCCGCCACGGTCATAATTGCAAAATTTTTACCCGCGGCATGTTGCTGGTCTTACCGCCGCTTTAACACTGACCGCCAGGGTTGTAATGACCACCTGAGTGCCATGTTTATCAAGCTGTCATGCAGTGCAGCAAGCCACCTTGCTGTGCTGTGCTGTGCTGAGGGAAAGGACAGGAATGCACCATATTTAAAATTACAGGGTACATTCCTGTCCTTTCCTTGTGCTGGTGCACTTTTGGCTGCCTAGTGCCAGTGCAGGCACCCTTGCACCATGGGACACCTTCCTCCACAAAAACAATCCTCAGAGGCATTCTCCTCTTTCTGTGTGTGCTGCAGAAAACATAGAAAGAGGACAAATTAAAAGAAATAAGGTATTTCTCTTCATTGTGCCTCCCCTGGAGAGGCTTAGCATTTTGACACAGTCCCAGCTTAATCAGTAATGGTAAATCTGGGAATACACCAAAATCCACGGTTGGATGTGTGGGAACACCCACGCTCCACTCATGGAATGCCTTCCTGGGGCAGAGTAACACAATGCAGCGATTTGCAATGCATTGCGTTACTCCAGATTCATGAAGACACTAAGGGCCATGCAAGGTGGATTGGTGTGGGTTGATGAATCTTACTTTAGTGCTGTGTTGCCCTTGTGCCCCCTTGCATGACACAAGGGTGACACAACACATTGATAAATATGCCCAAGAGTTTCTTCACATCTATTACTAGGCTGTACGCCCCTGATGATTTCAACATCACAAACATGATAAATTCAAGCCTTACCCTCCTCATAGCCAGAACTGGATAAACCATTTCCTTCTGAACCAAAATCCTAATGCTATTTTTCAAACACCTGTTCTTTTTGAGGATCCTTGGACCATGGATTGTAAGGAATAATTGCAGGTTGAATATTTGAAGGAATATCATTATAATACCACCTCTACAACCCGTTTGTCTAAAACTGATGCATGACTTTAGAACTTTACAACGCATGCCATTACCAAGCATGCCCTTATCACTCATGTAATAATGTACAATGTAAAGGTCACACACACACACATATATATATAAAACATATCTATATATCTATATATATATATGTATATAGATATACACATATATATAAAACATATATGTTTATATATATATATATTTTTTTTTTTTTACCTAGTGGCGGTTGGCAGTTATAGTTAGGACCTATTTTCTATAGGAAAAGCATTTATTTACTTGACTATGGCCCTCATTACGACCCTGGCAGTCGGCGGTGATTTGGGGAAAGGCACTGCCAGCAGGCTGGAGATACCTTTCTCCAAATTATGACATTGGCGGTTGGGCCCAAGCCAAACCGTCAATGTACCAATCCCTCCGCCAGGGTGGTAACGGCCGCCTGGCTGGAGACTTTGGTCTCCAGCCAGGCGGCCGTCACAATCCCACCCTCTGGATTATGACCCCACATACCACCATGGTTTTCATGGCGTTCATAACACCATGAAAACCATGGCGGTAGGCACTATCAGTGCCAGGGAAATAATTCCCTGGCACTGATAGGGGTCTCTCCTGCCCCCTCCCCTTTCCCCACCCTCTCCCTCCCTCTCCTTCTCCCCCACATTTTCACATCCACATGTGCACACACATACACACATACACACAATCATAAACACATACATTCACACAAACCGCACACACACCAACATACTCTGCCGCACACATGCATTCACAACACACAACATACACGTACACTCACACTCACATTCAAGCATTCACGCACTCATTCAACGCGACTCACACATGCATGCACGCAGTCCTGTACAGACACCCACACAACACCCCTCCACACACACACAACACCCCCCACCCTCCTCGCCTGTCGGAGCACCCGACTTACCTGCGTGCAAGGGGTCCTCCGGCTGGAGACGGGACGCAGAGCAGCTGTCAGCAGCAGCGTCCGCCAGTTAAACACCACCATGCGGTATCATTACTCATGATACGGTAGGTGGTGTTTTGCTGACATGCCTACTGCTGCAATGACCGTCAGCGGTATTCCACCAGCCTTATGGCAGAATTCTGTCAAGGGTCATAATGCGGGTGGGTGGTTGGTAGCCATGGCGACGATAAGTTGGCGGCTGTCGCCGTGGCGGTAGGCATCAGTTGCCACCAATGTCATAATGAGAGCCTATATCTTTAGTGTCAGTTGACAAATCTTCAAAAACTTTCCCAAACAAATTTGCCGCTCATGTAAGCTGCTGTATGGAAAGTTTCAAAGTGATTCGTCAAGCAGGGGGTGAGAAAAAGGGAGGGTCCCAAAACACTTTTCCCCATTCAAATTTTTCATAGGGATTTTGAACAGCAATAGCGCCTGAGCCTCTACACAGAATTACACCAAATTTGGCAGAAAGCGACTTTTTTGTTATTTGGTGAAAATCCATTCAGTAGTTTTAGAGAAATAAAAGAAAATCCTAATTTGTATATATGGGCATGCAAAGGCTTCCCAAACCCTCATGATCTTGTGCTGCAATCTGATTGGCTGCCAACACTTCAACGGCTTCAGTTGAGTCCCAGAAAAATATTTACAAAAATAAAAGGGGCCAGGGAAGGTATACCCTGACCCCTTAGTTCTGTTGCAGTGGTCCCACCCAGAGCTAAAAAGCATTTTTTTAAATTTTCACAGTGAGTCACGGTGGATCAGCAGACCCAGCGCCTGTTATGTCCACCCCCGGGTGCTTTAGCTTGATGGGAGCTGACAGATCGTGCCCTAAGGTAACCATAACTCGTGCCCTCGCCATGCATGCTATTAGCCCACAAATTACTGCACTCTTGACATCTTTGATAACATTGATAATATCAAGGTAATATTTGCAGTAATATTTTTGATGAAAAAATTGTGTACGGCAGGGAAGTTATCAGTTATTGCTTTTACTCAATTGCAATGTCTCTTAAGTGAGTATTTATACCCGAGTGGTCCTGGGCTGATTAGTACTTTCATTGCAAGTCAGAGCCCTCCAATCTATGTCACTATGCACTTTCGCCGACCATCCTGAACCCTTTTGTCGTGCGTCCTGTTACCCAAATTTCTCATCAATACCTGAAAGCGCAGGTCTAAGTGACTAACGCCAATCCATGTCATCATGTCCTGAATAATCAGCAGGTACACCAGTACTTTTCGGGCTGCGGCAGTTCTGGCAGTTCTAATTAAAGAATTCGACAAAAGCCACTGGAACTGCCAAACACTTTAATAATAGGTGTCTCCTTCGTGCAAGTGGCTTGCATGTAATAATATTCCAAACAAATGGCTCCACACAAAAATAAGATGGAGCACGCTATAGGTTCAAAGCCAGACAGATTAATTTTGCAAGCATGACACATTTTGGCTTGAATATATATATTCACTGAAAAAATTAAAGGTTACAGATGCACAGTTGTCTCATCAATAATTGTTTTAGAAATGTTGCAGTGAAAATGTAAAAGATGGCATAAAAAATGTCATCAGTTATTCTAATATGTGGAGTAATTATAGAATTATATATATAACTATAACGTCCTTGTAACCTTTGGTTTTTCCAGTGAATTTCTATTTTTTTTACGTATAGTAATTTTCAGCCTTTAGCTGTGCATGGCAGCAGTTGGCCACAGGTCCTGGTCTGCTGCTAGCCCCTGAGGCCAACCCCCTATAAGCACCCAGCCTTGCTCCATGCACAGCTTTTACCTGTGCACAGCAGGGGTTGCCCGTAAGGGCTGGAATGCAGCCAGTCCCTACGGCCAACCCCCCCTAACCACCCACCCCGATGCTGTGCACGGCCCTTTGTGCATGCACATCGGAAGTTAGCCGTGGCCTCTCTGGGTGTGAGAGGCTGTATCTGGGGGGAAGAGTGGCTGTCATAGTCTGTCTAGGTGTGAGAGTGCATACATCGATGTTTTAGTGGGTGCGTAAGTATGTCCGCAGATCTCTCAGTGGGTGCATCAGGGTGTCAGTGGGTCTGTGAGTGGGTGTGTGACAGTCTGATTGGATGTGTGAGTGGGTGATTAACTGTCTGAGTGGGTGCATGAGGGTCTGACTGCGGCTGTGGGTGAGTGCATGAATCTGAGTGGGTCTGTGAGTGTGTGTGTGTGTGTCTGAATGAGGCTGTGAGTGGATGCATGAGTGTCTGAGTGGGTCCGTGAGTGGGTGTGTAAGTGTCTGAGTGAGTGTGGATGGGAGAATTGATTGAAAGAGAGACAGAGCGAAAGAAAGTGAGAGGGAGAAATAGTTTTTAGGCTTTCATGTCTAATATACTTAGAAAGAGCTATTTGTCTCTAATTTTAAATAAAAAATTTAGTTTTAAAAAAAATTGAAATGAGTCTAGCTGTTCTCAAACTGCCAAAGCTCAGTGTGAAGGTTTGTGGCCTTTACACTGAGCAATAGTGATTTTTTCATTTAGTTTTTTTTTCGCTGTTTATGGTCTCTATTTATTTATTTATTTATTTATTAATTATGTATTTATTTTTATTTTTTGCTTGATAAAAATGCCCATACAGGCTACCTGGCACCGCAGGGGTACTATTGCTTCAGGAAGCAGGGAGCTGCTTTGATAGCAGCTCCCTGCTTGCTGAAGCATTTCATGTCTGTCACCTATGCATTTTTTTAAATTTTACGATGGATCCGTGGAACCACCGTGACTCCGCTCATAACATTAAAAAAAAAGCTTTTTACCCTGGGAGGTTGTTCGTACCCTGGCCCCTTTTCTTTATTTTTTAACTTTTTTTCTGGTACTCAGCTTCAGCCGAGTCCTAACATGGCTGACAACATTTCAATGGCTTCTGTTGTTGAAGTGTTTTCAGCCAATCAGATCTCAGCACGAGATAAGGAGGGGTTGTGAATCCTTCACCTCCCAAGATATATATATATTTGGATTTTCTTTAATTTCTCTACAACTAGTGAATGGAAATACACCAAAACAAAAAAAGGTCTCCGCTATATATATATATATATATATATATGTATATATATATATAGAGATAGATAGATAGATAGATAGATAGATAGATAGATAGATAGATAGATAGATAGATAGATAGATAGATAGATAGATAGATAGATAGACATTACCTAGTGTCGGTCGCCACTAGGTAGTTACTGTTAGGACCTAGTTTCTATATAAAATCTTTTTTTGTTTTGCTAATTACTTTGACACAGTTTGATAAATCTTCACAAAATTGTCCAAGAAAATACAACACTCACTCAGTGTCTGTCTGGAAAGTTTCTGGGTGATCCACTAAGCAGGGGCCAAGAAAAAGGGGGGGAGGGGATCCAAAAACGCTTTTTCCCTGTTCATTTTCCATAGGGATTTTGAACAGCTATAGTGCAGAAACCAGCAGCTATGAAGAATAGGGGCATTCCCTTGCTAAAAGCAGGGCTGGTTAATGATATGCCAGAAGGCAGAGCAGTTTTTTGTGGTGTTTGCTTGTACCAGTTCCTCCCAAGCTGTATCCCTCCTCTTCAATACCTCCTTATATACGTGCTGACAAGTGGCTACTTGTTTGCTCTCTCTGGGAGTTATTTTAAGGGTATGTTTTAAATTGCCTAAAGCTTTATAGCTGCTGGGATTGAACCATTTAGGCGCAGTTGGAGATGGTTTTTGTGACTGCAAAATGTAAACGTTCAGCAGTCCTATTCAAGATACAATCAAAGGCAGGTAAAAGGCAGGTCTGAGGTGTTAAGGTCGAGACAAGCTGAGATTTCTTGGGTGCAGTTAGGAAATAAGGTGTGCTTAAAATGCTCTGGTTCCACCGTGGCCCATTTTAAACGTTTACTCTGCTTATGTGGAGAGGGCCAACAGGGGCCCTTATTAATCTACCAGAATACGCATGTAGCCCCCGCAGGGCTAAGGCTAATGGGTTATGGTTACTAAACACACTATGGTAAAAACAAGATTAAAATCATTTAGCAACATGTTGAGGTCAGTCCCCTCTTTAGAATATTCCAGGTGTAACCATAATATTTGCAAACACCTCTGGGTGTTACTTAGGTCCTTTATCGGGCTTTCACTTAAGTGTGTATTAAAATCCAAACCCAAATGAGGGCCTGTGAGCATGATTTTGCGTTATAAAAATTAAACAAATAATAAACAGAAGAACCTGAAAGTGTTTTTTTAAGAGCTTGTAGTGGTGGTGCTCCTGAATGTAATTTATTAATTTGCCCATTAATCTCCAAAACAAAAAAAATAATCATGCCACTCTTTGCCCTGCCATAAGCAGAATGAATTGCTGCGTTAACAAATGTTTTATAACCCTCCAAAAAAAGAGAAGCCATTGTCTCCCAGGATTCCTGTAAGAAAATCAGGTGGAATCCCTTGATGCAACTTAGCCAATTTGGGTCTGTGAATTTGGAGGCTAGTCCTGCTATATTCTAGTTTAGCAACTTAAGACAGTTACAAATGGCTGTGGGTGGGTCTATTTGCATGCAGGCGAGAGGGCTATCTGGGGTAAGAAGGACTAGGGCTAGCAACAACACTGAAGTCTCAATTCAATCACAGGAATCGAGTCAGCTCAAAGGGGCAAATCTGTAAATGGTCACCACTTGAAAGGAAAGATGCTGCTTACCAAGACAACCATGATTCTGAGGTCCAGCCAGGGTTCATGGTGTAGAGCAGTCTATTTCAGCTTAGAAAACACCTAAACACCTAAGGAAGCACCTGGATAAAAGATGGCATTGCAGGCCTAAGAGAACTTGACACAGCAAGTACCTGCTCCACCACATTGAAGTTAATTACTGCACAGTCTCCACCAAACTTCCTTGCACCCTTAATAATTCTTTCATATGTAACTGAACCTAAGTTTGGATGCGTGCCAATCAAGTGGATCACTTTATTTTTCACCTGAGTGTACGATTCTGATAAGTGACCAGTCAAAAGACACACATATCCAAGGACCACCAGATAGGCAGTTGCTTCTCGAGGGAGATTAATTATGGAGCCAAAATTCAAGCTAAATTGGCAGTCATGTCGGAGCAAAGCCATAATTCATTAAAGAAGCCTATTATATAATCAAATTATACATGTTTACCTATACAGGGATATGTTGTACAATAGTGTTTAAGTATGGTGGTTATGTAGGAAGGAGCCACCTCTTGAGTAGTCTTCAAACATAAGATAGTTATCCGTGGATCTTATGTTTGGGGGTAATTAATTTCATAGTTTGGCTGCTTGAACAGAAAAAGATGTACCACCTATGGAACGGAGGTTCCTTTGTTGAATTTATTTGGTGATTTTTCTAATGAAAAGTGGTCCTGTACCATGTATTGCTTTGTGGGTGATACAAAGCAGCTTGAAGGTGAATCTTCTGGCAAATGGTAAACAATGTAGGACCCTCTAGTTAGCGGAGATATGGACTTGTAGCTTCAGGTGTTGGAGGAGTCTGGCAGCAGAGTTCTGAATTCATTGTAGTTTTTTCATACTTGATAAAGATGATCAGTGGTAGAGGCCAGGTGTGTAATCCAGTTTAGACAGTACAGATGAGATAGTAGCTAGGACCTTGTGTGGAAATCCTAGTTGGGGGAAGATGCTCTGCAGAGTTTTCATAGTAATGAAGCTTGATCTTACTAATTTGTCCATTTAGGCATTCATTGATAACTTGGAGTCCATGTTAATTGCAAAGTTTCCTACTACCTAAGACACTTTAAGAGGTGGACCTAGATCGTGAGGCTAGGTGCAGGGTGGTTCATGGTTTTCCGGTCACCACATGTGACTATTTTAGTTTGGGAAGCATTCAATTTGAAATGTCTCCATGTCATCCACTGATCAAGTACTCTGAGGGAAGTGAATATGTATAAGTTTCCAATGTCTTTGTGGCTTTCCAGTTTAAGAAGTATTTGTGTTCCCAGGGACACCACCAAGGCAAAAAGCATTTTACAAAAATTTTTGCCACAAATCTGTGGCAAAATGTTTTAAAAAACAGTTTAGCTCCTGGATAGGTCAGGTCCTGGACGCATTAGGGATTGAAACAAAAAAGGCTATGGGGGCATTCCTACCCTGTCCTCTTTTCTTTATTTTTTATCTTTTTATTTGGGACTCGGCTGAGTCTGGGCCCCAAAATGGCTGATAACACTTCCTGGTAAACTATTGGTAGCAAATCAGATCTTTGCATGAGATCGGGAGGTTTCACGAAGTGTTCATGCCTCTAGATATACATATTTGGTGTTCTTAAAATATCCCAGAAACTACTGAACAAATTTACAGCAAATAACAAAAAGGGTGCTTTCACGCCTAAGAGCTATGTTCCTGCCAAATTAAGTGTAATTTCATCCAGTGGTTCGGGCTGTAGTTGTGTTCAAAATCCCTGCGCAAAATTGCATGGGAAAAAGCGCATTGGGAAACCCCTTTTTCTTGGCCTCTGTTTGACGATTCACCCCGAAATTTTTAAGACACCAGCTGAAGTGACAGTTGTACTAATTTTGAAAATTTTGTGATAATTTATGAAATGGTGCCAAAGTTATTGGCAAAACAAAAAATGCTTTTCCGATGGAAACTACACCCTAACTGTAACTACCTACTGGTGGCTGCCATTAAGTTAAGTATTTTTATATATATTCATATATATGAAATGAAGCTCTGTGATGGCTCTTAAAAGCTGGCATGTTTAAATGAATCCATAACAACAGTGAAAATAAAAACTGAATGGAAAACCTGTGTGATGCCACATTGAGAAGGAATGGAGAAATTAAATGTATTATAAAAGCTGCACTAAACGTAGATAATAAATGCCAACTGATTGAGCATGGGAGATACAGTTTTGGAGGACGCAGTGACAACCACTCTTTCCCATTAGCTGACTTCAATGGAAGCCTTGAAGCAAGACATAAATCCATAAATGTAAGGTAGAAGAACATGGAAAGAGTGAGGCACCTATTATCATATACTTAAGGCAAGATATGCAACTTATGCTATAATACAGGTTAAAATTGCCACAGAAAGGTTTTTGTATGTAATTGGATTGTGGAAAAACCAATAATATCAAGTCAAAAAAACAACAGCACATTAGACAGCAACAAATTATTCACGACTGACAGGATGATAACTTTAAATGATAGCACTAAAGTAGCCAATGGAAAAAATACAAAAAGAAGATAAATGCTCTTGAAAGACTGGAAAGGATAACATTAAATCAGAGATCATTATCTCACTGAAATGCCCCAAGAAACTTGAAAAGATTAACTGTCCTAATTCACCAAGACATAATTTCTGCATTATTGAAGGAATGGTAACAACTGATGATGAAAACCTCTATAAAGTAAGTAGAGTTATTATAACTACTGCATATTCAAAATTAGTTTTAAAAAAAGTGACCGCATGGAACAAGAGATAGAAAGAGATGGTACTAATCCACAAAAAGAAAAATGTATTAAAGAAAAGAGTGACCGACTAGTGAAACATGAAACTAAGTTAAACATGCAGAACTCAGAAAGATTATTTACAAGGAACAATATATTCCCCTGCTAAAGGACAAGAAGAAATAAAAAAAAATCATAGATAAAGCACCTACCTCACACAATGAGAGAGCTAATAGTTCAGTAGTTTGGTTGTAGATTGTTCAAGGGGGAAAGTACAAATCGAACAACATTAAAACAAACTATTTTTTTTATAGATAAAATGAGGTTCATTTGAATTAAGCCATTCAGAAACTAAAGGACAGTCAGGGGGAAAGGGCAATCAAAACTGAGGAAGAGGAAGAGACGATGATGAGAATGTTATAAAGAAATCAGATAAAGGTAGAAATGTAGATGTGTGGGCTAAATATTTGCACTTAGCAAAAGCTAATAGACAACTCAGTGGTAAACAAAATTATAAGGAACTGAAAGAAAACCCAACAATAATATTAAGGAGATTTTTTGATAGTAAACCGAGACATTAGAATGAAAAAGGACTGATAAGAAGGAATGTGGTCATTTGAAATTATCCTGTGACTCCAACATGGTACCTTTTACATAAAGTGCATAAAAATAAAAAAGAATCCTCCTGATAGGTTAATAGTCGTTGCAATTGGATCAACATTGAGGAAACAGCTATATATGTCAATGATTTCTTGCTTCTATTGGTGAGGAGGTTACCGTCATATAAGAAAGAGATAGAAGATTTGGTAAAACAAAATCATACTTTTCCTTGCAATGATATATTAAATATAAAATGGGTACAACATACATGAATATATCAGAAGTTGCAACATCAATACCAATATGTTGTTGGAAATGCTTTTGAAATGTCTGAATAACAATTAAGTCCTGTTTAGAAAGAGTATATAATAGCCACTAAATGGAAAATCTATGGGTAATTGTTGTGCACTGAGCTACGCCAATCTGGCAATGGGTTGGTGGGAAATGAGGTTGCATGGAATGAAAGGTATAATCAATGTGTTGAAAACATTGTGATATGGCTATATTATAAACAATCGGTTTATTGTCCAAGGTTGAGAAGAAAATTATTTTGAAGAATATTTCAAAGTTCTCAATGAAAATATTAGGAATATTATGAGTTCTGAACAAAGACGATTATATCCAAAACAAAATAATTCAAATATCTCCCTGGAGAAAAGTGATCGCTATGAATACCGTATTACGTGCAAAACACTTCTATCAGAAATCACTCAAATGGAGTATCCCTTATGGGGAATTGCTCAGAATAAAAAGAAACTGAATAATTGAAACAAGTTTTATAAACAGGCAAGAATGTCCATAAAAATACCAGAATGTATTGAAGCAATCTAATCCTTGTCATTTTTGTAACAAGTTGGGTCATTGGAAGTGAGAATGCTGCTTAATAGGAGAAGAAACAACGCTCAAGGTCAGAATTCGGGGTTCAAACAGATGCAGACTAGTACTGCAACTCAGTTACAAAACGTAGCAATGCTGAGAGTGCAGGGTCCTAACATGCCACAAATCGCGGTAATGCATGTCCCTCAAGCCCCCCTGCCTCAGAAGAATATGAATGGTCCTAGGTTTAATACGAACCAAGGTCCAAGATTGAATAAGAATTCTTTCCAAAGTCAGAATTAATTTCCACAATTCCTCATGTTTGATATGTTTGAAAGCTATGGCTCTGACCTGGCACAATAATGGTGCCTGAGATGGGGGGAGGATTGCTTACTTGGCACAGTCTTAGAGGTAAATCAAGGTGGTCCATTCATAGAATGTGAGGTGAATGGCCACCCCGTCATTTCTGACTGAAATTGGTGCTACCTGTTCAACTGTCAGAACAGTGGAATTTACAAACCTACCAATCCCAGGAAAAACAAGTTGTAGAAATTGCCAAGAAACAAGTGACAACCCTTATCACAATGGAAGTTCCAGTTTAAATATTGTCATTTGAAGAGAGACACCAGTTTGTGGTGTGTAACTCCAGCCCCATAAATCTCTTAGGACGTAACCTATTATGTAAATTGATTTGAACCATTTAATGCACACCCACGGGTGTGGAGTTTCAGACCCATGACGAGAATGTTGATTTCAAATTAGCAAGTCAAAAGACAGCCATTGCACTAAACTCTTTGATGACAACTAATGATTTACCTCCAGATCTTAAAGATACAGTGAAGTCTGGGACTTTTCAGGAAAATATATAGGTCTCATAAAAGAAGTTCAGCTTGTCTAAATGAATGTCACATCTAATGCTGAATATCCTAAAATGCCTCAGTACAAGCTGACGCCTGACACAACAGCTAGGATTGTCACAGTGATTGATTCAATGATACAGCAAGACATCCTGAAAAGAATAATGGGTAGTCCATGTAGCTCAACCATTATGGGCCTGTAAAAACTAAGTGGTTGTTAGAAATGAGGTCTCTAGTTAGCAGAGATATACACCCTTGTCCAAGTAGGGACCACAATCCTAGGCTGGGTAAGTCAAACACAATCCAAATTATCCTGTGCCCACCCTCTGGTAGTTTGGCACTGAGCAGTCAGGCTGAAAAGGCAATGTATAAAGTATTTGTGCAATAAATCATGCTATAACACAGTGAAAACACCACAAAAAACATCACACAGGTTTAGAAAAATAGAAGATATTTATCCAAGTAAATTAAGGTCAAAACAATCAACATTTGATCAGCACAAGTTGAAATATAAATTTTACAATGTTGAGAAGAGTCTCAAGTCTTTAAAAATCAACAACTGTCTCTTGTGAGCACAAAGTACCTGGTATGCGTCAGAATTACACACACGGAGACTGCAGAGGAGGAGATGCGTGGAAAAAGGAAGATGTGTGTCGGATTTCCGAATGCGCACAGACGCTGCATTGATTCTTCCCACGCTGCAAGGGCTTTGCGACTATTTCCGGCACGCAGTCCTGGGTACTCACTGTGATGGGGGGTCTTTTGACGCCCAGGGACGATGCGAAATCCTGGGTGCGCAGGACGAAGTCACAGGTGCTGCGTCGATCCGGTGTGGTGATGCTTCGGAGTTGTCGCACAGCAGGCACTGTGTGGATTCCTCTCGCAGGAAGTCTGGCTGCGTCGTTCTGGCTCAGCAATGCATTGATCTGGTAGGGCAGTGCGTCGAAGTTCCAGTCTCAATGCAGGTGCTGTGTCGATCTCCACTCGGGGGGCCGGGCTGCATTGTTCCGGTTCGGCGATGCCATGATTCTTTCACCTCTTGGCAGGCTGTGCATGAATTCCAGGAGTCTGTGCATCAATTGTTGTCGCACTAGGAGTTTCCTTGAAGAGAAGAAGTCTTTTTGGCCATGAGACTTCCGGAACAGGAGGCAAGCTCAATGCAAGCCCTTGCAGAGCAATTCTCAGCAGAGCCAGAGGCCAGCAAGGCAGCAGGGCAACAGCAAGACATCAGTACTTCACAGCAAAGCAGTCCAGGTGAGTTATTTGGGCAGCCAGACAGCTCCTCTTGGCGGGGTACAGGATCTGGTTTAGAGAGTCTGTCCCAGGAAATGTCTGAGTTGGTGGGGTCAGGGACCCGGGTTATGTACCCAAAAGTGCCTTTGAAGTAGGGGAGATATCAAAGAGTGGTTTTGAAGTGCACAAGGTCCCCTTTCAATACGGGTCTATCTGCCAGGGTCCAAGTAGGGGGATTGGCAGTCCTTGGTGTGAGGGCAGGCCACTAGCCTTTGAAATGTTAGTGTCAGGCCCCTCCACCCTTCCAGGCCAGAAAGACCCATTCAGTATGCAGATAAGTGCAGGTGTGACTGAGCATCCTGTGTTTGTGGTTGGCTGCGTGAAATGCAGCAGGGAGCTGTCATCCAGCCCAGCCCAGACGTGGATTGGAGACAGGTTGTAAGGCACAGATGGATCTTAGGGGCAAAGAAATGCTCACTTTCTAAAAGTGCATTTCTAAAATAGTAATATAAAATCCAACATCACCAGTAAGCAGGATTTTGTATTACCATTCTGGCAATACTAAATATGATCTGTTTACCCATTTCAGATCAGAATCTACCACTCAAACAGTGTATGAGGATAACCCATGAAAGGAGCAGGCCTCACAGTATGGATGACTTATATGTAAAAAAGGGGAGTTTAATGTGTGGCAACTAGTTTTAAATGCCAAGTCGAAGTGGCAGTGAAACTGCACACACAGGCCTTGCAATGGCAGGCCTGAGACATGATTAAGGGGCTACTTATGTGGGTGGCACAATCAGTGCTGCAGGCCCACTAGTAGCATTTAATTTACAGGCCTGGGCACATGTAGTCTATTTTACTAGGGACTTACAAGTAAGTTAAATATGCCAATTAGGTATGAGCCAGTGTTACAATGTTTTAGGGAGAGAGAATATGCACTTTAGCACTGATTAGCAGTGGTAAAGTGCACAGTGTCCTAAAGCCAGCAAAAATGATATCAGAAAAAGAGAAGGAGGAGGGCAAACAGTTTGGGGATGACCCTGCAGAGCTGCCATTTCCAACAATGGTAAATACTTGATCATGCAGAACATTAGAAAAAATAATATTGTCATCCCTTGTTGTCCTGTGGTGGCGAATCAAACTGTGACACTGTTTCAAATTCCATGTGAGGCTGTGTGGTTCACTGTGACTGATTTGTGTCATGCTTTCTTCTTTATTCCTTTGCATAAGACAGTCGGGTAACGTTTCGCTTTCCAGTTCCAAACCATGGGGGTCATTACAACATTGGCGGTAAAAGGCGCTTACCGCCGTGCAGAAGACCGCCAATACACCGCCGCGGTAGACCGCCACAGCTATTATGACACACATCCCAGAATCCGCCAAAATTCAGACACCCACACAACACCGCCACACCGAAGGTTAGCGATAAACATGCGGAAACAAATCCTCCACCTCCACGCCAACAGAAACACGCCCATGCTATTACGACCCACGAATCCACGCGGCGGTCTTTCAACCGCGGTAATCCATTGGCGGTACACACCGCCACGCTCAAAATACAGACACATCTACAAAACACCACCACATTGGACAATTTGAAATATACACACCTGATACACATACAAACAACACTCCCACACACCCAATACAATATAAAACACACACCCACATCACCCACAAACCCCTACGACCAAAAATTCTGAAAGAAGGCCAGAGAGACAGCACAGCAATTGACAACCCCATCACACAGAGGCACAGAACACCATCACCCACACAACATGCACGCACAAAACACCACACACCACTACACTCACCATACTCATCAACACATACCCCACCCCACACATCCCCCACACCACCCCATGGCACACCAAAGACACCCCCGCTTCTCCGAGGAGGAGCTCAGGGTCATGGTGGAGGAAATCGTATGGGTAGAGCCACAGCTATTTGGCTCACAGGTACAGCACACATCAATAGCCAGGAAGATGGAGTTATGGCGCAGAATAGTCGACAGGGTCAACGCAGTGGGACAGCACCCAAGAAATAGGGAGGACATCAGGAAGAGGTGGAACGACCTACGAGGGAAGGTGCGTTCCACGGTCTCCAGGCACAACATCACGGTACAGCGGACTGGCGGCAGACCCCCACCTCCTCCCCCACAACTAACAACATGGGAGGAGCAAGTCTTGACCATCCTGCATCCTGGGGGCCTCGGAGGAGTCGGTGGAGGATGGGACACTGGTAAGTCAAATCTTAACTATCATATCCCCCACCCTACCTGCATGCTATCACACACCCCCACCCTCACGCCCTCCCCTATCACTTCAACTCATCACTAATGTACCCATAACACAAACCACCCATCCCAACACCAAGCCCTGCATGACACAACTAAGCATGGTCACCCCTCACCAAAGCATGCTCACTGCACATACCCAGAACACCCCCCCAACCATCATCACACAAGCCCCCACACAGGAATGCTTGCACTGGGGTTCACGCACAGCCACCCATTGCACACCATTACACACACACATGCAGTAATCATGCTCTTATGCCCCTGCAGGGACCCGAAGGACCGTCACCACACCAGAGGGTCCAGACAACACCACTCCACCCCCAGAAGAGGCCCACAGTGACGAGAGCACTTGATGACCAGCCGGGACCATCGTGGGCCTCATGACAGTCGGTTCCCCTTGCACAGGCACAGCCCAACACCGACCTTCCACCCTCTGGTAACACCAGCACAGCACCCACCCAGCGGGCCCAAACCTCCCTACCCAGGACAGGTCAATCAGCGGTGTGTCCACCACTACAGGGCACCCAGGGTAACCCACCACCCCAACAACAACAGGGACCTGGGGCAGTGGTAGTGGGCACACGGTCCAGGGGACGGAGGCACAGGAACATAGGGGAACTGGGAGGGCTGCTGTGCGACAGGGGGCGGACAGGCCAAGGGAACCAACTCTCCACGAGGCCCTGTCCTCCATCATGGGAGCGTACCACCACTCCCAGGAGACGATGGCGACGGTCCTGGACAAGTTGCAGGAGGACCCTGCGCCTGCAGAACGAACTGTATTTGGGGTTCAGAGAAGAGCTCAGAACCATCAGCTCCGCCCTGGGCACCATCGTAGGGGGGCTGAAGGACATACAGCAGACCTTGAGGGACACCGTGGCACTCCAAGGGGCCCCTGACACTAGCCAGGACGATGAACTGCCCACCACCTCCGCCGGCGCTATTGGACAGGACACGGACCAACACACCAGCACCCCACCCCCTGCAGACGGACAACCACCACGCAAGCGGTCTCTGAGATCCAGGAACAGGACAGAGCAAGATGGCAAGACCCCCGCCAGGAAATAAGACCACCCTGATTGTCCTCCCACTGTCCCACTTTGTTACCCTGTCCATATTCGAACTGCCCCAGCTCCACTTCCTATGCCCAGATGGGTAGTGCACCTGTGAGACTAATAGACTGGACTCTGCCATGGACATTCCTCCACCATCACCCATCACCAATTTACAACCCCCCTTCATTTTTTGAGCACTTAAATAAACACCCTTGAAACACAAAACAATCTGGAGTCAGTCTATGATTTTGTACTTTGTATTATCAATGACAGTGTCATAATGGCTGTACCATTGTAAGGCTAACATACCTATGTCACACATCACAAGCCCTTGAAGTATGCAAGCAGTTGACACGTAGGTTACCACACCTGTGAAACCGTAATGGAAGGGTACAAGTCAGTTAACAAATAGTGATTGAAATAGACAAACAGGATAGAGGTAGACGTGCGAAAGTTAATGTAATGTCAAACCAGAAAATGTTCTCACCTGTGTGTCACTGAAAATATTGCTGTATGACTGACTCCCTGTTGTCGTTTTCTTCTTCCTCAGCTTCATCCTCATCACTGTCCACAGGCTCCACAGACTCCACACCTGCTACAACACCGTCATCTGGATCATCCTCCTGCAGAAAAGGCACCTGGCGTCGCAAAGCCAAATTATGGAGCATGGAGCAGGCGATGATGATGTCGCACACCTTCTTCGGTGAGTAGAATAGGGATCCACCTGTCATATGGAGGCACCTGAACCTGTCTTTCAGGAGGCCGAAGGTGCGTTCGATCACCCTCCTAGTCCGCCCATGGGCATCATTGTACCGTTCCTCTGCCCTGGTCCTGGGATTCCTCACTGGGGTCAATAGCCACGAAAGGTTGGGGTAACCAGAGTCCCCCAATAGCCATACCCAGTGCCTCTGGAGTTGACCCATCATATCAGGGATGCTACTATTCCGTAGGATGTAGGCGTCATGCACTGAGCCAGGGAACATAGCATTTACCTGAGAGATGTACTGGTCTGCCAAACAGACCATCTGGACATTCATGGAATGATAACTCTTCCTGTTCCTGTACACCTGTTCACTCCTGTGGGGGGGGACCAGAGCTACATGGGTCCCGTCAATGGCACCTATGACGTTGGGGATATGTCCAAGGGCAAAGAAGTCACCTTTCACTGTAAGCAAATCCTCCACCTGAGGGAAAATGATGTATCTCCTTACGTGTTTCAGCAGGGCAGACAGCACTCTGGACAACACGTTGGAAAACATAGGCTGGGACATCCCTGATGCCATGGCCACTGTAGTCTGAAAAGACCCACTTGCAAGGAAATGGAGCACTGACAGCACCTGCACGTCAGGGGGGATTCCAGTCGGATGGCGGATCGGTGACATCAGGTCTGGCTCCAACTGGGTACATAGTTCCTGGATAGTGGCACGGTCAAACCGGTAGGTGACGATGATATGTCTTTCTTGCATTGTCAACAGGTCCACCAGCGGTCGGTACACCGGAGGATTCCGCCATCTTCTCATATGTCCCAACTGACGTTGCCTACGAAGGACAACAGCGAAGAACCAGTCACTATTCCTCCAGGTATGTACCCACAGTGACACACAAGACTACACCACTCACAAAAGCCTTCCTGTATGTGTGTTGAGTGTAGGCCTAGCTATGTGTGACGCAGTAGTAAATGAAGCCATGTGGGCCACTGAAATGGCGGCTGCCTGACCTCTAAACTGGGACAATGGGATTGTGGGGTAACTGCGCTGGCGTTGCACACCATTGCAGTAGGCGGTCGTAGACCGCGGCGCAATGCTGCATTGGTTAACAGTGGACCCTATGGGTCCCAGGAGCCAATAAACAGGTGCGCCGGCGGTGATGATGCGCACTGCCGCGGACGTCACCGCCGCGGACGTCACCGCCATTTTCTATCTCTTCAATCACTAGATACCTGACCTTCGACAGGAGAGGACCTACACTGCTGGTGCTGCTGTGACCTCGGTCTGGAAGCGACGATGGCTGCTGCGTCTGGGGAAAGGGCCCCTGCCTTCACTGCAAAGGAGTTGGAGAAACTTGTGGATGGGGTCCTCCCCCAGTACACGCTACTCTACGGTCCTCCAGACCAACAGGTTAGTACACAGGGAGCACGTTGTATGGGCTAGGCCTGGGTGGAGAGGGCTGGGTGGAAGAGGGAAGTGGGCAGAGTTGATTGAACATTAATGCATGGGAAAGAATGGGCCACATGTCCAGAGTAGGGAGGGGGGCCACTCACAACGACGGTGCACTTGGTAATGACTGTTCCTCTTCCCTTGTGCATGTCATGTAGGTCAGCGCCCACCAGAAGAGGGACATCTGGCGTGCCATCGCCAAGGAGGACCGGACCCTGGGGGCCCACCAGAGATGGGGCACCCACTGCCGGAAGAGATGGGAGGACATTCACCGCTGCAGCAAGAAGACGGCGGAGGCTCAGCTGGGGATGGCCTCCCAACGTGGGAGGGGTGCCCGTCGCACCATGACCCCCCTGATTTTCCGGATCCTTGCGGTGGCCTACCCGGAGTTGGATGGGCGCTTGAGGACATCACAGCAGACACAAGGGGGTGAGTACAACCTCATTCTGCGGACTTTGCGTGCAGTGGAGGGGTCTGGGTGGGGGAGGTGGGCTGTGTGTGTCCCTAGGCCAGGGCGAGTTAGGTAGGCAAGGCCCCTCCGTAATGTAGGCCATGTGGCACTCAACCCCACCTCAGCAGAGTGCCAAGTCGAGGTATATTTGCCCCTGTGGCATCCATGTGTGCAGATGTCCACCATTGCCATGTAGGCCATAACCCAGAAATTGCTTGTGCAGAGTGCAGGAGCACGGCGTAATGCAGGGGGCTGCTGCGTCTGTCTTGTCCGCCAACGGTAGCGGAATACCATGCACTAAAACTCTCTTTCTTCTGTCTCCACCCCTTTTCCTGCTCTCCCTGTCCTTTTGTACATCAGCATCAACAGGTGGAGGTACAGTGGCACCGGAGCACGAGGGAGCTGCACACCACGGACTCTGAATGCACCAGTGGGACGGAGGGCGAGGGGAGCTTCACGTCGGCCACCGGATCACCAACCAGCGACACGGACTCGTCCGCCGATGGGAGCTCCCCTGTGGTGGCGGCACCATCTGTGCGCACCACTTCTACAGGTACAGCCGCCACCTCCCCTACCAGCACCACCCTCCCAGCAGCCTCTCAGCGTTCGCCCCGTGCCCGCTCACCCAGGAGGGTGGGCATCACCTTCGCCCCAGGCACCTCAGGCCCTGCCCCAGTCACCCCTGGCCATTGACCTCCTCAGGTCACTCACTGTTGGGCAGTCTACCATTGTGAATGCCATCCAGGCTGTAGAACGAGAGTTACAACACAGTAATGCATTCCTGGAGGGCATTCATTCTGGTCAGTCTGTCCTTCAGCGAATCCTGCAATCTCTGGCCTCAGCACTGATGGCAGCCATTGTCCCTGTGTCGAGCCTCCCCCCTCCAACTTCCTCCACCCAGACCCAATCCCCTGTACTCCAGCCCATCCCAAGCACACCTACAGACCAGCATGCACACAAGTCAACACCCAAAAGTAGCTCAAGCAAACATAGGCACCACACATCCCACAGGCACTCACACAAGCATCACACCCATACAGACACAGCAACATCCCCTGTCTCCACTGTGTCCCCCTCCTCCTCTTCTCCCTCCTCCCTCCCAGTCTCGTCTACACACACACCTGCATGCACCACATCTACAGGCACCAGGAATCGCACCAGGACACCCAGCACCACAAGCCACTCACCTGCACTCACCACCTCCACTGCCATTTACACGTCCCCTGTGTCCTCTCCCAGTGTGTCTGTGACGCCCCCTCCCAAAGTACACAAACGCCGGCAATCACTCACCCAACATCCATCCACCTCACAACAGCCTCCTGTACCTGCACCTGCACCCAAAACAGCTAAAGTAACACCTCCTACAACCACCTCCTCTTCCTCCACTCCCAGACCCCCTCCAGCTACCCATCCCAGTGTTCGTCAGAAACTGTCCCTGTGTAAAATTTACCTTTTTGCCCCCAATTTCCCCTCCAATTCATCAGTCCCGTCGTAGCGCCTCAGCCAAAAAGCCTCCAATACCAGTGGTGCGTATTCAGGGATTGTGGAGTGCACCGGCCACTAGGGCAGGCAGTATGACCCAGAGCCAAGGCACTGGCAGCCCACCCCCTGTAAAGGCTCTAAAATTGGAGAGTGGACGACGAGACCGTGTTAAGACTCCTGGTGGGACAATAACTGACCTGGGTTCGAAGGGGATTGGAGAGTCAGCTGTGACCCCACCAAAGGTGGAGAAGGTCCAGAGGAAGTCTTGCCAGCCTGTTGTGAGTGTCACGGCGGAGAAGTGCGCCATCATTTCCAGCGGTCCAGACACAACCGCCAGCACCGTCGTCACTGGTCCAGAGACCACCGCCAGAGTCACAGCCCAGGAGGGCCCAAGTATCGTCACTGGTCCAGAGACCACCGCCAGAGTCACAGCCCAGGAGGACCCAAGTATCGTCACTGGTCCAGAGACCACCGCCAGAGTCACAGCCCAGGAGGGCCCAAGTATCGTCACTGATCCGAGACCACCGCCAGAGTAACAGCCCAGGAGGGCCCAAGTATCGTCACTGGTCCAGAGACCACCGCCAGAGTCACAGCCCAGGAGGGCCCAAGTATCGTCACTGGTCCAGAGACTACCGCCAGAGTAACAGCCCAGGAGGGCCCAAGTATTGTCACTGGTCCAGAGACCACCGCCAGAGTCACAGCCCAGGAGGGCCCAAGTATCGTCACTGGTCCTGAGTCCACCGCCGGAGTCACAGCCCAGGAGGGCCCCGGCGGCCACAGCCCCGCTGGGCAATGATGGAACGTCATGCCACACACCAATGCCCAGTGTAGAGATCGTCAGGCCACACACCAATGCCCAGTGTAGGGAACGTCATGCCACACACCAATGTCTGTATCAGAACCGCCATGGCAAAGCACCGCTGAACAGGGCAAAGACCGCCATGGTGAAGACCGCTGAACAGGGCAAAGACCGCCATGGTGAAGACCGCTGAACAGGGCAAAGACCGCCATGGTGAAGACCGCTGAACAGGGCAAAGACCGCCATGGCAAAGCACCGCTGAACAGGGCAAAGACCGCCATAGTGAAGACCGCTGAACAGGGCAAAGACCGCCATGGCAAAGCACCGCTGAACAGTCCAGCACCGCCATGGCAAAGCACCGCTGAACAGGGCAAAGACCGCCATGGCAAAGCACCACTGAACAGTCCAGCACCGCCATGGCAAAGCACCGCTGAACAGGGCAAAGACCGCCATGGTGAAGAACGCTGAACAGGGCAAAGACCGCCATGGCAAAGCACCGCTGAACAGGGCAAAGACCGCCATGGTGAAGACCGCTGAACAGGGCAAAGACCGCCATGGTGAAGACCGCTGAACAGGGCAAAGACCGCCATGGCAAAGCACCGCTGAACAGGGCAAAGACCGCCATGGTGAAGACCGCTGAACAGGGCAAGCACCGTGTAGGAATGAATGGACCGCCACATCAGGCATCCTTATCCCATGTGCAGCTGGGACAGTGACAGGACATGAACTTTCACATGAAGACTCATCCAGTATGGGCACCAGTCCCACCCAGTACCAGTAGAGAACTGCATCTACTTGAGAGACTGTAGCTTTGCACTCCCCAGGATGGCACAGTGGGCAACCCACCCACTGTATAGACTTGAGAGACTGTGGCTTTGCACTCCCCAGGATGGCCCAGTGGGCAACCCACCCACTGTAGAGACTTGAGAGACTGTGGCTTTGCACTCCCCAGGATGGCCCAGTGGGCAACCCACCCACTGTAGAGACTTGAGAGACTGTGGCTTTGCACTCCCCAGGATGGCCCAGTGGGCAACCCACCCACTGTATAGACTTGAGAGACTGTGGCTTTGCACTCCCCAGGATGGCACAGTGGGCAAACCACCCACTGTAGAGACTTGAGAGACTGTGGCTTTGCACTCCCCAGGATACATCAATGGGCATGGTGCGTCGTGGATCTGGCTTCGCATTCATCTGGCTGAGGTGCCCCCCCTTCCCTTCCCCATGAGGTGCCTGTAGTATTTCCATCTGATGCCCCGGCAGTGTTCTCTCCGATTGTGGTCAGGTGTCGTTTGTGGGCCTCGCCCATGCATTTTTGGACTGTTGGTGCACGGACATTGTTGTGTACATATCTGCACTACTTCTCTTATTGTATATAATTATGAGTGATTTTTTAATATATATCTGTATATTTTTGTATGACATGTATATTGGCACATTATAATGTTGGACTGAATTTCGCATTGTCTTTTCATTCTTCCGGGG
Organism: Pleurodeles waltl; assembly: GCF_031143425.1. Lineage (NCBI taxonomy): Eukaryota > Metazoa > Chordata > Amphibia > Caudata > Salamandridae > Pleurodeles > Pleurodeles waltl. The sequence continues at coordinate 244,565,536 of NC_090436.1, forward strand.
GGATTGTGGGTTGTTACTGTTATTTTTGTGAATGCATTGGTGTGTATGTTGTGATATGCGAGGGTGGGGGTGGGGGTGTTTGGTGAGTGTCCCCCTAACTTTTGCCTCCCCCTTCCCCCGTGTCGTAGGTGCAGTACTCACCGGTGTCTTCTGCGCCTACGTAGCTGTTGTTCGTAGAGGAGCAGAAAGACAAGGGCAGGGAGTATTTGTAATTCCTGGTCCATAGAGTTGTCGTCCCTCGTGGGATGTGTTCAGGTGAGCGTTTTCCCATAGCAAGAGCTGTTTCCGCTGTGTTTTTATCCATGGTGAATCCGCACCGGAAAAGGTGGCGGATTGGCGGGTTGTAATAGTGTGGGCGGTACATTGTCTTCCGCCTGTCTGTTGGCGGTAACCGCCGCGCTGCTTGTCTGTACCACTGTGGCGGTCGGAGTGTTAAAGTGGCTGTCTTTGTTGGCGGTTTCCGCCAGGGTCTTAATTGCCTTTTTTTGTCTGCCGGCCTGTTTGCGGTATTTCCGCAGCTTTAAGCCCATCCGCCAGGGTTATAATGACCACCCATGTATTGGCTTGGGGCCGAGCCTCACCAGGGTACACAGAGAGGCCTCCCATTTACAATCAGAACCTCAAGAAGAGTCTTGAGTCATTGATGATGCCCTGTAACTCTGTCGTGGTTCAGTATATCAAAGACATGTTCGTAGCATCAGATACTCAAAAAGCCTGTTAGCGAAACACAGTTGCGTTACTAAACCACTTGGCTGAGAATAGGCATAAAGGCCCTGATTTATACTTTTTGACACAAACCTGTGTTGGCGCAGGTTTGCGCCAAAAAGTTTCCCGCCAGCTAGTGCTGTTCCTGGACGCCAGCCGGGCACCATATTTAAGGAATGACGCTAGCCGGTGGTAAGGCCCGGTTAGTGTCAAAATAAATGATGCTAACCGGGTGGGGGAGACGTAGGGGAAACAGGAGGTTGTGCATCAAAGAATGGAGCTAGTCAGGATAGAGTCAGAAAAATGAGAAAGAGGAAGGCAAACAGTTTGAGGATGACCCTGCAGAAATGCCATTCCCAACAGTGGTAATTACTTGATCATGCAGAAGATTAGGAAAATTAATATTGTCATCCCTTGTTGTCCTGTGGTGCCGAATCAAACTGTGATACTGTTTCAAATTCCATGTGAGGCTGAGTGGTTCACTGTGATTGATTTGTGTCATGCTTTCTTCTTTATACCTTTGCATAAGACAGTCGGGTAACTTTTTGCTTTCCAGTTCCAAAACATGTTTTGGCTTGGGGCCGAGCCTCACCAGGGTACACAGAGAGGCCTCCCATTTATAATCAGAACCTCAAGAAGAGTCTTAAGTCTTTGGTGATGCCCTGTAACTCTGTTGTGGTTCAGTATATCAAAGACATGTTAGTGGCATCGGATACTCAAAAAGCCTGTTGGCGAAACACCGTCACGTTACTAAACCACTTGGCTGAGAATAGACATAAAGGCCCTGATTTATACTTTTTGACACAAACCTGTGTTGGTGCAGGTTTGTGTAAAAAAGTTTCCCGCCAGCTAGTGCCGTTTCTGGACGCCAGCCAGGTGTCATATTTAAGGAATGACGCTAGCCGGCAGTAAGGCCCGGTTAGTGTCAAAATGAATGATGCTAACCGGATGGGGGAGACGTAGGGGAAACAGGAGGTTGTGCATCAAAGAATGGCGCTAGTCAGGTTAGAGTCAGAAAAATTACTCTAACCTGACTAACGTCATTTTTTGAATCACAACCTCCCATGGACATGACACCTGTCCAAACTAAGACAGGAGTCATGCCCCCCCGCCCAATGGTCATGGCCAGGGGACTTATGTCCCCTGGGCATGGCCATTGGGCACTGTGCCTTGTAGGGGGGCCCAAGTTAGGCCCCCCCTATGGCACTTTGAAAAAAATAAATTAAAATGTACCTGGACTTACCTGGGATGGGGCCCCCCATCCTAAGGTGTCCTCCATGTGGGGATGGGGTGGATGGGGGTGTCCCTGGGGGCAGGGAAGGGCACCTGTGGGCTGCTTCCTTGGTCTCTGACCATGGAAATGAGCCCCCAGGTCCCCTAATGCCTGCCCTGACCCAGGCGTTAAATATTGGCACTAAGCAGGCTTAGCACCATTTATTATTATTTCAGGCCCTTCTCCTCCCCTGAATGATTTTTGCACAGGAGGATAAATAAGGCGCAAAGGCCTTAGAGTAATTTTTTGCCTGGAAATGCCTACCTTGCATCTCATTGGTGCAAGGTTGTTTTCTGCAGGCAAAAAATGACGTTAACTCCAATATTTTGACGCTAGATGGGTCTAGCGTCAATATATACATGTGGAGTTGCGTTTGCCCTGGATTTGCGTAAAAACAATGACACAAATCTGGAGCAAACAGAGTATAAATATGCCCCAAAGTGTCCCTAGGCAAGTTACAGTACTGTCAAAGAGAAGTCTTGTGTCTAGGACATAACATTGAGAAGAGAGCGAAGAAGGTGTCATAAGACAGAATCTCTGTGATTCTGAAAATGAATCTATTCATGACCCAAAAATAAGTCAGGATGTTGCTGGGAATGGTGGGCTACTGCCGACAGTGCATACCCAACTTTTCCCTAGTGGCCAAGCATCTACTGAGGCTGACGCACCAGGATGTGTCTGAACAGATACCATGGGACAATGACTGTTTGGTTGCATTCCTAATGGCAAGATAATTTCTCTGTCGTGCCATGGCACTGGGAATGCCTGATTACAATAAGCCTTCACACTTTTCTGCAGTGAGAGGGAGAGGTGCTCTCTCTCAGTACATTGGGGGACACGTAGACCTGTGGCTTGTTTTTCTGCTACTCTTGATCCTATAGGCACTGGACTACCCAGTTTGTTCACAGCTGTAGCAGCAGTAGGTGTTAGCATTGAAAGATGTGAGTGTCTAGGTATTCTTCTCAAGCAGGAATGAACAACAACGTTCAGTCTTTGCCCTCTTTCACACGCAATAGCAGCAACTGCAGGATAGCCCAACAAAGCACAGTCACAGTCAGGGGCAGCTCTTCTCCTCAGATCTTCAGCTCTTCTCCTTGGCAGAGGTTCCTTTTGATTCCAGAAGTGATCTAACTTTCTGGGGTTTTGGGTGCCCTTCTTATACCACTTTCTGCCTTTGAAGTAGGCCTACTTCAAAAGGAAGTCTCTGTTGTTTTCAAGATCCTGCCTTGCCCAGGCCAGGCCCCAGACACACACCAGGGGGTGGGAGACTCCATTGTGTGAGGGCAGGCACAGCCCTTCCAGGTGTGAGTGACCACTCCACCCCTCCCTCTGAGCACAGATGGCTCATTAGGATATGCAGGCTACACCCTAGCTCCCTTTGTGTCACTGTCTAGACGAGAGGTGAAAACAGCCCAAATGTCAAACTGACCCAGAGAGGGAATCCACAAACAAGCAGAGTCACAGAATGTTTTAATCAAGAAAAGGCCTATTTTATAAAAGTGGCATTTTCAAACACAATCTAAAAACAAACTTTACTCAAAGATTTATTTTGAAATTGTGAGTTCAGAGACCCTAAACTTCTATATTTCCATGTGCTCCCAAAGGGAATCTATGCTTTAATAATATTTAAAGGCAGCCCCCATGTTACCCTATGAGAGAGATAGGCCTTGCAGCAGTGAAAAACAAATTTGGCAGTATTTCACTGTTAGGACATGTAAAACACATAAATACATGTTCCACCTTTTACATACACTGCACCCTGTCCATGGGGCTACCTAGAGCCTACCTTATGGGTGCCTTACATGTATAAAAAGGGAAGGTTTAGGCCTGGCAAGTGAGTACTCTTGCCAAGTTGAATTGGCAGTTTAAAACTGCACACACAGACACTGCAGTGGCAGGTCTGAACCATGTTTACAGGGATACTAATTTGGGTGGCACAACCATTTCTGAAGGCCCACTAGTAGCATTTGATTTACAGGCCCTGGGCACCTCTAGTGCACTGTACTAGGGACTTATTAGTAAATCAAATTTGCCAATCATGGAAAGTCAATTACACATACATTTTACATAGGAGCACTTGCACTTTAGCACTGGATAGCAGTGGTAAAGTGACCAGAGTAACAAAAACAGAGTCCAGGATACATCAATAATCTGTGAAACAGAGGTAAAAAGTTAGGAGAGACCACGCCAAGGATGCGGAGTCTTGCACCGTCACTATCCCTTGGCCTCCTTTTTGGCAATGAACTGTTGCAGCTTCTTAGGATCAGTGAAAACCAGGGCGTTCCCGTCCACTATCACCCGGAGCCATGCCGGATAGAGCATATTATATTCCAGTGCCAATTCATACAGTCTCTGCTTACCCTGCAAAAATTGAATTGTTGCCTTGTTTCTTGCATTTGTTGCGTGAAGTCTGGGAAGAGTGATATCATTGTCCCATCATGCTGCAGGGTACTCAGGTCTAGGGCCTTTCAAAACTCTGCTTCTCTGTCCCTATAATTAAGAAACCTCATGATGATGGGGTGCTGAGGGGCACTCAGCACCAGGGGCAGCGCCAACGAGCAGTGTGTTTGCATTGCCACAAATATACTAGAAAAGATCTCACCACCCAGCAGATCAATCAACAGCTGCCCCACATTGTCAACTCAGGCTGATTCTGCTACACCCAGAATGTGGACGTTGTTCCTTTGAAAGCAGGACTCTATCTCCTGAGCCTGCAGCATAAGAAGGAGTCTGTCCACTTTGTTCTAGGCCATTGTCATTGTGCTTTGCTCATCCTCTGCCTCCGACTCCCTCCGCTCCACCTGGTCAAGGTGTTCAGCATGCTTGTCGAGCCTGTCAGACATTCGGTCCATTCGGTTCGTGAGGGCTTCAATCTCCCCATCGATTTTTTTGATATTTGTGATATTTGTTTCAAATCTGCATCAGACTCCCTAGGCGCTCCCTCCAGCACCTCATCAGGCTCCCGTGCTCCATCGCCATGCATTTTAGGGGTCTTCCTTGACTCAGACTGCAGCTTTGCCTGTACTCTGTCTGACTTTCCCATGACAGTGCCCCCCAACACAAGCGACCTTGCCTGCAACATTGGAGGCCCAGGCACCCCACACAGCCTACTGAAGAAGATGCAAAGGAGAGGCACTCTGGCAGCGCCGAAGGTGGTCACTGCCCAGCAAATCACCTGCAGGGCCCACAGTACAACCAAGAAACCTCAACCTCCATGGCCTGCTCTGGCCTGTCTCTGCAGTCACCCTGCAGCAGGATGGAAGTAGGCTTATCAACATCCCATGAGTCACTCAAGGAAGACCCTCTGGCTTTGTTGCATCTGCATAACTCTTGGCCCCTTAAGATCTCTGCTGATTGTGCGCCCTAGAGAACTCAATGTCTGCCCTGCAAGGCACCAAGCAATCAGCACAGTCTCCTCTCCAGCTTTGCCCGATACCTCAGGGTCTTTCGAGCATCCCAGGAGTGGAGCCCCGACTACGCCAGCTCCCCATCACAGTTCTGGGAGGGAGGCCACTAGGGAAACATCACTACAGGTTGGGGAGACCCGGCATACAGGCAAGCAATGCTGCAGGCACCCATCCACCTGGCCCCACGTGACAAAGATTCCAATGTTATGGTGCCAGGCCTGTTTCTTTCCTCCCCTGGCCCCGGGTGGCTCCGTTGCAGGCACAGCTACCCTCGCCACCACAAGTCACACGTCTCCTCCCAGCAAGGTCCTCTCCACTGCTGGGCGATCAGGCTCAGGGCCTCTGCCTCACCATGCTGCAAGGCCTTGCGTCCCTCTGCGCCATCCGGGCCCTCATAAGGCGCAGTGGCGGAGCCCCCTTGATATCTCCTGGGCCCACCATCCAGCACTGCACTCTGCTGTTCCACCAGAGTCTGACAGCTGTCACAGCCCCGCCCGCCCTCGCAGGCACTGATCAAAACTTCACCATGCTGCGGTGAGCGCTGTGCTGAGAAGGCCACGCCACAGTTCACCACCTCTAAGCGGCGGAGCCAGGAGTCGGAAGGCTAATCACAGCCACTTGCCACAGCGACAATAGCTCCGGGCGTTGACTACATTATTATTGCACCCCAGATGCCAGGATCTTGACGGATTAACTCCTCGGCCAAAGAAGCTCTGCATGGGGAGTAATTGGAAAGGGATTTGCTGCTGTAGGCAGTTGGTTTGGGAACTGAAGTAGTAGGATTTTTAAAACTATACTGAGACTCCTTATTGTCAATGCTATCTGTGTTATTTGTTTGTTTACTATGTTTAAAAGCTACTAGTGTTTAAAATCAAAGAAAGGAGAGAAACACGGAAAGAGAGTCAAAAGAAAAAGAAGGAATGTAGAATTGAAAGCGAGTTAGTGTGGGTTCTATGATGAGAATAAAGGCCTGGAAAGCTTGAGACGTAAGATTCTAAAGACAACAAGGTTTTGAGCTGGTCTCAAGAGAAAGGTTTATGTGTTATTGTGATGGCCATCCTAGCCACCAGAGGGGGGACTGCAGTGAAATATTTTAGGTTCCACCTGCATACACAATTGGATACTTATACACAACATCAATGTGTAGCTCAACTTCATTAACCTGCATGTTACATTTAAATGAATTATTAGTATGTACCCACTGCAGACATTAAGGATTTGTTTGAAATGGTGGTCACCAGTAAGTCAGTACGTAGTTATAATTGGGACCTAATTTCCATAGGAAAGAGTTGTTTGTCTTGCCAATAACTTTGGTGCCGTTTGATCAGTCTTCACAAAATTTTCAAAAATAGTTTGCCACTCTCTTCGGCTACTGTTTTGAAACTTTCAGTGTGATTCATTAGGTGGGGGCTGAGAAAAAGGGGGGTCCTAAAACACTTTTTCCCCATGCAATTTACCATAGGGATTCTGAAGACGACTACAGCCCGAACTCCCAGATGGAATTATACCAAATTTGGCAGAAAGGTAGCTCTTGGTCCAGAAAGAGCCCTTTTTGTTATTTGGTGTAAATCTGTTCAGTAGTTTTAGAGTAATTCAATAAAAAACAAATTAGTATATTTAGGGGCGTGGATCCTCTGCGAATCCGACATTCCCTGTACTGAAATCTGATTGGCTGCCAACACTTCAACCAAGAAGTGTTGGCAGCAATTTTGGGACTCGGAGTCCCCCTGGAGCCCAGGGAACCACTACCTGCCCAGGGCAGCCGGTGCAACCTAAATAAAGAGGAGCCATGTGGCCGCCTCTTGAGCCATTAGAGCCATTAATGGCCCTAGGGACCGCCACCCACCAGCGCTGGCTCCCTAGCTCCTGAGGTGTCCGTCCTCGGAGACAGCAGTTTGCTGTTGCTTGGCAGGTGCTTTGACAGTTCCCTCCAAGCAAGTGCAAACTGTAAGTCTGCTCCCAGCTGGCAGGAAACACGAAGGGACTGCTACCACATGCAGGGAGCAGCATTTTTAGCTGCTCCCTGCATGTGGGAGCAATGCTGGAGGGGCCTTGGTCCCACTGCATGCATAATTTGTAATATGCAACTTCTTCCCACCATTTTCCAGAATGATGAACAGCTTATTAAAAAGCCCCCAGAGTATGTTTCTGCCTGATTTGGAGATGGCGCAAGTTATAGTTAGCAGAGGTAACAATAAATGCTGCTATAACTGCTGAATTTCACTGGTTTTATATGTCTGAAATGTGAACCTAACTATAGCTCTCTTGTAACCTTTCGTTTTTGTCAGTGAATTTCTACATTTTTTTAAATTGTATTTCCTAGCTATAATGTCACTGTCACCTTTGTTTTTTCAGTGACTTTATAAGGTTTTGTAAATTCTATTTCCTAACTTTAACATCCCTGTAACATTGCATTTTTTCCAGTTACTTTATTTGGTTTTCCTATTGTGATTTTTTTATAACACATTGTGTTAATGCAAAGACTGCTGTGAGTGGCGTTAAGATGTCCGGAGCACTGAATGTCACCATGGTATGTCCTGTGGCCAAAACATTTTGTCAAACATTGATAACATGCATACAGACCTGTTTTCACTAATGTATAGAGTGCAGGTCTCCACCTTTGAAATACGCTAACTAAGTGTGTTCAGCCTTTGTATTTCATTTCATTGACCACACTGTCTGCTTCAAACAACTCTTCACAACATAAGGTTTTACTGACAAACTGTATATATGGGAGGGGGGATTAGGTGAATGTATGATAACTTGGTCGTCAGTCTCTCCTCCATGGTGCACACTCTAATTCCACTGTTATTTTACTGATGTGGGCCTTCATGCTAAATGAACAGTTTTTTGACTACTATTAATAGTAATATATTTTTTTAGATTTTTAAAGAAATTTAGGAGTCCTCTACCCTTCGCGAACCTTTGCATACCGTATGTGACTTCAGCATGAATTACAAGGTTATAGGATAGACATATACGCAAGTTTTTAAAATGGAGTTCTATATACAAGGTTTACTAATGTTGTTCATTAACTTCCATATAAATATTTGAAAAAGATTTCAAATGTGTTTGTAGTACTTTTTTGAGAGTCCCAACATGGTTGTGCACCGTTCCTGCACATAATTCCGGATTTGTCAGGGTACGCGACTTCAATGGTTTTTAAAAATACAATATAAACATACATATGTGTTAGAAATGGTTTTTTTGGTTGGTAGTCAGGTTACCCCCTGTCCAAGCAAAAGCCCTCACTCTAGTCAGGGTAAGTCACACACAATCCAAGATTATCCTGTGCCCACCCTCTGGTAGCTTGGCACGAGCAGTCAGGCTTAACTTAGAAGGCAATGTGTAAAGTATTTGTGCAATAAATCATACAATACAACCATATAGCACCACAAAAATACCCCACACAGTGTTTAGAAAAATATATAATATTTATCTGGATAATTGTAGGTCAAAAAGAATAAAGTTGCAATGGGAAATTGTAGAGATATCACTGAAAAGTGATATAAAGTGTCTTAAGTCTTTAGAATATAAACAAAGTCTCTTTCAAGCACAAGTACCTGGTTTAGAGTGGAAAAATCTCCTCAGAGGGCCACAGCGGAAGAGGTGCGTGGAAAAAGGGTGTGTGCGTCGATTTCTCCCCAGCACACACGGACTTGCGTCGTTATTTTCCACGCGGGGAAGTCGTGCGTTGTTTTCCGGCGCGCGGACAGTCTCTTTCTGTGGATCGCGGAGATTACCAGATGTCCCGGGTCTGTGCGTGGATTTTCTTGCTTGTTCTCCGGCTGCGCGTCGGTCTGCGGAGCTGCACGTCGAAATTACGATCTCACAGCAGGCGTCGCGTCGATTTCTCCTCTAGACGTCGGTCTGCGGGGCTGCGCGCTGAAATTACGATCTCACGGCAGGCGTCGCGTCGATTTCTCCTCTAGAGGTCGGGCGGTGTTGTCCTTGCGAAGCCGCGCGTCGGATTTTCGGTCGTCCCAAGAGCGTCGCGTCGATCAGCGTCGGTGTGCGGCGTTTTTCTCGCCGCGGAACAAGTTGTGCGTCGAAATTTTCAGCGCACGGAGCGTCCAAGTGAAAAAGAGAAGTCTTTTTGGTCCTGAGACTTCAGGGAACAGGAGGCAAGCTCTATCCAAGCCCTTGGAGAGCACTTTCAAAACCAGACAAGAGTTCAGCAAGGCAGCAGGGCAACAGCAAGGCAGCAGTCCTTTGTAGAAAGCAGACAGGTGAGTCCTTTGAGCAGCCAGGCAGTTCTTCTTGGCAGGATGTAGTTTCTGGTTCAGGTTTCTTCTCCAGCAAGTGTCTGATGAGGAAGGGCAGAGGCCCTGTTTTATACCCAAATGTGCCTTTGAAGTGGGGGAGACTTCAAAGAGTGGCTAAGAAGTGCACCAGGTCCCCTTTCAGTTCAATCCTGTCTGCCAGGGTCCCAGTAGGGGGTGTGGCAGTCCTTTGTGTGAGAGCAGGCCCTCCACCCTCCCAGCCCAGGAAGACCCATTCAAAATGCAGATGTATGCAAGTGAGGCTGAGTACCCTGTGTTTGGGGTGTGTCTGAGTGAATGCACAAGGAGCTGTCAACCAAGCCCAGCCAGACGTGGATTGTAAGGCACAGAAGGATTTAAGTGCAAAGAAATGCTCACTTTCTAAAAGTGGCATTTCTAGAATAGTAATATTAAATCCGACTTCACCAGTTAGCAGGATTTTGTATTACCATTCTGGCCATACTAAATATGACCTTCCTGCTCCTTTCAGACCAGCAGCTGCCACTTCAACAGTGTATGAGGGCAGCCCCAATGTTAGCCTATGAAGGGAGCAGGCCTCACAGTAGTGTAACAACGAATTTAGGAGTTTTACACTACCAGGACATATAACTACACAGGTACATGTCCTGCCTTTTACCCACACAGCACCCTGCTCTAGGGGTTACCTAGGGCACACATTAAGGGTGACTCATATGTAGAAAAAGGGGAGTTCTAGGCTTGGCAAGTACTTTTAAATGCCAAGTCGAGGTGGCAGTGAAACTGCACCCACAGGTCTTGCAATGGCAAGCCTGAGACAAGGTTAAGGGGGCTACTTGAGTGGGTGGCACAACCAGTGCTGCAGATCCACTAGTAGCATTTAATCTACAGGCCCTAGGCACCTGTAGTGCACATTACTAGGGTCTTATAAGTAGATTAAATAGTTCAATCAGGTATGACCCAAAGTTACCATGTTTAAAGGGAGAGAGCATATGCACTTTAGCACTGGTTAGCAGTGGTAAAGTGCGCAGAGTCTAAAAACCAGCAAAAACAGTATCCAAAAAGTGGAGGGAGGCAGGCAAAAAGTTAGGGGTGACTACCCTAAGGCTGTCAGGTCTAACAATATGCTTTCTTAATGTTTCCATTACATAAAGAGGTTTACTACCACGTGAACAGAAATAATGTTTGCAGACAAGACAGATGCTTTAAGCAACATTTAAATACTTTTTAAGGAGTTGCACTTACATCGCAGCGGGAACGCAGCGGCATCGCGCATCCCATGTGACGTAGAAAAAAACAACTTGATTGGCTAAGGTCATTTCCATCTTAGATAGTGACAGGTCCCACCCATTGCAATTTACTTTGGGAGTGACTGTGTGTTTTCACACTTCTCTGCCACAGCAATAGTTTCTCCTTGTGGGTTTGTGCGTTAGTTGTTTCTGTTTGATAAGGATGTGGCAGCTTCAAAAAAGCAGCAGGAGGTGGAGGATGTCAGCGTATTGGAGGAAAAAGAAGAAGTTCCAAGAAAAAAGAGAGTATAGGAAAAAAAGTGAATGCCTGGAAGGTGACATGCACCTTTTGTAAAAAAGTGTTATCAAGAGGGACGATGCACTCTACTCGACTAGCCTATCCTAATACAGAGGCTGGAGAGGGAAGGTGATTCCAGTGCATCTGCTGACCAGCCAGGACCATCATCTGGTGAACGTCATCTTTCTGGAGTTCCTCCGACTAAACCATAATTTGTAGAAGTTGGGATTTTTTGTAAAAATCTGGTGTAAACAATGAAGGCGCACATATATTAAATTTCCATTTTTTTTTTCTGCTTTTCCGGACAATGAACATTTTAATGCTCCTTTTTTTCAGAAAATACCATTAAAACACCAAAAAGAAATTCAAAATAGTTTTTAAAAAAGCACAAAAAACCCCCATTATTTTTAGGACCACATCGTATATTTCAAAACAAAAATTGCATGACTGGTTCCAAGGCTGACTGATTGGGTGTATGAGAGCTTGTGTAGCTGAGTGATAGTATGTGTCAACTAGTGAATGAGTGAGTTGCTGCGTGAGTATGTGTGTCTGACTGGGAGAGTGAATGAGTTTATGGGTGACTGAGTGGCCACATGAATGGCTGTATAGGTGAGTGACTGGGTGAATTACTGAGTGTACGGGTAAGTGAGTCGGTATGTGGATGGTTGTACTGGTGAGCGACTGGGTGTGTGAATGGGTATATGGGTGAGTGACTGGGTGTGTGAGTGACTGTATGGGTTAGTGAATAGGTGTGTGAGTAGCTATATAGGTGAGTGATAGGGACCATGAGTGGCTCTATGGGTGAGTAATAGGGTGCATGAGTTGCTGTATGGGTGAGTGAATGGGTGTGTGAATGGGTGTATGGGTCAGAGCACACAAGCCTGTATTGCTGAGCGAATGGGTGCAAGTTTGGCTGTATGGGTGAGCGAATGGATGTGTAAATGGATGTATGAGTGAGTGACGGACTCTCTGAGTCACTGTTTGGGTAAGTGACTGGGTGCAAGAGTGGCTCTATAGTAAGTGAGTGGTTGCATGAGCAGGTGTATGGGTGAATGACTGGGTGAGTGACTGACTGCATGGGTGAGTGACTAGGGGCAAGAGTGGCTGTATTTGTCAGTGACTGAGTGTGTGAATAGTTGTACAGATGAGTAACTGTGAGCATGAGTGACAGCATGGGTGAGTGACTAGTGCATGAGTTGTGTGGGTGAGTGAGTGGGTGGGTTAGTGAATGTCTAGACGGGTGAGTGACTGGGTGTGTGAGTGGGTATATAGGCTAGTGACTAGGTTTGTGATTGGCTGTATGGGTGAGTTAATGCATGTATGAGGGGCTGTTTGGGTGAGTGACTGGGTGCATGAATGGCAGGATTAGTGGGTGAGTCTGTTGGTAGATGAATGGCTGTACGAGTCAGTGATCACGAGCAGGAGTGCCTGTACAAGTGAGTGAATGGATGTGTGAGTTTATGTATGGTTTAGTGATTGACTATGTGAGTGAGTGTAGGGGTGAGTGATTGGGTGTTAGATTGATAGAGTGACTGTATGAGTGAGTGATAGAGTGCAGGAGTGCCTGTATGGGTGAGTGGGTGTGTGTGCATCACCGTATGGCTGAGTGACTGGGACTTGTGTGGGTATATGAGTGAGTAAATGGGTGTGTAAGTAGTTGGGTGGGTGAGGGACTTTATTGGTGAGTGAATGGGATTATGACGGGCTGTATGGATGAGTGAGTGTATTGATGAGTGATTGGTTGCATGTATAAATGTATGGGCAAGTAACTGGGTGAGTGAGTTGCTAGATGGGTCACTGACTGGGTTCATGACTGGCTCTATGGTGAGTGACTATCTGCATGAGTGACTGTATGGCTAAGTGACTGGGGGCATGAGTAGCTGTATCGGTGAATGAGTGTGTGTATGACTGACTGTATGGATGAGTGACTTGGTGCATGAGTGACTGTATTGGTGAGTGAATAGGTATGTGAGTGGCTGTATGGGTGAGTAACAGGGTTCATGAGTGGCTCTATAGCTGAGTAATAGGGTGCATGAGTTGCTGTATGGGTGAGTGAATGGGTGCGTGAATGGGAATTGGGTAAGTGACTGGGTCCTTCAGTGGCTTCATTGGTGAGTGACTGTGTGCATGAGTAGATGTATTAGGGAATGACTGTGTGCATGACTGACTGAATGGATGAGTGACTGGGTGTATAAGTGCCTATATGGGTGAGTGACTGGGTGTGTTAGTGGCTATATGGATGAGTGACTGTGTGAATGAGTGGTTGTATGGGTGAGTGACTGTGTGCATGACTGCTTAGATGGGTGACTGTCTGGGTGTATGAGTCCTGTATATATTATTGACTGGGTGCATGAGTGGCTGTATGGGTGAGTGAGTGTGTGTGTGTGAGTGGTTGTATGGGTGAGTGTCTCTGTGGTTGAGTGGCTATATGGGTGAGTGATAGGGTGCACAAGAGGCTGTATGGCTGAGTGAATGGGTGCATGCGTAGCTGTATGACTGACTGTATGAATGAGTAACTGGGTGTGTGAGTGCCTGTATGGGTAATTGATTGTGTGCATCAGTGGCTGTATGGGTGAGTCACTGGGTGTGTGAGTGGCTAGATAGTTGAGTGCCTGAGTGTATGGATGCCTGTATGAGTGAGTGGTAGGGTTGATCACTGGCTGTATGGGTGAGTGACTGGGTGTGTGACTGTATGGGTGAGTGTTTGGGTGGTTGAGTGGGTGTATGGGTGAGTTATAGGGTGCAAAGTTGGCTGTATGGGTAAGTCATTGACTGACTGCATAACTGACTGTGTACGTGAGTGACTGTATGGATGAGTGACTGCATGTTTGAGTACCTGTATGGGTGACTGATAGGGTGCATCAGTAGGACTATCCATAGGAAACTGCGTGCAGGAGTGACTGGTTTGGTGAGTGAGTGGATCTATGACTAATTTGTAAGGTGACATACAGGGTGTAGTAGTTGGTGCCTAGGGATGTAAATGGGTGCATGAGTTGGTGCATGTGTAAGTTAGTGAGTGTGTGAGTGGTATGTGTGTAAGTAGTTGTTGCAGTACTGTATGGATGACCTAATGACTATATGAGTGGTGTATGTATTGATGAGTGCAGTGTATCTGCCAGATTGAATGAGTGAATGTATGTTGAAGTGATATATGTACAGTTACATTAGTACTTACAAGAGTAACTTTCTGTGTATATCATATACTGTATTGCTGTATTGCTTAGTACCGTACAAAACAGAAAACACACTGAAGGCAGTTCATAAACAATACTGCATAAGAACAAACTCTGTTTCATAAGTGTCTGAAATAACTATTTTTCTTTGACTCCTACTGTCTTCAAAGTTTTGTTGACATATGTCTCCAAATACTGTTGAGAAAAAAGAATAATATAAATATGTTAGTACCATGCTTATAAGACATGTAAAACAAATGAGTATACAATAATTATTCTACATCAGTATATGACAATTTACTAAAACATTTTATTTTCCCACTTTCCTGTTCTCAGTTTCTTCATACTAGTACCTAGAAACACAGTACTGCATAATCATCATTTAACAGCGGGAAGAAAAAACTCATTTTGATTGTGAAAAATTTCATATTTTCACAGTATTTCACTACAAATAAGTGATACTATGAATGGCACTCACTACAGTTTTTGCATTATTTGATGAAGCCACACTTACTAAATTAATGAACATATTTGGTTAATACTATAGCTGGTACAACACTACAAACAACTATAATTCACCGTTGAATTTTCTACTTCCTTTTGCAGACAACACCCGTGATATGCCAAATGAAGCCTTAAACAATGATAATCCACATAGAGAGAAGATATTTATTAATTTTCTTCTGAAATCCTATCAAGATAATTCATCACAGTTTATTTTTGCATATCCCTTTGTTGACATCACCCCTGATAGGCTGGATGATGTCTTGAAGAGAACTGATCCACATAAACAGAAGTCTGTATAGTCATTTAATTCCAGAAATCATATGAAGTTGTTTCTACTACAGTCATTTTTTTGGATATCCTTTTCTTGACATCACCCTTCAAATGTCGAATGATGTCTTAAATAGTGGTGATCTACATAGAGAGAAGGCTATATAGTCCGTTTCTTCCAGAAATCATATGAAAATAGATCATCCACACTTTACTTTTAGACATCCTTTTGTTGACATCACCCCTGATAGGCTGGATAAAGTCTTAAACAGTGAAGATCCAGGTAGTTAGACAATTGCACAATTGCTTTATAATAGACTGTTTCTCATATTTTTTAAAGAAATCTTGCTTAGAACTTTGGCTGAAGGAATAGTAGGTAACAATTAGGAAGTTTGAAAGGCAGTTTTTGTTTGAATTGCAGACTTCTGTGATTGCACTCTGCCCATCCCGTTTGAGTCTTTAAATATACAGTATAATGTCCATATGTAATATTTAGGCCTTTATGGAAGATGATAGCTAAACTACAGTATGTTCTCTCAGAAACTGATATCTGTCCAGCTTTAAAGTTGGTAATCTGGGAGTACAACTTTGTTCCACCTGTTCTGCATCATTGAAACATTAGTATAATGTATTTACCACTCTTCTGTACAAGCAAACATAAACAGGATTCTGTCCTAAATGGGGAGCATATTTAATTCTTAATCTGTCATACTCTCTCACACAATTTGCATCTGCACTAAGCCTCTTCTCATCAAAATCAACCAGAAACAAAAGCAATGTTCAATGTTCAAACTCGTGACAATGCTAGATATAACATTTCTCCTTCAAAAACTGTACTTCTGATATTAATAAATGCAGCATCAACACTTAAGCATTGAGACTTGTGGATCATTATGGCATACGCAAAACAAACTGGAAACTTTTTCCGTCTAATACCCATATCATTCACAAGCAAAAAGCGCACAACACTTCATCCAATTTGCTTCCATCAACCTGATCAAACTTTATAGCTAAGAATTCAACATGATCACTGTTGGGAAAATTAATTAAATCAACAACTTTATCTATGGCACCATTTACCAATCTTTTTTCTACATTTAAATTATGTCTTAGAATTCTTCTACAGTTTTTGCAGACATGTAAACACTTCTCTAGTCCAGCAGTCCTGGATACAAATTTCTCCAAAGGGTTCCATTTATTTTGTAATTTTTCATTCAGCAGTACAGTTACTCCTTGGTGTTTAATTTTGTCAATAGCAGTAATCGCCAAAATGTTTTAATTCTCAAGTTTTAGAAATTCTTGAAGTGTAGGCATCAAAGAAACTATGGCCCATATTTATACTTTTTGACGCTAAACTGCGCTAACGCAGTTTAGCGTCAAAAAATTTAGCGCCATCTAACGCCATTCTGAAGCGCCATGCGGGCGCCGTATTTATGGAATGGCGTTAGCCAGCGCTAGCAGACCGGCGCTGCCTGGTGTGCGTGGAAAAAAACCACGTAGACCAGGCAGCGCCGGCGTAGGGGGAAAATGGCGTTAGGGCGTCTTAAAATGGGGCAAGTCAGGTTGAGGCAAAAAAATCGCCTCAACCCGATTTGCGCCATTATTTTCGACGCCCAGACGCCATTTAAATGACTCCTGTCTTAGTAAAGACAGGAGTCATGCCCCCTTGCCCAATGGCCATGCCCAGGGGACTTCTGTCCCCTGGGCATGGTCATTGGGCATAGTGGCATGTAGGGGGGCACAAATAAGGCCCCCCTATGCCACCCAATTTTTTCTTTAAAAAATAAAAAATTATACTTACCTGAACTTACCTGAATGTCCCTGGGGTGGGTCCCTCCATCCTTGGGTGTCCTCCTGGGGTGGGCAGGGGTGGCAGGGGGGGTCCCTGGGGGCAGGGGAGGGCACCTGTGGGCTCATTTTGAGCCCACAGGCCCCTTAACGCCTACCCTGACCCAGGCGTTAAATAGTGGCGCAAATGCGGGGTTTTTTGACCCGCCACCTCCCGGGCGTGATTTTTGCCCGGTAGTATAAATACGACGCATTTGCGTCGCCGTCATTTTTTTAGACGGGAACGCCTTCCTTGCATCTCATTAACGCAAGGAAGGCGTTCACGCAAAAAAATGACGCTATTTGCCCATCCTTTGGCGCTAGACGCGTCTAACGCCAAAGTATAAATATGGCGTTCGTTTTGCGCCGAATTTGCGTCGAAAAAAACGACGCTAATTCGGCGCAAACGGAGTATAAATACGGGCCTATATGTTTCCCTTCTTTACAAAAGTTATATCTTATCTGTATTGCCATCTTCATAGAGGAAAACAGTTTCTTAATAAGTCGACTTTCCAACATCAGTCTACCTTCCTCTGTCAGAACATCTACTCTAATTTCCTTTAGAATGTTTCCATAGTTCATGTCAAAGGCTTGACACATATTTTTAACAAGTTCCTTGTATAGAAAATATTGCCAAATGTTTACATTGCCAGTACTTTCCAATGGGTTTCTAGTCACTTCATGTGAAAGGATTTGAAAACAGGGGGTCCTTTTACAAGAGCAAGTTGTAGAAGGTCTCCAAAGACAATCAAATGCTTTCCTCCAAACAAGATGCTGTATTTAGGTTTTAAAATCTGCTGCATTCACAGGTGAACAAGACAAGCATTAGACTTGAAACCATGCGTACCTCATCAATAATTAAAAGCTTAATTTTCTTCAAAACGTTTGTGACCTCATGACAAGTTTCATCAGATAACTTCTAGTATTCCAGTTTATTGTCATGTTAAACTGGTAATATAAGTAGTCTATGTGATGTTATTCCTTTGATATTGTGTACAGCTAATCAAGTAGGTGCTGTTACTGCACACAATAAGTTTGAATCTGTAGTTTTCGGTAAATAAGTTGATAAGTTTGATTAAAAGAGTTTTTCCGGTACCAACCTAACCACTAATATATAATAGTGTTGGTTTGAATGATGAGTTATCCATGTTCTATTTTGTCTCTCTGTTTGTTGTTGAATTGGTCTAACACCCAACTAACTGTTCTACATCTACATATTTTTGTCTAGCTTGCTCCATGGCAGGTTCCACTTCATTCATAGCAATTGCAGCTTAGCTTCATTTTCAATAGAAGGTTTCCAAAAAGGATCCTGACTTGAAAGTGCTGAACTTTGGCTACTTTGAGAACTATCCTTAGCTACCTCAGCTGCAATTGTTTTTTCCTGTTGTATCACATCATTTAACAATTGTAATTAGTGATTGTACATGGACACTGAATACTATCGCTGACAGCATTAAAACAATCTTCATATAGCAGTCATAATCTCTAAGCAATTCCAATTCAGTACGCCAGGTTTGAATAGTTGAGGAAGTGTTAAATAGAAAAAAGCTCTTTTCTCAGAAGTTTGGCAGCTAAGTTTTCAATGGTTCAATACATTTTCTTTTCCATGTTTCACTAAACATTCGTCACATCCACATACTGCATATTTGCCTTTTTCTATGTTTTCTCTTATATTGCTTCTGTATCTATAGTTTTGAAAAACTTCATAAAGGCACTTGTCTTATAGATGTTGACTTATCCCTGGATAGTGTGTATCTAGCATATTTGATTTTACAATGTATGTACTTTCTGGTTCAAACTCTGTCACATACTGAATTTCAGGGAAATACTTCAATACTCTGTTTTTTGTAGTAGCTAGACCAAGACTTACCCAGAAAATTGCTTCTGATTTTGAGAACAAACTTTCAGAACTCAACCTGTCACAGGCTTTATATGACCCCATTTCCCTATGGGAAAACATTTTCAAGCTCAAGGAATACAATTTCTTGCTAAATGTCTTCTCTGCAGAAATCTCCTCCCACATCTCTTTCATCTCTGTTTTTTCTGATTTTGTAATATATGATGTGACATACCGAGCCACACCAATGGAGTTGTCTGCAACAAACTGTATGTCCATATTAGCATTCCACATTTTTTTAAATCACAGAATTGTAATCATTGATATATTTGGATTCTTCTTTTCTTCTTAAGTTATATGTGTTCTTTGGTGATTCCTGTGTTAGTATTTGTCTGACTGAAGACAAGAAGCTGTTTACTATTCCTTTTGAAATGACAGGACTGGGAAATCCAAATCAGCATCTTATGTAAAACTTTTTTTTCAACCTGTACATACGACAACAGTACTTCCCACATACTTCCCACATCTATGTTTTTGAACCACAAAACTTGTTCTCTGAGAACTTTTTCACCACTTTATTTTGGTATGGTACAAGTGACATACCGTTCAATAAAAAGACAAGACAGAGTCATCACTTTCTGCTTCCAATGTGGGTGCATCTTTCATACATAGTGGCATGTGAATGTGAGGAGTACCTCTTGCCTGGTACTCTTTCCACCAAAAGAAATCACTTACTTCACCAAGAGGAGGATTGCTTTTGTTGCAGAAAGAAGCAAGTATAGCTTGGAACCTGTGGTTGAAAAATCTGCAAACATTTGCTGGCTCTAATGAGCAAACTTCTCCAGCTGTCTTTAAATTGATATAGTTTAGTTTAGAGTTTGCTTCTCTTAAGAAATGAATTAGGTCATTCCACGCAGACTCTGTACAACCCAATGTCAAAAACCATGTTGGTGGTCCCAGGTTTCTCAGCATACACTTCAGTTCTCCATGACTACGGAACTAATATTTGTTGGTGCCACACTGACATGCCATTAAATTAATCAAGTTCTATTTTAAGTTTTCATCCTTTTCTTGAACTTTGTTAACAAAATCTCTGACAGACATATTTTGAAAATTAACTCCTGTTTTTAGAATGTGGTTTACTGCATGTGAAAGTCCAGACAAGTCACTCTCAAATAAAAGGTGAAACATGTATAGGATAGACTGTCTAAATCCTTGATCCTCTGAATGCAATCATGTTGATTAGTATTCATCTGCTGGGATTTGCATGGGCCAGTCATTATATCAACCCCCTACTCCAGTGGGAAACAAGTGGGGAAAACAGCAAGCCTCTAAACTTTCCCCCCTACACTCATGGGAGCCCCTCTAGCCTGTTCATTTGGAAAAGGTCAATAGCATCACCAATGACGTCTTTGGAACATAAAGGATGTAGGCTGTAGTACTCATAACTTTGCTCTGATCAGCTTGATCTACTTTTTCTATTTGTCCATTTGTAAACTGTCATATTCAACATTTGGTATATCAGGTTCCTTATCAACATTTTTTAAATAAACATTATTTTGTTCCAGATATAATGTTGCTTGTTCAACTTTATTAACATCAACTCTTGCCAAATGGTTTTATTTTTAGTTGGTACACCATTTACCAGGATAATAAGTGGCTCTTCATTGTCTTTCTCTATTCCTACAGTTTCAACTTTTTTTAAGTCTAATGGCAAATACACTACTCTTCCATTAAGGCCTTTCAATAACTCTGTTGGATGCAACTTACCTGTTTTTGGTTACAATCATATAATCGCCTGAAATGGATGAACAGTTTGTATAAGGATAGATTCATATACATTTAAGTCTTGTTGTTCTGGAATGCTTACAAGTTCTAACCTGTTATGTACTGCTGTAACTGGTGTTTTCTGATCCTTTAGCATATCATAGCAGTACTTACATATCACTTGCTGCACTGACAAGTCCAAATGCCCCTCTACAAGTAAGCAGAAAATTCATGACACTTTTCTCTGTTTTCCCCTTCAGTTTTGGACAATACACCTACATTTCATGTTTGACTTTTGTGGTGAGTGTGTCGGCAAGAGATGCAAACATAGTTTGGCTTCTCAGAACAAGCTATATTAAACTTTCTAATCTCTTGTTCAAAATTACCAGTGGCGATACCATTGCTCTCTTCCTGCATACGTGTACCTACAAAATCCTCATTCTCCCTAGATTCTTCTTCAGGACTAATGAACCAAAATTGCACAACTTCACAAACTTTTCCTACTTCTTGTACAGTACCATGCAAAAGTACCTTATTCATCTCTCCTAAACATAATGCTGGAGTCTTCACAAAGTAAAGTCTCTTAACTAAACTTCGTGATTTTGAATGGTGAACTGACAACATTCTAAAGTGATGAAAGTTGCTTTGGCACACTTTCTTGGATAATCATGTTAATGAATGTCCTTGTAACTTTCTATACTTTCTTAATTTGCACGGATCTAATCTTTGCAACCGATTTTTTTTTGCATCAAACCTCTGCATGGCAACTCACATACAAAACTTCTTCATTCACAACATTGTTTTTTCCACTGTTCTCATTCTACTGAGGGTCAAAATAAAAAGCTTCCTTTTTAAGGCAAATGTCCTATCGACTACGGCTTCAAGATGTTCTTTTTGTTTCAGTGCTTCCCTTCTCCTTTTGTACGTCTTCATATTTTCAAAAATATTCTGGATGACTCTGGCAAAAAACATTGAAAATCTAATTTCCTTGATCTGTTGCTGTCTTCTATTTAAACAACATGAATTCTTAAATGATGTCTTACTCCTCATGTCATGTGACTTTTGTCCTCTCTTACTTGCCTTCAAATTTTTCTTTTTATTTACATAATTTCCCATACCTAGCAGGTCCACACATAAAGGTTTAAGAAATATTCTGCTTCTCCTACGAGCAGCTCTTTTTTTTAACCACCATTTTCTAATGTCCCCCTTTTGTTCCTGTGTTGTAAGCTTTCCTCAGTTTTTATTTCTACATTTTTTGGCATCGTGAATGCCTCTTCTTCATAAAAATAAATATCTAAAACATTTACATAAGAAACTGTTCAATAACATATCATTGTAATATACTCTCACTACCATGAGACACATGACTATGTTGTAGTCACTATACATCTACTTTACATTTATTGCCCGTCTCACCATATCTATCAGTATCTGCCTCCAACTCACTTTTTATGCAACAATGTGTATTTGTGTCTATTAGTGTATGCATCAGTGTGAAAGTCCACCTCACACTTCATACATTAGTGTGTGCCTGATAATATTGGTGTATACTTCATTGTACAGAACTCATATATAAACAGAAGAACACCTCTTAAAGTGCCCCTTCCTGCACAAAAGCACGCAGCCTTGCAGCAGATTGCAGGGTGCCTGCAGCGGGGCAATGTAGTAATATATACTTCAGAGCAGGGAGAGAGAATAGAAATGGGTCATGTCTTGTAAAAACAGCACATTTCTTCCCTTTCCTGGTGCCAAAAGCAAGCACAGCAAGACAATTGCTGCACCATCCTGTGCCATGTTCTTCATTAATAAGGCCCTATATCTTTATTTAATACACAGATATCTCTTTCCCTTGCATTCTAATTTAGACTAACCTCTGTATACTAAAAAGTAACTGTATGCTTATCCTAGTTGATATCAATACTACTCAACTAGCACCATAAAGTTTACATATAAAATCTACAGTTCTAAACAAAAGGCATATTCTAAACCTTCTACTTTTAATAATTTTCTAAAACATTAAGGCCCATATTTATACTTTTTGACGCTAAACTGCGCTAACGCAGTTTAGCGCCAAAAAATTTTGCGCCGTCTAACGCCATTCTGAAGCGCCATGCGGGCGCCGTATTTATGGAATGGCGTTAGACGGCGCAATCAGACCGGCGCTGCCTGGTGTGTGTGGAAAAAAACCACGTAGACCAGGCAGCTCCGGCGTTAAAAATGACGTTAGGGCGTCTTAAAATGGCGCAAGTCAGGTTGACGCTAAAAAATCGTCTTAACCCGATTTGCGCCATTTTTTCGACGCCCAGACGCCATTTCATGACTCCTGTCTTAGTAAAGACAGGAGTCATGCCCCCTTGCCCAATGGCCATGCCCAGGGGACTTGTGTCCCCTGGGCATGGTCATTGGGCATAGTGGCATGTAGGGGGGCACAAATAAGGCCCCCCTATGCCACCAAAAAAATAAAAATATAAAAAAAATTATACTTACCTGAACTTACCTGTACTTCACTGGGATGGGTCCCTCCATCCTTGGGTGTCCTCCTGGGGTGGGCAGGGGTGGCAGAGGGGGTCCCTGGGGGCAGGGGAGGGCACCTGTGGGCTCATTCTGAGCCCACAGGTCCCTTAACGCCTACCCTGACCCAGGCGTTAAATTCAGGCGCAAATGCGGGTTTTTTTGACCCGCCACCTCCCGGGCGTGATTTTTGCCCGGGAGTATAAATACGACGCATTTGCGTCGCCGTAATTTTTTTAGACGGGAACGCCTTCCTTGCATCTCATTAACGCAAGGAAGGCGTTCACGCTAAAAAATGACGCTCTTTCTTCATACTTTGGCGCTAGACGCGTCTAACGCCAAAGTATAAATATGGCGTTAGTTTTGCGCCGAATTTGCGTCGAAAAAAACGACGCTAATTCGGCGCAAACGGAGTATAAATACGGGCCTAAGTCCATTACTGTATATATAAATTAAAGTGTCAATATATCTCAGCTATAACTGAGTTAATATAGTTTTATATAAGATACACTTTTAGCACTTTTTATCACAAACACAGCTTGCTTTCAAACTAATACTTTCAGTCACATACTTGATAATAGCTTCAGTTGACAGGTAAAATAGTATCACAATATCAATTTGGGTCTTTTCCTTTTATAATAATGAAATCTCAAAATAAGAATGGTACAGCACTCTTAGTCCAAACAACCAGTAATGGCAACTTGATCACCTTGACTCTCAGTGACACTCCCCTAGTTATCAAATTAGGAACTGTGTTTCATGTTTTGCTCATGTTATCGTACATCTCAATGGTTAGTGACTGTTAACTCTTTCTTGTATTTTTGGTAAGAAGCCCAATTCCCTACAGTGTGCTGATGGAGTTACGACTTCATCATGGCGCCCAGCGCAGCCCCCATTGTAACGTTGTGATGGAGCTGCGACCCAAGTTGGGGAAAATATATTTCTCTTTTTGTTTGCACAATTTAATCTATATTTTAAATTCAGATACAATACTGAATAAGAAAAAATATTTTTAGAAGTTTCTAACCTATGTTCTATAAACAAGTATGTGCCCTTTAACTCACCTTCCCCTAACACTCTTTCACCTTAGAGGCTATAGCAACCTCCTTTAGAAAACTGCACTGTAACAGTAGTTCAAAGGTTCATTGCATTTATTTTAGGAGCAGACTAGCTTCAGTGTGTGCTGTAGCAGGTGTGGTTGACTATCACAGAATGTTAGCATTTCCAGAATAAGATTAATTATTTAAGAAAAAAATAAGAGCCAATCACAGATTGAGTAACTTAATATTTTTAATCAAAACCTATTCTCATCTCACACTGTATTTACAACATCCAATCGAATGTGTGCTATTTTAAAATCAAGTGTTCTCTCTATGTTGACCACCTCACATTTTGAAAACGTCCTCACACAGCTGCAGCCTTCTCCTGTATCAATTGTAGATCACAGTTATGTTTTTTGGTGTATTGAGTATGCTAGAATGTATGGCATTAAAAGGGACCTGGGTTTGCCTAATGTGGATATTAGTTGGATTGGCCAGAGAGGATTAAAGTGGCAGCAACTGCTTCCATTGGTTGAACGTATTAGAGATTGCCAACTACATCATGACTCAGCACTGTGGTGGTAATGACCTAGGAACACTGACTGCGATAGGGATTAAAATCCCAATGAAAGATACCGTTGTTCCATGGATGCACCTTTTCCTTCACACTACCTTTATGTTCTCTAACTTATGCCGGAGACAGAAATGGAAGTGGTCAAATCAGTTCTGTTCACAGATTGAAAAAGCCAGGAAACATGTTAACAAAACTGTTTCAGCATTCCTCAGAGACCATAACATGGGCTCTATCTACAAAAATAACCTACAGTTTCACATGGATAGCGTATATAGAAGAGATGGTGTGAACTTCACAGATGAAGACAACAGAGTGTTCCTCATTAACTTGACACTCTGCATCCGCTCCTATATGTACTAAACATATACACATAATAAACACAAAAGCTTTTTTTAGAGCCACCCTACATGCCAAACACTCTTTTAATTTGAAAGAAAACCAGAATATTTTTTAACAACAATTTTGGAGTTGCAACTTCATCATGAATTCGCAAACCAAAAGCATACATTCAATGTACATAACCAACACATTATTTATATGCATTTTTTCACTCTCTCCATGTCTCAGTACACTTCTGAATTTCTCAATGGAAGTCTAATGGGGTCTCTAAGTGGATGAATGAGTGTTTGAGTTTGTCTACAAATGGGTGTGTGACATTCTGAGTGTGTCTGTGAGTGGATGAGTGAGAGTGTGAGTGTGTGTGCGAGTGGATGAGTGAGAGTCTGACTGGATCTGTGAGTGGGTGCATGTAAGTCAGTGGGTCTGTGAGTGGATATATGAGTGACTCAATGGGTCTCTGAGTGGGTGGACAAGTGTCTGCCTGGGTCTGTCGATGGGGGTGTGAGTTTTGAAGAGGGTATGTGAGTGGGTGCATGATGGTCTGAGTAGATCTGTGAGCAGGTGCATGAGTGTCTGAGTGGGTCTGTGATTGGGTGTCTGAGTGGGTCTTTGAGCAGGTGTATGGTTATCACTGTGTCTGTGAGTGGGTGCATGAGTCTGTCAGTGGGTCTGTGATAGGGTGAATGAGTGACTCAGTGGATCTCTGAGTGGGTGTACAGGTATCTGCCTGGGTCTGTGGATGGGTGTGTGAGTATCTGAGTTGATATGTGAATGGGTGCATTAGTGCCTGAGTGGGTCGGTGAGGAGGTAGGAGAGTGTCTCTGTGGGTTTGTAAGTGGTTGCATGAGTGTCTGAGTAAGTCTGTGAGTGGGTGCATGAGTGTCTGAGTGGGTCTGTGAGTGGATCTGAGAGTGTCTGAGTGGGTCTGTGAGTTGGTGCATAAGTGGGTTAGTGGTTTTGTGAGTGGATGTATGAGTGACTCAATGGGTCTCTGAGTGGGTGTACAAATGTCTGCCTCGGTCTGTCGATGGGTGTGTGAGTGTCTGAGTGGGTCTGAAAGTGGGTGCATGATGGTCCGAGTGGATGTGAGACATGAGATTCTGAGTGGGTCTGTGAGTGGGTGTCTGAGTGGGTCTTTAAGTGGGTATATGACTATCACTGTGTCTGTGAGTGGGTGCATGAGTGTGTCAGTGGGTCTGTGAGTGGGTGTCTGAGTGACTCATTGGGTATACAAGTGTCTGTCTGTGTTTGTAAGTAGGTATGTGAGTGTCTGAGTGAGTCTTACAGTGCATGCTTTAGTGCGTAAGTGAGTGTGTAAATGTATATTTTTTTTAATTCTTTTTCGCCAGGGTTCGCAACTCTGTTGCAGCGTTAGGGTCTGAGCTGTGCACCACAACAGAGTAGTGACTCCACGACTGTGAAAAAACAAAGGGGTTTTAACCTTCTTAAAGTCATTAAGGGTCCCTCAGAGACACATTAAGCAACTTTAAGGGTCCGAGTACCTCTACCCTGACCACTGTTATTGTTTACAGCCCCTATTTCCAAAACCCGGGACCATACACCAGTTAATAAAATGACGACCGCAACTTTCTCCACAGGAGGCCACCCAGTCACAGTACTGCTTCTGTTGGGAGGAGCCACAATGCTCCGTGTAGGAGCAGCGACTGATCCGCATCCCTATATATACAAATTTTGATTTTCTTTAATTTCTCAAAAACTACTAAACGAATTTGCACCAAATTACAAAAAGGGCTATTTCTGGACCAAGAGCTACCTTTCTGCCAAACTTGGTGTAATTCCGTCCAGGAGTTTGGGCGCTGTTCAAAATCCTTATGGAAAAATGAATGGGGAAAATGCATTTTGGGACCACCTTTTTCTCAGCCCCCCCTTGACAGATCACCCCAAAACTTTCCAGACAGCAGCTGAAGTGAGCGTCTTATTTTTTGGGAAAAGTTTGTGAAGATTCATCAAATGGCACCAAAGGTATTAGCAAAACAAAAAACGCTTTTTCTACATAAACTAGGTCTTAACTATAACTACCTAGTGGCAACCGCCACTAGTTAAGATATATATATATATTCACTTAAAAAAATACAGAGGGTACAGGGACTATATAGTTAGGCACACATTTTAAACATAGAAATTCACCTGTTATAGTTAGTGTTATGTGAAGTAACTGTAACTCGTGTCTTAAGGTAACTCTAACTCACACACCCACCATGAACAGTTTTTTTGACAAAAAGTTTACTGCAAAGATTACATTGATATTATCAATGGTGTTATCAAAGGTGTCATTAGTGCTGTAATTTGTACCCCACAGCAGTGCATGGCGAGGGCATGAGTTAAAGTTACCTTAAGGCATGAGTTATAGTTACTTGAGATAACTCTAACTATAACAGGCCCCCTCCCCAGGCTGATCTTGTCCCGGGGACCCCATCCCCCAAAGGAGTGACCTAAACATTTTTTTGGGCAGGGGTGCTGCGTGGTTCCCCTCCCAAGGCTGATCTCATCCCTGGTGAGAGGTGGCAGTCCCTGGGACAAGGCATCTGCAACAGACCCCCTATCTGTTTTTAAATTAGCCCCAGGGAGGTGGAGGTCCCCAGGGTAGTGGGGGGCCTGACAGCCCCCCTGCATTGCATTAAAGAAGTATGCCAGGAAGAAGCGGTCCCTGGGGCTGTAGGAGGGGCCGGGCACCCCCTGCATTGTTTTCAATATATGCCCCTTGGGGAGGTGGTGGTCCCTGGGAGTTTGGGGGGGGACGAGTGGCCCCCCACCTTCAATTTTACTTTTGTGCCCCAGGGAAGTGGCGGTCCCCAGGGCAATGAATCTGCAACGGATCCCCTATCTGTTTTCAAATTATCCCCAGGGACGTGGCAGTCCCCAGGGCTGTGGTGGGGGGGGGAGGAAGTCAGCCCCTCAGAACTGAATTTCATACATCTGCCCCAGGAAGTTGCGGTCCCCGGACTTTAATATGGGAATGTCCCAAGGAGCGGGCCCACCCTGGGGCTTCACTAAAACAAGCAACGGAGCCTACGCACATTTATTTATTTTTTACATTTTCAGCAGGTCCGGGAATCCACTGTGGGCCCTGCCTAACATTTAAAAAAACATTTTATTTGCTCTGGGGGTCCCTCTGGGACCCCAGCACAGAAGCTAAGGGGTCAAGGTGTCCTTTACCTGGCCCCTTTTCTTATTTTTTACATTTTATTTCTGGGACATTGCTGCCAACACTTCCTTGTTGAAGTGTTGGCAGCTAATCAGATCTCAGCACAAGATTGGGATGGTTCACGGAGCCTTCGCATCCCTATATATACAAATTTGGATTTTCTTTAATTTCTCAAAAACTACTGAATGGATTTACACCAAATAACAAAAAGGGCTCTTTCTGGAACAAGAGCTACCTGTCGGCCAAATTTAGTGTAATTTCCTTCCCTTTGTTCGGGCACTATCACTGTTCAAAATCCCTATTGAAAAATGCATGGGGGGAAAAGTATTTTAGGACCCCCCTTTTCTTAGCTCCCGCTTGACAGATCACCCCAAAACGTCCCAGACAGACGCTGAAGTGAGCGTCGTGCTTTTGTGGAAAATTTCATGAAGATTCATCAAAGGCACCAAAGTTATTAGCAAAACAAAAACACTTTTTCTATCGAAACTAGGTCCAAACTATAACTAACTAGTGCCGACCCCCACTATATTTATATATATACACACAATATTCTAACCTGAATCTTTCAAGAGAGCTTAACTTGGCATGAGGCCTTAATTGAAAATGCTTATTTTAAAGTTACCTGTGTGCTGACTCTTTCTTCTCCAGGTGTGTTATCATGCTTCTTGTTAGCAAGAGAAAGGCCTATTTTTTGTATTAGACTACTGATAGTGAGGTATACGGGAAGGAAGTTGGCAAATCGAAGAAGAATTCATGGTTAAAGGAGGCCTTATGTTGGTGTTGTGCCAAAAGGATGAGATGTTCAAAACTACCATCTGCATACCTAATTCTGAGGGGATGAGAACTTTGGGAGTTTATCTTTTTCCTTCACACATGGTGACTTGATTGGCTGTTGGAGGTGGGAGAGAAATGTACATGTTTTTGAAGCTACTGTTATAGTTTGACCCTATGCTGACATCTTCCGTGATCCCTGATAGGAACTCTATTTAGAAAATCTGACCTCAATATGTGTTTAGATTAGAAAAGGGAGGTTTATTTGTTGCAGTTACTATATTGTATCTCATTTTATTATCATTTAACTTACTGAAACATTCTAGCCTTCAAACTATATTGTTATATCATCTGAATTTAGTTTTGCTTTGCATACATCCTGGTAATGTCATAAAAAAACTCTTATAATTGACTTGATTGATTCCTGGTCTTTATTGTGTAGTCACATTGGCCTCACAAGGATTAGGAATATACTTCTGATGTTAACTCCCTTACAATGCTTCAAGTTAACTAACAAAGATCCATACAGCCAATGGGGAAATATATTTGATAATTTCACCAAGAGATTGAGGTGTAAATCCCTATGCACCATCAGTAGCAAAAATAGATTTTAAAATTGTCATAAATTGACATGGCTTAAATGTTCAGGGTTGAGTGGTACACAATGTAGATGCCCTATGTTTTGCTATGCAGGATAGAGGTATCATCATTGTATTTTCCAACTTGGAGACACTACTGACCTCATTATTCAAGTGTATTTAATGTAGATTCTGTGGCTCACGGCTGATGTGATGATGATTATTTGCATGCTTCCCTGTCCTGTAGAAATATCTTAATTATTATTTGTATCAAATGTCCTACAGCAATATAAGAAAAGCCCTCATCCTCATATTGTTGGTGTCTATGGTTAGGAGACAGTAGTGCAGCACAGCTTTGCTGCATTCCATTGGTGTTTTCTATACCTAATGTTTATGACACACAGTGGCCAATGGTGCCAAACTAGAGCATCACAACATTACTCTGAATGACAATGAATGTTTACAGCAACTTGTCTGTTCTAATGTATAGTTACACCAACACAACGATGTGATGTTTTATGTAAAGATTTTCCACAATAATATTGTTAGAAATGGGGTCTTTGGTTGACAGTCAGGTTACCCCCTGTTCAAGCAAGGACCCTCACTCTAGTTAGGATAAGAGAGAATCACCCTCAGCTAACCCCTGCTTACCCCCTTGGTAGCTTGGCAGAGCAGTAGGCTTAACCTCAGAGTGCTGGGCGTAAAGTATTTGTACCAACACACACAGTAACTTAATGAAAACACTACAAAATGACACAACACCAGTTTAGAAAAATAGGAAATATTTATCTAGACAAAACAAGACCAAAACGACAAAAATCCAACATACACAAGTCAAGTTATGATTTTTTAAAGGTTTAAAATAAAAAGAGTCTTTAGGTAGTTGTAACAACACACTAGCGCTGCTAGCGTGTAAATGTACCTGGTTTGCGTCAAAAATAACCCCGCACGGGCGGTGTGCGTCGAAAGTAACCCTGCACGGCTGTGTGCGTCGAAAACAACTCGGCACGGCGGTGCGCGTTGAAAAAGCCAGCCACACGACGATCCGAAAGTCCCGCGGCGCAGGGTGCGATCTCTCAGCCTCCGTCAGCGATGCTGCGCGTCGTTTCTCCTGCTCCGGGCGTCGGTTTTTCGGTCGCGTTTCCTGCGGCGTCGTTTCTCAGCTGCGGAACCGGCGTCACGTCGTTTTCTCAGCCGCGATCGGATTCGCGTCGATCTTTTCTCCGCACGGTGCTCGGTGCGTGTATTTTTGTCCTTAGGCTGCCAGCCTCTCCTTTCAGGGTCCCAGGAACTGGAAGGCACCACAGAGCAGAGTAGGGGTCTCTCCAGAGACTCCAGGTGCTGGCAGGAAGAAGTCTTTGCTATCCCTGAGACTTCAACAACAGGAGGCAAGCTCTACATCAAGCCCTTGGAGATTTCTTCTTCAAGATGGAAGGCACACAAAGTCCAGTCTTTGCCCTCTTACTCTGGCAGAAGCAGCACTGCAGGAAAGCTCCACAAAGCACAGTCACAGGCAGGGCAGCACTTGTTCCTCAGCGATCAGCTCTTCTCCAGGCAGAGGTTCCCCTTGATTCCAGAAGTGTTTCTAAAGTTTGTAAGTTTGGGTGCCCTTCTTATACCCATTTTAGTCTTTGAAGTCACCTTTCTTCAAAGGGGACTCACACCCTCTTGTGAAATCCTGCCTTGCCCAGGCAAGGCCTCAGACACACACCAGGGGGTTGGAGACAGCATTGTCAGAGGCAGGCACAGTCCTTTCAGATGAGAGTGACCACTCCACCCCTCCCTCCTAGCAGAGATGGCTAATCAGGAAATGCAGATCACACCCCAGCTCCCTTTGTGTCACTGTCTGGTGTGAGGTGAAAAACAACCCAACTGTCAAACTGACCCAGACAGGGAATCCACAAACAAGGCAGAGTCACAGAATGGTTTAAGCAAGAAAAATGCTCACTTTCTAAAAGTGGCATTTCCAAACTCACAATCTCAAAATCAACTTTCCTAAAAGATGTATTTTTAAATTGTGAGTTCAGGGATCCCAAACTCCACATGTCCATCTACTCTCTAGGGGAATCTACACTTTAATCATATTTAAAGGTAGCCCCCATATTATCCTATGAGAGAGACAGACCTTGCAACAGTGAAAACGAAATTGGTAGTATTTCACTGTTAGGACATATAAACCACATTACTATATGTCCTACCTTATCCATACACTGCACCCTGCCCTTGGGGCTACCTAGGGCCTACCTTAGGGGTGCCTTACATGTAAGAAAAGGGAAGGTTTAGGCCTGGCAAGTGGGTACACTTGCCAAGTCGAATTTACAGTGTAAAAATACACATACAGACACTGCAGTGGCAGGTCTGAGACATGATTACAGAACTACTTATGTGGGTGGCACAACCAGTGCTGCAGGCCCACTAGTAGTATTTGATTTACAGGCCCTGGCACCTCTAGTGCACATTACTAGGGACTTACTAGTAATTCAAATATGCCAATCATGGATGAACCACTTACGTATAATTTAAACAGGAGCACTTGCACTTTAGCACTGGTTAGCAGTGGTAAAGTGCCCAGAGTAACAAAAACAGCAAAATCAGAGTCCAGCACACATCAACAACCTGGGGAACAGAGGCAAAAAGTTAAGGGAGACCACGCCAAGGATGAAAAGTCTAACACGTGTCCCCCCCAGCTAAAAGTGGGGAGCAACTACCCAACCTCATGGGAGTTCTCATCACTAAGGCGGAAGAACCTGGACAGACCATCAGCATTGGCGTGTTCTGTACCGGGTCGATGTTCCACCGTAAAGTCCATCCCCTGTAGGGAAATGGACCACCTCAACAGTTTTGGGTTCTCACCCCTCATCTGCATTAACCATCTGAGGGGTCTGTGGTCGGTCTGAACTCGGAAGTGAGTCCCAAACAAGTAGGGTCTTAGCTTCTTCAGTGCCCAGACCACAGCAAACGCTTCACGTTCTATGGCACTCCACCTACGTTCCCTGGGTAGTAACCTCCTGCTAATGAAGGCTACGGGTTGATCTAGGCCCTCTTCATTCAGCTGTGAGAGTACTGCTCCAATACCATGCTCTGAGGCGTCTGTCTGTACAACAAACTCCGTGGAGTAGTCAGGTGCCTTCAGCACCGGTGCTGTGCACATGGCAGCCTTCAGGGCATCAAAAGCGTTCTGGCAAGCCTCTGTCCAGATCACTTTCTTGGGTTGCTTCTTAGAAGTCAACTCAGTTAAGGGGGTAACAATGGTACCATATCCCTTAACGAACCTCCGATAGTATCCTGTGAGACCTAAAAAGGCTCTCACTTCAGTCTGGGTCTTGGGAGGCTCCCAAGCCAGAATCGTGTCAATCTTAGGCTGTAGGGGTGCCACCTGGCCACTCCCCACCTGGTGTCCTAAGTACACAACAGAACCCTGCCCTATTTGGCACTTGCTCGCCTTAATAGTGAGGCCTGCCTTCTGCAGGGCCTCTAACACTCTCCAGAGGTGTTGCAGGTGTTCCTCCCATGTGGAACTAAACACAGCAATGTCATCCAGGTAGGCGGCACTGAACTCATCCAGTCCTGCCAACACCTGGTTGACCAACCTCTGAAAGGTGGCAGGGGCATTCTTCATCCCAAAGGGCATCACATTGAAGTGGAAGTGCCCATCGGGGGTAGAGAATGCTGACCTCTCCTTTGCCCCTTCAGTTAAGGCAATCTGCCAGTACCCAGATGTTAAATCAAACGTACTGAGGTACTTGGCAGCTCCTAACCGATCAATGAGCTCATCAGCTCGGGGGATGGGGTGTGCGTCAGTCTTGCTGACCGCATTGAGACCCCGGTAGTCCACACAGAACCTAAGTTCTGGGATGGCACCAGGAGCAGTAGCCTTTGGGACCAAGACCACTGGGCTGGCCCAAGGACTGCTGGAGTGCTCAATAACCCTTAGGGCTAACATTTTGGAGACTTCCTCCTTAATGCAAGCCCTCACCCTGTCAGTCACCCTGTAAACCTTATGTTTAACAGGTGTACTGTCCCCAGTGTCCACATCATGTGTGCACAGGTGTGTGACTCCTGGGATCAGGGAAAACAGTGAGGCGAACTGTCCCAGCACGTGGCGACAGTCCCTCTGCTGTTCCTCAGTCAGGGAGGGGGAGAGGATCACTCCCTCCACAGACCCATCTTTCTCTCCTGCAGACAGGAGGTCAGGAAGAGGCTCACTCTCTTCCTCCACCCCGTCATCTGTCGCTAGGAGCATGGATAGCTCAGTTCGCTCAAAGTGGGGTTTGAGGCGGTTGACATGTAGGACCCTCAAGGGGTTCCTGGGGGATTGCAAGTCTACCAGATAGGTGACCTCGCTCTTTCTTTCCACCACCTCAAAAGGCCCAGTCCACTTATCTTGGAGAGCCCTAGGCTCTACTGGTGCCATGACCCACACTTTTTGTCCAGGCTGAAACTCAACCAGAGTGGCATTCTGGTCGTACCACCGTTTCATGTCCTCCTGGCTTGCTTCCAGGTTCTCCTGAGCGAGACGCCTGAAGCGGGCAGTCTGGTTTCTTAGTGCCAGCATGTAGCTAAATACATCCTGGGGTGGTTTACTAGGAGCTTTCTCCAAAGCCTCCTTCACCAGACTGAGCGGTCCCCTCACAGGGTGGCCATAGATGAGCTCAAAGGGGCTAAAGCCAAGTCCCTTTTGAGGCACCTCCCTGTAAGCGAACAGAAGGCATGGCAAGAGGACGTCCCACTTACGCCTCAAGGGCTCTGACAGGCCCTGAATCATGCCTTTCAAGGTGCGGTTGAATCTCTCAACCAGACCATTACTTTGGGGGTGGTAAGGGGTGGTGAACTTGTAGGTTACCCCACACACCTTCCACAGAGACTTCATATAAGTGGATATGAAGTTTGTACCCCTATCAGATACTACCTCCTTGGGGAACCCCATGCGGGTAAAAACCCCCATCAAGGCACGTCCCACCACGGGGGCGGTGACCGTCCTTAGAGGAATAGCTTCTGGGTACCGTGTGGCATGGTCCACCAAGACCAGGATGAACCTGTTGCCCAGGGCTGTCTTGGGATCCAGAGGCCCCACAATGTCAATTCCTACCCTTTCAAAGGGAGTACTGACTACCGGTAAAGGTTGGAGGGGAGCTTTGCATTTCCCCCCACTCTTGCCACTTGCCTGACAAGTCTGACAAGATCTACAATAAGCAGCTGACTGCTTGTTCATCAAGGGCCAGTAAAAGTGGGAGACAAGCCTCTTATAGGTCTTGTCCTGCCCTAGATGTCCTGCCAAAGGCACATCATGAGCCAAACCCAGTAGGAAGGTCCTGAAGCCCTGGGGTACCACCAGCATACGAGCTGACCCCGGCTCAGGAACCTTAGGCTCACTATACAGGAGGCCATCCTCCCAATAAATCAGGTGAGTACCTGGCGCTCCGCCAGCCGCCTGGGCTGCAGCCTGCTGCCGCAGTCCCTCAAGAGTAGGGCATTCCTTCTGCGCTGTGCAGAATACTTCCCTGGGGGGTCCCCCTTCCTGCTGCCACTGCGACAGCTCAGGGACCTCCCCCAGTTCAGCCACCTGTTCCCCTGTAGGTTCCGGGGCATCACCCTCAGGCTCTGCTTCCTCCCGGACCGTGGGAACTTCTGGGGCGGGTTTCCCGCGCCTCCTGCCTTTCCTCTTCTTGGCGGTCCCCTGGGCCACTGTTTCAGGCTCCAGGGGCTCTTGACTACCCTGATTGGCTGCCATAGACCGGGTGGATACGCATACCCACCCAGGCAGACCCAACATCTCCAAGTGAGACCTGTGTTCCACCTCCTTCCAAGGGGAATCCTCCAGGTCGTTGCCTAGCAAACAATCAACAGGCATGGTTGGACTCACAGCTACTTTCCAGGAACCTGAGACCCCCCCCATTCAAAGGGAACCTGCGCCACTCTGCAGAGGCGCTCAGAGTTGTCTACTGCAACTACTTGGTGAAGTACCCGGGGATCAATCTGCTCTTCAGACACCAGGTGACTCCTCACTGTAGTCACACTGGCTCCTGTGTCTCTCAGAGCCTCTACCCTCTGTCCATTGATGGTCACCCATTGCCTGTACTTCTTAGTGTTATCAGGCACTAGGTTTCTCTGGACCATCTCACTGTCCCCTAGTGAGACAAGGGTCATTTCTGCTGGTTCCCACCCACCTGAAACCAACTCCTCCCCAAGCGCTACACTGGCCAAACCCTGGGACGGTGCACCAGTGGGTGCCGGTGTACTTTTGGGGCATTTGGGGTCCCCCCTCACATGACCCACCTGGTCACATGAATAGCACTTACGTAGGGGACCACCTGCCATTGGCTTCCCTTTGGAGAACCATGGCCTCTTTTCACTGGGGGGTTGGGAATCCTTACCCTGGGAATCAGTTTGGGGCCCTTTAGAGAACTCATCCTGTTTGCCCTTACCCCCCCCTTTCTTCTGAGAGGGACCCTGCCCACCCTTGGCGTGGTCTCCCCCATACCTCTTTTGGACCCTGGTGCTCTCCCAGCGGTCCGCTTCCTGTGCAAGCTTCCTGGGGTCAGTCAGCTTGCTGTCAATGAGGTGCTGGCGCAGCTCTGGAAAACATAAACTGTACAAGTGCTCCCAAGCAATTAAATTGTAAAGCCCCTCATACATGTTTACCTTACTGCCCTTCACCCAACCATCCAGTGACCTGCAACAAGAATCAACACATTCCAACCATGTTTGGGATTCCTTTCTCTTGTAGGATCTAAACTTCTCCTTGTACTGCTCAGGGGTGAGACCATACCTGGTAAGTAAGGCCTCCTTCATGGCAGGGTAGGTGAGACTCTGAGCATCCCCTAAGGCCGTCAGTGTGTCCCTCCCCTCTGCCTCAAAATGCTTCCACAGGGCTGCCCCCCAATGAGCTTCAGGGACCAGGTTCATGTGGAGAGCTGACTCATAACCCTTGAACCACAAGTAGATATCATCCTCCCTCTTATAATCCCTCACAAGGTCTTTTGGGATGTGTACCCTTCTCTCAGGCTGCACTGTAGAATTGCTGCCACCATCCCTACTGGACTGACTCCTCTGATCAATCTCTTTTAAACTGAGCTCATGAGCCATGTTTATCTTCCTTTCCTCAAGGGCCAGCTTCCTCTGTTCCATCTCTAGACTGAGCTTTGTCAGCTCCAACTGGTACTCCCTCTCTGCCTGTCTGTCCTGTAACTCTCCAGGTGTCAGACTCTTGGAGGACACACTGCTACCTGCCCTGGAGATTCTCCCCTGAGACATAGCAGGCCCACCCACTACATCAGTGTGAGTGACTTGCAACTCCTCTTCCCCCTCTGGCTCCTCATCTGTGTGCCTCTCAGCTGCTTTGGCTGTCACCCAGGCCCTCAGCGCCTTTTGCAGCTCATCCTTCCTGGAGGAGCTCTCAATGGGACAGCCAACATTCCTACAAAACTGCTTCAACTGAGCCACCTTGTAGCTCTCCAATTTCTCCAAATCAAAAGCGGTTTCAGCTAGGGCATCTCCAGACTGAGACATGATGAGAGGTTAAAAAAATATGCACAGTTCCAAAAACAGAAAAGCAAGTTCTCAAATGAAGTTTCAGCAAAGTCAATCCCGGGATCAGTGAAAAAAAGAAACTGAATGCAGAGAAAAACAGTCCAAGTAAAAAAAACAAAAATCACAAGACTAGTAGTATGTGGTCACGTAGTGGTCTGAGATCAAAACAGTAGTGTACACTTAATTACTGTATGTCAAGTACAAATACAAGTCCAAATCCCGACCGCTGATCACCAATGTTAGAAATGGGGTCCTTGGTTGACAGTCAGGTTACCCCCTGTTCAAGCAAGGACCCTCACTCTAGTTAGGATAAGAGAGAATCACCCTCAGCTAACCCCTGCTTACCCCCTTGGTAGCTTGGCAGAGCAGTAGGCTTAACCTCAGAGTGCTGGGCGTAAAGTATTTGTACCAACACACACAGTAACTTAATGAAAACACTACAAAATGACACAACACCAGTTTAGAAAAATAGGAAATATTTATCTAGACAAAACAAGACCAAAACGACAAAAATCCAACATACACAAGTCAAGTTATGATTTTTTAAAGGTTTAAAATAAAAAGAGTCTTTAGGTAGTTGTAACAACACACTAGCGCTGCTAGCGTGTAAATGTACCTGGTTTGCGTCAAAAATAACCCCGCACGGGCGGTGTGCGTCGAAAGTAACCCTGCACGGCTGTGTGCGTCGAAAACAACTCGGCACGGCGGTGCGCGTTGAAAAAGCCAGCCACACGACGATCCGAAAGTCCCGCGGCGCAGGGTGCGATCTCTCAGCCTCCGTCAGCGATGCTGCGCGTCGTTTCTCCTGCTCCGGGCGTCGGTTTTTCGGTCGCGTTTCCTGCGGCGTCGTTTCTCAGCTGCGGAACCGGCGTCGCGTCGTTTTCTCAGCCGCGATCGGATTCGCGTCGATCTTTTCTCCGCACGGTGCTCGGTGCATGTATTTTTGTCCTTAGGCTGCCAGCCTCTCCTTTCAGGGTCCCAGGAACTGGAAGGCACCACAGAGCAGAGTAGGGGTCTCTCCAGAGACTCCAGGTGCTGGCAGGAAGAAGTCTTTGCTATCCCTGAGACTTCAACAACAGGAGGCAAGCTCTACATCAAGCCCTTGGAGATTTCTTCTTCAAGATGGAAGGCACACAAAGTCCAGTCTTTGCCCTCTTACTCTGGCAGAAGCAGCACTGCAGGAAAGCTCCACAAAGCACAGTCACAGGCAGGGCAGCACTTGTTCCTCAGCGATCAGCTCTTCTCCAGGCAGAGGTTCCCCTTGATTCCAGAAGTGTTTCTAAAGTTTGTAAGTTTGGGTGCCCTTCTTATACCCATTTTAGTCTTTGAAGTCACCTTTCTTCAAAGGGGACTCACACCCTCTTGTGAAATCCTGCCTTGCCCAGGCAAGGCCTCAGACACACACCAGGGGGTTGGAGACAGCATTGTCAGAGGCAGGCACAGTCCTTTCAGATGAGAGTGACCACTCCACCCCTCCCTCCTAGCAGAGATGGCTAATCAGGAAATGCAGATCACACCCCAGCTCCCTTTGTGTCACTGTCTGGTGTGAGGTGAAAAACAACCCAACTGTCAAACTGACCCAGACAGGGAATCCACAAACAAGGCAGAGTCACAGAATGGTTTAAGCAAGAAAAATGCTCACTTTCTAAAAGTGGCATTTCCAAACTCACAATCTCAAAATCAACTTTCCTAAAAGATGTATTTTTAAATTGTGAGTTCAGGGATCCCAAACTCCACATGTCCATCTACTCTCTAGGGGAATCTACACTTTAATCATATTTAAAGGTAGCCCCCATATTATCCTATGAGAGAGACAGACCTTGCAACAGTGAAAACGAAATTGGTAGTATTTCACTGTTAGGACATATAAACCACATTACTATATGTCCTACCTTATCCATACACTGCACCCTGCCCTTGGGGCTACCTAGGGCCTACCTTAGGGGTGCCTTACATGTAAGAAAAGGGAAGGTTTAGGCCTGGCAAGTGGGTACACTTGCCAAGTCGAATTTACAGTGTAAAAATACACATACAGACACTGCAGTGGCAGGTCTGAGACATGATTACAGAACTACTTATGTGGGTGGCACAACCAGTGCTGCAGGCCCACTAGTAGTATTTGATTTACAGGCCCTGGCACCTCTAGTGCACATTACTAGGGACTTACTAGTAATTCAAATATGCCAATCATGGATGAACCACTTACGTATAATTTAAACAGGAGCACTTGCACTTTAGCACTGGTTAGCAGTGGTAAAGTGCCCAGAGTAACAAAAACAGCAAAATCAGAGTCCAGCACACATCAACAACCTGGGGAACAGAGGCAAAAAGTTAAGGGAGACCACGCCAAGGATGAAAAGTCTAACAAATATGATGACAACCTCAGAACAAGGGCGGCTTGTTTTTGGAATCTCAGTAAGAATCCAGCCCAGGCTTTCTTGTTGTTGTCAGTTCACTGTGACCATTGGGGAGTCCCTTCAAGCACATCCTCTGAGGTGCACAGTGAGGCTCCTGTGGCAATGCTTAAAAACTTTGAGCCAGATTCACAAACTCTGGGCCATATTTATAAGTGGCCTGCACAACCAATGCATCACTTTTTGTGATGCACTGGCGGTGCAGGCTGCAGGGCCAGACAAAGCCACTTTGCCTGGCCTTGTAACTATGGAGAAAGGCACTGCAGCACAAGTCATTGCGTTGCCTTAATTTGCATCATAGAGGTGTTCTATGGATGTTGCTGTGGGTCTTCCCACACAACACCCATGGATTTTGATGCATTCCCAGATTTACAAGGTTTTGTATACCTGGGAATGCGTCAAAAGCCTTCGCATCCCCAGGGGTGGTATAAGGAAGGCACAACGGGAAAAATTATATTATTTCTCCTCGTTTTTATCTTTTGCTATGTGTGCTGCATTCTCATCTCCACAACACAGACACCCTTGCACAATGGTGCAAGGGTACCTGCATTGGCACATGGCAGCAATTTGTGCACCAGCACAGGGGGAGAGAACAGAAATGAGTCATATCTTGTAGATACATCCCATTTCTGCCCTTTCCCGGTAGTGGAGGGCCGTGCAGCAAGGAACTTGCTGCACTGCCCTGCACCATTGTTCTTGCAAATATGGCCCTCTTTTTTTGTGTTTAAAAAGGTACATCAGTAGTACTATTCACATAGTAGAAAATGCAACTTGCTAATCTACAGACACAGACCTCTGCCTCCCCTATCATTTTTGTGCAGAAACCTCCGACAAGGTCAAAGATATATCCACACAGGTATGTATACATTTTTATAGTAAATCTGGGTGGGACGAGGGTTGTTTAAGGAGGGGTTTAAGGTGGGCATGCTAATACACACAGCCACAAAAGAGTAAGACCACTGCTATTCACAAACTACACTTCTGAAGTTACAACAGCCCCAGGGATGTCAAAACAGGTGTAAATGTACTTCAGCCCAGCCTTTTAGTAAGCACACATGGCCACTCTGC
This sequence comes from Pleurodeles waltl, assembly GCF_031143425.1. NCBI lineage: Eukaryota > Metazoa > Chordata > Amphibia > Caudata > Salamandridae > Pleurodeles > Pleurodeles waltl. The sequence goes on from NC_090436.1 coordinate 244,606,055, forward strand.
AACACACTCCCATAAAAATCACCAAAGGCAAGGACATAAGATAAAATAGGAACTAATGTTAAATAAATACAAATTTGGAATTACTTAAGGTATTTACATATATCAATATATACACACATACATTCACTCAAAAAAAAGAAAATTTATAGATGCATAGTTAGGTCATACAGTAAAATATTCAATGTAAATGACATTCACCAGTTATAGGTATCTGAGTTATAGTTGTCAGGACTAACCATAACTTGTGCCCTGGGCATGCACTGCTGATTACATCATATATGTTCCATCACTCATGACATGTTCAATGACATCATTGATGACTTCACTGAAGACATCTGACATCATTAATTGAATCAGTGATGACATCATTCAGTGAATTTGATACTGTGCTATACCCTTATGACAAAGAAAGGTAAAAAGAAGGCTACATCTAGAACAAAGGCTTAATACCTTTGTACCTGTAATGTGTTTATCTTTTGCATCATGCTTTAGCTCCTAAAGAGGCCTTGAGTATCTGGAGGGAGCATGCTCTCTGTGAAGACTTTACTATAAGGTGAAGGGTGTGCATAGTAGGGGCTTGGCTACCTAATGGAGCTTTGGTTTCTAAATAGAGTAGAGTATTTGTAAAGAGTTCTGCGCAGGGTGAAGGCTGTGCCTAGTAGTGGGTTGTCCACTGTAGGAAAGTCCTCCTTTTTGCCCTGGTCACCTCCACACTTTCTGGACAGGTACTGGTGGTTACTGACTCTTGGCTGTACCCTGGGTACTGCTTACCAGTCCCAGGTCCAGTGCTCTGTGTAAAGTGGATATGCAAATTAGGCTAATTATAATTGGCAAAGTTAACCTACCTATAAGTCCCTAGTATATGGTAGGGCATGGAGGTTTAGGGACCCCAGCATAGGTAGTGCCCCCATAGGTGCACTGCTGAGGTGCCCAGTGTCATTTTAAAGGCAGGCCTGCCTTGCTGGCTGCTTTTAAATTAAAGTTACATGCAAATTCGACTTTGGAATTAAAAGTAGTTCCAAAGTCTTAAACTACCTTATTTTTACATACAAGTCACCCCCAAGGTGTGCCCTATGTGCCCCTAGGGCTAGGTGCCATGTAACTATAAGCAGGGACCTTATAAAAATAGTTTTATAAGCCCTGGTGAGGTAAAACAGCCAAATTAGTGTTTCCCTCATTGTAGTGAATGGCCTCCTTAGGCTAGAATGGGGAGACTTTATTTAAATTTTTAAAGTCCCCTTAAGTAACAGATACCAAGAGTTTGGTATCAAATTAATTGTTATAATAAATCCCACAACTTCCAGCTGTTGGATTTAATATAACTTGTTCAGGTAAAGAGTTTTAAACTTTACCTGAAAAGTTGCCAACTTCAGCCCTGCAGTGTTTTTGCTGCTGTGCTCTGATTGGCCAGCCTCTGGCAGCCTGGCCAGGCTGCTTGATGAGTTGTGAAGTGGCCTGGCTTTACCCAAAGAGATGTGCCTGTGGGAGGAGATCTCCCCTCAGCAGATGGTGAGGCAGGAAGGGGGAGGGCTGCCAAACGGGTCTTCAAAGGCAGAGAAGGACATTTGGAGCAACCCAGCAACACCCCCACATCCTGCAAACCCAGACAATTAGGTACTCCCTTGATTCGATTAGGAGAGGGCAGGAGAGGGGTGTGTTTAGGATTTTTAGCCTCACCAGTGGGTGGGCTCAGCCAGATGTAACCTCCAAAAATCACTTTCAGCCATGATAGATTTTTGAGGAATGTTGCTCCCTGGGATTGATTTTTGCCACACTTCCCAGGAAGTGGTCATCACAGGAGGAAGGACCCTGCACCTGATTGGGGAACCAGGACCCCCCTGATTTTCACCCAGGAGCAGGGATAAAACTGGCAGACCTGCACCCATACCTCAGATCCCATCAGATTCCAACAAGGAAGAACCACAGGAGAAGAAGGACTGCCCTGCTGGACCCCTGGCCTGCACCTGGACCCTGCACTCTGAAGGACTACACCAGCTGCACACTTGGGCTTCACCACAAGAAGGACTTTTCCTGGCTTCAACTGGTTCAAGGAGGGACTCCCTGTTTGCTACAGGTGAAAAAATGCTAACCGGAGTCCCCTGCACCAATTCCTGAAGAAACCAACCAGCTGACCACTGTCCAGTGGCCAAAAAGGAGTTTGTACCAGGTGCATTCTGGGAGTTGTAGTCCACACCCCCAAGGATCATCTCAGAGACTCTGGAACCTTGGGGTGAGCTGTGGACCCCAAAATAACCTTAGAGGAACATCTGGAAGAAGATCCAGAAGTTTGGAGAACTTTGGAGAACTTTTGAAAAAAGCTCCATAGAGGGACCGACCCGCTGTGGCAACTCTAGCCGGTTTGCCTCAACCGCGACCCGGCCTGACTTGCAGGTTCGTCCCGGTGAAGAAAATCTCCAAAAAAGAGACTAAGTACGAACGTAGGAAGTTGACCGGGACCTCCCAGCCAGTGAATCCGAGGAGGGCTCCAAGGACGTCAGATCAAGGTCCGGGTTTGCCCCGGTCGAAGGATTTTCACCTCGAAAAAATGACTGCGTCCGAAGGTAAAAATCTCCACTGAGGGCTCCCGCAATGCATATCCGGAGAAGAGTTCCAGGAGGTTGGATTGGACTGGCAGGTTCATCCCGCTGAAGAAAATCTTCTGAAAAACCCTGGGAGGGATAGGCTCCTAATCTTGAGGGGGGAGGAGGCAGATTCATACCCCAGTATGAAGAGATGCTTGATTAAGAAGTTTGGTCTGACCCCAGAGCAGTATAGGCTCAAGTTTAGGGACACCCAGAAGACAAGCACCCAGTCCTGGGTGGACTTTGTGGACATCTTAGTCAAAGCACTAGAGGGCTGGATACAGAGCAACAAGGTAAGTACATTTGAGGGGCTGTACAATTTGATTATGAGGGAGCACCTTCTAACCAAATGTGTCCAAGAAAAGCTCTGCCAGTATCTAGTTGATTCTAAGTTGACCAACCCCAGAGAGCTGGGGAGGCAGCAGATGACTGGTTAAGAACTAGGGTTAACTAGAAACCCCCAAGGGGTGATCAGAAAAAGGGAGGGCATGGTTCTTCTCAGGGGAAGAACCAAGGGAAATATGATAAAAAGCCTAAGGAGTCCTCACAAGAGTCCCCAAAAACTTCTCAGGGTGGAGGAGCCCCGAGTCATTCCACTTCTAAGGGGAAAGGGTATCAGGAGAAGCATTATGATCCTGTTAAAGCAGGAAAGTTTCAGGAGCTTGCTAAGGCCGGCAAGTGCTTTGAGTGTCATCAACCTGGACACAAAAGAGGGAATGCTATCTGCTCCAAGAAGCCCCCCACTGGTGGGCAATCCCAGGGGATTGATAGTGTAGGGATGGGGGTGGAAGTTGGCCCAGGGCTGGGATCAGGGTACACAGAGGTCACCTTAGTATTGGTGGGTGGGGTGGACATTACAACTATGGCCACCTTACCTCCCAGCATGGAGAGGTATAGGCAGAGGCCTAAAGTCAATGGGACTGAGGTGGAAGCTCTGAGAGATACAGGAGCCAGTGTGACAATGGTCACAGAGAAGCTGGTTTCTCCAGAACAGGTCTTACCTGGGGTCTTCCACCAAGTGACGTATGCAGATAGCAGAACCCAACTCCATCCAATGGCCATGGTGAGCCTGGAATGGGGAGGTGTGACTGGCCCTAAGAAAGCAGCTGTAGCTCCTGCCCTCCCAGTAGAGTGTCTGCTGGGAAATTATCTTGAAGCATCTGAATCGTCAGAGGTGGAGAGAAGGGTCCATGCACAGATGCTGGACCTCCATGAATAGGTGTGTGCTGTGACCAGGTCACAGGCCACACAACAGGGAGTGCTGGACACTTGGACCCTGGAACAATGGGCCAAACCTCTAAGAAGATGAGAAAGGGGACTGGGTCTTGCTTGCCAGCCCCCAACAAGTACAGAGGATCAGGAGGAATCCAAACCTGAGGGGGAGGATCTGACCTCTAAGGGAGGGCCACTTCCCCTGCAAGCTCTGCCTGACTTGGCAGAACTGCAAGGGGCAGGTGGGCCCACCAGAGAAGAGTTGTGCCAGGGACAAAGAGAGTGTCCCACTCTTGAGGGACTAAGGCAGACTGCTGCCAGGCAAGAACAATGGGATACCAGTGGGACCCACAAGGTTTACTGGGAGGATGGAGTTCTCTACACCGAGGCAAGGGACCCCAAACCAGGGGCAACCGGGAGAGTAGTGGTCCCCCAAAAGTATAGAGAATTCCTCCTCACTTTAAGCCATGATATTCCCTTAGCTGGACATTTGGGACAGACCAAGACCTGGAACAGGCTGTTCAACCATTTTTATTGGCCCCAAATGTCAGAAAAAGTCAGGGAGTTTTGCAGCTCCTGTGTTACCTGCCAAGCCAGTGGCAAGGCAGGGGGCAAACCAAAGGCTCCCTTGATACCACTGCCAGTGGTGGGGACTCCCTGTGAGAGGGTGGCGATTGACATTGTTGGTCCCCTAGACCCACCAACTGCCTCAGGCAACAGGTACATTTTGGTGGTTGCGGACCATGCCACCAGGTACCCTGAGGCAATACCCCTCCAGAAAGTCACTGCTCCCACAGTAGCTAGGCCCTACTTGGTGTGTTCACCAGAGTAGGATTCCCAAAGGAGGTGGTCTCAGATAGGGGCATACATTTTATGTCTGCCTATCTGAAAGCCACGTAGGATGATTGTGGTGTTACTTATAGGTTCACCACCCCCTATTATCCACAGACCAATGGTCTGGTGGAAAGATTTAGTAAGTCCCTGACCGGCATGATCATGGGTTTGTCTGACAAACTCAGGAGGAGATGGGATGCTCTCCTCCCACTCCTGCTGTTTGCCTACATAGAGGTGCCACAGAAGGGGGTTGGATTCAGCCCCTTTGAGTTACTGTTTGGGCACCCTGTAAGGGCCTATTGTGCTTGGTGAGAGAGTCCTGGGAGAAGCCTCTCAAAGAGTCCAAGGAGAATGTGCTGGATTATGTGCTGGGCCTGTGGTCACGCATGGCTGAGTACATGAAGAAGGCAAGCAGAAACCTGGAGGCCAGCCAAGAGCTCATGAAGCTCTGGCATGACCAGAAGGATACCATGCCTGAGTATCACCCAGGACAGCTGGTGTCGGTTTTGGAGCCCATGGCTCCTAGGGCACTTCAGGCCAAATGGACTGGGCCCTATCCAATTTTGGAGAAAAAGGGTGAGGTCACCTACTATGTGGACCTTGGCACCCCCAGGAATCCTCATAAGATCCTGCATGTCTACAGGTTGAAACCCCACCAGGACAGGGCGGACAGACCATGCTGATGGTCACTGATGAAGGGAAGGAGGAGAGTGAACCTCTGCCAGACCTCCTGTCTTCAAATAAACAACATGGGTCACTGGAGGGAGTGGTACTCTCTCCCAAGTTGACAGACCAGCAAAAAAAAGACTGCTGACAAGTTTTGGAGCAGTTTGCTAGTCTGTTCTCCCTGACCCCGGGACTCACCAATTGGTGTGTCCATGACGTTGACATTGGTGACAGCTTACCTGTCAAGAACAAGCTATACAGGCTGTCTGACCAGGTCAAGGCCAACATCAAAGCTGAAGTGGTTTAGATGTTGGAGCTCAAGGTAATTGAGCCCTCTGACAGTCCTTGCTCCAGTCGAGTGGTACTGGTGCCCATACCTAATCCCCAAGGTTGGAAGAAGGAACTGAAATTCTGTGTGGACTACAGAGGTCTAAATGCAGTCACTAGGACTGATGCTCACCCCATACCTAGAGCTGATGAGCTCATTGATAGGTTGGGGGCTGCCAAATTCCTGAGCACATTTGATCTGACCTCAGGATACAGGCAGATTGCCTTAAGTCCAGGAGCTAAGGAGAGGTCAGCATTTTCCACACCAGAGGGCCACTTTCAGTTCAAGGTGATGCCCTTTGGCCTGAAAAATGCTCCTGCCACCTTCCAACGGTTGGTGAAGAGTCCTATCTGGGTTGGAATCTATCAGTGCACCTTATCTGGATGATATAGCTGTATTCAGTTCCACCTGGGAAGACCACCTGGTCCACCTGAAGGAAGTGCTTCAAACAGGCCTGACTATCAATTCAAGCAAGTGCCAGATAGGGCAAAGCTCCGTTGTGTACCTGGGCCACCTTGTTAGTGGAGGCCATGTGCAACCTCTCCAGCCCAAGATCCAGACTATCCTGGATTGGGAGGCTCCTAAAACCCAGACTCAGGTGAGGGCCTTTCTTGGCCTGACTGGGTACTATAGGAAGTTTGTTCAGAATTATGGGACCATAGTGGCCCCTCTGACTGAGCTTACCTCCAGGAAACAGCCCAAGAAGGTCATTTGGACCCCAGAGTGTCAGAAAGCTTTTGACACCCTAAAAAGGCTATGTGTTCAGCACCAGTGTTACTGGCCCCTGACTATAGCAAGGAGTTTATAGTGCAAACAGATGCTTCAGAGGAAGGGATTGGGGCAGTGTTAGCACAAGTTAATGAAGAGGGCCAAGATCAACCAGTTGCCTTCATCAGCAGGCGACTACTCCCCAGAGGGAAAAGATGGAGTGCCATTGAGAGGGAGGCCTTTGCTGTGGTCTGGTCCCTGAAGAAGTTGAGGCCATACCTGTTTGGCACTCACTTCCGTGTACAAACTGACCACAGGCCTCTCAGGTGGTTGATGCAAATGAGGGGGGAGAACCCAAAACTGTTAAGGTGGTCCATTTCCCTACAGGGGATGGACTTCACAGTGGAGCACAGACCCGGGACTGCCCATGCCAATGCAGATGACCTTTCCAGGTTTTTCCACTTAGCTGATGAGGACTACCATGGTGTAGGTTAGTGCCCATCACCTTTCATCTGGGGGGGGGGGCAGTGTAGGAAAGTCCTCCTTTTTGCCCTGGTCACCCCCACACTTTTTGGACAGGCACTGGTGGTTACTGACTCTTGGCTGTGCCCTGGCTACTGCTTACCAGTCCCAGGGCCAGTGCTCTGTGTAAAGTGGATATGAAAATTAGGCTAATTATAATTGGCAAAGTTAACCTATCTATAAGTCCCTAGTATATGGTAGGGCATAAAGGTTTAAGGACCCAAGCATAGTTAGTGCCCCCATGGGTGCACTGCTGAGGTGCCCAGTGTCATTTTAATGGCAGGGCTGCCTTGCTGGCTGCTTTTAAATTAAAGTTATATGCAAATTCGACTTTGGAATTAAAAGTAGTTTTAAAGTCTTAAACTACCTTATTTTTACATACAAGTCACCCCTAAGGTGTGCCCTGTGTGCCCCTAGGGCTTGGTGCCATGTAACTATAAGCAGGGACCTTATAAAATAGTTTTATAAGCCCTGGTGAGGTAAAACAGCCAAATTTGTTTTTCCCTCATTGTAGTGAATGGCCTCTATAGGCTAGAATGGGGAGAATTTATTTTAAATTTTAAAGTCCCCTTAAGTAACAGATACCAAGAGTCTGGTAACCAATTAATTGTTAGAATAAATCCCACAACTTCCAGTTGTTGGATTTAATATAACTTGTTCAGGTAAAGAGTTTTAAACTTTACCTGAAAAGTTGTCAACTTCAGCCCTACAGTGCTTTTGCTGCTGTGCTCTGATTGGCAAGCCTCTGGCAGCCTGGCCAGCCTGCCTTAATGAGGTGTGAAGTGGCCTGGCTTCACACAAAGAGATGTGCCTGTGGGAGGAGATCTCCCCTCAGCAGATGGTGAAGCAGGAAGGGGGAGGGTTGACAAACTGGTCTTCAAAGGCAGAGAAGGACATTTGGAGCAACCCAGCAACACCCCCACATCCTGCAAACCCAGACAATTAGGTGCCCCCTTAATTAGATTAGGAGAGGGCAGGAGAGGGGTGTGTTTAGGATTTTTAGCCACACCAGTGGGTGGGCTCAGCCAAATGTAACCTCCAAAAATCACTTTCAGTCATGATGGATTTTTGAGGATTGTTGCTCCCTGGGATTGATTTTTGCCACACTTCCCAGGAAGTGGTCATCACAGGGGGAGGACCCTGTACCTGATTGGAGAACCAGGACCCCCCTGATTTTCACCCAGGAGCAGGGATAAAACTGGCAGACCTGCACCCACACCTCAGATCCCTATCAGTTCCAACAAGGAAGAACCACAGGAGAAGAAGGACTGCCCTGCTGGACCTCTGGCCTGCACCTGGACCCTGCACTCTAAAGGACTGCACCAGCTGCACACTTGGGCTTCACCACAAGAAAGACTTTTCCTGGCTTCAACTGGTTCAAGGAGGGACTCCCTGTTTGCTACAGGTGAAAAATTGCTAACCAGAGTCCCCTGCACCAACTCCTGAAGAAACCAACCAGCTGACCACTGTCCAGTGGCCAAAAAGGAGTTTGTACCAGGTGCATTCTGGGAGTTGTAGTCCACACCCCCAAGGATCATCTCAGAGCCCTTGGAACCTTGGGGTGAGCTGTGGACCCCAAAAGAACCTTAAAGGAACATCTGGAAGAAGATCCAGAAGTTTGGAGAAGTTTGGAGAACTTTTGAAAAAAAGCTCCATAGAGGGACCGACCCGCCGCGGCAACTCTAGCCACAACCGCAACCCGGCCTCAACTCTTGCCTCAACCGCAACCCGGCCTAACTTGCAGGTTCGTCCAGGTGAAGAAAATCTCCAAAAAAGAGACTAAGTCGAACGTAGGAAGTTGACCGGGACCTCCCAGCCAGCGCATCCGGGGAGGGCTCCAAGGACGTCGGATCAAGATCCAAGTTTGCCCCAGTCAAAGGATTTTCACCTCGAAAAAACAACTACATCCGAAGGTAAAAATCTCTATCGAGGGCCCCGCGACACGTATCCGGAGAGGAGTTCCAGGAGGTTGGATTGGACTGGCAGGTTCAACCCGCTGAAGAAAATCTTCAGAAAAACAGCAAAGTCCGACGGTAAACTTTTGACCGGGGCCTCCCGCGGGCTGTAGCCAAGCCGGGCTCCATCGTGGTCAGCCTTAAACTTTGACTTTGCCCAGGTCGAGGTGCGACCAGATGACCAGATTGGCGCTTTTTGTTTTTAGGCGCTAGAAAACAATAATTCTTTAAAAAATCATATCTCTGGTTCCCCTTATCTGATTGTATTCATTTTTGTGTCATTTTAAAGATAACAATATAATCTATTATTATAAATTGGTTTTGGATTTTTAAACTGTTTCCTGTGTTTTATTTAATTACTGTCTTGTGATATTTGAATGCTTTACACTCTTTCTCCTAAGTTAAGCCTTGTCGCTCGTTGCCAAGCTACCAAGGGTTGAGCTGGGTTTAATTTACTGAGACCTAACTGGACCTAAGTGGAGGTTAGTGGCCTATTGCTAAGTGTAGGTACCTACCTGCCCTTACCAATAACCCACTTTCCAACAGCCACATAATGGGGATTGTGTGTATGGAGGTAGTAGATTCTTCATGAAGAGTTGTGGGGAGGAAGAAGGCTGTGCATAGTAGGGAGTTAATCACCTAACGGGGTTTAGGTGTTCTGGAGGGACTGAGCTATCCCTGAAGAGTTGTGCACGGGGTGAAGGCATTGTATAGTAGTGCCTTGGACACATTTTGAGGCATGGCTCTCTATAGAGAGTCAAGAATAAAAGGTGTGTGTAATATGGACCCGACCACCTAATGGTCTTTCTTTTTATGGAGGGTAGAGGGCTCTACGTGAAGAGTTGTGCACATTGAGAAGACTTGTGTAGTAGGCCTTGACGATGTAATGTGGCTGGACTGTCTGGGTAAGTTGGCTTTCTATGAAGCATTCCACACAGAGTGAAGGCTGTACACAGTAGGAGCTTCATCAACCAATCAGGCTTGTGTGCCTAGAGGGACTGGACTATAGTTTTATTGTTTTATATAAACATATATATTTATGTAATGTATGCTTTACATCGTTCTATGCCATTTAGTAGTTATTTATATATTTCAAAGGCTGTACTGATTTGTTCAGTATATTCAGCAGCAGCATGGTGAATGATGTTATTGGTGGTCATTAATGATGTCGTTGAACATGTCATGAGTGATGTAATATGTGAGGTTATCAGCAGTTATAAGCAGTGCATGATGTGGGCACAAGTTATAGTTAGCTCAGATAGCTATAACTGGTCAATTACTGTGTTTTTTGAGTTTAGAATTGAATACTTTAACTGACATTATCACCTAACTACAATGCCGCCTTAACCTTTGTTTTTCTTCAGTGAACTTCCATTTTTTTATTAATTAGCATTCAGTATGCAATTATTGCTAGACCTAACTATCACATCAAATTAACCTTTATTATTTTCTGTGACTTAACAGTCCAATGGTTTAATTTAAACTTTGGACAATATGTCCAATTCAAAAGCAATGTGACTATAGAATAGATTTATTAAATTAAAGAAACATTTACTATTGTATATTGAGGTATATTTCCACTTACAACAATGAATGTACCTTTTGTTGATTAAAACAGACTCTTTTATCAGTCTATTATTGTATATAAAAATAAATATACAGGCAAGACATTTTTTAACCAGTAAATGTTTTCAGAAAAGAAACGTTTTTATGTTTTTTTAAATGTTTTATTTTTTGTGATTTTGTTTTTTTCCTATGATGGCAGAACAACTTTCAACAAGAAAACAAACAGGTATCATACTTTGTGATGTGGACCCAAAATAAACTACTTCTTTGTGTTCCTCAGCTAACTTCTTGAACTGAGATGCAATGAGGACTCCCGCAAAAATGGTGTTGCTGCAATTTCTACAGTACATCACTATTTTCTTGTAGTTTTCATTTATGTCTCTGGTTGCCGCCTGGTCAATGTGTTGGCTGGTGACTCCTGCAAGAGTGTTGTGGGTATACTAAAAATGAAGAAGAACAAAATATAAAATGTTCCAAACTAAACAATTGATAATGACAATATGAAAAGTGCCTCTTAAACTGTATGGAAAACATTTAAAAAGAAAAAATACATTACTTAGGTAACCTAAACAAATCTAACTTCTCAAACATCTCTAGTCATATACTTATGCCCTTTGTACTATATAGTAAATGCATTACAAAGTTGATAATGCACACAGTGTGTGTATAGTATATTACCTCTAAAGGAAGGAATCATATCAGTGTTGGAAGCCTGTATTTGACATAGTACTCACTGAGGATAGTGCACACAAAAGGAACTCATTCTAAAAATCAAGCTAAATCAAACAATATTATAAGTCCCTACAACTTACATTTTCATTTTCTTTAAACATTTAAAAAGCACAAGCTGTTGCTGTGTGTGCATGGCAGTTACTAGCACAAGCACACACAACAAAGGCAGTGAAAGACGGCAACAGTCAATCCCTTTCTCCTTCAGCTGTGTCAAACTCTCATTATTTAGTAGAGTTGAGTGACCCAGGATCTGACCAGAATTATTCACTCGTAGCAATGGAAGAAGGGAGGGGGACAGCTTGCTGTATGGCCTCCTGCACAGCCTCTGCCGTTGTCTTCTCCCTGCCTAATACCCTTATTTTGAAGAGACAGGGGAAAGAGAGAGGTAGGAATCTGCAATGTTGAGAACAGCAAATCTATCCCAGGATCTCTGTGTTTGATTGTGTTTGCATGCGACTCTGCAAGGCTATGTGAGTTTATGTGTTAGTTGTATGCAAGTGTAAAATTGTGTTTCTGCATTTATATGTGTGGTAGTGTGCTTGGTTGTGATGATATACATATGTGTAAATGTGTTTGTGTGTGTTTGTGCATGTGTGTGAGAGACCGTGATAGAGTGCATGTGTCTGTCTGTTGTGTGTTTGTATATCAGAGTGCATGATTAAATTGGTGCATCTAAGAATGTATGTATGTGTGAGTGTCAAAATATGTTTATGTGTGTGTATGTGGAAGAGTGGTAAGGATATCTGTCTATTTGTTGTGAGTTGTGAAAGTGTGTACTGGGTTTTCGTCACAAAAGTGCTCATTTTATTAATTTACTTTCCACCCCAAAACTTGTTTTGGGCTAGAACGTTCCCTCAAAGTAACGCAAAGCAGTTATGTACCATGGTTGGTATATGGCCACTCCCATGCAGCTAGCCATTCTGGCGCAAAACCCTATCTACTAACAATAGTAGACAGGGTTTTGCACCAAAACATAACACCATTTTGAAGCAGGTGTTAAAATAGAGATATGTTTTTATTTCTCTCATTTTTCCCACTTTGCAGTTGTGCAGCACTATACAATACAAATCTGAAGTGAGAAAAGTTTAAAAGTTAGTCTAAGCATTGTATTTTGTACTGGGAATGCACCCTTCCAATACTAAATCTATGCTAGACTCATACAGACACACTTGCACTATAGTGCAGAGATATGTGAGTGCCACTCACAGCCTGATTGTGTATTGGCACTATTGAGAGAAGTGTAGAGTGTAATATCTTTATACATATGGCACTTTCCTGCTCTCAGCATTGGTTGTTGCACTGCAATGGGTGACACCTTTGATAATTTTTACCTATTTTTGTGCGAATATGTGTGTGTATCTTGACTTTGTTTTTTCTAAAAGTATGAAGATATTTTCAAAAAGCAATGAAAACACAGAGAGAGGGTATACTTTGATATAGTTATGCTATACTATTCATGTACGTCTAAAAATCATATACACCTGATTACTATGTTGGTTTCCTCTCTTGCTATTGATATGGTCATTTGTAGATCTGGAGTGAAAAATAGAAAAATACGATGTTATGAACGTAGACTTATTTATGTATTTTTACTTGTGGTAAAGTGCTTATTCTTTTATAAACTTAGCACTATGCTTGGTTATGGTGAGGAACTACTGTAGTGAGGCCTTCTTGGACCCAAGTTGATTCTTCATTTTTAGCTTAGCTTTATATTTCATATTTTACACATTGTAGCTGCAGTGCTTTTTAGCAGTGACATTCTACACACTTTGCTTGCATGATATTATTCTAGGAATATATTGTATGAGTTGCTTGTTTTAGTTAGCCTTTTCTCAACATAGGATCAGTACATTCTCTTTAAGACTAGGAACACAGTACATGATAGGCTATTGCTTGCTTTGCCTGTTTGGAGACAGCTTTTAATACTTAGACATATCATTGCATCAGAGCTGTGCCTCTAACACAATGTTCCTTTGAGTATGTAAACAATGCACCAATTCAGAAGGGGCAGACGGGCACTCCGATCACAACCATCCTGGGACAAAGGCTCTGCTCGACATGCAGCTCTGCTGGCACTAATCTACCAGATTCCTGAAAGGATTGCCATTTAAACAAGAGGCTGACTCCTGATGATGTTCTACAGGCATGAGGGCTACGGCTAACCTCATAGATTGGGCAAAGGCAGAGGGTACACCCACTATGCTCTCAGTTTAGACTTCCGGTTATGTAGGAACATCTAGAACTCATTTACCATGATTGGTTTGTTAATTCTCTTTACCATGTTCATAACTCTGATTACTGTGCTTTGTTTCATCTGCCTAAGTATCGCTCCTCATTCTCTCTATGCAAGACTATGACTTTTTTCAATAAATGTATTGAAAACTTATTTTGTATCTCTATTGTGTTTTCGATTGAGCATGCATGAGTAATACAATGAAAGGGTAAGATCAGTATACACAACTTCCTTGGGAGTCAGAGTGTCATGTTTAGGTTGCCACAACCACATTCTACTTCAGTAAGGTTAGGGCTGTAGGTGAGCTAGCCAGGATTTGGGCTAACAACTCCTGATGGTGTGGACAGACTTAGTCCCCCACATTTTTAAGCTCTGACATCCTAATATGCAGTCCTATTATCCTAGTAGGAATTATAGAACATGGCACCACCAACCTTCATAGGTCAGGTACTTATTTAACGGGTCTGCTGAGTAGTTTCTCCTGTGTGGCCATTGTCCCTTATTCATCCTATTATGGAGACGTTTGTGATGTTAGAAATTAAATCCTCCTCAGCATTATTGGAAGCACCTATATTTTTCTGTAGGTTGTTCAAACTTGAACCTTTAAAATATTACCCCACCTTAATATTTCCCTCATTGAATTCCATACATCAAAATGGTGAATCCAAGTAATATTCTTGCTAACTGCAGACATGCTGTTACAGCACATTTACTCATGCGTGGGCTACCCAATGGGGTGGAGATGTTATCTTCGGGATTGAGGCTCATGATGCATACAAGACTGAAGTATTTTACTCATAGGTCACTTTTCCTGCGGTTGATGCTAATACAAACACATTTCATACATACATAACAGCTAACATACCAGGCTAAAACAGACCATATCATGATTTAGAAATACCATTAACATTCCTTGAAAATCAAAATTTTATCCAAGGTTCCTTATCACACATTTTGGAAATGTTAGATTGGATCCCCTCAGTAATGATGGGGTCACAAGGCCAGTTCTAGCTGGCTACACACCATATTCAAACATACAAAATTTAGCTGTGGGTGATTTGCTCCCTTTATATTATAATTGATTTAGAATATACCGACGTTTAACACAGTTTGTTATGCGTATATTAACAGCTGCCCCAGTAAGGGCTGCTCAAGATGTCCAACTACAAGTGGCTATGCCTGGAATTAACCCAGTAACTATCAATGCTATCCATCCGATGGGAGGAAAATCAGTTTTGGGTCACTCAAAAAACAAACCAGCTTGAAGCAGAGTTTCCCCATATGGGACCCCAAGATAAACCTATAATTCTCACCATGTGCTTGCCACTTGGAATGGTACCCTCCATAGACGACCGTGCCACACGGGATACAGTTTTTGCTGCAGTATATACCATAACTCCTGGTACATCATCACTTGCTGTTTTAATAGATGCACTAAAACAGGTACATAATGAATATCTAGCATCCCTGCCCAGGACTTGGGGATGAAATAATTTGCCAACTTTGCCACAGTGTTCCCATTTAGTTTAGGAAATATTAAAGGGGAAGTATCAGCAGTGGCAATACGCCAACACCAACGCCTCACACAGGTTCCATTGCTAGACCAGGCGCGTAAGTTACCAGAAATTATTTCGGAAACGTATACATCCATAGGTCGAGATAATTTATGGGCCAGACCAAATAAAGGTAGACCTGACAAAGACCATATCATGCAAGCACCAGAGTCTTCTAAAAAACACTCGGATAAACAAAGAAAAAATAAAGTAAAAACAAAATCATGGGGAGAGCTCCCAAAAATATTCTAAGTTATGTAACCGTGATACTTTGAAACAACCTGACATGTATCAGTACACTAATACACGCCCTTCTCATTCCTTTCAGGACTCATCTGACAAATGGTCTGCGAGAGCAGGGTGGTCAGAACGTAGACAAGAAGAGTATATGAAACCAAAAAAGGACTCACAATGCTCATCTTACATCACGCTGGTGTGGGGACCACAGTCTCCCTGTTACAAAACGCTATTTGTGGCATGATCTGTACAAACAGACAAAGCAGCATGTCCTTAGCTGTGACATTTGCCTACAAATTAAAAGCTCCACCATTGCATGCCTACTGCCGACACCCCTCTTAGTTTCAAACAAACCACTACAATGTGTGTATCTAAACCATTGTGGCCCCTTAAATTCATATGGTGCACTCAAATACATTCTACTTGCTGTTGATTCTTGTTCCAGATTCTTCTCGGTGTGGCCACCACGATTAGTTGATGCTCAAACTGTTATTAAAGATTTGCAAGTCTTTATTGGGACATATGCAGTGGTTGCATTCCACTCCGACTAGGGCCCTGCTTTTGCCTCCAAGGCTTACAGGGACGCTATGGGAACCCTGGTTGTAGCTGTGCATTATTCCTCTCCATATCATCCTGAGGGAAATTCAATTGTGGAGAGGAAAAACCAAGACTTGAAGCGATCCCTAACAGCTAGAATATTAGGTCCAGGTCGTAGTTGGATACATCACCTATATGGAGCCCAGAGAGCATTAATTAATCTGCTAGATGATCTTTGGCTGGTTGGACCCCATTTGAAGTCCTATTTGGCATCCAAATGTATGTCCCAGATGTTGATGGTTCTGGCGCAGTGGCAGCAGATACACCTTTTGACATAAATGAATGTTTTGCTGTCCTATAGGAACTCCAAGGTTTCTGGGATGAACGTACGTTCAGCCACTGAAGAAGTGAAGGAGCAACCAGCACAGTCAGGCTGGATTCCAAAGGTTGGGGATCTGGTTCAAGTAAAGATTGTGGTGAAGAAAGAATACCATGCACTGGTACCAGTCCTTGGCATTCAAAGTACCAGAACTGTGATTTTGCTACCACTTGCTAGTTGTAAAGACAAACGTTTTGTCCCCAGTTATCCAGTAAAATTACATTATGTGGCTAATCCTTCACAGTAGGCCACGAGGACTCCTGAGTAGTTCCATAATTTCTCTCACTACCGTAAAGGAAATACCTCTTCAAGTCTTAAACAACACCAATATTGTTCCCCCAAAGCTGGGGAAGAGAGAAAATGAACTTTTGTTGATTCCTGTTACCACTGCAAATGCAAGAAATACATCTGACGTAGGTCTACAGTTTACTGCTAATACTCAAAGCAACAGAGTTGTTCATGATGAACAACCTTTGAAAGTGTCTACCAGTTCTCTGTCACCTGTTGAGGCTCTTGTCTTCATGCAGACAGATTCTGGTTATTCTGTCAGAATTGGTGACTTATCTTCTGATCCTTCTCACACTTCACTTCATTTGTGTGATTTCCTTCACTGGGTGAAATGCACTTATCTGATTAGTCCATGGTCCCATTTGTGGATTACACCTGCATTACTCTCTCCACTCTTGTGGATTGGATTTAGGACTGTTTTATTCTTGCTTATAAAGGGGCATTTTCTCCCAGGATGCTCTGCTGTAAAATTGGTAGCTGAGGTGTGGAAGCCTCATTCATTTTCCCACAAAGTTTGAAGAGACCTGTCCCTTCTGAACAGTTCTGCCTTTCCAGTACCTTGGTGGAAGTGTTTGGAATAAGGTCCCCCAATATATTTTTGGTCCTACAGAGACAATACAAATTCCTTATGTTTTTTAAATTGTTATGGATGATGTGATAACCCCAGGTGTTATGTCTGATGAATGAGACGTTAAAACAGTTTCGTCAATGCTGACTGAGTTTGAATATTATACTGTATTTGAAAGAGAAGACATGTATATGAATTCTGCAAATTATGATGAAATGTTTTATTATCATCACTATGGACACCATTACCTACTTAGAGCTAGTACTCCACGTACAGTTTTTAATTATACAGCAAGGAAAATATGGTGAACTTAATTTATTCAAATGTGTTTGTTTCCCATCTAACAATTAAATGCTATGAATATTGGAAGGGAGCAATTGATTTAAAATCAGTTTGGGGAACAAAACATTGGCAAGTGCAGGGCATGGATGACTTATTTACAACTTGTCTAATTACATTACAGATGATTTTTCTGAATGACACAGTGCAGCATACTACTTGCTTAGCTCTAGCAAAAATTAAAGAAATTATTGTGCCCAGTATTTCCTCAATTACTTGTTTTAAAAATTGGTGACATTTAGTATATTACAATGAAGAACAGCTCATTGGTATACGTACAGAATGGTATATTTAACTCCACACTTTCAGGTCCCAATGGGAGGTTATTGCCAGTGGGCACAAATGGTTGTCATGCACGGTTTATAAATTTTTAGGGGGGGTTTAAAGCAAACAGACCGGACCCTTGTTATATTCAGTCACATAACTCAGAGGTAGTTACTACTTATAGCATGGGATGTTATGTCAGCATTCTACTTTATCAGCAGTAAAAGAGCACTTCTCTCTCCTCTCTGATGACATGGATTGCAGAATTTCTTGTTAGGTCCTAAGTCACCACATTCTAAAAGATTTATGTATGCCACTTATAATGAAATTTGGAAGCTTTCACAAATGATAGCTGTTGCTCAGGCAAATAGATCAGACTAATTTAAAAAAGGCATTGGCTGTTGTTGATAATGGAATGAATACATTGTACTCTCGTATTTACACATTAAGTAATATTGTATCTTCTGCAATTGATATTATACAAAATGACTTCTTTTTTTCAACAGTGGTAAAGTCAACTTAGATCTATAATGCAGGTGAGTTGGACATTACAAGTCTTGAAATCGAACAGCTTGTCCAAGAAGCACGTGAACACAACAGAATGGTTTCGACTTTCAATTTGATATGTAAACAATAAATAATGCAACGAAAGAAGCAACATACACAAGGCCTAACATAGAAAAATTAGAGAAGTTGCCTTTCACAGTAGCCGAAACGCTATCAGCTGTATGGCTAATACATGGAGTGATCTCACTGCCAATCTCAATGTTTCAGTATACATCATGCTTGAAACATTTTTCAGTAGGCAGATATGAAGCTTTAGGGGGGAGTTTTATATATGAGTTGTGGAAATTACCCTTCAAGTACAGAAGTGTGAGTGGAGAAAAATAGTTTTTTCTTAGTGGAAACAAACGCAAAACTTTGCTAAGCCACTCCATGACTTGAAAACAGGTGACATTGCACAGAGTCTGTAATGCATCAGTGGCCAATTTGGCATATTACTTGAAGGGAGTACCAGTTTCCTTGATTCTCCTAGTGTTTCAGTTACTTTCAAATGGAAGTTACTTGATGTTGAGTGATCAAGGTTGTTGTGGGAAAAGAGCAGGTGTCCCCTATGTGGTTTCTGTCTCCCAAATAGTGCATTGCTGTAATAATCTTTTTCCTCCTGCACAACTTATACAATCTCTTTTGGTGCAAAACTACGTGTAATGCACATAACCTCATAACTCCTAGATTGTTGGTTCCAGAAATATCAGGTATGAGTTTGCAAGTGTCCATGGTGATCTGTGTCTGAATGTTAGACATGTGTCATTACATTCAGATCAACCCGCAAACAGTATTGTGTCCTGAATTGAAGGCCTGACACTCATGGTAAATGATGGTAACTAAAGTGTAAATTTTTCTGTAGCTTGATATCTGACCAACATTAAAGTTGGTGCTATCAGTATTTATTTTACTGCCATCTGCTCTATACCTTTGTAGCAATATAATGACAAACTTCCTACTCCGCTGAACAACTAAAGTAGATAGAACATTTGCTCTACAGTCTGATCAAGATTATTGTGCACATATTTGTTAAATAACATCAAATGACACTGATTTGCAATCTGGTATGGTAACATACACAAATCACTCTAGTTTAATGTTGATACTTGATGTATGGTGACAATTTACACACTCATGGCCCATGAATAGCAATTTCCAAACATTGGAATTGTGTCAGTAAAGTACATACATCTACAGTGTAATGTTTACTTATTGTGGTATGACACACATGCTTTTCAGTGTGCATTCAACTCAGTAGAGTTCCTACTTAATTGTTTCTCTTTGTTTTTTTTAATTTTCTGAGTAACTGGAAATAACTAGAAAAGAACATTCACAACTACATTACAATGGCAGTTAATTCCATAACACTTTAAAAATTGACAGCCTACCATCTACGTCTTCTACTCTTAGTTTGTTTAGTGCCTGCTGCTTTTCTGTACCAACTTTTGGTTTCTGGACATATTTTTCCAAATCAACACTTACTACAGGTTTTACATTTTTGTATAATCAGATGTAGGTCTAGATGAGGATTATATAGACCTCTCAATTGGTTGTATTCTGTAACACAGGAGCTGTCTGTATTTACTTTGTTCTCCTCAAATTCCCAAAGGCACTACCCTGAACATATCCTAGCTTGTGACATACCTTCTTTGAATGCTGTATGCACTATATTCACTATAGCTGTATCCAGACTTGACCCCTTTGATTTATGAATGGTGATAGCATAGGCCAGACACAGACGAAACTGTTCTTAAACACACATAGAAATCTTTAACCAATATAAATCTAGGACTACATCTGCCAAGTCACTTTAACTCTTGCATATGGTAAAATCTGACAAATACATACACTAATTCAATCCATACGAATATAAGATGAAGTCTAGCACATTTCCCATCGCCTGTTCACTAACCCCTCCTCAATGTTCACATTCCATCAAAATATTACCCTGCAATTTTTACAGAGGCTTAGACTTTTCTCTAAACCAGCTGTGCATGAAAGTAATTTATCGAGTCCTTGAAGTTTCTTTACCACTGTTGTACATAGTGGTAAGTTCCAACCTTGATGTTTTGTTTTATCTGTGGAGGGAAGGATTATAATTCTCATTTTCTGTAACTGAACTATTGAATGATTAATCTGGGTGCACTCATCTAATGTTGGCATTAAATACAGAATCTGCTTGCTACTGTTAAGCAACAATTGAATAATTATTGCTGGAGAATTTTTGTGTAGAAAAAGAGTAGATAATTTGCTTTCTTAGCTTGTTTATATACTCTTTTTCTAATGTCTTTTAAAATGTCACTATACTCCACATCTACAGTATGGCTCATATTTGAGTTAACTCTGCATACTGAAAATGTAACCATACATTAATACTTCCAATAGTGCCTAAAGACTCTCAAGTTTTTTCATAAAGAAGTTTGTTAATACAGGCTGACCTTTGACAGGTGTCACCTGTAGGCGGTCACGGAAAACTATGACATGTTTTCCACAAGAAAGCATGTCATACTTCAGAAAACTTACTTCCTGTACCCTCAGATGAATGTAAGCTAGCATGGGGTCTGGCACCATGCTAACCTCATGAATAATTTGGATCTTTTATTTCTTTAGAACCCTTGAGACATCATGAAAAGCATCACCGGACAATTTGAGTTACTCCAGTTTATTGTCATGCTCAACTGACAAAATCAGAAGTTGATGGAAAGTAACATCTTTTATGTTGTGTGCAGCTAGTTCAGCAGTGCTGTCGCAACACAAGATAGATTGCAATCAGTTTTTTTCTGAACATATGCAATACGCACTTTTATTGGGAAAAAATTCCCTTCTGTCTGCTTCACACTAACATAGAAAAGTGTAGGTTTGTATGTGGTGAACGCGCATTCAGACTTATCATGTAGAATTCTATGGTCAATAAATGTAGCTAATTGTTGGTATATTTGCAGCTGCTCTTTATTAACTTGAGCTGCTAAGTTTTCTAAGTAAATAGTATCACTTTTAACCTGATCCATTGCATTGTTTCCCAATTCATAGCTATGACTGCCTTATTTTTGATAATGGGTGAGTCTTGACTTTGAGTTTCTGAACTCTATCTTGTGACTATCTTTTGCAACCTTAGCTGCTACTCTTTCATCCTACATCTTTGCAAAGGCTGGCGGGAAGGGGACTCGTAATCCCCAGGGCAGCGCTGCCCTAGTTGATTGTGACTGCCGAGACCGCCAGGCTGCCGACAGTCTTAATAGGGTAGTCAGGCTGCCCTGTCTACAGCGGTCCGACCGCCATCGTGAGTGTGGCGGTCTTGAGACCGCAACACTCGTAATAAGGGCCTAAATGTCCATATTTGCGTTTCACGTAGGCAAAATGACCGGGTTACAGTCATTCATCAGTTTAGAAGCCTTACTTCTCCTAATATTATATGTATTCTTAGGAGATTTGCAGGCAACAGTATGTCTGACTGAAGAAATAAAACTATTCACTCTTCCTTTAGAGACAACAGGCCTAGGAAATCCAAAGTGATATTTTGTGTAGTATTTATCTTTGGCTCATTATCTGCAAGTCAGTATTTTCCACATTTGTGACACTGGAATCGCAAAACCTGGTCCCTAGGTATTCTGGGACTCCTTTGGATTCTTTCATGTAACATACCTCTCAATGAATAATAATAAAGATCCATTAATATATTTTCCAAACCTTGGAGCCCTTTTATTAATGGTAACATGTAAATGTGCAGAGGATCTCTAGTTTGGTGATCTGTCCTCCATCATTAGTCAGTTACCTCACCTAGAGGAGGGGAGATAATATTAAGTATGGCTCAAATCAATACTCAAAGTTTCAAAAAACATTTGCTGGATCCTTAGAGCACAATTCTGTTTAAAGTAGCTTTTCAGAGAACATTATGGAGATCATCCTAAGTATAATCAGGAACCCTCAAAGTTATGAAACAGGTGGATTCACCTAGGTTACACTACGCACCTTTTAATTCACCATCACATCAGAACCAGTACCACGTTGAGACGCCAGCAGATTCATGAAGTTGCACTAAATAATCTTATCTTTACAATAAACTATACATATTAAACTCTAACAGACATATTTGTAAATCATGCTCTAGGTTTGATAACGTGCAACCACACATATGGGAACAGAGAGCTCACTTAAAAAAATATAAAAAAATGTATGGAGTATTTTGTCTAAAGCATACATCTTTTGAGTACAATCTAGTTGATCTGAACTCAGAAGTAGAAATCTGTACTGGACGATCTTCATACCGACAAACTACTCCTGTTAGAAGCAGAAGTGGAAATGATTGTCTTTCCAAAGACTTCTCCCACACACTAATTAGTTCTCCTTGCTTTTGTTTCATTTAAAGTAATTCCAAAGCATTACCACTCATATATCTGCCGTGTAGAAGATGAATGCTGCAAGGTTCATATGTTTATTCTGTTTCAGCAGAATCAACGTTTTCAAACTGCTCACAATCTGTAACCCCAGAAGGTTGTGTACTGACAGAACTCACATGTTCATCTACATCTTTGTAAAAATTTGTTTTCTAGTTATAGATATTGCAAAGCTTTTCTTTTTAATTTTTTTCTGCAAATCTTTTTTTGTCTTTTGTTTTCACTTTATTGACCAGAACCCCTAATCACTAATCAATCTTCTTCATCTCAAACTACACCTACAGTTTAAATATTTTCCTTCAAATCCAGTGGGAGATATACCTTTCCTTTCAATCAATCAGTGCTTTTAAAGCGTAACTACTCACCCGTTAGGCGCTCCAGGCGCTTGGGGGGGAGGGTAGCGTTTACCGGTGAGGTGGTTCCTAAAAAAGCCAAGTCTTCAGTTCCTTTGTGAAGCTTTCAGACCTTTTTGATCTCTCTGCTGTAGGTACTTTTGTGATTTTGGGCTGCAATTGTATGATGGGTTGAAGTGAATGGACACTCTAAATGAAAATAGTCATATAATCATTCAGCTGATCAAGCTCAGCAGGAATAGGAAGAACATCTAACTTATTATGAATGCCTGTTGCAGGCATCTTGTTATCATCCAGTATGGTTATGCAATATTTGCATACAATCTGGCTCATACATAAATCAAAACAGTCCTCAGCTGTTAAGTCCAGAGACGATTGTACAAGGTCTATTTCTTCAGATTTAGCACAATTGACTATTTATTTTTCTGGTTTTTAATCAATTTGCCAATAACAAACATATACATTATCTGGGATTTCATCAGATATTGCAGAAAAATCAACTATTTAATTCCTGAAACTATCTAATACATTTTCTGAGGTGAAATCATGTCATTGGACATCTGGACTTCCACTTCTTTTTCCTAACCCTGTCCTTCAGGTCCGAATTAAGTGATCAGGATTTCATCTACCATAGTACTCACTTCAGGCTGTGTTCATGTAACAGAGTATTACTTAGGGTATGTGATTTAGTGCTGGGATATTTATAAAGTCAAGATGACTAGTGGACACATTGTGGTGCAGTGCACAAACAGCATTTGCATGTGGTGGAAAATACTGTCACAAACTACCTTTGACTACTTTTGATAAGCAAGACAATGAAAGTCATTTTAGATTAGAAAAGTTTCTAAACATTCAAAGTTTCATTTAATGCTTCATAGTTCCTCTGCTGTACCTGTTTACAAAAAAAAAACATTTTTATGTTGCAAATGTTTCTACACTTATACTAGGAAGGAGTATGTGTTAAACCCTGAAGTCATTAATCTCTTATGTCATCTCTGTGTTACAAGGTAATATTTTCTCTTTTTCTATTAGTGTGTTGTCTTTCACTTTGATATGATTGTGCATTAAAATCCATCGCAAATGCTGAACTATTGTGGTGTACATAACTTTCTTCATTAAAAACTGCCTCAGAACCGGAAGTGTATTTCCACTCTCCCCGAAACAAAGTGCAAAAGTTGGAAATGTTAGCTTGCAGCTTTTGGTGGCACTTCTTTTTCAAACAACTTACTAGTTTATCTAAAAATCTTATTCTGTTTCAGACAAAAATGAAGAAATTTCTTTTTAAATGGAATGCTTTGTCTGTCAGATTCTCACAAACTCCTTCTGTCAATGTCTTGCATGTCTCCTCTTTAACTGTTTCATAGACTTCATAATATTGGTCACAACTCAATTGCGAAAAAACGTCTGATGTAGTTTCTTAACGTTCTTGTCCCTAATACTACATTCCTTTTCAGTCTTTCTCAAATTAATTTCTTTTCTCACAAAAGTACGAGATGAAAATTTTTGCTTTGTTACTTCTCTAATTCCAGTTCTACCCGTATGAGAAAAATTACATATGTTTACTATTTTTCTAATAAATTATCAACTATTTTTACCAGTCTTATCTTGGTCCTTGTCACTTATTGTTGTGTTCTGTCTTGCAAAACCACTTCCTTCTCTACAATTCTTCTGTCTAAGATTCCTTCTCTTCTGTTGTTTCATTGACATGGTTATCAATTTAAAATGCTACATTACATCAAAGGGAAACATTATAGTATTTGAGTGTGCTCATTGATTTAACTCCTATTTCTATACCTTTTTTATTTATTAACTTGATAATAATAATCACAAAACCTAAACAATGTTATAAAAATATATCTCCAGTGAAATATTTTTGTTGGAGGCTTTGTTCTGTCACAAAAGGTGTAGTATGTTGGTTGCTCCAAATATAATATCCACAAGTGAAGTAAAGTTGAATCAGTCTGCCTTTATTAATCAAGTGGTAGGTAGAAGAAACTACAACCACACCAGCCTGCAGCTCTCCCTCTCCAACTGACTCCTCTGGAACTCTGTCAGCAATCCAGAAGAATTGCTATTAGCTAAGTGTGAAGCCGAATTACACCTGAAACATAACAATTTTGATTTCACATTGCAAGACGTTTTAGGTTTAACTTTGGCACTCAATGTTTGAACTGTGTTAGTAATCATTTTTGACTTCCATAAATCTTCAATCCAAGATTCTGAATGTTCAATCTGTTTTGCAACAAGTAGAACCTCATCCAATGTAGGATCACCTTTTGACCAAAGAGCTTCTCTAATTTTGTCACTTCTGCATCCAAGCATGAATTGGTCATGGATGTGCTCATCTAAGTTGTCCCCAAACCTGCATTGCCCAGCCAGCTTACGTACATTGTCACAAAGTTTTCTATTGTCTCTGAGTCACCTTGTTTACATTTACCAAAATAATATCTCTGAAGTATGATGGAAACTTTGGGTAAATAATGTCTATCTAACTTTAACAAAATGATTTCAAATTCATTAAGAGAAGAATCTCCTTCTGCACCATCCGGCGAATCAATAGAAGGTAACATTTCCAATATTTCCTGCCCTTCAGTTCCCAGACAATGTTGAAGAACAGATGCTTTCCTCTCCGCTGACAAATTGCTTCAACAGACTCGAATATAAGTAAGAAAGACTTTCTTCCACTTGTTCCATGGAATAGGAGGATCTCCAGGTAAGGATAGAAAAAATGGAGGTGGCATAATGTTCTGCATAGTCCAAATAAAAAAAATAAAAAACGTTTGAGAAGAAAAAAAACTATGGCGCACAAACTAGTGCAAACTAGTTTAGTCCATGCCCGCAGACGCAAACAAATAAATAAAAATAAAAATTAAAAACCGTATACTCAGAATCAACACATGTGAAGGATAACGGAACTAAAGCCTTTGAAAATGATAAAAAAACAGTCACAATGAATCCAAAATGATCTTCAATGCACATATATTTCACAAAGTTCAAATGCCATGGCACATAGGTTTCAAACTCCAGTGACTTTGTAGCAATAAATAAAAGTTCTTCTCTCAGTGAGCAAAGATATAGAATGACCAGAGAAGAACTTCCGAACAGCACAACTCGCAACACTGTAGACGCTGTAGATAGTTTGTTAATGACGTAAAGGCAATACACCAATCAATAGTCTTTTGTAGCTTTGAAGAATATGCAAAGCATTAGTGCCATGCTTTAAAATTAACACACCAGCCAGCTGTAATGTTGCATAGCGGAAATGCTAAGCAGTAATAAAGAGAGACTCGGAAACCGCGAGCCTCCCAATACTCACGAGGGAGCACATAGCTGTGAGCCAAGAGCAATGCAAGCCGCGGTTGCTAAGACAACAAGGGCGGCGTCGGCAAGGCATGGCCACGAGCTGGAAATAACAGCCGTACACGGAAAATAAAGAAAAAGAGAAAAACAACAATAAACAAAAGAAAAGAGTCACAGAAAAAAAAACAAAGAGTACCTCAAATCTGTGACAAAAAGGTTGTGCGTTGAAGTTTCAAAAGCAATGAAGGCAGGTTTGATGTCCAATCGTCGCCAAAAATGTAGTGTGTTGGTTGCTCCAAATATAACATCCACAAGTGAAGTAAAGTTGAATCAGGCTGCCTTTATTAATTAAGTGGTAGGTAGAAGAAACTCCAACTGCACCAGCCTGCAGCTCTCCCTCTCCAACTAACTCCTCTGGAACTCCATCAGCATTCCAGAAGATCCAAAGAGTGCCACAGCCAGAGGGGAAAACAGACTATTCCATATAGCACAATAAATACAACAAAGAGAAACTACTACCTAAAACAAATATACAACCTACAAATACTACACACACAAAAAATATAGATAAAATATACTACAAAAGGTTCAACTGAAACATGCACATTTTTGAGTTTCATATACACATTAGGATTTGTGGAGGGACTAGGCCTTCTGCAAACATCTTTGAACATGGTGAAACCAGTGCATAATTTGATTTCTTCAGGCACTCAATCTTTCCTAAAGCTTTGCCTATAACAGTTTATTAAGACACCTGCCTTTCTATTAGGACCTCTGTAAAGAATGCAGTCTGTGTGATAAATTTAGGAGAGGAACCACTCTCTCTGCTAACACATCTACACAGGGTGAAGACTATGGTCCTCATCACAACCCTGGTGGTAAATCCCGCTTACCGCCGTGCAGAAGACCGCCAACATACCGCTGCGGCTGTGGAATTCTGCTACAGGTATTACGACCCACAGCTCGGAATCTGCCACAATACAGACACCCACACAAGTCCCCCACACCAAAGGTCAGTGATAAACTGGCAATAACAAAACCAACACCATCATGCCAACAAGAATACACCCACACTATCACGACCCACGAATCAACGCGGCGGACTTTCAACCGCGGTAAACCATTGGCGGTACACACCGCCGCGCTCAAAATACACACACATATACAAAACACCACCACATTGGACAAATCAAAATACACACACCTGATACACACACCACACCCACACACCCAATCCAATATAAAACACACACCAACATTACCCACAAACCCTTACTACCAGAAATTTCAAAGCAGGCCAGAGAGAGACACTACCTTAAACAACACCAGCATCCACAAACACACAACACCTCACTTACATAACATCCACACACCTCAAACAACACACAACACATCCCCTCACACATCACAACACACACTATCTCACACATCACCCACACCACATCATGGCACCTCAACAACACCCCAGGTTCTCTGAGGAGGAGCTCAGTGTCATGGTGGAGGAAATCGTCAGGGTAGAGCTACAGCTATTCGGATCATAGGTGCAGCAGACATCCATTGCAAGGAAGATGGAGCAATGGCGGAGAATTGTCGACAGGGTCAACGCAGTGGGACAGCATCCAAGAACTAGGGATGACATCAGGAAGAGGTGGAACAACCTACAGGGGAAGGTGCGTTCCGTGGTCTCCAGACACCAGATTGCTGTACAGAGGACTGGTGGTCGACTCCCTCCTCCTCCCCCATAACTAACAACATGGGAGGAGCAAGTCTTGCCAATACTGCATCCTGAGGGCCTCGCAGGAGTAGCAGGAGGACTGGACTCTGGTAAGGCAAATCTTTATTACTTTATCCCCCACCCTACCTGCATGCCATCACATACCCCACCTTTACCCTCACACTCATCACCCCCAACAACCCACAGATACCCCACCAACACAACCCACACATCCCAAAAACAAGCCCTACATGTAACACCAATGCATGGACACCCTTCACCAAAGCATTTCCAGTACAGATACCCACACAGACCCCAAACCAACTATCACACAAGGACCAAGCCAAGAATGCAAGCACTGGAGTAGAAGGTCACTCACCCATTGCACACAATGGCACACACAGATGCAATAATCATGCTTTGACACCCCTACAGGACCCCTACCCAATGTCACCGGACAGGAGGTGCAAGACATATCCAGTCCCCCCACAGAAGAGACCCACAGTGATGACAGCAGCTCTGCACAACTGGATCAAGATGACGAGCCCGGCCCATCAGGGACCTCGGGACAGTCGGTTCCCCTGACACAGTCATAAGCCACTGCAGACCCTCCCCCCTCAGGAAACACCAGCACAGCACCCACCCAGCGGTCCCATCCCTCTGTCCGCAGGACACGTCAATCAGCAGTGTGTCCACCACTACAGGGAACCCAGGCAACCCCACAAACACATGATGATCAGGGACCTGGGGGCAGTGGCAGTGAGCACACGGTTCAGGGGACAGAGGCACAGGACAACAGGGAAGCTGGGAGGACTCCTGTGCGACGGGGAGCACAGGCCCAGGGAACCCACTCTCCACGAGGCACTCTCCAACATCATGGGAGCTTACCGTCATTCCCAGGAGACGATGGCAACGATACTGGCAAGTTTCAGGAGACCCAGCAGCTGCAGGAGGAACAATACCTTGAGATCAGGGAGGACTTGAAGTCCATTAACAACACCCTGGTCACCATTACAGGGGTGCTGACAGACCTTGCCAACACCAGGAGGGACACAGTGGCACAACAAGGGGCCCCTGACACTAGCCTGGACGATGAACAGCCCTCCACCTCTGCCGGCGCTAGTGGACAGGAGGCACCGCCACAGAAACACAACACCAGCACCCGACCCCCTGCACATGGAGAACCACCCCGCAAACGGTCCCTGAGATCCAGGAACAAGACAGAGAACATTGCAAAGACCCCTGCCAGGAAATGAGACCCCCCTGAATGTCACCCTTCTGTCCCACTTTGTCACCCTGTCCATCCTTAAACTGCCATTGCTCCACTTCCAATACCCCTTTGGACAATGCACCTGTGAAACAAATAGACTGGAGTCTGCCATGGACATTCCTCCACCATCCCCCCAGCCCATTTTACAACCCCCTCCACTTATTAGCACAGAAGTAAACACACTTCAATCACAAAACATTCTGGAGTCAGTCTGTGCTTTCACAAATGTGTAATTGCAATAAGCATGGAATATAGCAATGTCAATTTACTTGTGCACATACCGATGTAACACAGCTGTAGGCCAGGAGTAAACATAGCAGAGGGCACAAAGTGGGACCCACATCTGTGAAATGGAAAGCCAAAGTGACAAGTCAGGGTCCATACACTGAGTGAAAATGACAGACTTATGCTAGCTCCAACCATAGTATGAGATGTGGGAGGCAGCGACATCTTCTTACCTGTGTCTCACTGGAAGAATTGCATGATTATGTTGTTTCGGTTGTCGATATCCTCTTCTTCTGCCTCCTCTTCTTCACTGTCCACAGGCTCCACAGCTGCCACAAGACCACCAGCTGGCCCATCCTCCTGCAGAAAAGGCACCTGCGGTCGCAAAGCCAGGTTGTGCAGCATATAGCAGGCCACGATTATCTGGCACACCTTCTTCGGTGAGTAGTATAGGGAACCACCTGTCACATGGAGGCACTGGAATCTGGCCTTCAGGAGGCTGAAGTTGCATTCGATCACCCTCTTGGTTCGCCCATGTGCCTCATTGTAGCGTTCCTCTGCCTTTGTCCTGGGATTCTTCACTGGGGTCAGTAGCCATGACAGGTTGGGGTAACCAGAGTCACCTGCAAATATCGAGGTACAACTGTTAGACTCACACTAACCATTAGGGACAACCCCATACCCAGACAGCTATTCACACTGTATTGGGTCCTTGGCCTCACCTATTAGCCACACACGGTGCCTCTGGAGTTGCCCCATCACATTAGGGATGCTGCTATTCCTCAAAATGTAAGCGTCATGGGGAGCGTGGTCGGATCGCAAGCGAAGATGGCCGCCTAACCCGGGAGCTCCGTGACGAGGCGGACTCTAGGGGGCGGCAGGGCCGAGCGGCAGCCACTAAACAAGTTGAAAGTCCTCCAGAGGCTCCCTGAACCATCGGAACTCTGATCCTCGTGAAACGGAACTGCAACAATGGCGGGGAAGGCCGCCGTGCACTCTGCAAAGCATAGCCTGCCTTGGGGGAGGAGTCACGTCTCCAGAGGCCGGAGAGTATCGGCCCAACGGGAGGGAGACAGCGCCCCCCCCCTTGTCCTCCTACTATCAGACAACAGTGCCTACAGTGCCGCACGACCCTCTGGACACCGCATCTCTCCCCCTCCCTACCATCATCATCCCCAGAGCGCAAGAGCCAGTTTTGGTCAGAGGGAAGACGGCGTATATACGGCAGCCTTAACAAACGGCACCATAATGCCCCCGGAGTTCCCCCAAAAACTTAAGAAGCCCTGATCTCAAGGGAGAGGGCCCAGAGACAACTCCAGAAAGGACCACTTCACCTTGAGAGGACAGGCCGGGACAGGGTGTGGAGCCACACCTCCTGAGACCTGAAAGAACTGGCCTGCCAGGTACGAGGACCACAGCCCTTTTCCAACATCAGCAACCAGCAGAGCAGGGCTGCATACCTAGGCACAGTTACTTCCTCCCTGAGTCTCCCCTCCGCCATCAGGGAACAGTAACAGGCGAACAGTGGGGGAAGGGCATCCACCCTCACGGAGACACAAGGGAGCAACGAAATATCGAAACGGACCAACATCTGTTACCTCTTCCAGTGCCCCAACCAACCGCATAATTGCAATGGCACGAACACTAATTTCATAGCCTGAGCCCTCCTTGCTACCACGAGGTGAATAAATCAACACCCCTACGGTCTGCTCAGGGTAGGACGAAAAACCTGCTGAACGGCCCCACGCAGCACTGATATAAGACGAAGCAACAACCAAAAGAATGAGAAGCCCCACAGCGGAGAACCCAGTCCTGCAACGCTAACGGGGGGTGGGCACAGACCAGCCCACGCTCTCTTACCCTCATCAGCTTCTTAGAAAGGCAGAAGGGAAAGGACAAAGGCCTAAGACCTCACAAGGCCTCTTCCACAGACTGGTACTGAGATGCCCGGAGGCAAATCAGGCCACAAACCCACAGGCAAACCAGCACTACAATTGCTATTCTCGGAGGCGCTTCAACATAAACGTAATACATCTCCGGCGGCGGGACCGAACACAGCCCCAACGCCAAACCGACCTTCCACGATGGCAGACAGAGACCAACCTGCAACTATGGAACGGATACTGCAGGAGATCACCGCCGTCAGCCGTCTGATAGACGGGATGGACACTTCTATTTCCTCTTTGACACTGGAGACCAAATCCATACGAACAGACATCGCAAGCTTCCACTCTCGGGTGACGGGGTTGGAATACTGCTTGGGGACCCTAGAAACCCACATGTCCACTATCCAGGACAGAGAACAAGATCTTTCCTACCTAAGGAGCTAAGTGACGGACTGGCAAAACAGAAGCAGGAGGGATAGCATCCGCATTCTCGGGATCTCAGAAAATGAAGAGGGTCCAGACGTGCAGGCCTTCCTCAGTTCAGTTATACCCAAGCTACCCTCGCTGTCCTTCGACCCGCCACTGGAATTCCAACGTGCACACAGAGTGGGCCCGAAGCACCCTGATGGGGCTTCAAGACCCCGCCCGATCATTGCCTGCCTGTTACGTCATACTCAGACCCATCAACTTCTTCAAGAAGCACGAACTCACGGACCCTTCCAGGTAGACAAATACGATGTCCGTATAATGGCCGACTACTCCAAGGACACCAACGAACGCAGGAAGGCCTTCCTGGCCTTAAGACCCTGACTCCTCCAGCTGGAGATGAAATACGGCCTTTTGGACCCTGCGAGAATGTGGGTCACCAAAAATGGGGTTTCCAAAGACTTCTACAATCCTGAGGACTTGAGACTCTTTCTGGACTCCTTTCAAAACCAGACCAAAGACCCTGATACCTGCAGACCGCCCCCAACTGCCAAACCTGGTCCTTACGGCGACAAATGCGGCATGGCATAGGGCTCATCGTCTATTGGGAGTACACCCCTTCTTACACTCACAAGCCCCTATAGAGGGGAACAAAACCATAAAAATAGGGGGTAAAACCCTAAAATGGCCCCAATGGAGCAATGCTGGCATCAGCAATATAGACTCCGGTCCTTCGCCACCCCAAGAGACGAGTTCGACATGCACAATAGTCAAGAATGGCGATACCTGCAGCTCAGGCACTGCCTACATAAAATACTGGGAACCCTCTCGTGGGAAGTCAAAACCTCACCAATTGTCGCCTATCTGCAGACATGGGGCAGCCATAAAGGCGTAATGGCAGGTTTGTACGGAGTGCTAGTCAACCACCTTTATTCGCAACCCCTTCTTGATAGCCTACGCCGCCACTGGCAAGACCGGCTTGGAACGACATACACCGAGGAGGATTGGTCAGATGTCCTGGAAGCACTCGACAGGGGCACCCGAGAGGCTCGACTGAAGTTCTGCCTTTTCAAAATCCTCCAAGACTGGTATTGGACCCCCATGAGGCTCTTCAGGGTGGGTTTAATACCTCATGCAAAATGCTGGAGATGCTCAGACCCTCATTGCGACCTATTACACATCTTGTGTCTCTGCCCCTCGATACAACCCTTTTGGGACACCGTGCGTCACGCTCTTAAAGACACCCTCCGGATACCATGCCTGTTCCCGTCGTCGTTTATCCTCCTTCACGATATGCGCCCATACCCTCCCTTACCGCGCTCACGGCAGAGATTACTGCACACGGCACTAGCTACAGCCAAAATCTGCATACTCCGGCACTGGAGATCTAGCGTTGCCCCCACACCGAGAGAATGGATGACTGCTATGATACAAACTGC
This sequence comes from Pleurodeles waltl, assembly GCF_031143425.1. Taxonomy (NCBI): domain Eukaryota; kingdom Metazoa; phylum Chordata; class Amphibia; order Caudata; family Salamandridae; genus Pleurodeles; species Pleurodeles waltl. Next base: position 244,639,111 of record NC_090436.1, read on the forward strand.
CCAGCATGAATGAGTAATCTATAACCTACAAGACCTAGCGCCTCTATTCCTGGAAGTCTGGAGCCCTTTTCTGTCAGGATCATAGGGGTCCTCGTTACCCACGCCACCTCTTTCTTCACTCCCGCCCCACCCACACGCACCAGCTGGTGGACAGCCGGAGGATGCCAATAAGACCCTCCCCTCATCTCCTCACCCTCATTCTCTCCTTTCCCTCCCCATATACTATGTCACACATCCCGGATTCTTGCTCTAACCTACTTCCCCTTCCTCCCCAATGTTAACCTTTCCACCTCCCTCTTTTCCTGATACCCAGCTCTCCCACCCCGGACGGCATCCCCCCAACCCCGCGACGCCTTAAACTTCAACCAACAATCCCGTTTCTCTTTCTCCTCCCTCTGGATGGCAATGTCACACCCCCTTCCTTCTACGATCCCCTCCCTCTCTATATCTAACTTATATTAGATATACCAGCACTGAATCATAGGATTAGACCACAAGAAACCCTGAGCCCCACACAGTTCAAGGACACACATAAAGGCTTTTCCCGACCAGTCCCCCATTACCCTACTCTCCTATCCTAGATCTTATATCTTGTACCATAGGCAAACACGGTCATATCCACACAATACCCAACATGACAGCTCATACCATAAAAGAAACTATCACCACACTCTTTGAGCCATCCCGATGCACGAACCTACTTCCTTCCCCTTACCCTTCCCCCCTCTTCCTCCTATTTTCCCCTCTCCCCTCCTCTCCTTACTCCCCTACTTACTCCCCCATCCCCAATTCTATCTCTCCTTCCCTCCCACCCCTTCTCTATCTCTTGCTCACTCCCCAATGTGCATATTCTATTCCTGTTAAACTAATATGTATGCCAACTGAGATTCCAACCTTTGTCGTGACCATATGGGCGTCACCCTATACTGTACCCTGTATCCTCCTGTACCATTTCTCAATTTCCAATAAAAAGCTTTAAAAAAAAAAAAAATAGGAGCATTTGAGATTAGTGTTTTTGTAAGCCTTCTTGATAAGGATAAAACATCTTCTATATTATTCATCAGACAATTCCGACCTGATATTTAGTTCCCATTTTTCCTGCTCTCTGGTGTGTGTTGGTGCATGTTGTGAGTGTTTCATGTATGGGCTTATAAATTATGTCCTCTGCTCAGTATATTCCACAAATAAAATGTTTTCAGCTGAAAAAAGAAAAAAAAAATGTAAGCGTCATGCACTGAGCCAGGAAACTTGGCATTCACATGGGAGATGTACTGGTCTGCCAAACACACCATCTGCACATTCATCGAATGGTAGCTCTTCCAGTTTCTGTACACCTGTTCACTCCAGCGTGGGGGTACTAATGCCACACGTGTCCCATCAATGGCACCTATGATGTTGGGGATATGTCCCAGGGCATAGAAGTCACCTTTCACTGTGGGCAAATCCTCCACCTGAGGGAACACGATGTAGCTGCGCATGTGTTTCAGCACGACAGACAACACTCTGGACAACTCGTTAGAGAACATTGGCTGGGACATCCCTGATGCAATGGCCACTGTTGTTTGAAAGGAACCACTTGCCAGGAAATGGAGTACTGACAGGACCTGCACTAGAGGGGGTATCCCTGTGGGATGGTGGATAGCTGACATCAGGTCTGGCTCCAACTGGGCACACAGTTCCTGGATTGTTGCACAATAAAGTCTGTATGTGACTATGATGTGTCTTTCTTCCATTTTCGACAGGTCCACCAGGGGTCTGTACACCAGAGGATGTGGCCATCTCATCACCTGCCCCAGCAGACGTGCACTATGGAGGAGAACAGTGAGCAAAAAGGCATCCAACACTGAGGTCTCTCAAAATGTCATTTGCAGAAATTTATTAATCCGCAATGTGTCTGTAACTGTGTGTATTCCAGGCCTAGATAGGTGTGACGCAGTTATTATTAATGCCATGTGGCCCCCTGAAATGGCGGCTTCCTGACCTGTAAGGTGGGACAAGGGGATATGAGGTAACTGTGCTGGCGTTGTACACCGTCGCAGTGGACGGTCGAAGACCGCGGTGCAATTCAGCATTGGTTAACATAGAGCCTTATGGGTCCCACGAGCCAATGACGATGTACGCCGGAGGTGACAGTACGCACTGCCAGGGACGTGACCGCCATTTTCTGTCTGTTCACTCACTTGATACCTGACCTTCAACAGGAGAGGACCTACACTGCAAGTGCTGCTGTGTCTGGGGAAAGGGCCCCTGCCTTCACTTCGGAGGAGTTGGAGAAACTAGTGGATGGGGTCCTCCCCCAGTACACGCAACTGTACGGTCCTCCAGACAAACAGGTGAGTACACTGTGAGCATGCTCAATGGGCAATGCCTGCTTTGAGTGGTGTTGCTGGAAGATACATGGGGGGGATGAGGCCTACATGTGCGGATGGTGAATGTATGTGCGTCATGGCATGGGTGGGAACTGGTGGGCAATGACGGTCCGGCCAGGTGAGTAATGTCCTTTCCCCCTGTGCCATTCCTCTAGGTCAGCGCCCACCAGAAGAAGGCTATTTGGCGTGCCATCGCCAAGGATGTCCGGACCCTGGGGGTCTACCACAGACGGAGCACCCACTGCTGTAAAAGATGGGAGGACCTGCGCCGCTGGAGCAAGAAGACAGCGGAGGCCCAGCTGGGGATGGCCTCCCAACGTGGGAGGGGTGCCCGTCGCACCATGACCCCCCTGATGTTCCGTATCCTGGCGGTGGCCTAACCGGAGTTGGATGGGCGTTTGAGGGCATCACAGCAGCCACAAGGGGGTGAGTACACTCTCATTCAGCTGACTCTGTGCGAATTACGAGGTGTCTGGGCGGGGGAGGTGGGCAGTGGGTTCCCCTAGGCCAGGGCGATCTTGGTAGGCAAGGTCCCTTGTGAGGCATGCTATGTGGCACCCCAACCCAACTAGTGGTAGGAGCAAAGAGCCATCTACACCTAGTCAGGCTCCTGTGACTTCTAGTTGAGCAGCAATTGGGCTTAGGCCTCGTAGCCCATGGGCATGTGAAAAATCTAGGAACTATAAGTGCATGGCGTAGTGCAGAGGGCTGCTCACTGTCTGTTGTGTCTGCCAACGGTAGTGGTGTTGCATGCACTGAACATGTCTTTCTTCTGTCTTTCCCTCCCCTTTTTTGTGGTCTCCCTGTTCTTGTGTGCAGTAGCATTATCAGGCGGAGGAGCATTGGCACCGGAGCAGGAGGGAGCTGCATCCCACTTGGCCCTGGAGGCTGAAGCTACGGAGTCTGAAGCCACCAGTGGGACGGAGGGCGAGGGGAGCTCCATGGCGGGAACAGGAGCAGAGACCAGCGACAGTGACTCCTCCTCTGATGGGAGCTCCCTTGCGGTGGCAGATCCCCTCTGTGCCCACTGCATCAACAGGTACAGCCGCCACCCCCCCTACCTGCACCACCCTCCCAGCAGCCCCTCAGCGTGTGTCCCGTGCCTGCTCACCCAGGAGGGTGGGCATCTCCTTCGCCCAATGCACCTCACCCCTGCCCCAGTCAGCCCTGCTACCCTTAGTGAGGAGGCTATTGACCTCCTGAGATCCCTCACTGTTGGGCAGTCTACCATTCTGAATGCCATCCAGGGTGTTGAGAGGCATTTGCAACAAACAAATGCATATCTGGAGGGCATTCATTCCCGGCCAGGCAGCCCAACAGATAGCATTTCAGGCTCTGGCCTCAGCACTGATGGCAGCCATGGTCCCTGTGTCCAGCCTCCCCCTCCAACCTCCTCCACCCAGACCCAATCCCATGTACCTCAGCCTATCCCAAGCACACCATCAGACCAGCATGCACACTCATCAACTCACAAGAGTGGCTCAGGCAAACATAAGCACCACACATCCCAAAGGCACTCACACAAGCACCATACCCATGCACACATCCCAACATCCACTTCCTCCACTGTGTCCCTCTCCTCCACGTCTCCCTCCTCCCTCCCAGTCTCGTCTCCACTCACACCTGCATGCACTACATCATCAGCCACTACCTCCATCACCAGCACGCCCATCATCACACACCACTCACGTGCACTCACCACCCCACTACCATTCACACATCCCCAGTGTCCTCTACCAGTGTGTCTTTGAGCCTTCCTCCCAAAGTACACAAACGCAGGCACACACCCACCCAACAGCCATCCACCTCACAACAGCCTCCAGCCCATGCACCTTCACCCAAATTCAGCAGATGTACACCTCTTACAACCACTACCTCTTCCTCCATTCCCAAACTCCCTCCATCTACCCATGCCAGTGTGTCGAAAAAAAATTCCTGGCTAACGTTGACCTCTTCCCTACACCTTCCCTCCCGTCCTTCCCCTAGGGCCAGGCTTTCCAGGTCCCAACCCAGCACCTCAGCCACCACATCCCCAGGCACAGTGGTGCCAGCAACTGCGGGGTCATGGAGTGCGCCAACCATCAGGGCTGCCAGTGTGCCACGTAGCGAGGGCAAGTACATTCCCCCACCTGCCAAGGTAAAAAAGGTGCCCACATCCTGGAGGGAGAAGCCAAAACCACCAGCCACCAAGGGGTCACCGAAAACGAAAGGGGATAGTGGCAAGACAACTTCGCCACCATCAGGTGGGCAAGGGCCAAAAACAGAAGGGCAGGTCAGGAGAGGGCATGGTGGCATAAACTGAGGGACCAGTGTCACACCTTCTGTCCACATCCACGCCAACCTGTACGGCGGCGAACACCGCCATCTGCACCACCACCTGCACTGCCACCTGCACCGCCTCTTGCATGTCTTCAGCCGCTGCGACAGTCCCCAGCCTCTTCCCCGGTGGGCAGCCATCCTTCTTTCTCCCTCAGCAGGTGTTGACACATGCACTGCCGCCAGCCACGCCGCCATAGATCCTGCCGCCAGCACCGCCACCACAGACCCCGCCGCCAGCACGCCACCACAGACACTGCCGCCAGCACCGCCATGACAGATACCCCGCAAGCACCGCCAGCGGCCCCGTGACATCCTCGGGCAGTGGCACCACCGCTGACATGCCTACCATCCCCAGTGGTCAGTCGTCCGAGGCTGGTGGTGAGTTCCAGGACCTTGAGCAGCTTCCATGAAGCATTTCTGTCATCACTGTTGACACCTGGAGGTGGAATGCGAAGCCGCAGCAGTGTGGGTTATGTCGCTGCCTCCATGGCGTATCATGCTACCTGTTCCTCGCCAATGTGTGCCATGCACACCCAGGTGAGTGAATTGTACCAGCCACACTGCACGTGGAGCACTCTGGGCACCAGGCCCCCTCCAGAACCAGTGGAGAGATACATCCACTACCTCAGTCCTTGGCAGGATGAAGCACTCTGGGCACCATGCCCCCTCCAGAACCAGTGGAGAGATACATCCACTACCTCAGTCCTTGGCAGGATAAAGCACTCTGGGCACCAGGCCCCCTCCAGAACCAGTGGAGAATGACATCCACTTGAGAGATTGTGGCTTTGCACTCTCCAGGATAAAGCAGTGGGCAAACCACCCACTGGAGAGACTTGAGAGACTGTGGCTTTGCACTCCCCAGGATAAAGTAGTGGGCAAACCACCCACTGGAGAGACTTGAGAGACTGTGGCTTTGAACTCCCCAGGATAAAGCAGTGGGCAACCCACCCACTGGAGAGACTTTAGAGACTGTGGCTTTGCACTCCCCAGGATAAAGCAGTGGGCAAACCACCCACTGGAGAGACTTGAGAGACTGTGGCTTTGCACTTCCCAGGATAAAGCAGTGGGCATGGAGCCCCCTCGTGCAGCAGTGGCGTTGTGCGTTCATCTGGTTGAGGTGCCCCCCTCCCCCTGAGGTGCCGGTTTCATTTCGATCTGATGCCCCTCCAGTGTTCTCTCCGTTTCCAGTCAGGTATCATGTGCGGGCTTGGCCCATGTATTTTGGGCCCAGTGGTCCACGGACAATGATTGGTGCAATATCCGGACTTGTGTGGCTTTGCACTCCCCAGGATAAAGCAGTGGGCAACGCACCCACTGGAGAGACTTGAGAGACTGTGGCTTTGCACTCCCCAGGATAATGCAGTGGGCAACCCACCCACTGGAGAGACTTGAGAGACTGTGGCTTTGCACTCCCCAGGATAAAGCAGTGGGCAAACCACCCACTGGAAAGACTTGAGAGACTGTGGCTTTGCACTCCCCAGGATAAAGCAGTGGGCAACCCACCCACTGGAGACACTTTAGAGACTGTGGCTTTGCACTCCCCAGGATACAGCAGTGGGCAAACCACCCACTGGAGAGACTTGAGAGACTGTGGCTTTGCACTCCCCAGGATAAAGTAGTGGGCAAACCACCCACTGGAGAGACTTGAGAGACTGTGGCTTTGCACTCCCCAGGATAAAGCAGTGGGCAACCCACCCACTGGAGAGACTTTAGAGACTGTGGCTTTGCACTCCCCAGGATAAAGCAGTGGGCAAACCACCCACTGGAGAGACTTGGGAGACTGTGGCTTTGCACTCCCCAGGATAAAGCAGTGGGCATGGAGCCCCCTCGTGCAGCAGTGGCGTTGTGCGTTCATCTGGCTGAGGTGCCCCCCTCCCCCTGAGGTGCCTGTTTCATTTCGATCTGATGCCCCTCCAGTGTTCTCTCCGTTTCCAGTCAGGTATCATGGGCGGGCTTGGCCCATGTATTTTGGGCCCAGTGGTCCACGGACAATGATTGGTGCACTATCCGGACTTGTGTGGCTTTGTACTCCCCAGGATAAAGCAGTGGGCAACGCACCCACTGGAGAGAATTGAGAGACTGTGGCTTTGCACTCCCCAGGATAAAGCAGTGGGCAACCCACCCACTGGAGAGACTTGAGAGACTGTGGCTTTGCACTCCCCAGGATAAAGCAGTGGGCAAACCACTCACTGGAAAGACTTGAGAGACTGTGGCTTTGCACTCCCCAGGATAAAGCAGTGGGCACCCCACCCACTGGAGAGACTTTAGAGACTATGGCTTTGCACTCCCCAGGATACAGCAGTGGGCAAACCACCCACTGGAGAGACTTGAGAGAGTGTGGCTTTGCACTCCTCAGGATAAAGCAGTGGGCATGGAGCCTCCTCGTGCAGCAGTGGCGTTGTGCGTTCATCTTGCTGAGGTGCCCCCTGCCTCTCCCCCCGAGGTGCCTGTTTCATTTCGATCTGATGCCCCTCCAGTGTTCTCTCCGTTTCCAGTCAGGTATCATATGTGGGCTTCGCCCATGCATTTTGGGCCCAGTGGTCCATGAGCAATGGCTTGTGCACTATCCGGACTTGTGTAGTTGGTGTACATAATTGCATTTACTGGATTTTGAACTTTGATAATGAGATTTCACATGATTACATTTGTTCAAATAATTTCCTTTTGTCCTTGCGTTCCTCCAGGGTGTGGGGGGGTGTATGTGTACTGTTGCTGCATGTATTTGTGTGTATGGTGTTGCGGGCGAGGGTGGGGGTGGCGGTGATGCGTGTGGGTGTCACTCTCTTTTCCCTCCCCCTCCCCTGTGTTGTAGGTGCAGTTAACACCGTGGGCGTCACCGCCGTCTTTGGTGCTCCTGATAGAAGAGAAGGAAGACCAGCATCGGCAGTATCTGCAATTCGGGCTTCATGGCGTCCTGGTTCCTCATGGGGTGTGGAGGGGTGAGTGTTTTCCCCTCTGTGTACTGTTTCCGCCATGTTTTTGTTCATGTTGGTTCCACCTCGGAAAAGGGGGCGGATAGGCCTCTTGTGATACGGTGGGCAGTACATTGGGGGTCATTACAACATTGCCGGGTGGCAACCGCCGCCCGCCAAGTTGTAACCGCCGTGCGGCCGCCAATGCGGCCCCACTCACGCGGTGCCCATTTTGACATCCCCGCTGGGCCGGCGGGGATGTGGGCCGCAACAGAGGAGCCGGCTCCAAATGGAGCCGGCGGTGTTGCGGCCGTGCGACGGGTGCAGTTGCACCCGTCACGCTTTTCACTGTCTGCATAGCAGACAGTGAAACGCCGCATGGGGCCCTGTCAGGGGGCCCCGCGACTCCCCTTTCCAACAGCCTTTTCCTGGCGGTTCAAACCACCAGGAAAAGGCTGGCGGTCGGGGACTCGTAATCCCTTTGGCAGCGCTACTAGCAGCGCTGCCCTGGTGGATTACTACCGCCGGGGCCATTGTGGCAGAAAACCGCCGGCCCCGGCAGTGCGACCGTGGCGCTTTCACCGCGGTCGTAATGCGCCAGGAAGCACCGCCAGCCTGTTGCCGGTGCTTACGTCATTTTAGCCCTGGCGGTCACGTACCGCCAGGGTCAAAATTACCCCCATTGTCTTCCGCCTGTCTGTTGGCGGTTACCGCCGTGGTGTTTGTTTCTACTGCCGTGGCGGTCGGAGTGTTAAAGTGGCTGTCTATGTTGGCGGTTTCCGCCATGGTCATGATTCCATTTTATTTCCATCGGCCTGTTTGCAGTATTACCGTCGCTTTAACACTGACCGCCAGGGTTGTAATGAGGGCCTATGTGTAGAATAGTTTATTAAGAGCCCAGCTCCTATACAAACATCTTTGAACATGGTGAAATTTGTCCATAATAGGAATTGTTTAGGTATTGGTTTGTCTATTAAAATCTTTCTATATACTGAAGCCTTTCGATAGTTGAGTTTACCAACACTGTGCCCTCTGTAATAGAACCTCTGTACAACATGATGTCCGTATGTAGGAGAATTTACTGAGAGCCTGGCCTCTCTGTTAGACAGTTCTGTATAGTTTGTATACGGTGTATGGAAGCATTTTCTCAGAGAGTCGTATCTCTGCAAACTACACTATACAGCATGGTGACAGCTGTGGAAGATACAATTTCTTCAGGATAGAACTTTCTGCTAACACTTCTGTACAGAATGAAAGGTTTGCATGCAACAGTTTACTGAACTTCTGATAAGCCCTATATATAGCATGATATGTGCATGCAGGAAAAATTGGTGAAGGATTGGCCTCTCAACTAACACCACTATTCAAGGTGAAAGTTCTGGTTTGAAGGATTTACAGAGAAACTGGCCCATCTGTAAACATGTTTCAATGTGGCTTAACAGCCAGAGCTCCCAGCCTTAGAGCTGGGGAACCAAGTTTGAGTGTCGGCTCAACATCCTGTCATTCTGGGCATATAACTTAATATTCCCATGCCTACCAAAAATAAATATGACCTTGTGTAACGTAACTGGTGCTCATGTAAAGCGCTCCAATGCCTTTGGGTCAAGTTTGCGCTACACATAACTGAAAAAACAGTGGAACTACATTTTCAACTAAAATATCTCCACAGACTGAAGCTTATGAATAAAAGCTTTACAGGCACACTACTCTCTGTAACAGAACCTTTATACAACATGATGTTTTAGTGTAGTAGACTTTAGTGAGAGACTGCCCCCTCAAGTGACTGCTCTATACAGAGTTAAAACTATGTGTAGAAGGGTTTACTGAGAAACTGGCCCCTCTGCAATCTATGTCACCTGAGTACTTTGATAACTAATATAGTATGTCTCTGTACAAGGACTAGTATCTCTCAAACTAACATCGACAGAGAAAGAACACTGTACATAGTACAAACCTTACCACATATTTGTCTTTACATTTATAAAAGCAAGTATGTCCCTATTACCACCAGTTCACAGTTAACTATTGTCAAATAAGAAACAGTGTCTCTTCATTTTTGCAAACTCTTTTTTACATAATCATAATTTATTTGTACAGTACAGTAGCTAACATATACTATTATGCATAGTTCACAAAAATATCTTACAAGTTCAATTAATATCTTTAAGCTCCTGCAAACATTGCATACATATCATTTTAATCCAATACATCACTCACATTGAAACAAGAATGATTTCCCTTAGACCATCTCTGCAACCTAAACATATTGTTTACTACAATACTTAGTATATTATAAAATGCATATTTGTTTCCATACAGAATACGGATTTTCAAAGTACCTTAAGTATTTGACAGCCTATTTCAATTGTCAGTTACAGGCACTTACATTGTTAATATCAACAATATTAACCAGAGTTCAAAATACAAAGGAGTAAGACATTTAAAAAATTTTAATTGTCAAAATTAATATTATGCATACAATATACAAAAAGTAGTATTATATCTTGTATTACCTGTACAAGAACTTGTATCCTGATTGTAGGTTAAGAAATGGGTCTTAATTCAGGAAAAGTAATTACCTCAGAGGTACAAGAGAATTTACCTCCTTCGCATGCACACCCCCAGAGAAAAACTTAGCTCTCAAAGATGTTTTAAATGTATATCTACCAGCAACCTTCAACAACACCAACCAAACACATACAAGCTTTTTTTTTTTTTTTTTTTAAATGGAGAGAGAACGTCAGCTAGTGTTTGAACTTATATTAACCTCTCTGCAAATCTCCATCAATACAATTTCTAGATCAGAAACCTTAACACACATATTACTTCACAAACCTTTACCTCTCCTTACATATAGATGTGTAAGAATATTTTAAAGGTAAGCAAAATAACTTTCTATCTCTGATTCAGTTTTAGAAAACTCAAAATACCACATATCCAAGTAAGAAGGTTGTTTGACTCTTGTGGGTGTCTCACAGGAATCAGGGCAGACCCCTGTGCATTTTTTCAAGAGGCTTGTGGTAGCAAGGTGCAAGCTTCACAGTGTGAAGCTTCTCCACATCACCTGAAAGCCTCTCACAGTAACACCCTGGGGTCCAGACTCACAAGACACCCATATAAGTTGTGTAAGTGCAGAAAAAAATTAATATAAATGTTTACCTGCATTTTTCCACAAGCTTGAATGTGCTCTTGATTTTGGGTTGTCTTTACAAGTATTAGGTTAAAAACATAAATCTACCAAAATTATTCTCTACAACAGAGAGAGTTTGAATATCTGGGCTTTTTAGAGCAACTTACCTTTCCAAAAAAGCTATCTACAAGATGTAGAACAACAACAAAGTGAGTACATATATAGATATAAATTAGCCTTATTTTTGTAAGGACTACACACCCACATTGGAAGCTATAATTCCAGAGGACAAGTGGGTGGAACATTTCAAGGGTATTTTTCAACCAACTTAAAGTGGCTGGCTACTTCAAGGGTCCTCTGTTTGTTTTTCTCAACCAGAGCCAGCACCAGTACCCCTGAATTTCCCCATAGAAATTAGTGAGGTTCTCTTTGTACTTGGAAAATCTACTTCTGGTAAAGCTCCAGGTTCGGACAGGGACCCTGTTGATATTTTTAAATCAAACATAGTTTTATGAGCTTCAGTTGTGACAAATGTTTTAAGAAGTGCTGTGGTGGGGGATTTTCCTAAATCGTGAAAAACTGCCATCCTTGTCCCCATTTTTAAAAAGGGAGATAAACCATGCCCAGCCTGTTATAGGTCAATATCTCTCCACACCAAAGATCCTGGGAAGGGTCATCCTGGCCCAACTTGAGACATGGACCAAAGAGAACAAGTTTTAACTACCGTCCAGTTTGCTTCAGGCCGGGTGTAGGAACTGTGGAGCAAATACTAAATCTAAGTTTGATTATTAGTAAATATGTAAAGGCCAAGGGTGGTGCCATCCATATGGCATTTATTGATTTGTCAAGTGCCTACGATTTGGTTAATAGGTTGAGACGTTTGCATTATGGTCTTAAAGTATCAGTCAGATATGGCCCACAAGGGGAACTATGGCCTCCGATAAAGTGCATGAATGGTGTCAGACAGGGTTGTATTTTAGCACATTTTTGTTCTTAATTTATATTAATGGTATTACAGATCATTTATCCTGGGCAGGTGTGGACGTTCCAAAAGTAGGGGATCATTCCTGGCCAATACTTTTTTATGCGGATGATGTGGTTCTGATTGCTCACACACCTATTGCACTGCAGAAGTTATTAGATCTCTTCACTGAATATATGGAAGGCCTGGACTTAAAAGTAAACCACTCAAAATCGTATATCATGAAATGCGGACCATTACGCAAGAAAATGATGCACTTTAGAATGAGGGTACCATTTTAAAACTTACAAAGGATTTTAGTTATTTAGGTATCGTTTTTAGCTCTTCCCTTGGGTGGAAATCACACATTTTTTACAAAAGTACAATTGGAAAGAAGTTTGGAGGGCATTTTTCGATTTGCTAGGCAATTAGGCCTTAAACCTATGGCAGAGATGATCACCCTGTATAAAGCCAAATGCATTGCTGCAGTTATTTATAGGGCAGGGGCATGGGGTTACCATAAATCAGATCGATTGAGAATGCCTTTACCCCTAGGTTGCTTGCAATCCCAAAAAACACAGCAAATTTTATATGCCACGAGGAGGTGGGCCTCCCTTACATAACCAATCAAATAAAAGTCTTGCCACTCTTATTATGAATTAAGTGTTGGCAAAACCCAGAAGCAGAATTAGTCAGAGCCTGTATTCTAGATTGTCTAGCTCCAGATAATGTGAACAAGATACCGTGGTTGATGTGTGTAAAATCAAGCCTTCAAAACTTAGGTTCAATTAATTGGTTTAATTCCCCCACATGCCTTCCAAGGAATGCCAAGTTGATTATGAAAGACAGGTATGCAACCTGCTGTGGGGAGGAGAGGCTAAGAGGTGTTCTGGATATGAAATCGGTGGACCTTTATTCGCAGATTGTAACAGTTAAAGCCCTGGAACCATATTTGAGATGGCTAGAGAATCCAAATCACTGGCTTCTTTTAACATATTTTAGACTCAATCTGATCCATTTTAAAGTAGCTTTCCCATTGCAATGTTTTTAGCTGCGGGACTTACCTACTTGTTATTGTGATCATGTCACCAAACAAAGCCCTTGTCACTATTTTGTTCCATTCACTCTATGCAGATCCAAGAAGGTACTTTCTGACTCCATTGTTGCATCAAGGGGAGTTTAGACAACACCGTCCCACAATGGAATTCGTACAGAAGTCAACTACGATTTATTTGTGCAATGCTGTGCTAAATTTTATTAAGAGCGCAATTCGAATTAGAGACCAGTATGAGCTTGTAAATGTAACCTGAGATTTTAATGTGAAAGAGATGTAATTTCCTCCTGATATTTTGTAATTTTATTGACCCACTTTGTCTTTTATGGCTTATTGCAAAATAAAGTTTATTGACTGGCTGAGTACATTTACTACTTCCACACTAAATTTGTGCACTGTCCATCACATCCTCCGTAAAAGAGACATCAATAATATATTAACGCATTTCTTGTGTGACAATATACTACCGACCTTGTCTCACAAGTTCTACATCCAAAAAAGTAATGTATTAATAATCAAATAATTAACATACTACCCTGCATTTGATAGATTTACTGACAAAAGTAATAAATCCCTTCCCGACTACTTAAGAGAAGTTTCCAAAACAACAAAGTTAGACCTCACTAAATGGATGCCTGCTCTACAGTGGTGTTAAATGTTTCAATTAGCTGTCTACACATTCTGGTAGACATTGTAAACCAAAACACCACACTAATCACCCCAGTTGTTTACCAGTCAAAAGTAAGAAACAAATTAGAATACCAAATTTACTATTCTACTATAATCTCAATATCCAATCAGAGACCTAATACTCAAACGTTTTTCTCCTCTTGTAAATGTGTCAGCTTCCAGAATATTTTTTCATTCCGCTCCTTACTCTTCCTGTACTCTTCTGTTTATACTACCAAGTATGTTTAATGTGTAGATAGTGGGCCAGAACTTTGACTTCTGGGGTTGAGGGTATGCCAATGATTATGTAATTGAAAGCACCTGGGATATCCCCAAGTGCACATTTCATGGACTGACCACAGAGGTATGAGAGCATTTTGAATTGCTAGCACTCAGACCTCATGATTGTCCACTGTGGTGGCAACGGCTTGGGCACAATCACTGGGATTGGAATTAATACTCAAGTGAAAGAGACCTTGGTGCACTTGATGTCTCTCTTCTATTACACTCCCTTTGTGTACTCCAAAATATGCCAAGGCAGAAGTAGCAGTGGTCTAATGAGTATTACTCAAAGATAGGGAAATTCCAGAAATATGTCAACAAAACAATTTTGGCATTTCTCCATGACAATGCATGGGCTCCATATATCATATTAAAGTCTGTTTTGACATGCCAGACCTTTATTATTGTGCTCGAGCGCATTTCACAGCAGAAGGGAATAAGAGCTTCCTTAATAACATCAAGGAGTGCATTTTTTACAGTCCTTTTTTTAACATAATAAGGCCACTTGTTGGCCTCCTGTGGGAGCAGGTAAACAGCCAATTTCTATGGACATTTATCCAAATCCCACGAGAGGATTGTGAACTTAACTACACAATACTTCTGAAGCACACAAAGCAATGCAATAACACTTGAAATGCAATCTCTTTGACATACTGCACTGATATGGGCTGTAGGGTGTGGGGAGGGAGTGGGCTTTCTACATATACCACTTCCTATGGTGACAGGCATGCACTGTGGGATGTGGGGAGGGTGTGGCCTCTCCAAACAGACCATTCCCCAGGGAGATAGGCGAGCACTGTAGGGCCTGGGCTCTCCAGACAGCCCAGTCCCCACGGTGACAGGTGTGCGCTGTGAGACTAGAGTAGGGTTGCCACCCAGGCCACTGCCCAGGCTGACGGGAATGTGCTGTGGGGAGAGAGTGGGCTCTTTGACAGACTATTGCCCTGGGGGGCAGGCATGTGCTGTAGGGCGTGGGTACTAGATTGTTACATATAGCGTAATCCCACCGGTCTCTTGGGGGAATCAGTTCGGCCATTTGTGCTACCACAAGTCTCCTGTGGTATTGCGGAAGCCTCCCAAAAATATTTTGACCTCAGGAGGTGTCCCTTAAGCCCCCCTCACAACACGAAGGAGGTCAGAGTACCTCTACCCTGATCTTATATCATTTTTCTTTCAATTTTATGGACAGGGGAAGCGAGTCCCTGTGTCCTGAAATGGCAGTCGCAACATTTCACCTGATGTTATGGCCAGCCAATCAGAGTGTGAGCTCCCACAGGAGTTTGTGGGATCCTGTCACTCCCACTGGAGCTAGGCAGCTGACTGGAAAAAGCCCCCTTGGACCATCATTTAAAGAAGAGTGAGCACAGGACACTTGTGAGCTTCCTGCAAACCCAACCTTTGAGATGTACAACTATTTTGAACATTCATTTCTGAATAACTACTAAACAGATTTACATCACATCACAAAAACTACACCTTCTAAATCAAGATCTATCTTTCTCTTACATTTGGTGTGATTCCATTCAGACGTTCGAGCTGTAGTGCTGTCTAAAAATCCCTATGGACATTGCAGTTTCAGACCTCCCCTTTTTCTCTGCCACTGCTTAATTGATCATCCCAAAATGTTCCGGGAAGGAGCTGAGGTGCCAAAGTTAATCGGAAACCAAAAAACACTCTTATTAAGGTAACTATGACTTATAAATATACATGTGTGTGTGTGTGTGTGTGTGTGTGTATGTGTATGTATACATATGGATATACGTATACATACACACACAGATAGAAAAGATGAGGAAATGCAGACATTTGGGAAGAAAAGAGAATTTGACGCACAAAGAACGTAAGGCATTGCAGAATTTGGAAAATAATGACAAAATAATCAATAAATCAGTTGAAAAGAAAGTGTTAAACCTGACAGCCTTCGGGTGGTCACCCCTAACCTTTTGCCTGCCTCCCTCCACTTTCTGGACACAGTTTTTTCTGGTTTTTAGACTCTGCGCACTTTACAACTGCTAGCCAGTGCTAAAGTGCGTATGCTCTCTCCCTTTAAACATGGTAACATTGGATCATACCCAATTGGACCATTTAATTTACTCATAAGACCCTAGTACTGTGCACTTTGTGTCCCCAGGGCCTGTAGATTAAATGCTACTAGGGCCTGCAGCACTGGTTGTGCCACCCACTTAAGTAGCCCCTTAACCTTGTCTCAGGCCTGCCATTGCAAGGCCTATGTGTGCAGTTTCACTGCCAATTCGACTTTGCATTTAAAAGTACTTGCCAAGCCTAAAACTCCCCTTTTTCTACATATAAGACACCCCTAAGGTAAGGCCTAGGTACCCCATAGTGCAGGGTGCTGTGTAGGCAAGAGGCAGGACATGTACCTATGTAGTGTACATGTCCGGGTAGTAAAAAACTCCCATATTCGTTTTTGCACTGCTTTGAGGCCTGCTCCCTTCATAGGCTAACATTGGGACTGTCCTTATATATTGTTTGAGTGGTAGATGCTGATCTGAAAGGAGTAGGAAGGTCATATTTAGTATGGCCAGAATGGTGACATAAAATCCTGCTGACTGGTGAAGTTGGATTTAATATTCCTATTTTACAAATGTCACTTTTAGAAAGTGAGCATTTCTCTGCACTTAAATCTTTCTGTGCTTTACAATCCACGTCTGCCTGGGTTTAGTTGACAGCTCCTTGTGCATTCACTCAGACACACCCCAAACACAGGATACTCAGCCTCACTTCCATACATCTGCATTTTGAATGGGTCTTCCTGGGCTGGGAAGGTGGAGGGCCTGTTCTCAGACAAAGGACTGCCACACCCCCTACTGGGACCCTGGCAGACAGGATTGAACTGAAAGGGGACCTGGTGCACTTCTAAGCCACTCTTTGAAGTCTCCCCCACTTCAAAGGCACATTTGGGTATATAAACATGGCCTCTGCCCCTTCCAACTCAGACACTTCCTGGAGAAAAAACTTGTAACCAGAACCTGCATCCTGCTAAGAAGAACTGCCTGGCTGCCCAAAGGACTCACCTGACTGCTTTCTGTGAAGGACGGCTGCCTTGCAGCTCCTTGGCTGTGGTGAAGAAGTGATCTCCAAGGGCTTGGATAGAGCTTGCCTCCAGTTCCCTGAAGTTTCAGGACCAAAAAGACTTCTCTCTTGCAACTGGAGTCCTTGTGTGGTGAAAGTTTGATGCACAGCTTGCTAAAAACGCTCTGCAGCCCATTGCGGAGATTTTTCCTGCGAACCAGTTACTTTGTGGCAAAAGAGACTTTGTTTGCTTTAAAAAGACTTAAGACACTTTGGGGGTCATTCTGACCCTGGCGGTGATGGACCGCCAGGGCCAACGACTGCGGAAGCACCGCCAACAGGCTGGCGGTGCTTCCGGGGGCATTCTGACCGCGGCGGTAAAGCCGCGGTCAGAAAAGGGAAGCCGGCGGTTTTCCGCCGGCTTCCCGCTGCCCCAGGGAATCCTCCACGGCGGCGCTGCAAGCAGCGCCGCCATGGGGATTCCGACCCCCTTCCCGCCAGCCTGGTTCTGGCGGTTTTCACCGCCAGAACCTGGCTGGTGGGAACGGGTGTCATGGGGCCCCTGGGGGCCCCTGCAGTGCCCATGCCACTGGCATGGTCAGTGCAGGGGCCCCCTAACAGGGCCCCACATAGATTTTCAGTGTCTGACACTGAAAATCGCGACGGGTGCAACTGCACCCGTCGCACCCCTTCCACTCCGCCGGCTCCATTCGGAGCCGGCATCCTCGTGGAAGGGAGTTTCTCGCTGGGCAGGCGGGCGGCCTTCTGGCGGTCGCCCGCCAGCCCAGCGGGAAACTCAGAATGACCGCCGCGGTCTTTTGACCGCGGTACGGTCTTCTGGCGGTTCCCGCGAGGCCGGCGGCATCCGCCGCCGGCGGGGGTCAGAATGACCCCCTAAATATCACTTTTCAGTGATATCTCTACATTTACTTATTGCATCTTTGATCGTTTTGACCTGCAAATATCTAGATAAATATTATATATTTTTCTAAACACTGTGTGGTGTATTTTTGTGGTGCTATATGGTGTTATTGTATGATTTATTGAACAAATACTTTACACATTGCCTTCTAAGTTAAGCCTGACTGCTCAGTGCCAAGCTACCAGAGGGTGGGCACAGGATCATTTGGATTGTGTGTGACTTACCCTGACTAGAGTGAGGGTCCTTGCTTGGACAGGGGGTAACCTGACTGCCAACCAAAGACCCCATTTCTAACAGAAAGGCAATATTGTCATATTAAATACAGGAGAATACATGAAATAGGCATATAATCAGTTAAACAATGAGAATAATTACAAGAAGGTATAAAGAAATTCCATCAATCAAATGGTTCTTAGAGTGAACAAAAAGCTCGGAGAAAGGCATCAAGACCCTCTTCTTAACGATGATGAATATAGATTCTTGAAAAATGAAAATCCTGATATACCGACTATATATTTTTCACCTAAAATACATAAGTCTATCACAAACCCTTCAGCAAGACCAATTGTTTCAGTGTGCAACTCGCTTTTTGAAAAGATCTAAGATTATGTTGATTACTACTTGGCCCCAATAGTGAAAACATTTAGGCTCTCATTATGACATTGACGGTAAATACAGCTTACTGTCACGATGACGGCCACGGCGGATATCCGTTCACCATATCATGACACACACACACCATTCCGACAGAATACAGCCACAGACACAAATCCGCCAGCCCAAAGGTCAGTGATAAAGTGGCGGTGTCAAAACCCACACCGTTACGCCAATCGAACAACGCCCACCACATTATGACTCACGAATCACCGCGGCGGACATTCAACAGCAGTAAACCATTGGCTATACATACTGCCTCGCTCACAATGGACACCCATAGACAAAACAACACCACATTGGACAATTCAAACAACACACACCTGACACCCATACACACATCACACCCACACACCTATACCACTATAAAACACACACCCACATTACCCACAACCCTTTACGAATACAAATCATTGGCACAAAACTGACACCAAGACTACTGCCACAACTACATACATATACCACATACACCCATACATCACAACACATTACCAAACACACCCTCACCAACACACATCACATAACACCCATGGCACCACAAAGGCACCCCCATTTCACTGAGGAGGAGTTAAGGGTCATGGTGGAGGAAATCTTCAGGGTAGACCCACAGTTATTTGGAGCACAGATGCAGCAGATATTAATAGCCCAGAAGATAGAGCTATGGCAGAGAATCGTGAACAGGGTCAACGCCGTGGGACAGCACCCCAGAACAAGGGACGACATCAGGAAGAGGTGGAACGACCTAGAGGGGAAGGTACGTTCCATAGCAGAAAGACACCAGCTTGCTATCCAAAGGACTGGCGGTGGACCCCCACCTCCTCCCCCACAACTCACAGGATGGGAGGAGCAAGTCTTCGCAATACTGCATCCTGAGGGCATGGCCAGAGTCGGAGGAGGACTGGACTCTGGTAAGTCAAGTTTCAACAATTATCACCCCCTACCTGCATGCCATCACATACCCTCACGCCCATCACTCCAGTACATCAAACACAATCCACCATCACATCTCACTAATCCCAATGCCAAGCCTTGCATGCTGTACCAATGCATTGACACCCATCACAGCCCTGCATGTACACTCATCACTAAAGCATGCACAGCATAGGGAACCTAACAACCCACCATACACCAACATACACAAGTAAAAGCTGGTAGGGCAACACCAACCATAGAGGGGAAGCCAGGGATGTACAATATGTCATACACCTGAAGCATAATAGATAATTTACATCCCCACAGGTACCCCAGCCAATGTCACTGGAGAGGAGGTGCCAGCACTATCCAGTCCCCGAAAGGAAGAGGCCCACAGTCATGACAATAACTCTGATCTTCAGGATCTGGATGATCTACCTGGGCCATCAGGGAACACTGGACAGCCGCTTACCCAAGCCAAGTCACAGACCACCACAGAGCCTCCCCCATCAGGAAACAATACCACAGCACCCACCCACCGTACCCAAACCTGTGTCCCCAGGACAAGTCAATCAGCAGTGTGCCCACATGTACAGGGACCCCAGGCAACACCTCGCATACAAGACAATCAGGGACCTGGGGTCAGTGGCAGTGGGTATACAGTTCAGGGGACAGAGGCACAGGCCAACAGGGACACTGGGAGGACAGCTGTGTGCCAGGAGGATGACAGGACCAGGGAACCAACTCTCCAGGAGGCGCTCTCTTAGATCCTGGGAGCCTATCAACATTCCCAGGACACGATGGGCCAGAATCTAGACAACGTGCAGGAGAACAGGCGGCTGCAGGAGGGACAGTATCAGAGGATCATGGAGGACTTGCAGGCCATCATCAACACCCTGATCTCCATAGCAGGGGTGCTGGCAGACATGGCCAACATTATGAGGGAGGCAGTGTCAAACACTGCCCCTCATAGTGGGCCCCTGACACAAGCCAGTCATCTGAACAGCCTTCCACTTCCGCTGCCACTGGTGGCCAGGAGGTCCTGCCACAGGACTCACAGGCCACCAATACCCCTCCCGAGCAGAAGGTGAACCACCCCCCAAACGTTACCTGTGATCCAGGCAGAAGCCAGGGACACTTGCCAAGGCCCCCGCCAGGAAATGAGACTCTCCTGATTGTCTCACTTGTGTCCCACTCAGTCACCCTGTCCAGCCTTGAACTGCCATTGCTCCCCTTCCTATGTCCCCATGGACAATGCACCTGTGCTATGAACAGACTAGAACAATACCCTGGGCTTTCCTCCATCATCACCCCATCCCATTGCACTTCCCCTCTATATATTAGCACTACATTAAACACCATTTGAAATAAATCGATTTTGAGTATGTCATGTATTTCAAATATGTATTGACTGAAACAGGTACAAGCAGTGCAAATGAACTGTACATAGAATGACCATAGAATCAATGACCTGGAGCTGGCTGTTGTGATCACACTAGGAGTATTTCTCAAATCACCAACATCTGCAAAATTAATAGCCAGAGGTAACAGTAAGTGGGCATAGAGGTGGGAAGTACCAGCCACACAGAATACAACCAAAGTCATTGAAATGTAAAGTTGCACAGTCTCACCTGTGTGTCATTGGAAGTACTGACAATTACAGATGTTCTGTTGTCCACATCCTCATCCTCTGCCTCCTCATCCTCACTGTCCACAGGGTCAACTGCGTCCACAGGGGCATCTCCAGTCTCCTCCATCTGCAGAAAAGGGACATGGTGTCTGAGGGCCAGGTTGTGCAACATGCAGCATTGCCACCACTATCTGGCAGACCTTCTTGGGTGACTAGCACAGGGATCCACCTGTCCGATGGAGGCACCGGAACCTGGCCTTCAGGAGGCCAAAGGTCCTTTCAATGATCCTTCTGATTCGCCATGTGCCTCATTAAAACGTTCTTCTGCACTTGTCCTGGCATTCCCCACAGGGGTCAGTAGCCATGATAGGTTTGGGTAGCCAGAGCCACCTGCCAATATTGAAGGACAACATTTAGCCACACACTATCCTATATGTCCAACAGCATAGGCATACACCAACATATACTGGTTGGGAACCAGGGCTCACCTATTAGCCACACCCTGTGCCTCTGTAGTTGACCCATCACATTTGGGATGCTGCTATTCCTCATGACAAAGACATCATGCACCGACCCAGGATACTTAGCAATGACGTGGGAGATATACTGGTCCACCAAGCACACCATCTGCACATTCATAGAGTGGAAACTCTCACGATTCCTGTACTATGTGTTTCATCAATCGTCCCAATTATATTGGGGATATGTCCCATTGCATAAAACCTGGCCTTCATAGTGGCCAAATCTTCAACCTGGGGGAATGCTATGTAGCTGCACATGTGTTTTATCAGGGCACACAACACTCTTGTCAGCACTATTGAGAACATTGGCTGTGACATTTCTGCTGCCAAGCCCACTGTCACTTGGAAAGAATCAGTTGCCAGGAAATAGAGCACTGATAGCACTTGCACAAGAGGGGGGATCCCAGTGGGGTGACGGATAGCAGATATCAGGTCAGGCTCCAATTGGGCACACAGCTGTGTGATTGTGGCCCTGTCCAGTCTATGGGTGAGGATAATGTGCCTGTCCTCCAGTGTAGCCAAGTCCACCAGGGGTCGGTTCACTGGGGTATGTCTCCATCTCCTATTCATCCGCAGCCGTTGGTATCTAAGGGACAAAAGAGTGAGGAGGCTGTCACAAACTGAACAATGGAGCCACAACAGTAGTCCGCAATGTGCAAATATGTCATGGGACAGTGTAATTTGTCAACTATGTGCCTATTTCTCATGTGACTCAGCATTATTCCATAGGCCTGCCCCCCCCCGAAATGGCATCCACCTGTTCTGTGTGGAGGGACAGGTGGAAGTGAGGTAATGTTGCTGACGTTGTGCGCCGTGGTGGGAGGCGGTCTGGAACCACCGTGCAATTCCTCATTGGTTATAATTGGGCCCCATGGGGTACAGTGGTCAATGGTGATCTACGCCAGCGGTGGCAGTATGCACCGCCGTGGACGTGACCGCCATTTTCTATATGATTCCTCACTTGTTTCCTGACCTTCCATGGGAGAGGAACTACACTGCATGTGCTGCTGTGACCTGTGTCTGGAACCTACCATGGCCCATGTGACCGGGGAAAGGGCCCCAGCCTTCACTTCAGAGAAATTGGAGAGACTGGTGGATGGGGTCCTACCCCAGTACGGACTGCTGTTACGGGCCTCCAGACCAAATAGGTGAGTACACTGTGGGCATGATGCATGTGGCATGAATGTATGGAGGTGTTGTGAAGGAGGAGGGATGTCCTCTTGGCTGGGTACACATTGAGTGCTGCGCTATGTGTGTGACAATAGTGATGGAAACAGGTATGGTGGGCTGTTCATGTTACTGGCTGGACTGTTTTTCTAATGGTGTTCTCCTGTCTGTATTGCCTCTGCAGGTCAGCGCTCATCAAAAGAAGGGTATATGATGTGCCATTGCCAAGGAGGTGTGGATCCTAGGGGACTATGGCAGGCAGAGCATCCAATGTCGCAAACGGTGGGAGGACCTGAGACGCTGGCCACGGAAGACCGTGGAGGCCCAGCTGGGGATGGCATCCCAACGAGGAAGGGATGCCCGTCAGACCCTGACCCCCCTGATGACTTGCATACTGGCAGTGGCCTATCCAGAGCTGGATGGGCACTTGAGGGCATCACAGCAGCCACAAGGGGGTGAGTACAATGGCCATCATTGAAGAAAACAGCTGGAGGGGTGGTATTCAGGTGGTAGTTGTGTGTCAGTGGGTGCCCCCTAGGCCAGGCCAGGCATAGCAGCGTAGGTCTTCTGATGGCTAAGGGTCTGAAGGGGAAATACTGCCTACCTACCTTGTTAGCATCCACTACTGGTCAGGGCTGCGTGGGTCCCAAGTGTGCTGCATTTGGCGGTGTGTGCTCCTCCTCATGCCTTGGTGGCTAGCAATATCACTGGTAGTGCAATGTACAGTGCGTAGGCCTTTTCCCTGTGTGTGAGGGTGCTGTGTACGCCAACGGTGGTGTTGGTTTAGTCCTTGACCATGTGTATCCTTTGTCTCTCTCTCCCCCTTTCTTGTTTTGTCATCCTGTCCTTATGTGCATTAATATCATCTGGCGGCGGAGCAGAGGCACCGGTGAAGGTGGGTGCTGCATCCCACAGGACACAGGAGGCAGAGTCCACAGACGCTAAGGGCACCAGTGGGATGGCCGGTGAGGGGAGCACCATGGCAGAGACTGGAGGGGACAATACTGACTCTGACACCTCCTCCAATGGGAGCTCCCTGGCGGTGGTGAACACTTCTGTGACCACCCCAGGTACAGGTAGAGCTGTCCCCGTACCAGCACCGCCCTCCCAGCAGCCACTCAGCGAGTTGCCCGTGCCCGCTCACCCATGAGGGTGGGCATCTCCTTCGCCCCAGTCACCTCAGGCCCTGCCCCAGTGAGCCCTGCTGCCCTGAGTGAGGAGGCTATTGACCTCCTGAGATCCATCTCTGTAGGGCAGTCAACCATTGTGAGTACCATCTAGGTCCTGGCAGCCCTGTCAGGACCTGTTGTCCCTGTCCCTGTTTCTGCCGTCCCCCCTCCAACTTCCACTTCCAAGTCCCATTCTCCTCAACCCCAACCCATCCCAAGCACATAGCCAGACGAGCATGCACACAAGATAATACCCAAGAGTGTCACAGGCAATAACAAGCACCAAACGTCAATTCACAGGCATTCACACAAACACCATTCAGTTGCAGACACAAAAACATCCACTATTTCCACTGTCTCCCCCTCCATTTCCTCCTCCTCCTCCACCTCCCACCCAGTTACATCAACACTCACACCTGCATGAACTATGTCATCATTCACTACCTGCATCATCACCACACCAAGCAGAACACACACCTCACTAGCAGACACCTCCACAACATCCATGCACACGTCCCCTGTGTCCCCCTGTGTAAGGATTCTTAGTAAGTCTCATGAATCTTTTATATAAGAACTTAGGCCCTCATTACGACCCTAGCAGTTGGTGATAAAGTGGCGGTAATACCGCCAACAGGCTGGCGGTAAGTACTGCCAAATTATGACCATGGTGCTGATATCTTCAAAAGACAGCCAATGTACCACACCGACCGGCAGGGCGGAAACAATAGCCACCACGGCGGTAGCCGCCTACAGCCAGGCAGAAGGCAAAGTTCTGTCCACCATAATATGACATAGCAATTGCCACCTTTTCCGAGGCGGTGCCAATGCCATCAAAAGCCTGGCAGAAACAGAGAACAAAACTCAAAGGACTCACCATTGGAGACACAGGGAACAACCACGCTGCCTTGGAACCAGAAATGCAAGTCTTTCCGTTGATCTTACACATCATGCTCCACCACGAACAGCAACGCCGGCGAGCACGACAACAGTGAGTACAGACGCCTAGCACACAAGAGAGGGGGGAAGGAAAACAAGAGTGACACACACCCGCACAACACACACCCCAAATACACACGCTGTAGGAAGTTGGCTCTGTATATACTATCACAAAGTAAGAGATAGTTTGCACAGAGTCCAAGGGTTCCCCTTAGAGGTAAGATAGTGGCACATTTAGATAATTCTACTGCTCTATTTTGTGGTAGTGTGGTCGAGCAGTAGGCTTATCAGAGGGTTCTGTTGAGCATATGTTGTACCCACACAGGCAATAAATGAGGAACACACACTCAAAGACTTAATTCTAGGCCAATAGTTTTTAGATAGAAAAATACCTTTTCTTAATTTATTTAAGAACCACAAGATTCAAGATTTGAAGTAAATACATAAAATACAAGGTACTCCACATAGGTAAGTAAGGAACTTTGAACTAGAGCAGTAACATACACAGTTTTAGTTAAAATGGCAATAAGCTATTTTAAAAGTGGACACTGCAAAAATCAACAGTTCCTGGGGCAGGTAAGTATTGGTTAGTTTTTCAGGTAAGTAAGGCACTTACAAGTTCAAGTTCCTGGGCATAGGCAGCCACCGTTGGGGGTTCAAGGCAACCCCAAAGTCACTGCACCAGCAACACAGGGCCGGTCAGGTGCAGAGGTCAAAGGAGGGCCCAAAACACATAGGGGCCAAGGTAGAACAGGGGTGCTCTGGTTCCAGTCTGTCAACAGGTAAGTACCTGCGTCTTCGGAGGGCAGACCAGGGGAGTTTTGTAGAGCACTGGGGGAGACACAAGTAGGCACACAAAACACACCCTCAGCGGCACAGGGGTGGCAGGGTGCAGTGTGCAAAGCAGGCATCAGGTTTTCAATAGGAATCAATGGAGGGACCCGGGGGTCACTCATGGGTGCAGGCAGGGCACAGGGGGGCTTCTCAGGCCAGCCACCAACTGGGCTAGGCAGAGGGTTGCCTGATGGTCACTCATGCACTGGAGTTCGGTTCCTTCTGGTCCTGGGGACTGCGGGTGCAGTGCTTGGTCCAGGTGTCGGGTTCTTTGTTCCAAGCAGTCGCGGTCAGGGGGAATCTCTGGATCCTCTCTGCATGCATCGCTGTGGGGGTCCAGGAGGGTCGTCTCAGGTTACGCCCGAGGTCGCAGTCACCTCGGAGTCCTCCCTGTAGTGTTAGTTCTCTGGAGCTCGAGCTGGGGGCGTCGGTGCAGAGTGTAAAGTCTCTTGCTTCCGAGGGAGTTCTTTGGAAGTTGTTAGAAAGTTGCAAAGTTGTTGCTGTTTTTGAACAATGCTGCTGTTCTCGGGAGTTTCTTGGTCCTTCGGGTTCAGGGCAGGCCTCTGAGTCCTCAGAGGTCGCTGGTCCCTGTCAGATGCGTCACTGTGCAGGTTCTTTGAGTCTGGAGACAGGCCGGTAGGGCCGGGGCCAAAGCAGTTGTCATCTCCATCGTCTCTGCAGGGCTTTCAGGTCAGCAGTCCTTCTTCTTTGTGTAGGTTGCAGGAATCTGATTTCCTGGGTTCTGGGGTGCCCCTAAATACTAGATTTAAGGGTGTGTTTAGGTCAGGAGGGCAGTAGCCAATGGCTACTGTCCTGGAGGGTAGCTATACCCTCTTTGTGCCTCCTGCCCGAGGGAGGGGGGCACATCCCTAATCCTACTGGGGGAATCCTCCAATCTGAAGATGGAGGATTTCTAAAGTCAGGGGTCACCTCAGCTCAGGACACCATAGGGTCTGCCCTGACTGGTGGGTGACTTCTCCTTGTTTTTCTTATTATCTCCTCCAGCCTTGCCACCAAAAGTGGGGGCAGTGGCCGCAAGGGCAGGCATCTCCACTAGCTGGGATGCCCTGGGGTGCTGTAAC
Source organism: Pleurodeles waltl (assembly GCF_031143425.1). NCBI lineage: Eukaryota > Metazoa > Chordata > Amphibia > Caudata > Salamandridae > Pleurodeles > Pleurodeles waltl. Next base: position 244,665,667 of record NC_090436.1, read on the forward strand.
AAAAGCCATGAGCCTTTGAGGCTTACCACCAGGTGTTACACTTCCTGCAGGGGGAGGTGAGAAGCATCTCCACCCAGTACAGGCTTTGTTCTCGGCCACATAGTGACAAAGGCACTCTCCCCATGTGGCCAGCAACTCGTCTGGTTGTGGCAGGCTGGCAGAAACTGGTTAGCCTAGCACTAGGAGTCGGACTGGTATTCAGGGGGCATCTCTAAGATGCCCTCTGGGTGCATTTTACAATAAACCCCACACTGGCATCAGTGTGCATTTATTGTGTTGAGAAGTTTGATACCAAACTTCCCAGATTTCAGTGTAGCCATTATGGAACTGTGGAGTTCGTATTTGACAAACTCCCAGACCATATACTCTTTATGGCTACCCTGCACTTACAATGTCTAAGGTTTTGCTTAGACACTGTCGGGGCATAGTGCTCATGCACATATGCCCTCACCTGTGGTATAGTGCACCTTGCCTTAGGGCTGTAAGGCCTGCTAGAGGGGTGACTTACCTATGCCACAGGCAGTGTGAGGTGGGCATGGCACTCTGAGGGGAGTGCCATGTCGACTTAGTCATTTTCTCCCCACCAGCACACACAAGCTGTGAGGCAGTGTGCATTTGCTGAGTGAGAGGTCCCCAGGGTGGCACAATACATGCTGCAGTCCTTAGAGACCTTCCCTGGCATCAGGGCCCTTGGTACCAGGGGTACCATTTACAAGGGACTTATCTGGGTGCCAGGTCTGTGCCAATTGTGGGAACAAAGGTACAGTATAGGGAAAGAACACTTGTGTTGGGGCCTGGTTAGCAGGGTCCCAGCACACTTTCAATCATAACTGGCATCAGCAAAAGGCAAAAAGTCAGGGGGTAACCATGCCAAGGAGGCATTTCCTTACACACGCCATACACACAACCAGCTGCAAAAGAAATATATTTGTCCCTGATAATTGGCTGAATAATGCAAGGACAACAGGAATTGACAAAAGTGGTTGTAATAAAAACAACATCAAGAATAATAAGTCGATGGGGCAATGCAACAGATATGTACAAATGTACAAAAAAGGGACACTGCCCAGTCCACAGTTCACAGGGGCCCCAGAGCAAAGTCCGAGAACCCACTCGATCCCTGCACCAATACAGAGTGAACACTGAAGGGCCATCAGTTGGCAAATAGGCAGGCACCTCAGTGGGGCACCTCAGCCGGATGCGGAAACATGACCACTGATTCTGGAGGGGGCAACATTCCCAGTGCTTCATCCTGGGGAGTGCAAGGCCACAGTCTCTCGAGTGGGTGTCTTTCCCACTGGTTCTGGGGTTTCTATTTTTTTTTATTCCTCATTCTCATGAACCCCTGGTCTGGGGCCCTAAGACAGCAAACCCATCCGGGTTTCTTCTATATCAGTTGACAGAAGAGACTCCTAGACCAGGGAATAGTCCATCTCTGGGCAAAGTTACCCTCTGGAACACAGATAATCTTGTTCCTCTGGACTTTAGAGTATTTAATCATATGACCAATTTGCCTATTTATCAAACCAATTTCTTAATGGGTTCTAAAATTCAAGACTTTTCTCGCTAATTCCTCTCCCCTTCATAGCATAAATCAAATTATATATTAGCAAATCTTTCCGTTTCCTTATCGCTGGGGGCAACGGGCTAATCCATTTTTTGCATATTTCTCTTCTAGCCAGCAGTATCATATAAAATAACAATTTAGCACTGTCTTTTTTTAACTTACTATCTCCTTGTATACAACTGAAAATAATGAGAGAGGAGGTTACCTTACATTTCATGGGTATGATCTGACTAATGCATTCACCCACCTCAGTCCTAAATCCCAAGAGACGGGGGCAATCCGCAAACATATGCAAATCGCCTACAGCTTCAGCATCACATTTCCGGCAGCAAGCATTGCTACCCTCTTTTAATCTTGACAATTGCTCTGGGGTCCAAAAGTCCAAAAAGCCCTATGAATTGTAAATAGATGATTCCTTCTCAAACAAGCAGGTTTAACTGTAGAATACAACAATGCTATGGATTCTCGCCACTTCTCTGTTATCTGTTTACCTAGCAAAAATTATTTCCAGGTATCCTCCAACTTCGAGCTTCACCATCCATTGTCTCCAGGAGAGTCCAATACCATCTCCCCAGTTATTTTTTTCCCAAATCGCTCTTCTGGAGAAGTTCCTCCACCGGATTAGTACCACCTATTCCTCCTTTGCAACCTTTCACCCAACTCCTTATTTGCCAGAACGTAAATCTAGATAAGTTCCCTACTGTATCCCTTAAAAGAACGCTATAGGGAATCAGGCCTTCTGTTGTACACAACGGTCCCCATTGACAGACCCCAGCCTCCCTCAAGGGGGCTGCTAGAAGATCCTTAGTCCATTCAGGGGAGCCCAGTGAATTCCAAATGGGGGGAAACTTACTATAATACGGCAAGTGGGTGTTCCTTCTCAAGTCATACCATCTTTTTACTGAGTACACCAATAGTCTGAATCTCACCTTCTTAAAACATTTCAGGTCCCCAAATTTATACAGAAAACCCTCCTCTACAACCTTCTCAAATGTCATCATTTCTTTTAGAATCAGCCCTAATTCAGAAGGTGAAGCTCCCCCACAAGCCCTCCTTGTATTTTTTATAAACGTTGCCCAGGCATACAGTTGTAAGTCCGGTAATGCTAATCCACCTTTCTCCTTCCTATGCCTCAAATTTTTCCAAGCAATCCGGACCCCCTTATTGCCCCATATAAAAATGCTGATCTTCCCTTGAAATTTGTTTATCCAATCTTTTTCAAATCTTAACAGAATAGCATTAAAGAAAAATAGCATTTTCGGCAAAAGGATCATTTTAACCAGATTCACCCTTCCTAAAATCGTAAGAGGGAAATTAGCCCACTTCTTCATCTGCTTACATGACTCAATCATCACTCTACAAAAAATGTTCTCAGCTATCCTCCCTGGATCCCTTCCTATTGTAATACCCAAGTATTTCAGCTCTCTGGTTGAATTAACACTCCCCACAATCGTATTTTCAGGCATATTCCAAACCATAACTTCGGATTTGCTTTTATTAACCACATATCCCGCAATTTCCCCAAAGTCTGTTGTCAACCGGCAGGGATTGCTTAAGATTACTCCTATAGACCATCAAATCGTCTGCATATAGTGCTAATTTCCTGTACCAGCTTCTGCAATGGAAGGGGAGTATCAACGGATTACTTCTGATTTTACAAGCCAGGGGTTCTATATATAGGTCGAATAATAGGGGCAACAGAGGGCACCCCTGTCTAGTTCCCCTCTCAATCCTACAGGGGCGAGTCAGGGAACCGTTGGCTAAAATTCTAGCCACTGGATTGTGATATATCAGACTCAAAACCCTTATAAACCTACTACCCAAGTTAAGAAACTCACAAAGGAGAATCAGATAGTCCCAATTAACCATGTCAAAAGTCTTGGCTGCATCTATTGTCACCACTGCAAGGGGTACCTTACATGTACTCGCCATATCTATGGCCCCTATCACACCATGGGTCAGCTCATGTAGAAATCTACCCCTTTTGAACCCTTTCTGATCTACCTGGGTCAGTTTCTCGACCACCATACCTAATCTTCTCGCTAAAATTTGTGCAAAAATTTTATAATCAGAGTTCAATAAAGAGATTGGTCTATAAGACTCACAACGTGTAGGATCTTTCCCAGGTTTTAATGTAAGGGTAATTGTTGCCTCCCTCCAAGAGGGGGGAAAAGCTGCCCCCTCCTTAACAATAGTATCACACAACCCTGCAAGAACCTTAGTTATGCTATCTCCTAGACTCTCATAAACTTCAAGGGGTAGGCCATCAGGACCTGGTGCCTTCCCTAATTTTCCAGATCGTATCACCACTTCCACTTCAGCCTGGTTTACTCCTTCGTTCAAGATATTCCTATCCTCAACCTCATCTCCCAAGGCTATAAGATTTACACCTTGTAGCCAGGATCGAACTAATCTTGGGGAAGTAACTAATCTCTCTGCATACAGACCCTCGAAATGATCCCAAAATGCCTCTTCTATTTCCTTATTGCCTCTACAGGGGCCTCTTCTATTACCCTCCTGAATCTCCGCCACTTTATTCCTCATCAATTTTGATTTTATTTGCCAAGCTAATATTTTTCCACAGTTTTCCCCGTATTAAAAAAAAGTCATCCTATTAGCTTCATATCTCTCCTTAATTCTCCTATCTAATATGGCTACAAGCTCATTACGGGATTCTTGAGTACCAGCTCTTTTTCTACAGACTGTATGCGCTCTTCTATAACACTGATCATATTGTTATATGCTTTCTTTTTAAAGGAGTCTGCTCTCAACAATCTCCCTCTCAAAAAGGCCTTATAGGCATCCCACACCACCTCTATTGCAGCTGATCCAACATATAACTTAAAAACTTCTTCTGTGCCTTTTTTCAGGTCTGCCACTATATCTTCATTTAGAAGGAGAATTCTATCTAACGTCCATCTAGAGCTCACATGACTCCCTCTGAGCTTAAAGCTCACACTCACTGCTGAATGATCTGACAGGTGGGCTCCAACATGTGATATCCTATCCACACACTCTTTCAACAGCCCGTCAACCAATATATAATCAATCATGGAGTGATGTTTATACTTCTTGTTGTTAAAGGTATACCCTCGCCGTGTTCCCATCGCCTCCCTCCAAACGACATGCAACCCAAAATATGACATCATATAAATCACCTGGGACCTCATTTTCTCGTTCATTTTTGCTCTACTTCCCTTGGACCTATCCAGGTCGTAGTCCAGCACTGTGTTAAAATCCCCCACCCATATTATTGGATCAGTGTGCAATAGCAAGCGCTGATACAGCTCTCACAGAGGCTGAACCTCGTCCCTATTCAGACCATAATAACCAACCAGGGTAAAAACTTGATTAAAGGCCACCAATCTCTCTATTACCCATCTACCAGCTTTATCCACTAGGCCTCTCTTTAGAGATATCTTCGGGTGATTTTTAACTAATATAGCCACCCCTTTACTACCACCCTCCTGAGTAGAGCACAAAATGTCCTGAACCCACCCTAATGGCTTAAACAAATTACTACACTCTTCACTAGATAGGTGCGTTTCCTGTAGAATTATTACCATTGCTTGGACATCTCTACAATATTGGACTAACCTCTTTTGCCTGCCTCTTACCCTTAAGCCGTTAACATTCCAAGACAGCAGCCTTAATTTGTTATTCTGCATACCATTTTCCTACACTACCCCACATTTTACTAACACCACCAGAGGTTAACAAAAACAACCAATTTTTTACCAATACATCAGAACAAGGACTCAATATTTTTTCCTTTTTTTCCCCATGCTCCTCACCCTGTGCAACACCCCCTCTTCCCTATTCCCCCATCCTCTACCATCCCTCCAACCCATCCCTGAGAGAACCCACCCAATCTCCTCACTCACCATGGGAGGCTCCTCCCAGACTTTAGTTCACATATGTCAAATACCGTGCCCCATTAACCTAACGGCTGATAATCCTTGTCCAGTGTCTTAATCAGACCATCTACCTCTCTCGTATCTCTAAATATATACATCTTGTTGTTTGCCATCACCCTCAGGGAAGCAGGGAATTTCATCTGGGCCATAGCCCCTAATTGCTTCAAAACATCGATTCTTCTCCCTAATTCCCACTGTCGATTCAATGTCATAGAGGACAGGTCAGACCTAATCTCAAAATCTATACCTTCTGCAGTTAAAGATTGTTTATTTAGGGCCGCAGCTAAAATATGCTCTTTAATGGAATAGGTATGGAAACACACTAAAATCTTCCTAAGTTTACCCCTGTTGGGGTTTTTCCTAAAGGGGTCTCTATGCACTTGCTGGATGTCTTTTAACAAATCTTCTTCTTTATCTTCCATCTGAGTGCCTTGTTTAATCAGGCGGACAACCAAACTCTTCAATTCCCCAGCTTCCAGATCCTCAGGTACTTTTAAAAACCTCAGGTTGTTCCTCCTCAGTCTATTCTCCATGCTTTCAAGCTGCACTTGTACATCCTCCTACCTCAATTTCACTTGATGGATTGCCTCCTTATTCTCTTCTGTGTCTCTCCTCAGATCTGAGACTTCCAATTCCAGCACAGCTGTTCTTTCCGCAAGATCATCACATTTCTGCCCCAGGATTTCGCATAGACTTTTTATCTCTTTCTGATTCGTATACGATATCTCGAAGCTTCCCCTGACCTCTGCTGCTATTTCCTGTATCATTCCTGCGATAGACTGAGCAAGGGGGGCATCATTTATGGCTGTGCCCTTTGGGGGGGAGGCCGCTTCCAATTGCAAATCTCCGTGTGCACCTTGCCTCTCACCTTGTCTCGGCAACCTGCCACTGGGGGGGGAGAAATCTTTTTAAGCACAATTGACCTGTACTGTTGACTGGAAATCACACAGTTATTACCATTGTGCAAATTATCCGCTTCTAAAGGTTGTAACCTATTAGGAGAGAGCTCAATTTGTAAGAGCTGGCTGTCATCTACTCTCCTTCCTGAGAATGAATCCCCGGGCTCTTCCACCTCCATCTCCTTCTCCTGCAAACCAGGGAGAACCTTGAAATATGTTCTAAGGGATGGGGTAATCCTTACTTTTCTGTGAGTTAATTCTGTAACCCTTACTTCGACCCCCCCCCCGCCTCTGTATGCCTAGTACTGTCCTTGTCCCTTATTTCTAGGTTGTCCGCTGCTGGGAGCTTGCTAGATCTCCAATTCCTTTTATGAGGAGGGGGCAACCTGAGGGGGCAAAAACACTTTCGAGTTAGGGCTCTTCTTAGAACTCCTTAATGCCTGTTGCTTTGTCCTGGGGAGTGCAAGGCCACAGTCTCTCGAATGGGTGTCTTTACCACTGGTTCTGGAGGGGGCAACATGCCCTGTGTTTTATCTACAGTCTCTTGAGTGGGTGTCTTGCCCACTGATTCTGGAGGGGCAACTTGTCCATTGCTTGGTCCTGAGGAGAGCAAGGCCACGGCCTCACGAGTGGGTGTCTTTCCCACTGGTTGTGGGGGTGGCAACATACCCTGTACTTGCTTCTGGGGAGTGCAAGGCCACAGTCTCTCAGGTGGGTGAATACCCCACTGGTTCTGGTGGGGGCAGGCCGCACAGCAGCCCATGGAGGCTGGATCATATGGCGTCCGCCAGCAGTGATGGCTGCACTGTGGTGGTGGTTGTGGGAGGCTCCTGCTCAGCCCCTGCACCCTCCGATGGCTGCACAGTGGTGGTGGTTGTGGGAGGCTCCTGCTCAGCCCCTGCACCCTCCAATGGCTGCACTGTGTTGGTGGTCGTAGGAGGCTCCTGCTCAGCCCCTGCACCCTCCGGTGGCTGCACTGTGGTGGTAGTGGTTGTGGAAGGCTCCTGCTCAGCCCCTGCACCCTCCGATGGCTGCACTGTGGTGGTGGTTGTGGGAGGCTCCTGCTCAGCCCCTGCACCCTCCGATGGCTGCACTGTGGTGGTGGTCATGGGAGGCTCCTGCTCAGCCCCTACACCCTCCACTGGCTGCACAACCACCGAGGTATGGTCTCTGTGACAGCTGCTGGTGCAAGCTCCTTTCCCTCCTTGCTGGCTGGTGCAGGCTCCTTCCCCTTCTTGCTGGCTGGTGCAGGTTCCTTCCTCTTCTTGCTAGCTGGTTCAGGCTTCCTCCCCTTCTTGCTGGCTGGTGCAGGGTCCCTCCCCTTCATTATTTTTGGTCTGGAATCCTTTCCACCATGAGTAGGTGCTGCTGAAACTGGGCCAGTGGACTGTTTAGCTGAGGTGCTTGGCTGGTACCTTGATACCCTGGCCATATGAGCAGGACAGGGGGGTGGAGGGTTAGGGAAGAGGTCAATCTTGGAAAGGAAAAGCTTTTTAGTGACATTGGGGAAGAGGGAGAAGTAATGGGAGTGGAGTATGAGGGAGTGGTTGTTGGAGAGGTTTGCTGCATTTGGGTGCAGGTGCATGGGTTGTATGCTGTTGTGAGGTGGATGGCTGTTGGGTGTCTGAGTGATTGCATTTGTGCACTTTAGGAGGGGAGGACAGACACGGTGGGAGAGGACACAGGAGGCATGTGTATGGATGTTGTGGAGGTGTCTGCCAGTGAGGTTCTGCTTGGTATGGTGATGATAAAGGTAGTGGATGATGACATAGTGCATGAAGGTATGAGTGTGGACGTAACTGGGTGGGAGGTGGAGGAGGAGGAGGGGAGACAGTGGAAATAGTGGATGTTGTTTTGTCTGCAACTGAATGGTGTTTGTGTGAGTGCATGTGGGATGAAGTGTGGTGCTTGTGCTTGCCTGTGACACTCTTGGGTATTGTCTTGTGTGCATGCTCGTCTGGCTGTGTACTTGGGATGGGTTGGGGTTTGAGGAGAATGGGACAGGGCAGTGGAAGTTGGAGGGGGAACGGTTGAAACAGGGACAATGGCTGCCATCAGAGCGGAGGCCAGAGCCTAGATCGATCTCTGTTGGGCCGCCAATCCACTGTGAATGCCCTCCAGGAAAGCATTAGATTGCTGCATCTGGGCTGCCAGCTCCTGGATGGCATTCACAATGGTTGACTTCCCTACAGAGATGGATCTCAGGAAGTCAATAGCCTCCTCACTCAGAGCAGCAGCACTCACTGGGGCAGGGCCTGAGGTGCCTGGGGCGAAGGAGATGCCCACCCTCCTGGGTGAGCAGGCACAGGCAACTCGATGAGAGGGTGCTGGGAGGGCAGTGCTGGGTACGGGGGTGCGGGGGTGGCGGCTGTACCTGTAGCTGGGGTGGTCACAGAAGTGTCTGTCACCACCAAGGAGCTCCCATCAGAGGAGGTATCTGAGTCTGTATTGTCCCCTCCTGTCTCCGCCATGGTGCTCCCCTCGGCCTCTGTCTCACTGGTGCCCTCAGGGTCTGTGGACTCTGCCTCCTGGGTCCTGTTGGATGCAGCTCCCTCCGTCACCGGTGCCTCTGCTCCTCTGCCAGATGATGCTAATGCACATAAGGACAGGATGACATAACAAGAAAGGGAGGGAGAGAGACAAAGGATACACAGGGTCAATGACTGCACCAACACCACAGTTGGCGTACACAGCACCCTCACACACAGAGAACAGGCCTATGCACTATGGATTGCACTACCAGTGATACTGCTAGCCACCAAGGCATGAGGAGGAGGAGCACACACCGCTAACTGCAGCACACCTGGGACCCACGCAGCCCTGACCAGTAGAGGATGCTAACAAGCTGGACAGGCAGTATTTCCCCTTCAGACCCTTAGCCACCAGAGGACCTACACTGCTATGTCTGGCCTGGCCTAGGGGCACCCACTGAAACACAACCAACACCCGGATACCACCCCTCCAATCACTTCCTTCAATGATGGCTACTGTACTCACTCCCTTGTGAGTGCTGTGATGCCCTCAACCACCCAACCAACACTTGATGGGCCACTGCCAGTATGCGGGCCATCGGGGGGGCAGGGTCCGACGGGCACCCCTTTTTCGTTGGGAGGCCACCCCCAACTGGGACCCCATGGTCTTCCGTGCCCAGTGTCTCAGGTCCTCCCACCGTTTGTGACAATGGGTGCTCTACCTGCCATAGACCCCAGGGTCCGCTCCTCCTTGGCAATGGCATGCCATATACCCTTCTGACAGACATGAGAACACCATTAGACAAACAATCGAGCCAATAACACGAATTGCCCACCATCCCCGTTTCCATCGCTATTGGCACACACATACACCTACAGAGGCACAGGGTGTGACTAATAGGTGAGCCCTGGTTCCCAACCAGTATATGTTGGTGTATGCCTTAGCTGTTGGCCATATAGGATAGTGTGTGGCTAAATGTTGTCCCTTAATATTTGCAGGTGACTCTGGTTACCCAAAGCTGTCATGGCTGCTGATCCCTCTGAGGAATGCCAGGACAAGGGCAAAAGAACGTTATAATGAGGCACATGGGCGAACCACAAGGATCATTGAAAGGACATTTGGCCTCCTGAAGGCCAGGATCCGGTGCCTCCATCTGACAGGTGGACCCCTGTGCTACTCACCCAAGAAGGTCTGCCAGATAGTGGTGGCATGCTGCATGTTGCACAACCTGGCTCTCAAACGCCAAATTCCTTTTCTGCAGAAGGAGGTGACTGGAGATGCCCCTGTGACAGCAGTGGACCCTGTGGACAGTGAGGATGAAGAGGCAGAGGATGAGGATGTGGACAACAGAATATCTGTAATCCGTCAGTACTTCCAATGACACACAGGTGAGACAGTGCAACTTTACATTTCAATGACTTTGGTTGTATTCTGTGTGGCACTGGCATGCTGGTATTTCCCACTTCTATGCCCACTTACTGTTACCTCTGGCTGTTCATTTTGCAGAGTTTGGTGATTTGACAAATACTCCTGGTGTAATCACAACAGCCAGCTACAGGTCATTGATTCTATACTCATTCTATGTACAGTTCATTTGCACTGCTTGTACCTGTCTCAATCAATACATATTTGAAATACATGACATACTTGAAATCGATTTATACCAAAGGATGTTTATTGGAGTGCTAATATATATTGAGGGGGAAATGCAATGGGATGGGGTGATGATGGAGGAATGCCCAGGGTATTGTTCAAGGCCAGTGGTTCCCAACCTTTTGATTTCTGTGGACCCCCACTTTAACATTAATGGAACCCAGGGACCCCCACTCAACCATCATTAGAATTCGGGGACCCCCGACAGAGTCATTACTGGAAGCTGGGGACCCAATTTGTCAATATTTGTTAATATATTTTCATTTTCTATGCTCTCGCGGACTCCCTGAGAAGGCTTCGCAGACCCCCAGGGGTCCCCGGACCACAGGTTGGGAACCACTGTTCTAGGCTGTTCATAGCACAGGTGCATTGTCCAAGGAGACATAGGAAGGGGAGTTCAAAGTGGACAGGGTGACTGAGTGGAACACAAGGCACACAATCAAGAGAGTCCTTTTCCTGGCGGGGGTCTTGGAAAGTGTCTCTGGTTCTTTCTGGATCGCAGTGAACGTTTGCGGGGTGGTTCACCTTCTGCAGGGGAGGGGTGCTGGTAGCTTGTGAGTCCTGTGGCGGGGCCTCCTGGCCACTAGCGGCAGCAGAAGTGGAAGGCTGCTCAGATGACTGGCTAGTGCAGGGGCCCGCTGGTGTGACACTGCCTCCCTCATAATGTTGGCCATGTCTGCCAGCACCCCTCCTATGGAGATCAGGGTGTTGTGAATGGCCTGCATGTCCTCTCTGATCCCCTAGTACTGTCCCTCCTGCAGCCGCCTATTCTCCTGCATGTTGTCTAGGATCTGTCCCATTGTGTCCTGGGAATGTTGATAGGCTCCCAGGATCACAGAGAGCGCCTCCTGGAGAGTCGGTTCCCTGGTCCTGTCCTCCCCCTGGCATACAGCAGTCCTCCCAGTGTCCCTGTTGGGCTGTGCCTCTGTCCCCTGAACCGTGTGCCCACTTCCACTGACCCCAGGTCCCTGATTGTCTTGTATGCGAGGTGTGGCCTGGGGTCCCGGTACAGGTGGGCACACTGCTGATAGACGTGTCATGGGGAAAGAGGTTTGGGTACGCTGGGTGGGTGCTGTGGTGTTGTTTCCTGATGGGGGAGACTCTGTGGTGGTCTGTGACTGGGCTTGGGTAATCGGCTTTCCAGTGGTCCCTGATGGGCCAAGTAGATTGGCCAGATCCTTAAGACCAGAGTTACTCTCATCACTCTGGGCCACTTCAGTTGGGGGGCTGGATAGAGTTGGCACCTCCTCTCCAGTGACATTGGCTGGGGTACCTGTGGGGATGTAAATGATGTATCATGCTTCATGTGTATGACATACTGTACATCCCTGGCTTCCCCTCTATGGTTGGTGTTGCCCTGCCAGCTTTTACTTGTGTATGTTGGTGTATGGTGGGATTGATAGTTTCCCTATGCTGTGCAGGCTTCAGTGACAAGTGTACATGCAGGGCTGTGAGGGGTGCCCATGCATTGGTACAGCACGCAGGGCTTGGCATTGGGATTAGTGAGATGTGATGGTGGAGTGTGTGGGATGTAGTGGAGTGGTAGGAGTGAGTGTGAGGGTATGTGATGGCATGCAGGTAGTCGGGTGATAATTGTTGAAACTTGACTTACCAGAGTCCAGTCCTCCTCCGACTCTGGCCAGGCCCTCAGGATGCAGTATTGCCAAGAATTGCTCCTCCCATGCCGTGAGTTGTGGGGGAGGAGGTGGGGGTCCACCACCAGTCCTCTGGATAGCGAGCTGGTGCCTTTCTGCTATGGAACGGACCTTCCCCCGTAGGTCGTTCCACCTCTTCCTGATGTCGTCCCTTGTTCTGGGATGCTGTCCCACGGCACTGACCCTGTCCACGATTCTCCGCCATAGCTCCATCTTCCTGGCTATTGATATCTGCTGCATCTGTGCTCCAAATAGCTGTGACTCTACCCTGAAGATTTCCTCCACCATGACCCTCAACTCCTCCTCAGTGAAATGGGGGTGCCTTTGTAGTCCCATGGGTGTTATGTGATGTGTGTTGGTGATGGTGTGTTTGGTTATGTGTTGGGGTGTGTAAAGTGGGGTGTGTGAGGGATGTATGGGTGTATGTGGTGTGTGTATGCAGTTGTGGCAGTTGTCTTGGTGTCAGTCTTGTGCCAATGATTTGTATTCGTAAAGGGTTGTGAGTAATGTGGGTGTGTGTTTTATAGTGGTGTGGGTGTGTGGCTGTGGTGTGTGTATGGGTGTCAGGTGTGTGTTGTTTGAATTGTCCAATGTGGTGTTGTTTTGTCTGCGGGTGTCCATTGTGAGAGCGGCTGTATGTACCGCCAATGGTTTACCACCGTTGAATGTCCGCGGTGGTGATTCATGGGTCATAATGTTGTTCCGTTTGCGTAATAGTGTGGGCTTTGATACTGCCACTTTATCACTGACCTTTGGGCTGGCGGATTTGTGCCTGTGGCTGTATTCTGTCGGATTGGTGTTTGTGTGTCCTAAAATGGTGAACAGATATCCGCCGCAGTAAGTTGGCGGCCCTCAGCATGGCAGTAAGCGGGATTTACCGCCAATGTCATTCTGAGAGCCTGAAAACTGTCAGTGCTGAGAATTGAGAGATATTGTAGGGATTTCAATGGGCCAAAAAGAGCTTTGCTGTATTTGAAATGTATTTATGTTACCAGCAGGATGGTTTCTTGTTTGCAAGATTCATTTAATGGCAGACCACTTACAAATATCTAAGTAAGCATATGACTTATGAAACTGTGAAAGCTGTGTGCCATAACGATTTAAGAATATGGTATTAGACCATTACTCTTTCTGAACGGATATATTTCTCATTGTGGACAATTAATGGAAGATTTTTCTGTTGTGGCAGACAATACATAATAGATGGCATGTGAAACCAAATGTCACCAATCAGAATCAGTAATATGATTAGTATATTAATTACACTGTTGTATTATGGTCAATATCGGGTGGTCCACTTAAGAATATAACTATTTAGAAAATAACAATGAATAGTAAATAGTTGAACAAGGTGCTATGTTATTGCCCGTTTACTGCATATAGTCTGCCAATTAGTGATGTAAATTTTAAATTTGTTTTACCAAACTGGTTAGTTTGTAACTACAGGATCCATAAAGCCTCATTATGGGCAGTTTGGACAGATAGTATGAGAACAGACAATAAGTAGGACTTGCCAACCGTGAGCAAGACCATAAACGCATCAGACAGTTGCCTTGATGTTTGCCTAATAAAGAATAATTTGGAGTTCACAGGGTGCCACATGGGTCATTGTTTTAGAAAGAAAGTTACTGAGGCATACTGTCAGCCTCCTACGCGCTGGCACTAGCTGCAGCTGAGTTCAGTCATGGGACTGCATTGTGGGTGAGATATATATATACATATATATATATATATATACATATATATATATATACACATCTATAGCAGAGTTATAGTTAGGATGACCAGAGATAGGGATTTTAGGGGATTTTTGTCCCTTAATGGCTTTGCACCCATTTAACCTGCTGTTTCCGTTTCATTGTCGGACGGCTCAAAGTTTTGCGGCATTTGGTGAAGGAGGTACAAACAAAAGTGAGGGTCCCAAAACAGTCTTGAAATGCAATGGATCTTACATAGACTTTTGAATTTCAAGTAGTTCGAAAATGGCCGGTCGGATTTTGCTGAAATTTAGCAGCATTAGATATTAGGGTGCAAAGATGCTTCGATTGGGTATTGCAGGTAAGTACAGTAAGTATTTCTAAAGTAAGAACGTTTTTCAACTTAGTAATTTCTTGTAGCACAATACTACTAAAAGTAGAAAGGAACACCAAAAAATAAATTAGACTGCATAAATAAAGTTTCAGATTTACTACATGAACAACTAAAAGACACATTAATGATCACATGACTATGTAACCCAATAAGCAACTACATAACAAATACAATGGATAAAAAGAAAGAAATCACATCAAATCTAATTGCCACTCTTTAGTTATAGTTAGCATTCTCAATGATAGGAATTCCTCAGCTATTAGCTCCCTAATAACTTTCCACCTGTTTGACAAATCCCCACAAAACTTTCCAGACCTAAACCTTTTTTCTACATCTTGCGATGATGTAAATTGTTGTGGTGAACCCTTAAAGGAATGCAAACATAAAAGGAAGTCCCAAAATGTGTTTTTCCACCAATGCATTTTCCATAGACTATTGTATTTGAAATAGCGCGAAAGTGTCTGAATGGATTTACATGAAATTTGGCAGGAGTATACATAATGGTTCAGAGATGATGTTTTTTAGGTACTGCAGTTAAGTATGGTACTTTGTAAGTTATAGGCATATAAACTTAGTGATATCTGTCATCGCTGTACTTTCATGGAGTTTTAAAAAAAATTGTGAAACCACTGCGGTACATGGCCATAGTTTTATTTAAAAATGCGTTTAAAATAAATGCATTTCTATACACATTACCTCTTAAATAAAGTGGTAATACGTTGGCACCTACTACTTACCTATATCTAAGGCCCTAAAAATGAAGTATAGTAAAAATAAACAATATGGCTGCCTTTTCATGCTCTAAAAACAGTCATCAACCAATAATATACTGGCTTGTCATCGCTATGCACCATGTCATACTGCAAAGTTATCACGGTATACCATGGCCCAAAATATAACTAAGGGCTAGCTGTATTATTGCATTGTGGTACACTTGCATCACTCATGGTGTCGTACGGCAAAACAATACTTAAGTCAGATTTACAAAGGAACGCAGGGCCACCATTAATGGCCCTGCGTTGATTGGTAATTCTGGAGAAATGCAAGGCGTCACAATTTGCTGTTATGCATTAATCTGCACCTCATAATCTCCATTGCTGCTAGGTTTCACATACATCCGTATGCCACACCACTATAGCCACTTCACAATGTGCTATTCCACTCTACACCACTCCACTCCTCTCCACTGTACAAGACTCCACTCTATGCCACTCCAGTCTACGCTACTACACTGTTTGTAACGTCACTGTACGTCACTCTAGTCCATGTCACTCCTCTGTACTCCACTCATTGAACGATAATCCACTATGGCGGTCATTCTGACCCTGGCGGTCAAAGACCGCCAGGGCGGAGGACCGCGGGAGCACCGCCGACAGGCCGGCGGTGCTCCAATGGGGATTCCGACCGCGGCGGTAAAGCCGCGGTCGGACCGGCAACACTGGCGGGCTCCCGCCAGTGTACCGCCGCCCCATTGAATCCTCCAAGGCGGCGCAGCTTGCTGCGCCGCCGAGGGGATTCCGACCCCCCCTACCGCCATCCAGATCCCGGCGGTCCGACCGCCGGGATCCGGATGGCGGTAGGGGGGGTCGCGGGGCCCCTGGGGGCCCCTGCAGTGCCCATGCCACTGGCATGGGCATTGCAGGGGCCCCCGTAAGAGGGCCCCTAAATGTATTACACTGTCTGCTGCGCAGACAGTGAAATACGCGACGGGTGCAACTGCACCCGTCGCACAGCTTCCACTCCACCGGCTCGATTCCGAGCCGGCTTCATCGTGGAAGCCTCTTTCCCGCTGGGCTGGCGGGCGGCCTGAAGGCGACCGCCCGCCAGCCCAGCGGGAAAGTCAGAATTACCGCCGCGGTCTTTCGACCGCGGAACGGTAACCTGACGGCGGGACTTTGGCGGGCGGCCTCCGCCGCCCGCCAAGGTCAGAATGAGGGCCTATATGCTATTCCACTCTACGCCATTCTACACTATGTCACTCCACTCTGTTCTATTTCACTGTATGCCACTCCACTGTAATCTACTCCACTCAACACTACTCCAGTGTATGGCACTCCAATGTGTGTCACTTCATTCTATGCTATTTGATTGGATCTCACTTCAATGTATGTCACTCCACTGTATGCTATTACACTGTAACCCATGCCACTTTTATGCCACTCCAGTCTACACCACTCCATAAAAGGCCACTCCACTGTAGTTACTCTACTGTACATTGTCACACTCCACACAGCTCAGCTCTACAGCACTCCACTCTACGTCGCTCCATGCTATTACACTGTACACAACTGCACTTTACACCAGTCCCCTTTACGCTATTACACTGTATGCAACTCAACACTATTCCTCTTTAGTGTATCCCCACCCTGCTATATATGAATCCAGTATCTGTTATTCCACTCTACACCATTCCACTGTATGGCACTCCTTTCTGTGCTATTCTACTGTATGCCACTCCACTGTACACTATTTCACTCTATACCACTCTACACCACTCCAGTGTATGGCATTTCACGCTGCCCCACTTCATTCTACACTATTCGATTGGAACCCACTCCAATGTATAATACTCCACTGTATGCTATTACTCTCTACCCCAGACCACTGTATGCCACTCCAGTCTACACCACTCCATTATATGCCAATCCACTGTACGCTACACTCCATTATGTCCCATTATATTTACCCCTCTCCACTGTACAACACTTCACTCTGCACCACTCCAGTCAACACTATCACACTGTATACACCTCCACTCTATGCAGTCCACTCTATCCTATTACACTGTACGCCTCTTCAGTGTACGCCACACCGATGTATGCCACTCTGCTATACACTACTCCAGTATATGTTATTCAACTTTACCAAGTTCCACTGTATACCACTCCACTGTATGTTATTCCACTGTATGCCACTCCACTCTACACCACTCCATTCTACTTTATTCCATTGGACACCAATCTACTGTACGCCACTCCACTGTATGCCACTCCGCTGTATGCCACTCCGCTGTATGCCACTCAACTATATTTCACTTTACTCTACCCCACTCCACTGTACACTGCTCAATTCTATACTACTCCACTGTACCATACTCCACTCTATACTATTCTACTCTACTCTGTTCCACTATACGCTATTCTCCGCTATGCAATTTCTATGTACTCCACTCTATGCTATTTGACTACACTCCACTCAATTCTATTACACTGTATGCAGCTTCAATTTGTGCCCCTCTACTGTATGGTATTCCACTCAACCCCACTCCACTGTATCCAACTCCACTCTACGTTATTACACTCTACCCCAGCCCACAATACACCACTCCAGTCGAAACCAATTCACTCCAATGTAAACTACTAAACTATATGCTATCACACTTTATGCCACTCCACTGTATGCTACTTCACTATATGCTATTACTCTCTACACCCCTCGACTGTACACCACTCCAGTCTATGCTACTCCACTCAATGCTGTTACACTTTATACCACTCCACTGTATGCCACCCCACTCCAGCACACATCAGTGAACTCTCTTCCACTCTATATAACACCCCTCTCCAAAATGTTACTACATTTTGTGTCACTAGACTATATTCCACTCTATCCCCTTAAACTCCACTATCCAAATTTACACTTGATTCTATGCCCATACACTATTGTACAATACTCTAAGCTTAAATGTATGCTACGCACTCTATGCTAGTCCACTGTACCCTACCCCATGCTACACCACTCCACTGTACACTACTCTACGGTATGCTATTCCATGCTATGCCATTCCACTCTTCTACACTCCACTGTGCAGTATTCTACTGTTTGCTATTTCACTGTCTGCGATTCCACTTTTCGGGAATCATTCTATGCCACTATAGTGTGCTCCACTCTACTCCATTATAACTCCACTCTATAAAAGTTTATCACACTTCATGGCACACTATGACATTCTACTCTACTCTATCCCGTACACTCCGCTAGCCAACTCAATACTCCACTCTATGCCCGTACACTCCAGTGCACAACACTCTATTCTACTATACAACACTTTTCTGTATGACACAGCTCTCTACTCTACTGTACAAGACCCCACTCCAATTTATAACAGTTTACACCCTATGCTTTGCCAGTATACTCTATGAGACACCAATCCATTTATTGTACTTGTCTCCACACTCCATAACACCATTCCACTTGACTCTACTCCACTGTGGTGGACTTTACCTTACTCTAAACTACTATACAACAATCAACTCTATGCAGCTCCACTGTTTCATACACCACTGTACTCTATGCACTCTACAACACTCTACTAAACTATATGCAACTCTGACACTTTACTCCTGTCAATACCCCTTCACGTCATTGTACAATACTGTACCATACTCTATGCCACTGTACAACACTCTTCTCCACTGGACGATACTCTAGCCTACTATACAACACTGTATGCAGCTCTTTGTAGGCCACTGCACCCCAATTTACTCCACCCCACTCTGACACAGTAGCCCACTCTATGCCACTCAATGCCACTGTACTCTATAACACTGTATGCTAATCCACTGTACCACACTCTACAATACTGTACTATACTGTACACCACTCTACTCTACATAAATGAACTTGACTGTATGCCACTCTTCTGTACTGTATTCTACATCACTTTCCAATACTGTATGACACCTCACTACACTCTGTACAAAACAGTACTCCAATTTATGATACTTTACTTGACTGTATGCTAGGCCACTCCACTCTACTGCAGTCAATGACACTGCAGTCTACCACTGCCTGTCCACTCTATAACAATTTACTCCACTCTACACTACCACACTCCAGTGTACATCACTCCATTATACTCCAATTTAGCATATTCTATCCCACTCAATGCCACTGTACTATACTATGTTCTACACCGTTCCACTGTCTGACAATCTATACCACTGTATGCACCTCCACTCTACAACACTGTATTACACTCCATGCCACTGTATGATACTCAACTCGACTGAATACCTGTTAGAAATTAGGTCTTTGGTTGGCAGTCAGGTTACCCCATGTCCAAGCAAGGACCCTCACTCTAGTCAGGGTAAAGGAGAATCACCCTCAGTTAACCCCCGCTCACACCCTTGGTAGCTTGGCACAAGCAGGCAGGCTTAACTTCAGAGTCTAGGTGTAAAGTATTTGTAACAACACACACAGTAACTCAGTGAAAACACCACAAAATGACACAACACAGGTTTAGAAAAATATGAAATATTTATTGAAACCAAACAAGTCAAAAATTACAAAAATCCAACAACCACAAGTCAAGATATTAATTTTAAAAGTAAAAGTGTCTTAAATCCTTTTGAAACAGTAAAAACACTGTTAGCGTTGAAATGTACCTGGGTAGAGTCAAAATAACACGTATGGACGAGTGTGAGTCAAAAAAGGTTAGTAATGTGTCAATTTCTCACCCGCAGGTGAGTCCGTGCGTCGTTTCTCCTTCTCTGGTCAGGTCGGCGTGTATCGTTTTTCCTCTCCACAGGTGAGCGATGCGTCAATCCGGGCAAGCACATGAGTCTGGGCAGGCATTGCGTCGTTTTTCCACACCCTGCAAGGTTTGCGTCGAAAATCCAGCCGCACGGTATCAGCAAAACTACGCAATGTGGGTTGCGACATTATCAGCCTCTATCAGCGAGTTTTGCGCTTCGTTCCTTCATCTCCGTGCGATCTTCCAGCCGCAATGCCAGTGGAGCCTCGATTTCTGCCATGAAGCCAGCGGTGCGTCGTTTTTCAGCCACATCTCGGAAGGTTTATCAATATTTTCCCCGTGCGGCGGTCTGTGTGTGGATATTCAGTCTTGGTCTGCCAGCTTGACCTTCCAAGACCCCAGGAACTGGTTAGGGCACCACTTGGCAGGGCAGGAGTCTCAGGAGAGAGTCCAGGTACTAGCAGGAGAAGGCTTTGATGGCCCTGAGACTTCAATAACAGGAGGCAAGATCAAGACAAGCCGTTGGAGATTTCTTCACTAGCAGGAATGCACAACAAAGTCCAGTCTCAGTCCCCTTCCACAGACAGAAGCAGCAACTGCAGGATAGCTCCACAAAGCACAGTCACAGGCAGGGCAGCACTTCTCCTCAGCTCTTCAGCTATTATCCAGGCAGAGGTTCCTCTTTATGTCCAGAAGTGATCTAAAGTCTGTGGTTTTGGGTGCTCTTCTTATACCCATTTTGCCCTATGAAGTAGGCCTACTTCAAAGGAAAGTCTCTCTTGTGTGTGAAACTCTGCCTTGCCCAGGCCGGCCCAGGCACACACCAGGGGGTTGGAAACTGCATTGTGTGAGGGCAGGCACAGCCCTTTCAGGTGTTAGTGACAACTCCTCCCTTCCCTCCTAGCACAGATGGCTCATCAGGATATACAGGCTACACCTCAGCTCTTTTTTTGTCACTGCCTAGAGAGAGGTGCAAACAGCCCAACTGTCAAGCTGACTCAGACAGGGAATCCACAAACAGGCAGAGTCACAGAATGGTTTAAGCAAGAAAATGCCCACTTTCTAAAAGTGGCATTTTCAAACACACAGGCCCTCATTTCAACCTTGGCGGTCGGACGAGACCAACCGCCAAGGCTGAACCGCCAGTCGGCCGCCCATGCGGCCGGAAAGCCGCCAGCCGCATTTGGACATACCCGCGACGGGGCTGTGCCTGGGGGCCCCTGCACTGCCCATGCCAAGTGCATGGGCAGTGCTGGGGCCCCCAGGGGCCCCGTGACTACCCTTACCGCCAGTCTTTCCAGGCTGGCAGTAAGGGGAGTCAAAATCCTCAGGACAGCGCTGCAAGCAGCGCTGCCCTGGCGGATTCTGACTGCCGGGACATCCATGGCAGTAAACAGATGGTCCCAGCAGCCTGACCTCAGCGCTACTTCAACCCTGACGGAGGGTGACCGACAGGGTTGTAATGAGGCCCACAGTCTCAAAACCAACTTTACTAAAAGTTGTAATTTTGAATTGTGAGCTCAGAGACCCCAACCTCTACATGTCTATTAGCTCCCAAAGGGAATCTACACTTTATTTTTAACCTATGAGAGAAATAGGCCTTGCAACAGTGAAAACCGAATTTGGCAGTATTTCACTGTTAGGACATATAAAACACATTAGTATATGTCCTACCTTAAACATACACTGCACCCTGCCTATGGGGCTACCTAGGGCCTACCTTAGGGGTGTCTTACATGTAAGAAAAGGGAAGGTTTAGGCCTGGCAAGTGGGTACACTTGCCAAGTCGAATTGGCAGTTAAAAATCTGCACACACAGACACTGCAGTGCCAGGTCTGAGCCATGTTTACAGGGCTACTAATGTGGGTGGCACAATCAGTGCTGCAGGCCCTCTAGTAGTGTTGATTTACAGGCCCTGGGCACCTCTAGTGCATTGTACTAGGGACTCACTAGTAAATCAAATATGCCAATCATGGACAGCCAATTACATACACATTTGATGCAGGAGCACTTGCACCTTAGCACTGGATAGCAGTGGTAAAGTGCCCAGAGTAACAAAAACAGCAAAAACAGAATCCAGCACACATCAACAGCCTGCGAAACAGAGGCAAAAAGTTAGGGGAGTCCATGCCAAGGATGAAAAGTCTAACACGTGTCCCCCCAGCTGAAAGTGGGGAGCAACTACCCAACCTCATTGGAGTTCTCATCACTAAGGCAGAAGAATCTGGACAGACCATCAGCATTGGGTATTCCAACGTAAAGTCCATCCCCTGTAGGGAAATGGACCACCTCAACAGTTTTGGATTCTCACCCCTCATCTGCATTAACCATCTGAGGGGCCTGTGGTCGGTCTGAACCTGGAAGTGAGTCCCAAACAAGTAGGGTCTTAGCTTCTACAGCGCCCAGACCACAGAAAAAGCTTCACGTTCTATGGCACTCCACCTACGTTCCCTGGGAAGTAACCTCCTGCTAATGAAGGCTACCGGTTGATCTAGGCCCTCTTCATTAAGCTGTGAGAGTACTGCTCCAATACCATGCTCTGAGGTGTCTGTTTGCACAACAAACTCCTTGGAGTAGTCAGGTGCCTTCAGCACAGGTGCTGTGGACATGGCAGCCTTCAGGGCATCAAAAGCAACCTGGCAAGACTCAGTCCAGATCACCTTTCTTGGCTGCTTTTTGGAGGTCAACTCAGTCAAGGGGGCAACAATTGTGCCATACCCCTCGACAAACCTCCAATAGTACCCTGTGAGACCTAAAAAGGCTCTCACTCAGTCTGGGTCTTGGGAGGTTCCCAAGCCAGAATGGTATCAATCTTTGGGTGTAGGGGTACCACCTGGCCACACCCCACCTGGTGTCCCAAGTACACCAAAGAACCCTGCCCTTTAGCACTTGCTTGCCTTAATAGTGAAGCCTGCCTTTTGCAGGGCTCCAACACTTTGCAGAGGTGTTGCAAATGTTCCTCCCATGTGGAACTAAAGACAGCAATGCCATCCAGGTAGGCGGCACTGAACTCATCCAGCCCAGCCAATACCTGGTTGACCAACCTCTGAAAGGTGGCAAGGGCATTTTTCATCCCAAATGGCAACACTTTAAACTGAAAGTGCCCATCTGGGGTAGGAAATGCAGACCTCTCCTTGGCCCCCTCAGTCAAGGCAATCTGCCAATACGCAGACATTAAATCAAACGTGCTGCGGTATTTGGCAGCTCCCAACCGATCTATGAGCTCATCAGCTCAGAGAATGGGGTGCGCTTCAGTTTTATTGACCGCATTGAGACCCTGGTAGTACATGCAGAACCAGAGTTCTGGGGTGGCACCAGGAGCAGCTGCCTTTGGGACCAAAACCACAGGGCTGGCCCAAGGACTGCTGGAATACTCAATAACCCCTAGGGTTAACATCTTGGATACCTCATCCTTGATGCTAGCCCTGACCTTGTCAGTCACCCTGTAAACCTTTTGTTTAATGGATGTACTGTCCCCAGTGTCCACATCATGTGTTCACAAGTGTGTGACCCCTGGGATCAAGGAAAACAGTGAGGCGAACTGTCCCAACACCTGGAGACGGTCTCTCTACTGCTCTGCAGTCAGGGAGGGGGAGAGGTTCACTCCCTCAACAGACCTATCTTTCTCTCCTGCAAACAGGAGGTCAGGAAAAGGCTCACTCTCCTCCTCCACCCCGTCATCTGTCGCTAGGAGCATGGACAACTCTGTCCGCTCAAAGTGTGACTTGAGCCGGTTAACATGCAGGACCCTCAAAGGGTTCCTGGGAGTCTGCAAGTTCATTAGGTATGTGACTTCACTCACCACCTCAAATGGCCCAGTCCACTTGTCTTGGAGCGCCGTAGCCTCCACTGGTGCCATCACCCACACTTTTTTACCAGGTTGAAACTCGACCAGAATGGCATTCTGGTCATACCAGCGTTTCATATCTTCCTGGCTTGCTTCTAGGTACTCTTGTGCGAGACTCCTGAAGTGGGCAGTCTGGTTTCTCAAAGCCAGCATGTAACTGAATACATCCTGGGGGTTTACTAGGAGCTTTTTCCAAAGCCTCCTTTAACAGACTTAAAGGGTCCTTCACAGGGTGGCCATAAATCAGCTCAAAAGGACTAAGGCCAAGTCCCTTTTGAGGCACCTCCCTGTAAGCGAACAGAAGGCATGGCAAGAGGATGTCCCACTTCTGCTTCAAGGGCTCTGACAGACCCATGATCCTGCCTTTCAAGGTGCAGTTGAATCTCTCAACCAGACCATTGCTTTGGGGGTGGTAAAGTGTGGTGAAATTGTAGGTTACCCCACACACCTTCCACAGAGACTTCATATATGTTGATATGAAGTTGGTACCCCTATCGGACACCACTTCCTTGGGGAACCACATGGGGGTAAAAACTCCCATCAAGGCACGGCTCACCACAGGGACAGTGATTGATCTTAAAGGAATGGCTTCTGGGTACTGGGTGGCATGGTCCACCAAGACCAGGATAAATCTGTTGCCCATGGATGTCTTGGGATCCAGAGGCCCCACAATGTCAAAGCCAACCCTTTCAAAAGGGCTATTGACAACAGGAAAAGGTTGGAGGGGAGCCTTACATTTCCCCCAACTCTTGCGCTTACCTGACAAGTTGGGCAAGACCTACAAAGAGCATAAGAGTGCCTGCGCATTTGGGGCCAAAAGAAGTGGGTGACAAGCCGCTCAAAGGTCCTGTCCTGCCCCAAATGACCAGCTAAAGGCACATCATGTGCCATACCCAGTAGGAAGGCTCTGAAGCACTGGGGTACCACCAGCACACGGGCTGACCCAGGATCAGGAACCTTAGGCTCTCTATATAGGAGGCCATCCTCCCAGTAAATCAGATGTGATCCAGGCTCCTTGCCAGATGCCTGGTCTGCAGCCTGCAGCCGCAAAACCCCCTGCAATAGGGCATGGCTTCTGTGCCTCACAGAATGCTTCCCTAGTGGGCCCCCTTCCTGCTGCCACTCTGACAACTCAGGGAACTCACCCAGTTCAGCCACCTGTTCCCCTGTGGGTTACAAGGCCTCCCCCTCAGGTTCAGCTTCCTCCTGGACCGTGGGAACTTCTGGGGCCTGTTTCCCGTGCCCCTTGCCCTTCCTCCTTCTGGCAGACGCCTAAGCCACTCTTTCAGGCTCCAGGGTCTCCTGATCACCCTTACGGGCTGCCATAGACCTGGTGGATATGCATACCCACCCAGGCAGACCCAACATCTCCAAGTGTGACCTGTGTTCCACCTCCTTCCAAGGGGAATCCTCCAGGTCATTGACAAGCAAACAATCTACAGGCATGGTTGGACCCACAGCTACCTTCAAGGAACCAGAGACCCCCCCCATTCAAGGGGAACCTGCTCCACTCTGCACAGGCACTCCTAGTTGTCTACTGCAACTACTTGGTGAAGTACTCGGGGATCTATCTGTTCTTCAGACACCAGGTGACTCCCTACTGTAGTCACACTGGCTCCTGTGTCTCTAAGAGCCTCCACCCTCTGTCCATTCATGATCACCCACTGCCTGTACTTTTTAGTGTTCTCAGGCATTAGGGTTCTCTGAACCATCTCACTGTCCCCTAGTGAGACAAGGGTCATCTCAGCTGTCTCCTACCCACCTGGAACCCTCCCCAAGCGCTACACTTGCCAAACCCTGGGACTGGGCACCAGTGGGTGCCGGTGTACTCTTGAGGCATTTGGGGTCCCCCCTCACATGAGCCACTTGGTCACATGCATAGTACTTACATGGGGGTCCCCCTGCCACAGGTTTCTCTTTGGAGAACCATGGCTTCTTCCCACTGGGTGGTTGAGAATCCTTACCCTGGGAATCAGATTGGGGCCCTTTAGAGAACTCCCCCTGTTTACCCTTACCCCTCCTTTCTTCTGAGAGGGACCCTCCCCACCCTTGGCGTGGTCTTCCCTCATTCCTCTTCTAGACCCTGGTGCTCTCCCATTGGTCCGCTTCCTGCGCAAGCTTCCTGGGGTCAGTCAGCTTGCTGTCAATCAGGTGCTGGCGCAGCTCTAGAAAACATAAACTTTACAAATGCTCCTAAGCAATCAGATTGTAAAGCCCCTTATACGTTGTCACCTTACTGCCCTTCACCCAACCACCCAGTGACCTGCAGAATGAATCAACATATTCCAACCATGTTTGAGATTCGTCTTTCTTATTTGGCCTAAACTTGTCCTTATACTGAACAGGGGTTAGACCACACCTAGTGATTAGGGCATCCTTCATGATAGGGTAAATGAGCCCCTCGGGATCCCCTAAGGATGTCAGAGTATCTCTTCCCTCTACCTCAAAGGGCTTCCACAGACCTGCCCCCCAATAAGCTTCAGGGACAAGATTCATATGGAGAGCAGACTCATACCCCTTAAACCACAGCAGTATGTCATCCTCCCTCTTGTAAACCTTCACAAGGTCCTTAGAAATGTGCACCCTCCTCCCAGGCTGCACTGTGATGTTGCTGCCACCATCCCTACTAGACTGGCTCCTCTGATCCAGCTCCCTCAAGCTGAGCTCATGGGCCAACAATAACTTTTTCTCCTCAATGGCCATCCTCATTTTCTGCAACTGGTGAGCCCTCTCTGCCTGTCTGTCCTGCAACTCTTCAGGAGTCAGACCCTTAGATGAGACATTGCTACCTGCCCTGTGAATACTCTGCACCTCCTCCTCGCCCTCATCCTCATCTCAAGTGTGCCCCTCAGCTTCCTTGGCTGCCACCCAGGCCCTCAGTGCCTTTTGCAGCTCCTCTTTCCTGGTGGAGCTCTTAATGGGGCAGGCAAGATCCTTACAGAACTGCTTCAATTGGGCCACTGTGTAACTCTACAGTTTCCCTAAATCAAAAGCAGCTCCAGCTGATGCATCTCCAGACTGAGACATGGTGAAAAAGTCAACAGAAGTGCAAAGTTCCAAAGGCAGAAAACGAGTTCCCAATTAAGTTAAAAAGTCAATCAAGGATTACCACAAAATGGAAGTAGGGAAAAATTAAAAAATGAGAAAAGCTAAATCACAAGACAAGTAGTATGTGGTCACGTAGTGGATCTGCACTGAAAACAGTAGTGTACACTTAATCACTATTTGTCAAGTACAAATACAAGTCCAACCCCAACCACTGATCACCAATGTTAGAAATAGGGTGTTTGTTTGGCAGTCAGGTTAGCCCCTGTCCAAGCAGGGACCCTCACTCTAGTCAGGGTAAAGGAGAGTCACCCTCAGTTAACCCCCGCTCACCCCCTTAGTAGCTTGACACAAGCCGGCAGGCTTAACTTCACAGTCTAGGTGTAAAGTATTTATACCAACACACACAGTAACTCAGGAAAAACACCACAAAATGACACAACACAGGTTTAGAAGAATAGGAAATATTTATCTAAACAAAACAAGACCAAAACTACAAAAATCTAACATACACAAGTCAAGATATTAATTTTTAAAGCAAAAGAGTCTTAAATCCTTTAGAAAACAGTAAAAACACTGTTTGCATTGAAAAGTACCTGGGTAGCGTCACAATAACACACACGGGCGAATGTGCGTCGAAAAAGGTTAGCGATGCACCGATTTCTCACCCGCAGGCAAAACCGTGCGTCTTTTCTCCTTCTCCAGTCGGGTCGGCGTGCGTTGATTTTCCTCTCCACAGAAGAGCGATGCGTCGATCTGGGCAGCACTCGGGTCTGGACAGGCGTTGCTTCGTTTTCCCGTGCGCCCAGCATGGTTTGTGTAGAAAATCCTGCTGCACAGCATCAGCAAAACCGCGCAATGTGGGTTGCAAAGTTATCAACCTCAGTCAGCAGGTGTTGCGCATCATTTCTACAGCTGCATGCATTGCTCTTCCAGCCGCCATGCTGTGGAGCATCGATTTCTGCAGTTGAAGCTGGTGGCGTGTCATTTTCAGCTGCGTCTTGGAAGGTGCGTCAATATTTTCCCCGCACAGCAGTCTGTGCTTGGATTTTCAGTCTTGGTCTGCCAGCTTCACCTTCCAAGGCCCCAAGAACTGGATAGGGCACCACTTGGAAGGGCAGGAGTCTCAGCAGAGAGTCCAGGTACTGGCAGGGGAAGTCTTTGATGGCTCTGAGACTTCAACAACAGGAGGCAAGCTCAAGACAAGCCCTTGGAGATTTCTTCACTAGTAGGAAGGCACAACAAAGTCCAGTCTTTGTCCCATTCCACAGGCAGAAGCAGCAACTGCAGGATAGCTCCATGAAGCACAGTCATAGGCAGGGCAGCACTTCTCCTCAGCTCTTCAGCTCTTCTCTAGGCAGAGGTTCCTCTTGATGTCCAGAAGTGTCCTAAAGTCTGGTTTTGTGGTTATACCCATTTTGGTCTTTGAAGTAGGCCTGCTTCAAAAGAAAGTCTCACTTGTTTGTGCAATCCTGCCTTTCCCAGGCAGTCCCCAGACACACACCAGGGGGTTGGAGACTGCATTGTGTGAGGGCAGGCACAGACCTTTCAGGTGTAAGTAACCACTCCTCGCCTCCCTCCTAGCACAGATGGCTCATCAGGATATACAGGCTACACCCCAGCTCTCTTTGTCTCACTGCCTAGAGAGAGATACAAACAGCCCAACTGTCAAACTGACCCAGACAGGGAATCCACAAACAGGCAAAGTCACAGAATGGTTTAAGCAAGAAAATGCCCACTTTCTAAAAGTGGCATTTTTTAACACACAATCTCAAAACCAACTTTACTAAAAGATGTATTTTTGAATTGTGAGCTCAGAGACCCCAAACTCCACATGTCTATCTGCTCCTAAAGGGAATCTACGCTTTAATCATTTTTAGGGTCGAGCCTGCGTTGCATGCGCTCGCGCATGCGTATCGCGGCGAGACGCTTTTGTATTTAGAAAAGGGCTCGGAGCCCTGTCAACTTCACGTCAGTGTTTTTTATTGGTTCATGGGCTGGCCTAATAAAATCTGCTTGCTTTCATTAGTCGAAGGCAAGCATATGTCATGCCTTTTCCGGTGGCTAGCCCTCCTCGAGCGCAGCGACCAAGTACAGAAAACATGCGAGGCTCGCTGTTTTCCATCGGGCTCATGGACTTCTTTTTCTCTAATTTACGAGCGCGATCTCGCTTGGCAGAAGTCGAGCGCTTTACATAGTTAATTTCACTTTTTCGGGTTGTGTACATAAATACACTTTTGCCCGATAGGTGAAAAGTCGGGTTAGGAGTTTACAACGCGATCAGCTCTAACATGAGCAAACGCGAGACCCGTTGCATTGTAAATGCTTGTTAAAGGCAGCCCCTATGTTAACCTATGAGAGATATAGGCCTTGCAACACTGAAAAACAAATTTGGCAGTATTTCACTGTTAGAAAATATAAAACACATTAGTATATGTCCTACCTTAAACATACACTGCACCCTGCCCATGGGACTACCGGGGGCCTACTTTAGGGGTGTCTTACATGTAAGAAAAGGGAAGGTTTAGGCCTGGCAAGTGGGTACACTTGCCAAGTCGAATTGGCAGTTGAAATCTGCACACAAAGACAATGCAGTGGCAGGTCTGAGCCATGTTTACAGGGATACTAATGTGGGTGGCACAATCAGTGCTGCAGGCCCACTAGTAGTATTTGATTTACAGGCCCTGGGCATCTCTAGTTCACTGTACTAGGGACTTACTAGTAAATCAAATATGCCAATCATGGAAAGCCAATTACATACACATTTTATACAGGAGCATTTGCACTTTAGCACAGGATAGCAGTGGTAAAGTGCCCGGAGTAACAAAAACGGCAAAAACAGAGTCCAGCACACATCAACAACCTGGGACACAGAGGCAAAAAGTTAGGGGAGACCACGCCAAGGATGAAAAGTCTAACAATGCCCATCAACTCTATGCCACTGTACTATACTGTATGATACTCAATGACATGCCAAACAACTTCTCTCTTCAATACGCCACTCCACTCTATGACACGGTACTCCACTCTACGACACTCTCCTCCACTGTACCCTACAACACTATTTGACAACACTCCACTCTATGACACTCCACTTCACTCAACTCCACTCTAAAACACTGCATTCTACGCCACCCTACGCAAGTGTTTGACACACCATTCAACTGTGCAGCTAGCTTCTCCAGCCTACAATACTTGACTCAACAATGTGAGAAACCATGCCACTACACAAAATTTTACAACATTGTACAATACGCTACTACAGTCTACTCGATTCCTATCTACAATACTCCAGTCTATGACAATAGACTTTACAGTACGCTTCTCCACTGTAATGTACAACACTTCACATAACTCCCCACTTGCGACACTGAACTCTACAATTTGAAATACATTTTCAAAAAAATGTTTAGAAACATTGAAATTCAATGAAAAAAACAAAGCTTAGTTATAGTTAGGAACGCTTATATTCCCTATACAAACTAAGTTTAAACTACACAAACTGTAAAAATTCTAAAGTTGTAGTTATAATTTTCATTTAAAATGTATCCACCACATTCAAATCATTTTATGTAGCAGGCCTCACTACACACCCTTTTCAGCTCGTTAACCAGACAGCATTAACTGTATCTCGCCACTCTACCATGCAGTGTTGTGATAAATAATGTAATTTGCTAAGTTATGTGTTGTTATGAATGCTATGGTTTCACATGTTATAAGTGATGTAGTATGAAAGAGTATAAACAGCACATAGAAAAATCATGAGTTATAGTTAATATAGTGTGCTGAGTGAGGTGACAACACTGTGTTCAGAAGTGTGAAACAATCATTTGAAGGTGGTGCATAAATCATAAATTGAAGTCAAAGTGCTTGTGCGCTCAACTTTATAAGGCGGCAGCGAGTGCTTGTTTGCAAGGAGTCTTGTTTTGAAAGAAGAAAGGAGTGGCGTTAGGAATTCAGTGGGAGCACAGATTATACATTTGTAATACTGAAAACATTGAGGGAAATTCTACTCTGTTACATTTTTGTAGTCGACTGATATTCTCATATGTTGCTGCCTCCTCCCCTTCCAGTCTTATGTTGAATCAGGGCTCGGCTGGTGCGGATCAACTGCGGTTGGTCATGTCTATTCCAGCTTTGTACATTGCTGTTTCAGCAGAGAGCGAAAAACCAACTTCTGCTCTGTGCTGCTCCCACTACCTTTCCCTGTTCAAACTGAGAGAAGTTTTACTGACAGAGATTTGTTGCTTAGCCATAATTAAGTGACCCAGAGCTCCACAAAATGATTGGCATATTGCATCCCGGTTTTTTTTTGTTTTCAAAGATTACCGGGTGTGTTGTAGGTGATGACAATGCAGCTGTCGCAGGGCATTGATGTGTCTGCTGTAAAGAGATGTGCTCAACTGGCTGGTTATGAGTTTAAATTATATTTTAATTCAGCACCAATCATTCAAACACTGAAATAAACTCTACCATGTGGGTTTATAGTAATGGTAGATCTGAGTGATATGTGATGTAAACAGGAATAAGTACAGGTTGCTTTGTTGGAACCTCCGAGAGCCATCAAGTTCAAGTTCAGTATGAGCAAGCCCTACATTCTAAAAGAGATACCAAGAGAAGAATACCTATTTTCACCTCTAAACTCTTAAAAAATAAAACTTTGCAATGTTGTGCCTGCTGGGCACATCTTTCATGTCACAAGCTTTCTGTTTGCAAGTCACAAGCGCTTGAAGTTATAAACAACAAATATTAACACCCTTGAGTGGGAAGAGCACCAACACGGAAAGTTAGTGATACTTTGACACTTTGCATCAGGCTGTAAATGGTTGTGTGCCTTGGATGTTTCATTCTACTGTTATTGGTTGATTCCCTCCTGTGAAATTTTTATTCTTAATTTATCGGATTAGCCCTTCAGTTGCGTACTATGTACTGTGCCTATTGCTGTAAGAGCTGCACTGTTGGTTGTTTTTGATAACTTGAATTCTGAATAAAGGTTTAAAAAAAACAATGTGGCTACAGTGTCAATGGGGTTGAACACCACAACACAGGGGCTTGGCTACAGTTTGCAATACGTTTGGTTGAAGGGCCTGGCTGGAGGTCAGGCCTTGGGGCCAACACCTTCCAGCATACAGCCAAAGGCTCATCCCTTATATTAAAAAAGCAGCACTTCAATGAAAAACACAAGGGTTAACGTGCATTATAGTTAGGTGTACTAAACAAATTTGGGGAAATTCATAAGCGTTAATTCTTAGAACACATATTATTGACACAAATTCAGCAAGTTCTCTCTTTTTTTAAAACTTTATTCAGATTTTCTACTCATTAATATGCTTCATGTCCCAGAATTTCATGTAGTTCATGCAAATATTACAGGAAGTTGATCTCCTAAATGTGTTTAGTATGTTTCCACAATGATTGACATCAGTGGTATTGATGTATTTGAAGACAAGAGCGCCAGGCTTTTCTCTAACACCCATCTTTCTGTTCAACATCTATTGATAGGTATGGCAATAACATCTTCCCTTATGTTAATAAAAAACAGAAATTCATTGGAAAATACAGAGGAAAAAGGGATGTTTTTAGCTTGGTATTGTGAAATGATCTTAGCTTAGGTTAAAAACAACATAGAAATTCACTGACAACAACAAAGGGTAAAGTCACATTAAAGTTAGGTGTTAGGATATAACTAAAAACAGTGAAGTTCACCAGTTATAATTTACTGAGATAACTATAACTTGTGCCCTCTCTTGCATCATGCTTATGACTTCACACAATACATCACTTATGGTGCTCAATCACATTGTTGATAACATCAGTGATGACATCTCAAATGAAGGCTTCAAACCCCATCTTTCATGGACACAAAGACAGCCTGGTGCCTGCTCACAAAACAAAAACAGCCTGGTACCAGCTCTCCCTACTGAAGAAAGTGAAACTGTTCCCCCCAAAATGTGACTTTAGAACTGCTGTGTAAATACTCATTCTCCCACACCTGAATGGCGGAAATGACCTGCTCAATGGCCTGCTAGACTCTATAGTAGTGCCCCTTGACGGCATAGTAGATTTCACATCCAGGGCCTGAAGAGATATGATCACATTGCTGCCATATGAAGATACTTAACAGCCCCTAATCATCAGGATTGCCCTAATCCTTCTCCAATTTAGGTAAGATTTGAAGACAGACCTTTTTAAGGAACACTACATGATATGCAAAATGGTCCACATACCAGCTACATTTCAAATTGTTTATTGACTGGGTCAGACACTATTTTATGTGCATAGCTCAGTGGGATACTTCTTTTGTCACAGACATGCTTGTGTTACTGTGCAGTTCATAAGTTACAATCATAATGTAGCACAGTGAGCTATGCGCTGCCATCAAACAGCTGCATGCAAACTACATGGTACAGGTTCGAAATTAGTTTTTTCCCAGTCTTTGATTATCCTAATTTTGCTAAAAAGGGTTTGTTTGCGTATAAATAAATTATTAGTAAAGTCAACCCTAACCACTGTGTTATATTCTGAATCCTGAGGTTATGCTTCCCTCACGCCATTCACTCTTAAAAAATGCCTACCACTATGGGTGACATGTGAATCTTATACCTTGTAGTCCCCTTTGTCTTCAGTAACATTTTTATACACTGATTTACACATGTATGATTAATTGTCTTTGTATGTGTGTGTCTGATGTAAAGTGCTCCAACACTCTATGCTGGTAAGAGAGGTGCTATAAAATTAATACATGTGAGAGAGGGGCTATGGAGAGATGAGAGGCACTGTTAGAGGGAGTTGGTGAGAGAATAATTAAAGAGCCCTAATAAAAATCGCTCTCTCCTGGTGCACTGTAAGGTCATCATTTACTGTCCTTTAAAAACTAAATCAAGTGAACGTATAATGAAAACTGTGTTGCTGAAGGCACTGTTTTTGCCATTTTTTCCCAAACGTTCTTGGGGGGAAGAACACCTCAATCCCCATTCTAGTATTTTTAGCACAGGTATTTTAATAAAAATTATTAACAAGTGTTGATGTATTCTGAGTAATGGATTTGAATTGAAAATGTAACAATGATAGAAAAATAATTCACGCATTTGAAAATGTGATCATGATGAGTGGCCACTAATGTTCACGAAGTGTACTGATTAATAGTTTATTAATAAGAAATGTTGAGTATATGTTTGACTAATGTAGTAATGTGTCATATAAAGGGTTATGTATTATGTAGTAGCTTTATTAAGTGTAGGCCTTAACTTAGCAGAGGTCTTGGCTTAGTTGACAGGCCTCATGTCAAGCTGTAGTTCTTAACGTTTAATAAAATGAATGTCCTAGAGAGTTAAACTGTGATTTTCCATTGTATTGTGTAAATGTGCTCGTAGCTAAAAGTCTTTCTCATGAGATCTGACTGCTAGAAGATGCTGTTCTTGCCAAATGTAACAATATGAGTGTAATGTGTGTGAGACTGACTTTCTCAGGAGGAAAACAATAGAGACACTGCCTGGAGCATAAGTTGCAACAATATTGTTACCTGACGAGCCGGATGATGAGGATATTGCAGGAGAAACCAATCAGCAACATGTGAACAGAATAGTGGTACAATTCATAGATTTGAAGTTTTTTTTTTTATTGGACAAAGTGTGAACATGTGATCCCTTGACCAATAGGGACTTGGGAAATAGTTTTAGGAAATTTAACTTACCAGGACTGCACCAGGAGAAGACAAGGCATTCTCTCTAGCCTTCTTGAGGGTTTACCTCTGTTCTTTCGAGTTGCTTAAACACATTGCGTTTTCTGAACGTTGATGCCGAATCCTGATGCCTTGCTGACCGACTGATGGCCTGTTGGCATCTTAACTTGCTGATCCAATTGAGGAGTGGTATTATTTTTTATTTTTTTGTCCTCATTCACCCTAGGCCATATTCAACCTCCTTTCCCTTTTCAACCGAAGCGCAGAAGATTTTCCTCGGCCAGGGGTTGTTTATTACTCTCAAACAATCCTCAAACTGTTCCAATTCTGTGAGGATTTCGGAGCAGGGTGTAAAATCATTGGACAGATATCACAAATGCAAATACAATTCTACTCCAACATTAAACACACAAACATCTATACATCAATCTCTTGATTTCAAATTCATTAATGCTACCCAAAAATTCCCTCGCATCCTTTCCATTCCCCCCATCTTTTGATCCAATTCTGCAATAGAAAAAACATCCCTAAGCTATTCTGAGTGATCTGGGGGGGTCTTTGAAATCCATTTTCTACAAATTTCTCGCCTCCCCAACAGTATTGCATAAAATACAAACTTTTTATCTGCAATAATGTCCCGACCTAACCACCCCTGCTGGTCTTGAACTTGGCCAAATATTATTAACTGAAGAGAGGGTTCAATTTCCCAATTTAATATACAAGAAATTGTTTCGCATACTCTTTCCCAGAAGAATCGAATATCAGGGCATTCCCAAAACATGCGAACATCAGTTGCTTGTAATAAACCACATTTTGGTCATTCCACCTCTTTCCCTCCTTTCATTTTTTATAGTTTCCCGGGGGAAATATACACTCTATGTAATGTGAAGTAATGATTTTTCCTAAGAGTGGCTGGTTTCACAATATCAAAAAGCATTTTTAATGACTCTTCCCACCCCCTTTTAGCTACATCTTCTGAGAAAAATTTCCTCCACAAATCGATAGGTAATACAAACTCACCATCTACCCCTTCTAGGATCCCCCAATACCAAGTACACACTCTGTGAGGGCCTCCTAGTGGGCTCGGGGTGATCTCACTCAATGGATTAGGCATACCAACACCTTCCTTTATCCCCTGAGCACATTTTCTTATTTGTAAAAATTTCCATCTGGACAAAGCACCACCCATCTTTAACTGTAATTCCTCCCACGAAAGAAAAGCCCCTTCCGAGAACAACTCTCCCCAATATTCTAATCCCGCTTCTCTTATCGGTAATGCCAAAACATCTTGAAAACATTCCGGGGTTCCC
This sequence comes from Pleurodeles waltl, assembly GCF_031143425.1. Classification (NCBI taxonomy): domain Eukaryota; kingdom Metazoa; phylum Chordata; class Amphibia; order Caudata; family Salamandridae; genus Pleurodeles; species Pleurodeles waltl. The sequence continues at coordinate 244,701,280 of NC_090436.1, forward strand.
GGAGAGTCCCAGATAGGTGCGTCAATGTTATAGTAAGTAAGTTTCGCAGATTGCCTAATATGGTACCAACTTTCTGCCAGCCCTCGCATAATTTTCAACCTTATCTTTTTGAAAAACTTAGGCCCGTATTTATACTCCGTTTGCGCCGAATTAGCGTCGTTTTTTCCGACGCAAATTCGGCGCAAAACTAACGCCATATTTATACTTTGGCGTTAGACGCGTCTAGCGCCAAAGTATGGGCAAATAGCGTCATTTTTTGGCGTGAACGCCTTCCTTGCGTTAATGAGATGCAAGGAAGGCGTTCCCGTCTTAAAAAATGACGGCGACGCAAATGCGTGGTATTTATACTCCCGGGCAAAAATCACGCCCGGGAGTGGGCGGGTCAAAAAACCCCGCATTTACGCCACTTTTTAACGCCTGGGTCAGGGCAGGCGTTAAGAGGCCTGTGGGCTCAAAATGAGCCCAGAGGTGCCCTCCCCTGCCCCCAGGGACCCCCCCTGCCACCCTTGCCCACCCCAGGAGGACCCCCAAGGATGGAGGGACCCATCCCAGTGAAGTACAGGTAAGTTCAGGTAAGTATAATTTTTAATTTTTTTTAATTTTTTTTGGTGGCATAGGGGGGCCTTATTTGTGCCCCCCTAGATGCCACTATGCCCAATGACCATGCCCAGGGGACACAAGTCCCCTGGGCATGGCCATTGGGCAAGGGGGCATGACTCCTGTCTTTACTAAGACAGGAGTCATGTAAATGGCGTCTGGGCGTCGCAAAAAAATGGCGCAAATCGGGTTGAGGCGATTTTTTTGCCTCAACCTGACTTGCCCCATTTTAAGACGCCCTAACGCCATTTTCCCCCTACGCCGGCGCTGCCTGGTCTACGTGGTTTTTTTCCACGCACACCAGGCAGCGCCGGTCTGCTTGCGCCGGCTAACGCCATTCCATAAATACGGCGCCCGCATGGCGCTTCAGAATGGCGTTAGACGGCGCTAAATTTTTTGACGCTAAACTGCGTTAGCGCAGTTTAGCGTCAAAAAGTATAAATATGGGCCTTAGGGTCCCCAAATTTAAACAAAAAATTAGTTGAAGCACCGTTGATTCTAGAGGCCATTATCTTAAACATTAGACCCGTTGTTGTAGAATCTGACGCAAGAGACAAAAGTCTATAATTTTTCAAAAGAAAGGCCCATGCATAATATTGCAACTCAGGTAATGCCAAACCTCCCTGAACTTTACACCGGCGTAACTTCTTCTGAGAGATTCTAACACCTTTAGATCTCCAAATAAAATTGCTTATAAGGCACTGCATTTTTTCTATATAGACTTTCTGCATTGGGAGTGGAGAAGTAGAAAACAGAAAGTTCCATTTTGGAAGAATGGCCATTTTTACCAAGTTTACTCGACCTATTATCGTCAGGGGAAGATGCATCCAACCTTGCAATAAACTTTTACATTCTGCCAACAATTTTTCCAGGTTCCTCTCCGCTAACTGATTAATATCTTGAGGTACCAAAATTCCCAAATATCTAATTTCCTTTTTACGAAAAGCAGACTTATATTCCATATTCCAAGCCATAATCTCTGTTTTTTCAACATTCACTTGATAACCAGACACCCTCCCAAACTCTTCGGCCAGTTTAAAAATCTCGGAAGATGCAGTACCTAAATCATCTGTATATAACAAAAGGTCATCAGCATACAAAGCGAGCTTTCTTTCCCAGCCCTGACAGCTAAAAGGAGTAATCATCTAATTCCACCGAATTTTCCTCGCGAATGGTTCGATGTATAAATTAAATAGTGCAGGGGACAGCGGGCATCCCTGTCTGGTGCCTCTAGCTATAGCTATCGGCCCTGTAAGGTTCCCATTCACTAATATTCTAGCTATAGGAGCCCTATATATCTGGTTCACTACCCCACAGAAATTATCTCCCAGTTTAGCTTTTTTTAGCAAAGTTTTTAAATAGACCCAGTTTACCTGGTCAAAGGCTTTTGCAGCATCGACCGTTATAATCCCCAAAGGGGATTCCGATTCTACTGCCATATCTATGGCCCCTATTAATTCATATGTTAACTCATGCAAATACCTCCCCTTCGAGAAGCCCTTCTGATCAGGATGAATTAAGCTGTCTACTACCTTATTTAACCTATCCGCCACTATTTTCGTAAACAGCTTATAATCGGTGTTCAATAATGAAATAGGTCTATAGGAAGAGCAATAAGATGGGTTTTTCCCGGGTTTCGGTATTAATGTAATAATTGCTTCATTCCACGTAACTGGCATACTTATATCGTTAAAAAAAATCCTACCAAATAACTCAGTCAAGAACGGAACAATTTCCTCACCTAATGCTTTATACAACTCCACCGGGATACCATCCGGACCCGGGGCTTTCCCTTCCTTACCCTTAGCTAAGGCTGCTCACACTTCTTCCACCGTAATAGGACCATTAAGAAATTCCTGATTCTGTTGCGAAATTTCTGGTAATATATCCTGAGCTAACCAGTTCTCCACCATTCCCTCTCGCACCTCTGCCTGTTCCGTATATAAAAATGTAAAAAAATCTTGAAACCCTCGTTCAATGTCTTCTGCATGAGATAATTTAACACCCGTATCTTCAATCACTATTTCCTTAATATAACTCCTAACTTGATCTGTTTTAGCTTTCCAGGCAAGTAATTTTCCTGAGTTTTCCCCATATTCAAAATGTTTTAACTTGCTAGCCTCCCATTTCCTAACCATACGTACCTGTAAAATGTTTGCTATTCGTGTTCTTAACTCAGTCATTTCTGTTCTTCCTATTTCCTCCTGGGCTCCTTCTCCTTTACCAACCAGTTTCTTACATTTCACTAACATTTCTTGCTCTAACATATTTATTTCATCTCAGACTGTTTTATGTTTGTGACATGCAATACTCCTAAGTTCCCCTCGTATTACCGCCTTAAAGGAGTCCCAAACCGTTGATAACGATGCTGAACCTGTGTTAATCTTGAAAAAAATTCCAGTCTCTCTACGCAGATGTACCAAAACATCCTCTTCCAATAATAGTGCACGCTCCAATGTCCACCTCTTAAAAACTATTCTCTGTGGGAGCATCAAATGCAGCTTTACTGCAGCATGATCTGATAAATGCGGGGGTAAATATTCAATCCTGTCGACATTTTCCAATAACCTATCATCCACTAAAAAATAATCAATACGTGAAGCATGACTATACTTCTTATTGAAGAATGAAAAAACCTTAGCCTCCCCTTCCCTCTTCCGCCATATATCACACAAGCCATACTCCTTCATCATCTTCCTTAAGTAATATTGTGTTTTTGGCGTACCTGAAGATCGACAAGTATCTGTTCTATCTAATCCATTGTCAAGCACCACATTAAAATCCCCTGTCATGATAACTGCATCCAAGAAATCGATTAACTGAGAAAAAACTATTTTAAGAGGTTCAATATCATCGCAATTCGGGCCGTAGAATCCAACCAAAACCAACCTTGCCTCACCAATACGTATTCTTATTATGACCCAACGACCAGCGTGATCTGCCCTTGTCTCTAAAATCTCCAATCTAGGTTGTACTCCCTGTTTAACCACAATAGCTACTCCCCTTGTATGAAAATTGTTGGTAGTGCAGAAACACATTTGTACCCACTTTTGAGCCTTAAATAACTCCTTACATTCTTCTGCAACTAACTGATTTTCCTGTAAGATAAAAATCTGCGCCGGAGAATCTTTTAAATATTGTAAGATTTTATTACGTCTTGCTTTCGTCCTTAGACCGTTAATATTCCAGGAGAGTAATTTAATCGTGGATTCCTCCAACCCCTGACCTTTATTTAATCTAGCCGTTCCAAAGTGACCCGCCTTCCCTCTGCCTCGGTGAATGAGGAACTATTTCCACACAAAACTCAAAATCAAAAAATCCAAAAGTAAAAATCAAAACCCTCCTAATTAATAAACCCCCCTCCCAACACCCTCCCATAGGGGACCCCCCCACTATATCAGCCAACTTGGGCCTTGTTTTAGAGCACCTCACCTGCCTGGGAGCTTCAAAAAATTCATTTTACGTGATCAATCCGTTCCTTACTTATAAGTTCTAATAGCTCGTCCGCCCTGACTGTCTCTCTTATATTGTACATTTTATTATTATACATTACTCGCAAAAAAGCTGGGAACTTCAACTGTGCCGTAATCCCTAATTTTTTTAATTCGTCTAACCTTTTCCCCAACTCCCACTGCCTATCCATTGTAATCTTAGACAAATCGGACCTAATCTCAAATATTACATTTTCGACTTTTAATGATTTCTGTTTCAATGCACTACTCAAGATTTTCTCCTTTAAATGATAAGTTAGGAAATTAACCAAAATTTTCCTTGGCCTAGTGCTGTTTGGTCGCTTCGTAAAAGGGTCGCGATGAACCCTCTGGATGTCTCTTTCAATCTCTTCTCGGCTCTCTTCCAATTCACAAACAGATTTAATAAGAGAAACCACATATAACTTCAGATTTGCTCCTTCTGCTCCTTCCGGAACTTTTAACAATTTTATGTTGTTTCTACGCGAATAATTCTCCAACTGTTCAATTTTTACTTGCAAGCCTTGTTCCTTTTCACTTAAATTCCGAATCTCCTCCTTCTGGTTGTTTAGCTCTTCCTTCATCCCTCCTACAGTCGCTTCTAATGACTGGATTCTCTCCGTTAAATTATCGAATTTTCTTTCCAGTACCTCACAAGCTTCTCTAATCTCTACTTGATTACTTTCCGAGCTAGCAAAGCCTTTTTTAATGTCCTCCGAAATAGCAAGAATCATCTCCTCCATAGACTGACTAAATCTTGAATCGGGGACCGGGGTTCGAGAAGGGGGGGGCTGATGGGTATTTCTGCCACAGCTCCTATCTCCTGTAAGTCACCATCTTGTCTCAATATAAGATCCGAACCAACTTGTTTATTCACTTGGTGAGCCGAAATATTAGTCGAAGGGGGAGGATCATTCATACCCTCACCGGTGTATCGTTTCTGGTATCCTTGATCATATAAGTATCCATTTTTCCTTGACCAGGTATCAACGCAATGTCTTCTGGCTTAGTCTTAAAATAAGCTCTTAACGAGGGCGCAGGTTTATTGTTATATTTCTTCCCTAGTTTCCCCTCACTTCCTCTTTTCTTGACTTTAGGTAAACAATTCGATAAATCAGAAGTTTTGCCTTGGATCTTATCCTGTCTATCAATAACCTCCTTATCTCTTTTCTCCTCTTCCAAACTCCGCCTCCTCCCCTGCAAAATGTTAACAGAAGGCAAGGATGGGGACAAACTTTTTTTTGCACTGTCTCTAACCCCCAAAGCCTCCTCCACTTTACTTATCCCTCCTGTATTTAAAAGTGAAAAAGAACGTGCTACCGCACTATCCCGGGACACTTTCCCAGGGGCTTTATTAATACTGAATTTTGTTATACTCCTGGCCTCCACCGCCCCTGCCACCTTACTTGTCTTTCCTTTTGTCGAGGGAGAAAACCGGCGTGTAGCTGCACTGTCTGGCTCCCGGGACTCCTTCCCGGGAGCCTAGCCGATACTGGCTCTGCCTGGATTCCCCCGAAGGGGAATCCTCGCTGAGCCCTTTCTTGCCCGGCGGAGCTCCAGCGCAGCTCGGCCCCAATGCCAGAGCCTCCCGCCGAGTACCTCGCCCGGAGCCTGATTTTGCCGGGTTTCCGAGCCATGAGGGCTCCGAGAAGCCGAACGCGGAGTTGGGCGGCACATCCAGCCGATCCCTGCTGCTTACACGTGCCACGCCCCCAAGCACGGTGAGAGTGCGTCTAGCGGGTTATGCCGCTACGCAACCCGCCATGTCCCCCTGGAACCAAGATTACCCCCGAGGAGTGGTATTATTGTACACATGTGTTTGTATGCCTCTTTGCTTTTCTTTCTCGGTACCAAACGCACTGTTTTGATAGTGCCATAGTTAGATGTTTTCCAAATTTGTGTTACTATGTTGTTTTGCAAGAAGCCGAACATGCTGATGCTAATCTGATGTTAGATAAGGATTCTCACCAATAGTAAATCTGCTAATAGGGAATAATGTTTGATGAATTTCTCTGCTGAATCTAGATGTATGTGATATCGTTTGCGTAATTGTTCTTGTTATGAATTTCCATCGAAACCTTAGGATGTGTAGTAGTTCAAGCTTTGATTAGATTGCGGTTCTTCCATCGATTTGGACAGCCAGTGTTGTTTCTGAATGTGTATCAGTTGATTTTGAGGTTAATTTACATAACGTTAGCATTGTTAATATAGGGAAATAAATATTCTTACTTTTACTAAAAGGTGTTGTTATTCATGACTGAAAGGTCATGGTGTGTGACAATTACTGAATCCAATGATTATCAATGATTATTTATATTGTCGATTGATTATTGATTATTGATCTCCTTGTGCTAGAGCTATGGTGGGATCATCTTAATTGCGAGTCAAAAGGTTCATCAACCTCTTCGCGTCCCCGTGTAAATTTACTTATTAAGGTCAGATGCGCTAACAGTGGTCAGGCTCGCTTGCTATGCAACCGTTGGGGGCTGGTCTGACTAAGTTGGCCAGGGCTTCTTTGGGTTTCCAGTCCGTCCCTAGACTGGGTCTCTATGTTTGACTGTACAATGTTCCACTGCCTTTGCATGCATACATATGACAACCAATGGGGAGCCCCATTGCATGTTGTGAATACAGCCATGTGACCCACTGGAATTGAGAGCCCTTCAGATGAGGCTTATGGCATTTTTTTCTTGTTTCAGTCCATGTACTGTCATGCCACCGATCAGGCCTATGTCCCCCTGAACTCCTCCATCATGATGCCTAACAACTCCTTGGAGTCCCTAGCAGGCGGTGTACAACAGATCATGAAAGATGCCGACATAGCAGGACACTTTTCGTGCATGCTCAGATATAATGTGGCAAAATACCACATTATATCTGGCACTCCATACACCAAATGGCTGTCCTTTGGTAAGGTCTAAAATGTGATTGACACTGACAACAAAGCCTTTGGCAGAGGGGTCCTTAACCAGTTTTCCCATCGCCCCTCTCTAAGGCGCAGATTACAAGTTTCGGGGTACAAGTCAGTGATAATTTTGCACCTGCATTCTGCAATACCATGTGTTAACACTCCATCGGTACTGTTCAAATATGAATGATTCCTCATGGAATGAGGAATAACTGTGGAGACAAGAATTCCACAAGGTGTTCTATTTTGTGTAAGAATAAATTTCAGATTTACCTCCTGCCGTGAGCAGGTGGTAAATGCCTGTGGGAAGCCGGTGCAGATCGAGGGATTCTGCGAGTGTTCCTCTGTTCTTTGGAAAGAGGTCGGGGAAGGGGGGTGCAATTAGAGGACCAGACTGCATTGCAACCCATTTGCAAGGCGATTTTACTGGCTGGATTTGCCGGCCGGTAAAATCTGGTCTATTGTTCAGGCACCCTGTAAATCCAGGTGCTGGACAACAGCACATTCATAATTGAGCAGAGCAGAATTACACACGGATTGAATGGGGGTCTAACTGTAGGCTGATCAGCAAGTGAATGAACTGAATAAAGCAATGGAAGATGCAGACTGACCCACTGGCTCTTTATCATTAGTTATTAATATTCATTATTTTACCTTATTACAAAAGGCTTGGAGCAGGCCACACCCACAAAGAAAGTCTTGAACTTTAAATCCTATCTGGATCTCAGTAAAGAAGGACTAAGAGAGTCACAGTTTTTATAATGTGCAGAGAATCGATGTCAATCCTATTTCTCATACAGATTGGCCTGTGGTCCTCATACTAATGTATATTGTATTTTCGCGTTCACATTTGTGCCCCTTTAATTTAAATGAAAAGCATGTTTATATAATACTTAATTTCAAGACATAGGCAAGTCTAAGTTGAATGTTCACACTTTTTAACCGAGTGGACTTTCAACACTGCCCCAAGGAAATCACTTGACATTAGTTTCAGTTGTATTGCCTGCACTCCCCAATGACTGCATTTCTGTTGGACTTACACATTTCTAATAGGCACGAGTATGTCTTCGCTTCCTCCCACCTAAAGTCTCTCATCGGAAACAATTCCATTTAGTAATTACACTTCGCAAAATATGGCCGCTGGCTGTTCTGCAGTCTGTATCTCAGCTGTGCAGTGAGCAGCAATTATTCATCCGAAAAACATCTCTGGAAAATGTGGCTTGATTCATGTCACCTCCTCTTGGGTGTATGTGCACTCAAAGATGACCCGAGGCCTACAGAGCCGCAGTTGGTATTTCAAAAGGAATCAATTTAGAGTTTTGAATACATTATTCTGCGTTATGGTATAAACATACATTTTTGTGTGGTCGTGCAGGTTTTTCAGCACCGTGCAGTATTGAGATTTCAGCTGCGCGCAATGGACGTTCCACGGGATGTCCAATTTGCAGGCGGGAGGGCCAGACTTTCATGATATCCTCAAAAGATACATTATCCTAGGGTGACCACAGACCAATCCCTTTGTCCATGTCTTTATATGGTTTTGAAATTGAGCAAAAAGTCAAACTAGAGATCTGGGTTATCCCTAAGTGTCAAGTACACATAGAATCTTCAAAATATTTGGGATGTAAATTGCACAAACAAAATTTACAAATTTTAAAATGTAATTAGTGTTTCTTTAACATATGGCACTGTTTTTGCCTTTATATACAATTAGATCTCAGATTGAACTGGGAACAAGTTACCTTTTGATACCTAATGATTAATATCCACCATTCTAACACTGATTTCCAGGATGAAAATCTCAGCAGAGCGAACGGTCCCTCCAAGCCCAGTTTGCTTTTTGGGCTTCTTTTCTGCTTTCTGTAGAGGCCATGTGGCACTAGTGAAGATGGTGTGCTACCCCAATGATAGTATTATTTTGCAAACGTTCCCCTGCTCATCCTTCATTCCTTCTTCAGATAGGCCACACATCTGATTGGGTCACTGCGGCGCCATCGGGAGCTCTTTCCACTCTAAAGCTAACTGTGACTGCGGATGGATTAGGTCTTCTGGACTTAGAATGCTATTATTCAGCTGCACAGGTCCAATGGGTGGTTCGCTGGCTTTCTGCCCACCTCCCTGCATGAGATGGGGTTTACCAGTAAAGACTTTTAAGAAAGGCTTAATGCACTGCTCATTGTTTCCTACTGACCATTCTACGGATCACCATCCGGGGTTATCATGCACAGCTTTCTCTTGCCTGGCCAGAACCTGTAAGCTCACTGACATGAAGAAACCCTATGCTGCTGCACTACTTTTACTAAGCCTTCCCACTTGCACAGGATGGCTGTGCTCGGAGCAACTCCATCAGTGGCATGTTGCAGGTGTCTTAAAATTGGGGACTTTGTTTCTGAACAGTGAGCTACTAAATTTCCAAACCCTTGTGGCAGACTACCATCTTCACCCCGGTCAACTCCTTACTTACAACCACCTTAATTAATCATTAAATGCCCTATTTCATGTGTGCCACCTAGCACTAACCCTACAAGAGGTGTGCCAGGAGCTCTGTACCATAGGAAATGGTGGCAAACTGATAGAATGGGTGTACAGACCTTTCATGCAACATGGAAACCACTCCAGGTCTTCTTGTCATACTACCTGGGTGATTGATGTGGCCAAACCTCTGCAAGATATGGACTAAAATACTCGACTTTCCCCACAAAGTATCCCACAGCTGTCACTTTAAGTACATTCATAGTGCTTCCTTGTGAATGTATTCTGCCCGTTGCTTGCCATTGGCCTTGTGGTTTGTAACTCACAATTTGTTGCTTTCAATTTGCTGGCTTTATTTGTCTTAGGCTGTGCAGCTTGAATTCGTCCCTTCCCTTGCCAAAACCTTATTTACAGTATCCTGCCGAGTGCTCCCTTTCTGTAAACGGGCCTGTAAATCTTGTTCTTATCTTATCATATTTGCTGTGCATTCAAAGAACAAAGTCAAATGTCAGGCTCTGTCTTCGGTGGGAACTTAGGCGGTCATTACAACATTGGCGGTAAAAGCCGCGTACAGCCGTGCAGAAGACCGCCAACACACCGCCACGGCTGCGGAAAACCGCCACAGCTATTATGACCCACAGCTCGGAATCCGCAAAAATTCAGACACCTACACAAGTCCGCCTCACCAAAGGTCAGTTATAAACTGGCAAAAACAAAACCTCCCCCGACACGCCAACAGAAATACACCCACACTATCACGACACACAAATCCACGCAGTGGTCTTTCAACCGCAGTATTCCATTGGCGGTACACACAGCCGCGCTCAAAATACACACAATCCAACAAAACACAGCCACATTGGACAATTCAAAATACACACACCTGATACACATACACACACCACTCCCACATACCCAATACTATATAAAACACACACCCACATCACCCACAAACCCTTACGACAACAAATCACGAACGAAGGCCAGAGAGAGACACCACCATCAACAATACAAGCATCCACAGGCACACAACACCATCACCCACATAAGTTCCATGCACCGCACACTGCACACCACTACATATCAGCGCATTTATCACCCCACACACCACCCCACACATCACCTACACCACCCCATGGCACGGCAACAACATCCCAGGTTCTCGGAGGAGGAGCTCAGGGTCATGGTGGAGGAAATCGTCCGGGTAGGGCCACAGCTATTCGGATCACAGGTGCAGCACACCTCAATTGCAAGGAAGATGGAGCTATTGTGAAGAATAGTGGACAGGGTCAACGCAGTGTGACAGCACCCAAGAAATCGGGAGGACATCAGGAAGAGGTGGAACGGCCTACGGGGGAAGGTGCGTTCCGTGATCTCAAGACACCACCTGGCGGTTCTGGCGGCGGACCCCCACCTTCTCCCCCACAACTAACAACCTGGGACGAGCAGGTCCTGGCGATTCTGCATCCTGAGGGCCTCGCAGGAGTAGGTGGAGGAATGGACTCTGGTAAGTCAAATCTTAACTATTACATCCCCCACCCTACCTGCATGCCAGCACATACCCCCACCCTCACCCTCACCCCCTTCACACTAACTCCTCACAAATGTCCCAACATCACAAACCACACATCCTAACCCCAAGCCCTGCATGCAACAACAAAGCATGGACACCCATCACTAAAGGATGCACACTGCACATACCTATACACCCCCCTAAACCATCATCACACAAGGTCCCACACAGGAATGCAAGCACTGGGGTACACGGTCACCCACCCATTGCACACCATGCCACACACAGATGTAATAACCATCCTTTTATACCCCTGCAGGACCCCTACCCAACGTCACCGGACAGGAGGGTCCACACATGTCCACACCACCAACCGAAGAGGCCCAGAGTGATAACAGCACCTCTGTCGAACTGGATCTAGATGACCAGCCCAGCCCATCGGGGACCTCGGGACAGTCGGTGCCCCACACCCAGTCACAGGCCGCCACAGAGCTTCCCCCCTCTGGAAACACCAGCACAGCACCCACCAGCGGGCCCATACCTCCGTCCCCAGGACACGTCAATCAGCCGTGTGTCCACCACTACAGGGAACCCAGGCTAACCCACCACCCCAACAACAATAGGGACCTGGGGGCAGTGGTAGTGGGCACACGGTCCAGGGGACGGAGGCCCAGGAACACAGGGGAACTGGGAGGGCTGCTGTGCGACAGGGGGCGGACAGGTCCAGGGAACCAACTCTCCACGAGGCCCTCTCCTTCATCATGGGAGCCTACCACCACTCCCAGGAGACAATGGCAACGTTACTGGACAAGTTTCTGGAGACCCAGCGCCTGCAGGAGGAGGAACTCAGAACCATCAATTCCACCCTGGGCACCATCGTAAGGGTGCTGAAGGAAGTACTCAGCACCAGGAAGGACACTGTGGCACTACAAGGGGCCCACCAACAATAGCCTGGACGATGAACTGCCCACCACCTCCGCCAGCGCTAGTGGACAGGATGCACCGCCACAGGACCACCACACCAGCACCCCACCCCCTGCAGAGGGAGATCCACCTAGCAAACGGTCCCTGAGATCCAGGAACAAGACAGAGAACGATGCCAAGTCCCCCGCCAAGAAATGAGACCACCCTGATTGTCATCCTACTGTCCCACTTAGTCACCCTGTCCATCCTTAAACTGCCCCAGCTCCACTTCCTATGCCCATTTGCGCAATGCACCTGTGAGACTAATAGACTGGACTCTGCCATGGACATTCCTCCGCCATCACCCCTCACCATTTTACAACCCCCTCCAATATTGAGCACTTAAATAAGCACTCTTAAAGCTCAAAACAATCTGGAGTCAGTCTGTGATTTCGGAATACTGTATTAACAATAACTGTGGCAAAAAGCTCTTTCAGTTGTAATGTCAACATACCTATGTCACACAGCTCTAGTCCATGAGGAATCAAAGCAGATGTCACACTGTGGGACCCAGATCTGTGAAATCGTAAGAGAAAGTGACAACTCAGTGACCATACACTGGGTGAAGACGACAGACAGTAGAGAGGCAGTAGTGTTCAAGTACATGTAGTAGGCAGGTCTGTATTCTTACCTGTGTTTCACTGGAAATATTGCTGGATCACTGAGTCCCTGTTGTCCATGTCTTCTTCCTCTGCTTCCTCGTCTTCACTGTCCACAGGCTCCACAGCTGCCACAACACCGCTATCTGGACCATCCTCCTGCAGAAAAGGCACCTGTCGTCGCATAGCCAAGTTGTGAAGCATACAGCAGGCCATGATGATCTGGCACACCTTCTTTGGTGAGTAGAATAGGGATCCACCTGTCATATGGAGGCACCTGAACCTGGCCTTCAGGAGGCCGAAGGTCCGCTCGATCACCCTCTTAGTTCACCCATGGACCTCATTGTAGCGTTCCTCTGCCCTTGTCCTGGGATTCTTCACTAGGGTCAGTAGCCATGACAGGTTGGGATAACCAGAGTCACCTACAAATGGCGAGGGAAAACTGTTAGACACACACTAACCTGGAGGGATATCCCCAGACAACCATTCCCACTGACTAGCTTCCAGGTGCTCACCTAATAGCCACACACAGTGCCTCTGGAGTTGACCCATCACATAAGGGATGCTGCTACTCCGCAGGAAGTAGGCGTCATGCACTGAGCCAGGGAACATGGCATTCACATGGGAGATGTACTGGTCTGCCAAACATACCATCTGTACATTCATCGAATGATAACTCTTCCGGTTTCTGTACACCCGTTCACTCCTGTGGGGGGGTACCAAAGCCACATGTCTCTTATGATGTTGGGGATATGTCCCAGGGCATAGAAATCACCTTTCACTGTAGGCAAATCCTTCTCCTGAGGGAAAACGATGTAGCTCTGCATGTGTTTCAGCAGGGCAGACAACACTCTGGACAACACGTTGTAAAACATAGGCTGGGACATCCCTGATGCCATGGCCACTGTTGTTTGAAATGACCCACTTGCAAGGAAATGGAGCACTGACAGCACCTGCACTTGAGGGGGGATTCCTGTGGGATGGCGGATGGCTGACATCAGGTCTGGCACCAACTGGCTACACAGTTCCTGGATTGTGGCACGGTCAAGCCTGTATGTGATTATCACATGTCTTTCCTCCATTGTCGACAGGTCCACCAACGGTCGGTACACCGGAGGATGCCGCCATCTCCTCACATGTCCCAGCGGACGGTGCCTATGAAGGACAACAGCGAGCAAAGAGTCAAACAACTCAGAGGTACGTACCCACAGCTTACACCGAACACCATTCATAATCTAAAAAGTGAGTCTAGGCCTAGGTATGTGTGACGCAGTTGAAAATGAAGGCATGTGGGCCCCTGAAATGGCGGATGCCTGACCTGTAAAGTGGGACAATGGGATGTGAGGTAACTGCACTGGCGTTGTACACCGTTGCGGTAGGCGGTCGAAGACCGCGGCACAATGCTGCATTGGTTAACATTGAACCCTATGGGTCCCAGGAGCCAATGACGATGTACGCCGGCGGTGACGGTACGCACTACCGCGGACGTGACCGCCATTTTCTATCTGTTCAATCACTCGATACTTGATCTTCGACAGGAGAGGACCTACACTGCAAGTGCTGCTGTGTCCTCGGTCTGGAAGAGACAATGGCTCGAGTGTCAGGGGAAAGGGCCCCTGCCTTCAGATCGGAGGAGTTGGAGAAACTCGTGGATGGGGTCCTTCCCCAGTATACGCTACTCTACGGTCCTCCAGACAAACAGGTAAGTACACTGGGAGCATGCTGTATGGGCTATGCCTGTGTGGAGAGGGGTGGATGTAAGAAGGAAGGAGGGAGAGTGCGGCGTGCATGAAACGACGGTGAGTGCATGTGCCACATGGCAAGGGTAGGGATGGGGGCCAATCACTCTGACGGTGCAGTTGGTAATAACTTTCTCTTCCCCTGTACAAATCATGTAGGTCAGCGCCCACCAGAAAAAATATATTTGGCGTGCCATTGCCAAGGACGTCCGGACCCTGGGGGTCTACCACAGACGGAGCACCCACTGCCGGAAAAGATAGGAGGACATTCGCCGCTGGAGCAAGAAGATGGCGGAGGCTCAGCTGGGGATGGCCTCCCAACGTGGGAGGGGTGCCCGTTGCACCATGACCCCCCTGATGTTCAGGATCCTGGCGGTGGCGTACCCGCAGTTGGATGGGCGCTTGAGGGCATCACAGCAGCCACAAGGCGGTGAGTACACTCGCATTCTGCTGATTTTGCGCAGTGGAGGTGTCTGGGTGGGGGAGGTGTGCTGTGGGTTTCCCTAGGCCAGGGCGAGTTCCATAGGCAAGGTCCCTCCGTAAGGCAGGCCATGTGGCACCCCACCGCACCTCTGTAGAGTGCCAAGTACACCTAGTCCTGCCCCTGTGTCATCCATGTGTGCAGATGTTGTCCATAGCCTAGTAGGCCATTTCCCTGGAATTGAACAGTGGAGCCCAAGAGCGTGACGTAGTGCAGGGGGCTTGTGTGTCTGTCGTGTCCGCCAACGGTAGCGGTAATGCATGCACTCAACATGTCTTTCTTCTGTCGTCCCCCCCTTTTTGTGGTATCCCTGTTCTTGTGTGCATTAGCATCATCAGGCAGAGGAGCAGTGGCACCGGAGCACGAGGGGGCTGCATCCCACATGGCCATGGAGGGCCACACTACGGAATCGGACTTCACCAGTGGGACGGAGGGCGAGGGGAGCACCACGGCAGGGACAGGGGCTGAGACCAGTGACACGGACTCGTCCTCTGATGGGAGCTCCCTTATGGTGGCGGCAACATCTGTGCCCCCCCCCATCTACAGGTACAGCCGCCACCTCCCCTTCCAGCACCGCCTTCCCAGCAGCCCCTCAGCCTTCGCCCCGTGCCCGCTCACCCGGGAGGGTGGGCATCACCTTCGCCCCAGGCACCTCAGGCCCTGCCCCAGTCACCCCTGCTGCCCTCAGTGAGGAGGCCATTGACCTCCTCAGGTCCCTCACTGTTGGGCAGTCTACCATTTTGAATGCCATCCAGGGTGTAGAACGGCAGTTGCAACAAACAAATGCATTCCTGGAGGGCATACATTCTGGTCAGGCGGCCTTTCAGCGAGGTTTCAGACTCTGGCCTCAGCACTGATGGCAGCCATTGTTCCTGTGTCTAGCCTCCCCCCTCCATCTTCCTCCACCCAGACCCAATCCCCTGTACCCCAGCACACCTACAGACCAGCATGCACACACGTCAACACACAAGGGAAGCTCAGGCAAACATAAGCACCACACATCCCACAGGCACTCACGCAAGCATCACACACATGCAGACACACCAACATCCACTGCCTCCACTGTGTCCCCCTCCTCCTTGTCTCCCTCCTCCCTCCCAGTCTTGTCTACACTCACACCTGCATGCACTACCTCTACAGCCACTACTACCATCACCAGCACACCCACCACCACACCCCGCTCACGTGCAGTCACCACCCCCACTACCATTCACACGTCCCCTGTATCCTCTCCCAGTGTGTCTGTGACGCCCCCTCCCAAGATACACAAACGCAGGCACACACCCACCCAACAGCCATCCACCTCACAACAGCCTCCAGCGCATGCACCTTCACCCAAAGTCAGCAAACGAACACCTCCTACAACCACAACCTCTTCCTCCACTCCCAAACCCCCTTCAGCTACCCGTCCCAGTGTCTCCCAAAAACTTTTCCTATCCAACCTTGACCTCTTTCCCACACCTCCCCCACCCCGTCCGTCTCCTAGGTCCCGATCTAGCACCTCAGCCACAACATCTCCGGGACCAGTGGTGCCTGCAGTCACCGGAATATGGAGTGCACCGGCCACCAGGGCAGCCAGTGTGGCACGGAGCCACAGCACAGACAGTCCCTACCTGTGTAGCATCAGAAGTTGGCCAGTGCCCAGCGGGAGAGGGGGAAGACTCCAGCCACCAAAGCCGCTCCCAGGGGTACAGGTGGTAGTGTGGAGTCAGATGCAACACCTTCCAAGGTGGGGAAGGGGCACAAGAAAGTCAGCAAGTCTGGGAAGAGCACCACAGCGGAGAAGACCGCCATCATCCCCACTGTCCAGGAGGCTACCGCCAGCACCAGCCCAGCTGCCCAGGAGGACACCGCCAGCACCAGCCCAGCTGCCCAGGAGGCCACCGCCAGCACCAGCCCAGCTGGCCAGGAGGCCACCGCCAGCACAAGCCCCGCTGGGCCATGAAGGACCGCCAGCACAAGCCCCGCTGGGCCATGAAGGACCACCAGCAAAAGCCCCGCTGGGCCATGATGGACCGCCAGCAGCTGAGTCACTGCAAAGGAGATCGCCGCTCCAAGCACCGCTGAACAGGGCACCGCCGTCTCAAGCACCGCTGAACAGGGCACCGCCGTCTCAAGCACTGCTGAACAGGGCACCGCCGTCTCAAGCACCGCTGAACAGGGCACCGCTATCTCAAGCACCGCTGAACAGGGCACCACCGTCTCAAGCACCGCTGAACAGGGCACCGCCGTCTCATGCACCGCTGAACAGGGCACCGCCGTCTCAAGCACCGCTGAACAGGCACCGCCGTCTCATGCACCGCTGAACAGGGCACCGCCGTCTCAAGCACCGCTGAACTGGGCACCGCCATCTCATGCACCACTGAACAGGGCACCGCCGTCTCAAGCACCGCTGAACAGGGCACCGCCATCTCAAGCACCGCTGAACAGGGCACCGCCATCTCAAGCAATGCTGGCCCATGAGCGCCAATGGCACTGACGCCACTGAGTCTATCACGGGCAGAATGAAGCCCTCTGGGCACCATGCCCCCTCCAGAACCAGTGGAAAAATCCATCCACTACCTCTGTCCTTAGCAGGATGAAGCACTCTGGGCACCATGCCCCCTCCAGAACCAGTGGAGAGATCCATCCACTACCTCTGTCCTTAGCAGGATGAAGCAGTCTGGGCACCATGCCCCCTCCAGAACCAGTGGAGACTGTTATCCACTTGAGAGACTTTGGCTTTGCACTCCCCAGGATTGAACAGTGGGCAAACCACCCACTGTATAGACTTGAGAGACTGTGGCTTTGCACTCCCCAGGATTGCACAGTGGGCAAACCACCCACTGTATAGACTTGAGAGACTGTGGCTTTGCACTCCCCAGGATTGAACAGTGGGCAAACCACCCACTGTATAGACTTGAGAGACTGTGGCTTTGCACTCCCCAGGATTGCACAGTGGGCAAACAACCCACTGTAGAGACTTGAGAGACTGTGGCTTTGCACTCCCCAGGATGGAACAGTGGGCAAACCACCCACTGTAAAGACTTGAGAGACTGTGGCTTTGCACTCCACAGGATGGAACAGTGGGCAGCCCACCCACTGTAGAGACTTGAGAGACAGTGGCTTTGCACTCCCCAGGATGGAACAGTGGGCAACCCACCCACTTGTGAGACTTGAGAGACTGTGGCTTTGCACTCCCCAGGATGTAACAGAGGCCATGTGGCCCTCTTGTGGATTTGGCGTTGTGCACTCAACCGGCTGAGGTGCCCCCCCCTTTCCCTCCCCCTGAGGTGCCTGTTTTGTTGCTCTCTGATCCCTCTGCAGTGTTCTCTCCATCATGGTCGGGGATCTTGTGTGGGCCTTGCCCATACCGTGTGGGCCCAGTGTTCCACTGACTTAATTGGAGCACTACCTGGACTACTATGCTTGGGATATATTTTGTACATGGTGTACATATATATTTTTGCCTACTTGATTTTAATATATTACAATGGTTACACTCATTTTCTATTGTCTTTGCATTCTTCCGGGGGGGTTGGGGGATGTAACTGTGGTGTATCATGCTGTATTAGTGCGTGTGTTGTAGTGGGTGAGGGTGGGGGTGGGGGTGTTGCGTGTGTGTGTCCCTGTTTTTTCCCTCCCCCCTCCCCTGTGTTGTAGGTGCAGTACTCACCGTGGTCTTCGCTGCCGGCGTTCGTGCTCCTAGTAGAGGAGCAGGAAGACTATCGCAGGGAGAATTTGGAGTTCCGGGTCCATGGTGTCCTCGTTCCTCGTGGGGTGTGTAGAGGTGAGCGTTTTCCCTTCGAAATCCTGTTTCCGCCGTGTTTTTATCTGTGGTGAATCCGCCCCGGAAAAGGTGGCGGATTGGCCTGTTGTGATACTGTGGGCGGTACTTTGTCCTCCGCCTGTCTGTTGGCTGTGACCGCCGTGCTGTTTGTTTGTACCGCCTTGGCCGTCGGAGTGTTAAAGTGGCTGTCTTTGTTGGCGGTTTCCGCCACGGTCGTAATTGCAAATTTTTTACCGCCGGCCTGTTGGCGGTCTTACCGCCGCTTTAACACCGTCCGCCAGGGTTGTAATGACCACCTCAGTGTTTGCTTTCCTTTCTCTGACTTCAAAGTGAGAGGATTTATGCGACAATCTTGCTGGATACTGGGTTAGGAAAGAGTTTTTTCTATCACATAACAACATTTAAATAAACTTCAGAATATATCAGAATTAGAAGTACAAATCAAGCAAATTTTTGTTAATTCTGAACTGTGCTGGAAACAAATACCTTTACATGATTAAAACAAATCATTGCATTAGGTGATGCAATTTCCACACATCATCGTCTGTGCACAGTATAGTTTGATTTGAAAAACTGTATATCTGTGCAAATGTAATGGTCATTTCAATCAAAAATGTGTTGTCTGTAATGGTAGTGTGTTAGCATACCATCCATACGGCACTACACTCCGCTCTGCACCACTCCACACCACTGCACCCTACTCTGTATCACTCTACTTTACTCCACTCCATGCCACTGCATTCTTCTCCATTCGGAACCACTCCACATTATGCCACTGCACTCTGTGCTACTTCCCACTATGCCTCTCTACTCTACTCTGTACCACTCTACTCTATGCCACTGCACTTTTCGCCTCTCTACACCACTGCGCTCTGCTCGTCTACACGCCAAACCACTCCAGTCTAGGCAACGCCAATCTAATCTGCAAAACTCCACTCTCTGCCACTCTGCTACACTGCACTGTACGCCACTGTACTCTAAGCTAATACACTCTGTGCTAATGCACTTTACTCTGTAACACTCAACTCTATGCCTCTGCACTCTACATCAATACACTGTACATCACTATAATCTACTCTGCACCTCTGCACTCTATGCCACAGCACTCTACACTACTTTACTCTATGCCATCACACTTTATGCCACTTTATGCAACTCCACTCTACCCTGCACCTCTCCACTCTAAGCCACCTCACTCTACTGTGAAATAATCTACTTTATGCCACTGCACTCTGTGCCACTGCATTCTATGCCACTGCACTCTACCCTGCACCTCTCTACTCTATGCCACTGCACTCTACTGTGAAACAATCTATTCTACGCCACTGTCCTCTATACCACTCTGACCACTGCACTCTAGTTCAATGCACTCTACACCACTGCAAGCTGACACTCTGCAACACTGCACTGGCCGCCACTGTACTCTACACCACTCTGCTCTGTACTTTTGCACTCTGCACCAATATACTCTATTCCACTGCATTCTATGCCACTCTACTCTGCCCAATGCCACTCTATGAAACTGCACTCTACACCAGTGCACTCTAAACAGCTGCACTGTATGACACTGTCCTTTACTCTGCACCACTGTTCTCGATCCCACTGTTCTCTGTACCACTCTACACCACTGCACTGACACTCTACTCTGCAACTCTGCACTCTACACCACTCTACTCTATGCCACTGCACTCTAGGCACTATACTCTACTCTACACCACTCTACAATACTCCACTCTGCACCACTCTACACCACTGTACTCTATGCCACATGAGTCTACTCTGCACTCTATGACACTGCACCACTCTGCATTACTGCACTCTCTGCTACTCTATTGTATGCCACACTACTCCACTGCACTCTATGTAACACTACCCCATGCCACTCTATGCCACTGCACTCTGCGCCAATGCACTCTGAACAACTGCACTGTACGCCACTGCCCTCTACTCTGTACCACTGTACTGTACGCCACTGCTCTCTGTGCCACTCTACTCCACTCTACATCACTGCACTGACACTCTGCAACGTTGCACTCTCCACCACTGTCCTATACATCAATGTACTATGTACTACTGCATTCTATGCCACTGCACTCTATGCCACTCTACTCTGCATCACTCCACTCTACAGCACTTTGCTCTACTCTGCACCACTCTACACTACGCCACTGCACTCCCTGCAACGTGAGTCTACTCTGCAATCTATGCCACTGCACCACTCTACACTACTGCTCTCTTTGCTACTCCATTGTATGCCACTGTACTCCTCTGCACTCTATGCCACTTTACTCTGTCCCACGCCACTCCATGCCACTGCACTCTAAACCACTGCACTCTACGCTAACGCACTCTAAACAACTGCACTGTACCCCACTGCACTGTACTTTGCACCACTGGGCTCTACGCCACTGCTCCCATGCCACTCTACACACAATTATGCCACTAACTTTAAGCCATGCTGAACAGCAGCTACTCTGGTGTATAACATGGCTAATGGCTAAAACACATTAGCAAAGCCAATAACTCTTTCGTAGATGAGACCTATTGGCTTTGCCAATGTTTGTTAGTACTATGAGGTACCGAGGTACCTGAAAGAACTGTGAAAAAGACAATTACATTCTAATAAAGGCAGCTACAAAATGCGCAAATACATTTCGGTTAAATAAAAAAAAAGTGCTTCTCAAATACAGATTTGAATAATATAGAGTTCATACCTAGTACTAAAAAATGTTATAACACTCCATTAAAACCACACACTCCACAGCTCACCATTACAATACCTCTCTAAAAGAAATATCTTTGCCACCAGAAAACTTCAAGTGACTCCTTTTAGTAAAGTCAATGCAGGTTTTCAAGCCCCTTTGTATTTGCAGATTTACCGGTTGGGCACATTTGCATGTCTTAGGGAAGGAGACCCCCTGTCAAGAAGGTCTGATTCTTATCTGTCTGCCCCTCCCTCAGAGCACAGGAGACTCCCTGCCTTCCAGTCCAGCTGGTGAAACTGATCTGCCCGTTAATTTCGCCCTGCCATCCTTTGTCCTTTAGATGAAAGGCTAAAATTATGGACAAATGCCGTCCGTTAAGGCTTTCATCACGGACAACGGACGGCAGAGCGAAATTACGGACAGTCCGTGAAATTTACGGACGGGTGGTCACCCTGCATTATCCTAGCTGTCGGTGGGAATCCTACCATAGTAAAGGCAACTCTTTAACAGAAAAAGAAACTGTGAGTAATTGAGGCTGCCGGCACAGAGTGGAGAAGCCTCTACCAGTCACCAGTGGTGGCGAAAACCTTTCACTGTCCTGCTTCCTTTCGCCAGATGTAGTGGCGGAATAGTGCACGTGGTCAACGGCGGCCGCCGCAAATCTCGATTAGGGATGGCAGGGGGAACAAAATATAAAAATAAAAAATAAAAACCACTTATCTTTTCCCGCCACCAACTCCTGCCACCTCGCTCATCGCTCCTCTTCTTGTGGTGTCCCAGTAAATGGGACACCAGAACAGGCTCCCCAGCAATCCTAGTACTGCTTTCATGCTAAAGCTAGGATGAAAGCAGCACCAGGATTGTCTGAGCGGCAGTGACTTGAATTTTGTCATTCTACATCTGGTCAGTACCTGTAGGGGATGCCCCTTCGGCTATGCAAGAAACCTGACCAAGCTATTGAGCAGGACACAGAGCGCTCCATCCATTGAGCTCTCTGGCATGCAGACACATTTTGCTGTTAAACTACCAGGTGAAAGAATAGTGTATAAATGTAAGAAATGCAATTTAGTGATGGTATCTCATGGCATTCCACTTGGATAATCAAGTTCTGCCTGTGTACACTTAACCCTCTAGATAAGAGAGATGGAACAATTATGACTACAGGAAGTACCAGAGGATTTATGCTAAAACCTAAGGCCCAGATTTACTGAGGCCTTGTGTTGCTCTTGTGTCATGCAAGGTGACACAAGGGCAGGGCATGCCCTTATGTCAGAGTTACTAAGCCATGCAAAGCCACCTTTCGAGGCTCTGCATGGCTTAGTAATTCTAGAGTAAGGCAAAGCAGAGCAAGTCACTTGCTTGAGTTACTCTGCTTTGAGAAGGTCTTCTATGCGTGGAGTGTGGGTGTTCCCATGCACCCTCCCATGGATTTTGTCACATTCTCAGATTTACTAAGAACAGTAAACTTGGGAATGCTTTAAAATGGTGCATCAATCCAACAGAGCGGAAAAGTACTATGTTTATTTCGCCTCATTATTTCCTCTTTCTACTTATGCTGCACTCTGCAGCACATGTAGAAAGAGGAACATGCCTCTGCTATAGCTATAGACAAATCAACATTATTGATTACCTACAATTTTTTTTAGCAAGACAGGTTTTGGAAAGGCTGTTAGAGTGGGTCGATGCCAATCATGTCCTGTCTCCCCTTCAGGCTGGTTTTCGACCCAAAAGTAGCACTTTGGATCAAGTCTTCCAGTTGGCTCTTTTATATTAGAAGTATGTACTTCATGCCAAACAAAATCGGTATGTCGCTTTCGTGGACCTTTGGTCCACATTTGATTTGGTCGCTTTGAGGGAAATTGTGAGAGGCTTTAGATAAAGAGGGAATACCTAGGAATATAATTAATCTTTTAGTGCGGTTACACAAAGGCACCTATGCTCAGATGCGATGGGGTAGTCAGGGAGAATTAAATGATCGTATTCCCATATGGGGAGGGTTCATCAAGGTGAGTCCTGGCACCGACATTATTTACTCTATATATAAATGAGGTGGTTCAAGACTTGTCTACCTGCCAGAATGATGCTCCCACTCTAAATGCCCCAAAAATGTCCCATATTACTTTTTGCAGATGATTCTCTCCTTATCTCCAAGACACCGAAAGGGCTACAGATTCTTGTTGCTAAGTTTATAGCTTTTTGTGCAGACCACGGTCTGGAACTGAATGTCAGCAAAACTAAATTGATGGTGTGCAGTCCTGGGTCAGCCAAGAGATGCACAATTTTAGTTGACGGAGTCCCCTTGAATATATAGACTATCTTGGTGTCAGGATATCAAATAATTTTAACTGGGAAGATCAGGTTAGCAAGATCGCTTTTCTCTTAGAACATAGGTCGGGTGCCATCTTGCGCTTGTACAAGAACACTGGTGTGAGAACAGTATCTCTGGCCCTTAAGATCTACCTGGCAAAAGAACTAAGGGCCAGATGTATGAAAAGTTTGTGCACTCTCAAACGGTGCAAATCCAAAAATCGTCCGTTTGCGAGTGCAAAAACGTGATCTGCGATGCATGAAAGGCATTCGCAGACTAAAAATAAGAAATCGCAATTTTTGCAAGTTTTTTGCGTTGCGACCTGGTTTTGTGACTCGCATTTTGCGATTCGGTATTTCCAGTAGGAAATTGCGAGTCGCAAAATTCGATTCGCAAATTCCAAGTCGCAAATAGATGCATCAAAAAATCGCAATTTGCTAATTTTCGCAGAATAGCATATTGCACATGCAAAATACCACTAAGTGAAACCAGGTGGTAACCAGGTGCAACCTATATAAAGAGGCCCAGAATGCCTCAGACTCTTTTCCACAATGGCTGCACTCTACGTCATGGCGAGGAGGATGAGGATCTTGGCAGGTTTGAGGAGAGAGAGGAGGAGACAGGAGCGCATTTTCAGAGTGCGCATTACACTATTTGACCTGACAGAGGAGGAAATATTTGAGAGGTATAGGTTGAACTCAGCCATGATACTTGATCTGATAGCTGAGCTACAACCCATACTGCAGCGCAGAACACTAAGGACTCACAGCATACTCACCCATGTGCAGGTATTATGCTCCCTATACCTACTCGCGTCAGGGAGCTATCAAGGGGTCATAGCAGCGGCTGGGGGCGTGTCACAGAGTACCCTCTCCAGATTTTCAATGCATTTATCAACGCCATGCTAAGCAAACTCCAACAGTACATCAGATTCCCCCACACCCCACAGGAAATACAGCAGACAAAAATAGAGTTTTACCAGATAGCACAGTTCCCCCACGTCCTAGGTGCCATAGATGGCACACATGTGGCAATCTGTCCACCATCAGCCACAGAGTATGTGTACCGAAACCTTAAATCCCAACATTCAATGAATATACAGGTGATATGCAATGCCTCCTATATCATAACTGATCTCGTCGCCAGGTACCCAGGGAGCACACATGATTCGTACATCTTTCGCCACAGCGGCATTCACACAAGACTGCTAGCTGGGGAGTTTGGTGAAGGATATCTACTAGGTAATGTTACTCTGTACACTGGTGCATAGATGGCGAACCCATGTCAGATGGCTCAGTTACTCATCACACCTTCTGTCTCTTCCAGGAGACAGTGCCTACGCAGTGCGCACCTACATGATGACGCCCTACCTCAATCCCACAATACCAGCAGAACGGAGATACAATGCAGCACACAGGGCAACCCGCAACGTTGTGGAGCGCACATTTGGACTGCCTAAGAGTCGCTTCCGTTGCCTCCACAAAAGTGGAGGGGCACTACAGTACAGTCCAGAAACCACATGTAGAATAGTGGCTACTTGTGCAATCTTGCACAATATAGCTACAACCAGGGGCATACCTGTAGAAATCAGTGACACTAAATCAGATGAGGATGACGATCCCATACCACCTCTACAGCCAGCAGACAGGACCAGTGCAGCAGAGGGAAGGCAAAGGCGTGCCGACATCACACACAACCATTTCAGATGTGAGTTTGAATAAAAAAAATCCACTGACAACTGTACCTGTAGAGATATAAATGTATTACCTTACGTCAGGTAATGAAGGAGTGATAAAGAAAGTAAACAGGTGATGTTAGAAACTCAAATTAACAAATTAACAGAGTCACGCACTATTCCGTCATAGTGGCAGCAGCAGTGTATTGCCGGCAAAAGTCACTTTCTCCTCCCACGCACACCACTCGGGTGCCCAGTGAACTCACAGGCACCTTGATTGTCACCTTCAGTGGCAGTGCTGCGCCTGGCACTGCGCCGTCTGGTGTCTGCTGCTGGTACGGCAACACTACTGAGGCTTGAACTGTCCTCAGTGTCCCCCAAGGCTACTTCACTGAGAGTGGCAGATCTCTGTCCCATGACATGTTCAATCACATTTGTGATGTGCACAAGGCCCTGGACAATGTCCCTGCTGGTGTGTGCAGCCTCCACTTGTGCCGCCACTGCGCGACGGGCGATTAGTGCTGTTGAGTTTGGCATCCTGTTGAAGGACCTGCAGTAGCTGCCAAACATTGTCCGGAATCTGTGTTCCTGTCTGCGCCGGCTAACCCTTTCATGGCGCAGCTCCTGGCAGAGGTCACGGACTGCACTAGTTAGGTCCCTAGTGTCCTCAGAAGCCTGCACCTGTCCCTCACGCAGCTGTGTAATGTTGGTATTCAGTGCGTCCCGTTGCCGATGCAGGCCCATCATATGTCTGTTGTGGACTCGCAGGTTCCGGTCCAAACTAAGTATGCGCTTGTTTTGCAGGCGCTGCTGCAACATAGCAACCTCAAGGCCCCCGAACAAGGACGGACCCTCACCTGCCTCATGAGGTTGCTGCTGGGACTCTGTTGCACTCCTGCGTGGTGCTGGCTGACCCCTGCCCTCCAGAATCTGCCTGCGCCTGTCTGGTGCAGACGGTGTGCTTGGACCTTCCTGCTGCACATCCGAGTCACCGCTGAACTCTGGCAGTGGTAGTGCCCTTGGCCTGCGGCGGACAGTGGAGATGTTGAGGGACCCACTGGTGTTGGTGTCCGTGGGCTGATGGGTGTCTGTCTCCCCTACACATGGACTGTGTGTGTCTGCTGGGCCTGGCCCACCTGCAACAACAATATGCAGCATGTCAGTTCTGTATGTTACATTATCTGTTTGAAAATGGAACTAAAGGTACAGGTACTGCTCTACACGGTGTTACGTGTGTTGTGTTACCTTGGGTGTCACTATGCTTCATTACATTCTTATGCTACTGTCTGTACTAGTTTGTGGACCGCAACTCCCATAATGCATTGTTGTGCTGCTTCTAAGATGTGGACTGGACTACTTCACACACTGCTTCACATTACTTGCTAATTCCTAAGGGGACTTTGTGCATACACATATCGGGTTCACAAACAACATTGCACTTACCTTGGCTGGTACTCGGTGTACCGGAGGTGTCGATGTCTGTGACCCCTGTCACAGCTTCAGGGAGGAGTGTGGATTCCACTAAGTCCTCCAATGGTGTGGATGGTGGTTCGGTTGGTGGTCTGCCACCTGTACCCCTGGCCTCCGCAAGTCTCCTTGCCACCCTCTCCTTTGCACGGGAGCGCAGGTCGTACCACCGTTTCTTTATCTCCTCTATGGAGCGCTGTGCCACTCCAATGGCAGAGATTTTCCCTTGAATGTTCAGCCATAATCTTATTTTTTCGCTCTCAGGAACCTGGAGTGAAGATTTCCCAAACAGGCGGTCATGGCTCCTCACCACCTCTTCAGTCAGGACCTCCAGCTCCTGTTCACTAAATTTAAGCTTGCGCTTCCTTTCTTGCTTCTCCTGTGATATTCCTGGGGTCTCCATCCTGGCTCAGGTGTTTCTGTTCCTGCTGAGTGCTGCTCTGTGTGGCTTTGCTGCTCTCTCTCAGGATGCTGGTTTGGGTGTGGCACCTGAAACTGCCTGGGATGACTCATTTCCTGCTGGTGATGTCATCAGGCTCCTCCAGGTGTGCATTCTCGAACTTTCTTGCAATTTGAGATTTTTTACTGAATCGCAAAAAAATCGCAAATTGCGAGAATGCAAATTGCGATTCGGTAAATGGGCCTCGCAAACCACAAATAGCGATTTTTAAGAAATCGCTAATTCAGAATCGCAATTTTGTTACATGGCCAATTGCGACTCGGAAATAGCGATTTCTTAAAAATCTCTATTACCGAATCGTAAAAGGGTTTTTTGATACATCTGGCCCTAAATGCTTCTACATATGGTGCAGAGGCGTGGGGCTACTGGAAAAGCTCACAAATTGTCTGTGAGAGAAAATAGTTTTTCTAGAGCATTACTTGCTTGTCCAGTTAACACCCCTCTGGCCCCTATTTATTTTGATTTTGGTCTTAATTGAATGTTAGATATGTTAGTTTTAAAACCCTTGTTATACTGGGTAAGGATATGGTCCACTTCGGAACTCGGTATCTACAGGGATTCACTTTCTGATCTTTTAAAAAGACCTAATGTAGCTTCCATCCCATTGCTTAAGCATGTGTCAAACTGGTTCCGTAAGTTGGGTCTTTGGAGTTATTGGGAGAAACCCCAGGGTTTAAGGAAAGCCCAGATGCAATCTCTGAAATCAGTTTCTTGGGTTTATGTTAGGAAATATTATCTTGCTATAACTCATGCGAGGCTGACCAATCAATTTTTTAATACAAGTGGAACCCCTGTTCTGAGTCCCAGATACTATCCCTGAACCACTTGCCAAGAGCTTGTATATTCGCTTTCTTTATGGGTGTTTGCCATTAATGTCTTCTACAAGTAACTGGAGGACAACATCTGCACCAAACTTATGCCCGGCCTGTGACGCAGCCCCGGAGTTGAACATCTTTTGTTTTTTTGCATAGCTTTCGCAATCTCCTGGCATCAGTGGATTCCCCCTATTTGCCAGAGCCTGGGCATTAGACAGTATGCTACTGCCTTTAGGATCAGAAAAAAAATTACACCTACTATTATGGTGCAGGCAGTTAGCACGTTTCTTGTAGCTGCATGGCATATATGCACCCGTTTAAATAATGTTTATCTATTCTTAATTCTGTATAGAAGGCTGTATTTTTTTGGTATTTATGGTTAATAATTTGAGAAAACTACACATGTTCAGTGGCATGGGTCTTCAGGGACTGTTTGATGTTATTTCTGCTAGTATCTACATGATGGGTTTTATCTTTTGTACTTATACATTTAGATTTATATGGAGTTTTCTGTTTTGTATGCTGTGATGGTTTTAAATGACCAAAGAAAGCTCTGTTTGATGATCATGGCCTCTGAGGTGTTTTTGTGCAGGAAGGTGTTCCTTCAAAACAACACAACAGTTAAAAAATAAAGGATCTAAACTATCCAAACTAACATAATTGAAAAAAGGCATGTTTCATTATTAAAATGTCACACTTAAGCTTCAGGAGCAGCCCACTACCATAAATAGTCTAGCAAAAACAAAAAGTGTTCTATTGAAAACATAAAGGAACCAAAGCTTGTACATATTGGCCCTCATTATGATATTGGTGGCAAATGCCGCCTACCGCCACGGCGACGGCTGCCAACATACCGTCGGCGTGGCTACCGACCATCCATGGCATTATGACCGTAGACTGAATTCCGTCAGAAGGCTGGCGGAATTATGTCTACCGTCATGGGGGCTGATGGCAGTGAGGTGGCGCTGCTGCTGGCAGCAGCGCCACAGCAGCAAAACACCGCCTAACGTATCACGTTCCATGATACGGTCTGGCGGTGTTTTTCTGGCGGACGCTGCTGCTGGCAGCAGCGCAATGTCCTGTCTCCTGCCAGAGGACCCCCTGCAAGCAGGTAAGTCGGTTTCTCGACAGGAGAGAGGGGTTGGGGGTGTTGTGTGCGTGTGTGGGGGTGAGTGTGGGTGAATGCGTGCATGCGTGTGTAATGCATGTGAGCATGAGTAGGTGTGAGTGTACGTGCATGTTGTGTTGTGTGCTTGCGTGTGTGCCTGGATGTATGTTTGTGAGTGTTGCTGTGAGTGTGTATGAATGTATGAATGCGTGGGTGAATGTGTGTATCGGTGTGTATGTATGTATGTGCATGTGTGTAAATGTGTGGGGGGGGCTGGGAAGGGGAAGGTGGGGGAAGGCCCTGGGGAGAGGGTGGGGGAGACCCCTATCAGTGCCAGGGATGGAATTCCCTGGCACTAATAGTGCCTTCCGCCATGGTTTCAGTGGTGGTACAGAAACCACTGAAATCATGGCGGTGGGCGGGGTCATAATGCCATGGGCGGCCTAGTGGCGGCCGCTGGGCTGGAGACTGTAGTCTCCAGCCCGGCGGTCGTTACCGCTGTGGCAGTCAGTGTGGTACATTTGCGGTTTGGCTTTGGCCAAACCGCCAATGTCATAATATTGGAGGTATGTACCGCCAGCCTGTTGGCAGTAATACCTCCACTATACCACCGACCGCCGGAGTCGTAATGACCCCCATAGTGTATGCGTGCATGTACAAGTGCTATGATATTCTTATAAATAGAATGTTATAATAGAATGTTATTGTAGTGGAAATCGGGGTGAAGCCGAGTAAGGAAGTGTTTGGTGTGCTTGTCAATCATGAGTTATGTTTTACTCTTTAATAAACTCCAGGAGACAACTACTTTGATTCTGTTCTCTTCCACTTCAATTTGATGATGAGCAGACAAACTGGACTGCATCATTTATCTTATTATGTGTTGGAGTATTGTTCCCACAGAGTTGGATGAGACACACAAGATGCACTATGCGACGACAATTTACATCTGACACAGACTTCTGTGATATCGACAATTTACATGCTGTGAGTTATTACAAGTTTCAAGTTATTGCTGCTTACCGTTGGTGCTCTTGCATGTCATGGACGGTGGTGCACATGCTACAATTGAAGCGTGCATGGTCTCACAGTTGGTACTCCTGCGCATGGATGGGGATGCGTGTGCTGCAATTGGAGCATAGATGGTCTCAATGGCCAAGACAGCAAGTTCTGGAATGTACAATTGACTTCGACTGAGACTATTAAGTTCAATCACA
The DNA here is from genome assembly GCF_031143425.1 of Pleurodeles waltl. Lineage (NCBI taxonomy): Eukaryota > Metazoa > Chordata > Amphibia > Caudata > Salamandridae > Pleurodeles > Pleurodeles waltl. The sequence continues at coordinate 244,731,543 of NC_090436.1, forward strand.
TCCCTGGAGGTATTACGGGGGAAACAACGCCGATAGCCTTAAAAAACACACACATGCAAACAGCGTTACGTGCCAGCCATCTTGAAACAGCATGTATTGCATTGAATTACATTGATTGGTAAGGCTTATGGGCATCAGTGGTACACATCTAAAAGAGTTTGTCTGTTCCACAGAGCACTCAAACAGTTGTGTGCACATCAGTGATATGCACACTGCATTTATCGTCAGCTGGAAAATTTACCATAGTGTGTCAGTGACATGCAAAATATTGTTTTTTTTTACATTTTGTCCTAACAGTGCTACTTAACAGTGTATATAGTGAAGTAAAACTAGTGTGTCAGTGACACACACTTTTTTCTCAAACTTATATAATATTACCACTACATATTGATTGCTATTTAAAAAAATATAGATTTATAAGTGCTAAGTACCGACCATGGCCAATGAAAACCTTTTAAACCAACCTAGGGCCTCATTTACAAGGAAATGACGCAGCATGGCCCTGCAGGCCAGCTTGTTGCACTGCACAGCGTCATTTTGAAAGTGCAGAGTTGTGTCATATTTACAGAAATACAATGCATCTCTGTACTTTCCTCCACGCCGACGCACAAACTGCTGCCTAGCGCCAGTGCAGACACTCTTGGAGAATGCAGCACACATAGAAAGAGGACAAAATAGGGAGAAATAATGTTATTTTTCCCCATTATGCCACTTTAATCCGAAGCATTCCCAGCCTTGTAAATATGGGAATACATCAGATTCCGTCAGATTCCATGGGTGTTGATTGGGGAACCCACTGCAACACCAACGGAACGCCCCTTTCATGCAGTGTTATGTGTGAAAGGTGGTCATATTTACAAAGCCATGTAAAGCCACACAAGCTGGCTTTGCGTGGCCTTGTAACCATGGGTGGGCACAGTGCGTCACTGGAGCATAAAAAAAAAAAAATGCTCCAGTGGTGCAGTGCGTCCCTAGGGGGTTGTAAATGAGGCCCCTAGTGACTTTCTTCAATCTCAGGGCAAAGCTTGATAAGGACAAATTGGTGCAAGACATTTGAAAATTATCTTGCAGCCATTGATAGTAAAACATTTTCAGCGGAAAGAAAATTAGCTTTGTTTTTCAGCTACTTAGGTTATGCTGCTGTGGAACTTTTTGACAATCTATAACCAATGTCCCCACCGGAAGATGTGGAGAGCAGGGATGCTCCTTCTTGGGATGTTTTCCAAGAAGTAGTTTGCAGATTAGAAAAACAGTTCACAGAGGAACCAAATGTTATGATATAACATCATTGTATTTTTTTTTTAAAGGAAGAAGTATGGAGAAGAATCAGTAGAAGAGTATATTGCTGCGCTCAGAGTTCTGGCAGCCAATTGTGAATTTGGTGTAAATGTAGATACTCATATTAGGGAACAATTCATATTCAACTGTAAATCAAAATAAAATACAGGAGAGTCTTCTGGCCTGCCGTAATCTGAAATTTTTTAAAGTATTGGTTATAGCGAAAAGCATAGAAATATCTATGTTGTTTGCAAAAACTCTAACCTCTAGTGATTCAGATTCAGGCCCAAGTATTCCAGTTTGTACTGTTCAGAACAAAAAGAAAATTATACCTCAGAAGAATCATTAAAAAAATATAACTTGTTTTAAGTTTGGGTCAAAAACACACCTTAGTAACAACTCAGTGTGTCCTGCCATTAATAGAAAATGCAATAAAACATTACAAAATTGAAGGGCTGCTGGGTCTGTCAGAGGGGGAACATGGCAGCTGGCTGAACTAGCGTGGTTGGGAGCTCTTGGAAGGCTGGCCAACACTTTCTTCTTATCTGCTGTAGTCGTTGTTGGATCCCAAGTATGTTCTTAAGGGAAGAAATGAGAAAAGATAAAAAATGAAGGAAGGAAATCTTACCTAAGCAGTTGATCTCTAAGAATTCGTGGATGCAAGTGTTGGAGCCGGAGTCGGGCGACATCCCAGCAGCAGTGCGATGGGAGACGGCCGCCCACGACAGATGCAGCGCTGAGCCTAATCCGAGGGAGATGATTTTCATCCTGCTTTGACTTCCGGGGGATGGGTGCTGTGGAAGGCATTGCTTCTGCCCTGAGAGAGTCGGGAGTGCTGTAGGCTGCACAAGAGGGGGGCTCTCAGTACATGAGGCCAACCCGTTTTAGAACGTGGACGTTTGCAGATAAGCCCCCCCCCGATTGTAATTCTAAAAGATCGCAAGAGGACAAAAGGTAAGGGGGGCTCCCTGACACCACATCAGTGTTAGGGAAGGGTGGTTCCCGCAATGAACCTGGTGAACTCTGTGAGGCTGGAAGAGCAAAGGGGGGAGCGTAAGTGGTGGGTTAAGAACAAAAACAACCCTGAAAAGCAGCAGCTCTATTTTAATCCTTGTAAAAAGAAAAAAATATATTTTCTCAGAGCACAGACGGAAGGGAATTACTCCTGTAGAAGGCTCTAGGATTACTAAGTCTGTTCATTCCTTCTTTAAGTATTTTTCTGGGGTGTTGGGGCTATGGGAGATACTGACCCCATTGTAAGTATGGAGAACATTAATGTAATAATGCAGGGACCGGCAAATCTCGGCGATAGGCCTTGCCCCAAGGAGCCAGTGCAGTAAAAACACCCCCCCAATAGATCCAATGAATTCATAGAGCCTCCCCACCAGACACTGGCCTCACTACAAGGTTCAGGTTTTACACCTCAGCTCGCATTTCCTCATTCCCTGAGCTCTGAAGATCAGTTGGACATACTGAATTTGTGCTTTCCTTAATAGAAGAAAGCAGAGGACAGTTTGAGATTTCTGAGCGTAACCAAGAGAAGATAAAAGAGGCTTGCAATACTATGGAGAATATGATAAACATACTGACAGAAAGGATGAGTAGAAGGGAGGTGGCCTTAGAGGAACTAGCCAAGCAGGTGGTGCTTAATAGGCTAGGGATTCAACAGCTTCAGTCTAGAGAAAAGGTTCTACAAGACAAACTAGAAACTTTGGTAAACAATATGAGAAGAAACAATATCAGGTTATTGATTGTTGCAGATGGAGTGGAAGGGGAGGATATCAAAGGTTATGTGATTTCTCAAAAAAGGGAGTTCATTCCCATAGCAGGAAATCCTAATTTGGAAGAGGATGTCCAAAGAATACATTGGGATCCCTTTAAGAACAAAGCTGCTCGGAAAATCCCCAGGAAAATTCTGGTTAATGTTCAATCTTTCTCCATTAAAGAAAAGGTTTTGTCAGAGGCCCTCAAAGTTAGCAGTTTCTCTAAGGGAGATTGGTCTTTCCGTATAAGATCTGATGTCTTGAAGGCTACATTGGACAGGCAATGGGAATTGGAGAAATATATTCAAGAGCTTAGGTCTTTGGGAGCAACGGCTCAGATGCAGTTTCCAGCTGTACCTAGAATGATGTGGGGCAATAAGATGTGCAATATTAGGGATCCGAAGGAAGTGTGTGGTCTTTTGTAGCAGATTAAAGTGTCAAAATAATTGCATGTGAGTTTGTGTTGCCCAGCTCATTTGGGGGTATTTCCATTTCTTGATGGCCCTCATGTTAAAAGGGAGGGTTCCCCGTGGTGGGGGAGAGGGTTATATGTTATATATAAAAGTTAGGGGGGGGGTTTGTCACAGGGTGAGGGAGCATGTGTGAAAAAATCTTATAAATGAGTCCTCATTAAGCATAATATTGAACATCAGGGGGAATTTGGGTTTGGATGTAATCAATGGGTAGCCCTTTCAGGTAATGACTAGTTTTAAGGTGGCCTGTTTAAAAGTGTTATCCTGGAACGTAAATGGCCTTAGCGTTAGGAGTTGAAGGCTGAAAGGTTCTTGGGAGTGATCGAGGAAGAGCTGATTATCCTCCAGGAAACTCACTTACTACAGGAGGAGTGAATGGGTTATTTAAAACACATGAAATGGGTGGATCACTGTGTAACCACAATCCAATCAAGTGTGGTTAAAGGCATTGTAGTTATTTTAAATAAATCTTTAAAGGCAATTTTGGGTAATGTCACTACTGACCCTAAAGGGAGGTGGCTAGTAGTGGAGGCACCACTATATGGTTCCTGGTTTACAATAGAAGGCTACTATGGCCCTAATATAGATGATCCAGCACCCATGCAAGCTGTATATAATCAGCTGTTAACCTCTAAGTATCCAATTCTGTTGGGGGTGACTTCAATGTTTTGTTGGACCCTGTGTTGGATAAATCTACTTCTAGGGGAACTGGGAATTCTCCTAAAACAAGAACCTGGGTGAAGCTGGCAATGGAATATTTAGGCCTAGTAGATATTTGGCATTGGAATGGTGCAAATGGTCAAAGGTTTACCTTTCATAATAAGAAATATGGTCACCGTTCCAGGATTGACTTTGTTTTATTACAGGGAAGCCTATGTGGGAAAGTTGAGTATGTGGGACATGCCCCAGAACACCTATCAGATCATTCGGCGGTTAAAATTAATCTTAATCTTGATAAATCAATTACCCTCCCCAGGTGGACAGTAAATCGGGTCTTGCTCTCAGATGAATAAATTATTGAGGGTTTAAAGCAGGACACCAAAGTTGTTCTTGCAACAAGTCCGCTGCCTTACAAGTGGTTTGGGATGCCTATAAGGCATATATAAGAACAAGGCTGATTAGTGTGGCTGCCTACAGACAAAGAGAAGCGAGGACAAGGATCACAGAGTTGGAGCATTCCATTCAAGACCTGCAATTCAAGGCCCAAGAGCCATTGGATGAACAACAAGCAATCATCCTTGATGGCCAGATGAAGCAGGGCAGGGCATATTTCGAGGTTTTCCTAGAAGAAGAGAACTGGAAAAAATGGGAAAATAGTAGGTTTGCGCATTATGAGTATGGGAAAGGATGTAGTAAACTTTTGGCATGGAAAACAAAAATAGATCAGACAAGAAGTAGTATTGAATCTGTTAAAAATGAAGACATGGGGTGTTATCTTACCGGAGAGATTGAGATAGACGATGCTTTTATCTCCTTTCTTCGAAAGCTACACACTGAGGACTTAGAGGCCTCAGAGGATCAGATTAAGGGGTTCTTTGGGGGTATCACACTTACCAAGTTAGATGAATCATAAAGGCATAAGGTTGATGTAAAAATAGAAATGGAAGAGATACACAAAGCAATAAAAAGTCTTAAAAAGGGGAAAGCATCCAGTCCTGATAGCTTATCAAATGAACTTTATAGGATACTTAAGGAGGAACTGGCTCCAGTTATGGTGGAATTTTTGATAAAGTCTTTTCTGAGGGTCTAGAGTCGCCGAAATCTTGGAATGAGGCTACCATTAGCCTAATTTTAAAACCTAATCAAAACCCGGCACTATGTGAATCATATTACAAAATGTATACCCATATTTTATAAAAAAAGGCTTGAAAGGGTTGTTGGCTCTCTGGCCCATGAAGATCAAAAGGGTTTTATTAAGGGCAGACAACTCTATGACTTGACTCATGACTTACTGAGAGCCATAGACTTGGCATGTTATGACAATTCCCCCCTAGCGGTTTGTGCCTTTGATGCTGCTAAAGCTTTTGATCGGGTCAGTTGCCTTTTCTTCAAGATGGCTACGCAGGCTTTTAAGTTCGGGATGTTTGGTCTGAAGCAACTGTGGCCTTGCACAAGATTTCGAAGGCCAGAATATTGATTAATGGTAATTTGTCCCAGCAATTTAAAATTGAACGTGGGGCCTGTGAAGGTTGTCCACTTTCCCCATTCCTTTTTAATTTGTATATTGAACCCTGGCTACAAATATAAGGAACAACACACATATTGTGCCCTACCTATGTAGAGGGTGGGAAAAGAAAGTAGCATTGTATGCTGATGTTTAATGATATATACTAGTGACCTAGCAGGGTATCTTCCAAACATTCTATTTTCCTTGGAAGAATTTGGTAGGGTGTCAGGGTATTCTGTAAACCTGCAGAAGACGGAAATTATGTGCTGGAACACTGATTATGATAGTCCATTGTTTAAACAACAGATAAGGTATTTGGGGGCTCAAATTACAGCCAATCTGGCGGAAGTTACCCAGGTCAATTTTAGATGCAAAGAAGTTATTAAAGATTTGGGCTGGTCTTCTACTTTCTAGGTTGATCAAATGTATTAAAGATGATTATTCTGCCAAAATTTACCTTTTTGTTTAATACAATTCCGCAAGATGTAAGGTAGGATGGTTTAAACAGCTACAGGGAGATTTGATTTCCTTTGTGTGGGCATCAAGTGGAGTTTGCATTGTTTGGAATAAACTGTGCAAAAAGATAGAGCAAGGGAGGATCGTAGCTCCTGATTTCTATAATTACTATCAGGCCTTTCAGTAGAAGAATATAAGGAGATTGCTGAATGATGGTTTTAGCTCGCTCCTCTTTTTGAGGCAATGACTAGACACCTCCCGGAGTTTGGTGACTACTTCCTATTTAAATTTGGCCATCCAAAATACTTCAAGAGGGTCAGATTAAAGACTCTGATAGCAGCTTGTAAAATATGGATTCAAGTTCGACGAACCCTTGGGATATCTTATTATAGTAGCTCAGCTCCCATTTGGGACTCATCAGGTATTTTTTAACTTTAGCTCTCAAATCAGCATATCATCAGGAGTCTTTAGCCGAGGAATCAAGAGAACCTTCTATATTCATCACTCCCTTCAGTGCTGACAAGTATTTGAGATTGCCATTTGGCCTGGCCACTGCAGCTAGTGTTTTAAAAAAATTAATGGATGTGTTGTTCCAGGGGATTGATGGAATCAAAGCATTTCAGGATGACTATAGATGAACACAATGTGTTACTGAACAGTCTTACATACCTTTGAAGACAAAGGTATGACCGTGTGAATCAACACGTGTAAATTCCTTGTGCAAGAAATTGATTATATGGGACATAGGATTTCAGATGAAGGCATTTTTAGATGCTACAGCCAAAAGCTACCAAACCAAATGACAAGGTATCCTTAAGGTCATTCTTAGGGTTAGGAGAATAATATGCAAGGTCTGTTCAGGGATATGCTGTTTTTACTGAACCCTCACGTAGATTATTAAGGAACGCTGAGCAATTCAATTGGACTGAAGAACAAGATGAAGCCTTTGAAAGTGTTAAATCATTAGTAATTCAACGTCCCACACTCAAGCCATTTGATCCTTCTGCTAAATGTTATGCCACCGTGGATGCCAGCTCTTTGGGTCTGTGTGCTGTCTTTAGTCAAGTTACTGAGGGCAAGTAAAGCACTGTGGCCATCATTATGACATTGGTGGTAAGTCCCGCTTACCGCCATGCCGACTGCCGCAAACATTACGTGACCGCGGCGGTACACTGCTACCCATATTATGACCCACGCATAGCAATCAGTCACTATACAGACACCCATAAGTCCGCCATTCCAAGTCAGTGATAAACTGTTGGTAGCAAAACCCACACCATTACGCCAACAGAACTATACCCACAGCATTATGGCCCACGAATCACACACACATACAAAACAACACCACATTGGACAATTTGAATAACATTAGCCTTACATTCATACACACACCACTTTAAAACACACACACACATTACCCACATCTCTTTACGACTAACAAAAATTGCCACTAGAGAGAGATACAGCAAGAGCACCCACACAACCAGAGCCACAGAACACCATCACCCATACACCATCCACGCACCTCACAGCACACAACCCAATACATTACCCCACACACCCTCACACACACCACGCACACTACACCCATGGCACCACAAAGATACCCCAGGTTCTCAGAGAAGGAGCTAAGGATCATGGTGGTGGAAATTATTTGGGTAGAGCCACAGCTATTTGGATCACAGGTGCAACAGACATCCATCACTAGAAAGATGGAGCTATGGCAGAGAATCGTGAACAGGATCAATGCTGTGGGACAGCACTCCAAGAACAAGTGATGACATCAGGAAGAGGTGGAATGACCTATGGGGGAAGGTCTGTGCCATGGTAGCAAGACACCAGATAGCAGTACAGAGGACTGGCGGTGGACCCCCACCTCCTCCCCCACAACTAACAACATGGGAGGAGCAAGTCTTGGCAATTATGCATCCTGAGGGCCTGGCAGGAGTAGCAGGAGGACTGGACTTTGGTCCAATCTCTATTACTATCACCCTCCTTACCTGCATGCCATCACGTACCCCAACCCCTACCCTCACTCCCATCACCCCACCACCTCACATACACCCCACTATCACACCCCACCCATCCCAATTAGAAGCCCTGCATGCACCACCAATGCATGGACATAACTCACAGCCCTGCGTGGACACCCATCACTAAAGCATGCCCAGTAGAGAGAGTCACCTAGCCCAAAAAATCACTACTCACACAAGGCAAAGCTGACAAAGCAACAACAACCATACAGGGCAACACACCCATGCACAAGATGTCACACACAGAAACAACTGCATTTCCATCCCCACAGGTCCCACACCCAATGTCACTGGAGAGGAGGTGTCAGCAACATCCAGTCCCCCCACAGCAGAGGCCCACAGTGATGACAACAACTTTGCTCGCTTGGATCAGGATGACCAACCAGGCCCATCAGGGACCTCCGGACAGTTGGTTACCCAGGCACAGTCCCACACCACCACAGAGCCGCCCCCCTCAGGAAACACCACCAAAGCGGCACACACCTCTGTCCACAGGACATGTCAATCAGCAGTGTGTCCACCACTACAGGGACCTAGGGCACACCACAAACACAGGACAATCAGGGGTCAGTGGCAGTGGCAGTGGGCACACAGTTCAGGGGACAGAGGCACAGGACAACAGGGAAGCTGGGAGGACTGCTGTGCGACAGGGGGAGGACTGGCCCAGGGAACCGACTCTCCACGAGGCACTCACCAACATCCTGGGAGCATACCACCATTCGCAGGAGACGATGGGCCAGATACTGGCCAAGTTGTAGGAGACCCAGCGGCTGCAGGAGGGACAATACCTGGGGATCAGGGAGGACCTGAGGGACATCCACACCACCCTGGTCACCATTGCAGGGGTGCTGGCAGACATGGCCAACACCATGAGGGAGGCAGTGGCACACCAACAGGCCCCTGACACTAGCCACACCGATGAACAGCCCTCCACCTCCGCTGACGCTAGTGAACAGGAGGCCCCGCACAGGAACAACAGTCCACCAGCACCCCAACCCCTGCAGAAGGAGAACCACCCCTCAAACGGTCCCTGCGATCCAGGCATAAGCCAGAGAACATTGCCAAGACACCAGCCAGGAAACAAGACTCTCCTGACTGTCACCCTTGTGTCCCATTCTGTCACCCTGTTCACCTTGAACTGCCATTGCTCCATTTCCTATGCCCTCTTGGACAATGCACCTATGATACAAATAGACTGGACTCTACCCTGGACCCTCCTCCACCATCACCTCAGCCTATAGCAATACCCCATCCACTTATAAGCACATGAATAAACATCCTTGTAAACAAATTAAGTATTGAGTCTGTCAAGTGATTGAACTATGTATTAGTTTCACAATTTGTAGACATTGCAATTCTACTGTACAGTCATGTATACTTAGGTATGACCTCTAATTTGCTGCATCAATACACCAGGAGCCACAGTGGGGCACAGATATCTGTGAATAGACAAGTCAAAGGGTACAGTAAGTGGCCATAGTAGTGGGAACATCAGTCTGCCAGTTAAAATTTACAACACAAAACTGCAATGGTAGGTGACGTTATCTGTGTGTCACTGGAATTACTGTCGAATGATTGCAGTTCTGTTGTCCACATCCTCATCCTCTGCCTCATCTTCGTCACTGTCCACAGGCTCCACCGCTGTCACATGCCCAGCTCCAGCCTCATCCTCCTGCAGAAAAGGCACCTGGCGACATAAGGCAAGGTTGTGCAACATGCCACGATGATCTGGCACACCTTCTTGGGTTAGTAGCACAGGGGACCACCGGTTAGATGGAGGCACTGAAATCTGGCCTTCAGGAGGCCAAAGGTTTGCTCTATAATTCTTCTTGTTCGCCCATTGTTCTGCTTTCCCTCTTATCTCATAACCGAGCTTATAGAACCTCTCTGGAATGCACTTCTGATTTTAAAGAAGACATTTATTGTTATTAATTCCCCACCACGAGGTTCCTGAGAGACGAAATTAGTAGATTGGAAGCACACGTTCAAAAGTAGTCGCAGCAATGAAAGCAAAATATATCAAAGTACTTCTCAGTTGCAATGTATACAGCAAATATAGGTGATTATATCATAGCATAACTTCAAAGCAAAGCATAAAAGTCCAAATTCATCACCGTAGGGCCTATAGCGCAGCTTCATCTTTCTGGGGTCTGCAAGTTAATGACTCCGGTCAACTGCGAGAAAGAGATTTTCTACCCAAACAGGAGACAGGCAACTGACGTCTAGCTCCTGTCTGAAGTCAAGCAGATTCAATCTACCCTGCTGTAGCCCAGAGTCATCCTTAAAAGCAAACTCAGTGTGAGAACTGAAGAACCCTGGAGAGTGGCCAATTCTCCTGAGCCCCCGAGCTCTCAGACTGGATTGCGAGGTAAACACAAAATCTACGTGCTCTTATCAGCTAAGGTCTGGTGTGAAGAAAACAGCTTGGTCCATCTTGTGGAAAAACACAGCTTGGAAAAACACAGCTCATCTGCAATGTCTCAACTGCAATGTCTAACCCCATGTTAAAGCCAATAGGCAGCTAACCTAAATACAGAATGTAATGGCTAATGCCATGTCAAAGCCAATAGGCAGCTAAACTGAATCTCTAATGCCATGTCAAAGCCAATAGGCAACTAAACTGAATACAGAATGTAATGGATAATGCCATGTCAAAGCCAATAGGCAGCTAAACTGAATACAGAATGTAATGGCCAATGCTATGTCAAAGCCAATAGGCAGCTAAACTGAACAAAACATATAATGTGCTACTGGTGAACATTGAGCAACTAACATGCGCAGTGGTGAAACACAAAGTCATTGGTCAAACACAATTAATAGCATCACACCCATGTGCCTCATTGTAACTTTCCTCTGCCCTTGTCCTGGGATTCCTCACTGGGGTCAGTAGCCATGAGAGGTTGGGGTAACCAGAATCACCTGCAAATATCGAGGGATAACAGTTAGCCAGACACTAACCCTTAGGGCCAATCCCACACCCTCATACCAACATCAACTGGGTGGGGACTATGGGCTCACCTATTAGCCACACCCGGTGCCTCTGGAGTTGAGCCATCACATGTGGGATGCTGCTATTCCTTAGGATAAAGGCATCATGCACAGACCCAGGATACTTTGCATTGACATGGGAGATGTACTGGTCCGCCAGGCACACCATCTGCACATTCATTGAGTGAAAGCTCTTTCAATTTCTGAAGACCTGTTCATTTCTCCGGTGGGGGGGACAACGGCAATATGTGTACCATCTATTGCCCCAGTGATGTTGGGGATATGCCCCATTGCATAGAAATCAGCTTTCACTGTGGCCAAATCCTCCACCTGGGGGAAAACAATGTAGCTGCACATGTGTTTCATCAGGGCAGACAACACTCTGGTCAGCACTATTGAGAACATTGGCTGTGACATTCCTGCTGCCAAGCCCACTGTTACTTGGAAGGAGCCAGTAGCCAAGATATGGAGCACAGGTAGGACTTCCACAAGAGGAGGGATCCCAGTGGGGTGACGGATAGCTGAGATCAGGTCTGGCTCCAATTGGGCACACAGTTCTCGGATTGTGGCCCTATCAAGCCTGTAGGGGAGGATAATGTGCCTGTCTTCCATTGATGCCAAGTCCACCAGGGGCCTGTAAACGGGGGGATGCCTCAATCTCCTATTCATCCGAAACGGCTGCAATCTAGGAGGCAAAACGATGAGCATCTGGTCAATTTTCAACATTTCCTAAATGTACGGTGCATTGCGTGTAGTGACAGAAACAGTATATTGACATTTATCCCCAAAATGTGCCTATGTGTGCTGTGACGCAGTTAGGTGCCATGGCCTGCCCCAACTTGAAATGGCGGCCGCCTGTCCTGTGTGGATGGACAGGTGGAAATGAGGTAATGCTTCTGATGTTGTGCGCCGTTCCGGGAGGCGGTCGAGTACCACTGTGCAACTCCTCATTGGTTAACATTGGGCCCTATGGGTTACAGTAGCCAATGGTGATGTACGCCGGCGGTGACAGTATGCACCGCCGCTGACGTGACCACCATTTTCTATCTGTTCACTCACTTGCCAACTGACCTTTAACAGGAGAGGACCTCCACTACAAGTGCTGCTGTGACCTGTGTCTGGAACCAACCATGGCTCATGTCACTGGGGAAAGGGCCCCTGCCTTCACTGCTGTGGAGTTGGAGAGACTAGTGGATGGGGTCCTACCCCAATAATGAATGCTGTATGGGCCTCCAGACCAACAGGTGAGTACACTATGAGCACGATGCTTGGGGCATGAATTCATGGAGTGCTGTGTGTGAGGGTCTCATGTAAGGGGGAGGTGGTTGAGGGGTCCTGGGCAGTATGATGCAGGTATGCTGGGCAGTGTCTGTGCGTAAGGGGATGGGAGGGCTATGGTGGGCCATGAGTGTAGCAGGCCGGACGGTATGACTTATACCTTTTTCTATGTTTATTTGTCTGCAAGTCAGCACCCATCAGAAAAAGGCTATATGGCGTGCCATCGCCAAGGACGTGCGGCCCCTGGGGGTGTACCGCAGACGGAGCACCCACTGTTGCAAACGGTGGGAGGACCTGAGACACTGGGCATTGAAGACAGCAGAGGCACAGCTGGGGATGGCCTCCCAACGAGGAAGGGGTGCCCGATGAACCCTGACCCCCCTGATGTTCTGCATACTGTTGGTGGCGTATCCCGAGCTGGATGGGCGCTTGAGGGCATCACAGCAGCCACAAGGGGGTGAGTATGGTTCCCAATATACTACTTGCACGTAGTGGGGTGGTCTCTGGGTGGGGGATGTGCGCCTGTTTGTGGCCCTAGGCCAGGCCGGACATTGCAGGGTAGGTTCTATGTTGGGCAGGGGCTGATGAACTCTACCTCCAAACAAGCTGGTGGGCATCCACTACTGGGCAGGGCTCTGTGGGTCTCAGGTATGCTGCAACTGGCATTAGGTATTACTGTCCATGGTCTGGTGACTAGTATTGTGACAGTTAGTGCATTGCCTAGTGCGTAGGGCTGTCCCCTGTGTGTTGTGTACGCCAACGGTGGTGTTGTTGCTGACATTGACCAAGTGTATCCTCTGTCTCTTGCCCCACTTTTTTGTTTTGTCATCCTGTCCTTCTGTGCATCAGCATCATCTGGCGGAGGAGAAGAGGCACCGGCGATGGAGGGAGCTGCATCCCACAGGGCCCATGACGCCAAATCCACCGACGGTGAGGGCACCAGTGGAACAGAGGGCGAGGGGAGCACCACGGCGGAGACTAGAGGGGACAGTTCTGAAAGTGATACCTCCTCCGATGGAAGCTCCCTAGTGGTGGCAGTCAGCTCTGTGCCCACCCCAACTACAAGTACATCCGCCACCCCCGTACCAGCACCGCCCTCCCAGAAGCCTCTCAGCGAGTTACCCATGCCCGCTCACCTAGGAGGGTGGGAATCTCCTTTGCCCCAGGCACCCCAGGCCATGCCCCACTTAGCTCTGCTGCCCTGAGTGAGGAGGCTATTGAACTCCTGCGATCCATCTCCGTTGGGCAGTCAACCATAGTCAATGGCATCCAGGGCCTGGCAGGGCATTTGCAACATACAAATGCATTCCTGGAGGGCATTCACTCTGGCGTGGCGGCCCAACAGAGATCATTCCAGGCTCTGGCCTCCTTCCTGATGGCAGAGATTATTCCTATCTCTAGCCTCCCCCCTCCAACTTCCTCTGCCCAGTCCCATGCCCCTAAACCCAAACCTGTCCCAAGCACACGTTCAGACCAGCACACGCCCAAGACAACACACAGGAGCGGCTCTGGCAAACACAAGCACCGCACATCATCCCACAGTCACTCACACAAACACCATCCAGATGCTGACATAACAACATCCACTGCCTCCACTGTGTCCCCCTCCTCCTCCTCGTCCACCTCCCTCCCAGTAACGTCTCCACTCACACCTGCATGCCCTACATCCACACCCACTGCCTCCATCACCATTACCCCTATCACTACACGCCCCTCACTGGCAGTCACCATCCCCACATCCATGCATATGTCCCCTGTGTCCTCTCACACTGTGTCTGTGCCCCCTCCTCCAAAACTACATGAATGCAAGCACTCAGACATCCAACAGCCATCCACCTCACAACAGCATCCACTCCATGCACCTACACCCAAACACAGCAGACAGACACCTCCTACAACCACTCCCTCTTCCTCCACTCCCAAACCTTCGCCCTCTTCCCACCATAGTGCCCCTAAGAAGCTTTTCCTCTTCGCCGTTGACCTCTTCCCTACCCCTCCACTCCCTGTCCTTCACGTCAGGCCAGGGCGGGCAGAACCCAGGCCAGCACCTCAGCCACCCAGTCCACGGCCACTGTAGTTTCGTCAGCTACTGCAGGTGTGAGAGGCTCCAAGGAGACACCCATCAGCACTGGCAGTGTGCCTGCACCAGCTGCCAAGGGGAAGGGCAAGGACGTACCACCAGCTGCAAGGGCAAGGAGGCATCACCAGCTTACAAGGGGAAGGGCAAGGTGGCACCACCAGACAGCAAGGAGGCATCACCACACAGCAAGGGCAAGGAGGCACCACCAAACAGGAAGGGCAAGGAGGTACCACCACACGGCAAGGGCAAGGGCAAAGGGCCTGCCCCTGCAGGCAGGAGGGACAGAAGGCCTGGTGCTGTGACAGAATCTGAGCGCCCAAAATCAACCATGGCGCTTCATTGGTCCGAGGCTTCAGGGGAAGGGCTGGAGCCTCATCCCACCACTGGCAGCACCGACATCAGCACCACTGCCAGCACCACCACCTACACCACCATCAGCACCGCCAACAGCACCACAACCAGCACCACTGCCAGCAGCAGCAGCCCAGTGGGCAGCTGTCCGAGGCTGGAGGGGAAGGGCTGGAGCCTCCCCTACCACTGGCATCACGGACACTTGCACCGCCATCAGCAGCCCCACATGCACCGCCACCAGCACCACTGCCAGCAGCCCCAGTGGGCAGCAGTCCGAGGCTGCAGGGGAAGGGCTGGAGCCTCCCCCCACCACTGGCAGCACCGACACCAGCACCAACACTGCCACCACTGTGCAGCCATCGCCGCCGGCGGATGGACTGTAGTCCTGCCTCCATGGAGTGTTATGCATCCTGCCCACTGCAAATCTTGTGGGTCTGACACCCAGGTGAGAGACTGTGACCTTGCACTCCCAAAGATCTGCAGTACGTCAGATGTCAGTAACGTACTCGCGGATGAAATACAGGAAAGGAAGGAGTGAGGATATGCCGTTTTTCTATCGAAGGCATCCAGGAATAAAATTCAAAGAATAAATATACGTATTCAGTATTTAGGACTATTTTGGTAGCGCTGTGAACACTTTAAAAGGATTGTTGAGAGGAAGTCCTGATGAAGTCAAGGGGTATTCCCCAGACAAAACACGTGTTGACGGACTAAGTTGTGAACATTCTTTGGAAATAATTTTTTCAAGAGCAATAAAACACCTTCTGATTCAACTTATGAAGTTTGTTTGGATGAGGACTTTCAATATTCATTTGCGATATTAAGAACCATTATAGCAGTTTAATTTATAGCGTGTGTCGCTACAATTCTGTTATTTGGGTAACAAGAGTAGTTATCAATTGGGGGTGATCTGGGGGTGAAGTCCTAGCTAGTGGCACCACCAGATATAGTAAATAGATATTTTGAGGCAGAGCGCTGGGTACTCACATTAACAACTCCCAGGTGGTTGTCTGTAGTAGAGGGGGTGACATAACTGCAACTGTAGCAGAGGTAGTGACCTGACTGCATCTCCCAGAAGGCCCTGTATCTAAATTCCAAACACCAGCCCAGAGTTCACTTGCCCATATACCCCTGTTTGTTAACTCTCAATTGAAGTGTACTCAGCTGGGAGGATACCATTTGTCAAGTGTGGGAAGTAGAGGGAGTCTCCTGGCTGCAACACCCAGGAGGCCCAGTGTCTGTAATTACAAACACCAGCCCAGAGCTCAATTGCCATATACCCCTGTTTGTTAACTCTCAATGGAAGTGTACTCACATGGGAGGATAACATTTGTCAAGTGTGGGAAGTAGAGGGAGTGACTTGACTGCAACTCTCAGGAGGCCCTGTGTCCATAGTTCCAACAACCAGTGCAGTGGTCAGTTGCCCATATACCTCTGTTTGTTAACTCTCAATTGAAGTGTACTCAGCTGGGAAGATACCATTTGTCAAGTGTGGGAAGTAGGAGTGGCCTGCCTGCAACTTCAAGGAGGCCCTGTGCTGCAATTCCAACCACCAGCCCAGTTGTCACTTGCCCAAATCCAACTGTTTGTTAACTGTCAATTGAAATGTACTCAGCTGGGAGGATAACATTTGTCAAGCGTGGGAAGTAGAGACCTGACTGCAACTCCCAGGTGGCCCGTGCCTGTAATTCTAACCACCAGCCAAGTGGTAATTTGCCCATATATCCCTGTTTGTTAACTCTCAATGGAAGTGTACTCACCTGGGAGGATACAATTTCTCAAGGGTGGGAAGGAGAGGGAGTGACCTGACTGTAACTCCCAGGAGGCCCTCTGTCTGTAATTCCAACAGCAGCCCAGTGTTCACTTGACCATATACCCCTGTTGTTAACTCTCAATTGAAGTGTACTCAGCTGGGAGGATACCATTTGCCAAGTGTGGGAAGTAGAGGGATTGACCTGACTGCAACTCCCAGGACGCCCTGTATCTGTAATTCCAACCACCAGCCCAGTGGTCACTTGCCCAAATCCACCTGTTTATCAACTTTCAATCGAAGTTTACTCAGCTGGGAGTGCGCAATATACAGATCATGCTCAACGCAGAGATGTGTCTGTCTACCTAGTTCCATTTTGACCTGCTATCCCAAGATTAAACTATTGGGGACAGGACTGACACCTTACCGAGTGTGCACACCAAGTATTCCTAAGGCCTCAAGCTGCATCACCACATTGGTAGTGGCAACAAACACATTGACACAGTAAGTTCTGTGTTTGCCTGTATCTTACTCAACTAGGCCTTCAAATGGTCCAAGGCACATGTTGCCTCTTTACTGTTTTGCCTTTGCTGTTAGTAAGATGTCATTTTCATTCTATTATCCAAAGTGGAACTGATCTGCACATCTCATGAGCTGCTTGAGTCAAATAATGTAGGCAAGCTTCACACATGTCATGTCAAATACTCCAATACCATGGTAACATGGTACAATAGGCTAACCTACAACTTAAGAATGTCCAGTATCTCTGCTTACTATAACACAAAACCTTTGGAGGTAGATGTCACACTTCAACCAGTAACAATGTACTTCCTTCATCAACACGTCGAGCTGCTACTGGGCACATAGAGGCTGCCGAACAGACACCCACTACACTACCCCCCTGGACGAAGCCCTCAGTGATGACTACACTCCTTAACTTGTGGACATGGAGGGCGGGCCTGGCCCATTTCGGCAAACTGGTCAGATAGCAAAAGTGAGTCTCACTCTGCCCACAATGTCACCTCCCAGCCCTGTTGCATCAACATGCCAGGCAATGCTGCTCCGCAACCTGTGTACCTAGCACAGTTTCCACCATCTTGTGCCCCCCAGTTGCGGATCCTGAGGTGCAACTCAACACTTCTGACACTGAGGGTCCAGGACCCAGTTGGAGAGGGCACCCTGTGCAAAGGGCACAGGCATGTGGGGGTAGGGTGCATGGGAGGGATGCTGTGGGCCAGCAGAGTGAGGCCACTGGGACTGCTGTCAGCCAGAACACCATCAACCACGTTTTGGGGGTCTATCAGGAGTCCTAAGGCATGATGGTCCAAGTATTAACTGAACTCTGGGAAATAAAGCAGCAGAGGAGGGACAGGCAGAGAGATACGAGTAAACAAATGGGCACCCACAATTCAAACATGGCCTACCTAACAAGGGTGCTGAGAGACCTTTATACAACCCTGAACAGGGCTTTTCCAGCCCAAGCTTTTCCTTCCTTTGGGTCAACAACATCAGGCCTATGGACATCGATGCCAGCCACAGGTAGGGAGGCCCTGCCAGAGGCTCAACCATCCACAGACATCACTGCCTCTGAAGCAGCTGATCCCTTCCTCACAAGCAGGGTCGTCCATGCAAGAATCCAGGAGGTGCAGATGGCAAGGCACCCACCACAGCCAGCAATAAACCTCTTCCTTATTGTACTCCATTGTGTGTCACACATACATTCTGTGGGCTGTTCCTCAACTATATTTCATTTCCAATGGAAGGAATACTCTGGACTTCTGACTTCTAATGGTGTGGCATATTCTCCAATTATTTAATTCAGCATGACTGACCACTTCACTTTACATTTATTTCTGTAACAAACATTTTCTACATGTAGTAGCATTGTAATGAATTCACCCATCAGAAACTCATTAGCCATGTAGCTATGTCAGACTATGTGAACCATATGATGATGATCCAAGGTACCTGTGCAAGCAGGGATATGTTGCATGTACACAGTGTCCAGCTCAGGATTACAACCATTCCACACAAACACCTACATACAAATGTCTTGTCAAAGAAGTCATTTTATTACATTGTTCAGCACTGTCAATATGCCTGAAGAAGAGCAAATCTTACAAGATTGAATGATACTGGGTAAATGATCAGACCTCCAGACCATGTAAGGAAGGGATTTATCAGGCACTGACCTGTAGAATAGGCAAGCATTAAAGTGGTTGATGTCTTCAGCCATATTGCCCACCACACAAAAGTAATCCATCATCATATAATGCAATACTCAGACAGATGGCCGTACAACGGTTTCTGATGACAGGGTCATTACAATCCAGTGCTTCTGTATCTGCATCTGCTGGTGTGACACAAAAAAAGTCAGTGATATGACACAACATGGATTTGGGCAACACCCAACTATCTGCCCTTTAAATGTCCCTCAAAATTTAACAGTCTATTCTGACCGCCAAAAATACCGTCTGTGGCGGTGGATAGTGCACCACTGTAATTTGCCATATGTACCCAGCAACAGACTACACTGGTGATTGGGTAGTATAACCTACACAACAAGGCTGCTTTAGAATGTTTGTGATAATCTGACACATATAGTGGTGTTGTGATGCATTTATCAGGGACCAGTACTGTATTTCTAAGAGCCAAAATGGCATATGCCTGACCTACTTCACTGGACATTAGGAACCGCCCATGCCCACCGGTGGAAGTTGACCACGCTTTGGGTGGTTCCAACTGAGGGGGCACAGCCATAGGCTGACGTTGTTGCCTGTGACGGTCGCGGACCACTGGCCATCAGCAGTGATGACCTCGTATGCAGCGTACATGTACGCTGCGTTTTGCAAATTCACTCACTTGACTCCTGACACTGCTGCCATCAACACCTCAACCACTTCAGCTGCTGCGTGCCACCTCTGAGAGCAATAATGCCAGGACAAGCAGGTGAAAAGGCCCCTGCCTTATGTCCTGAGGAGCTGGAGAGGCTTGTTTATGAGGTCCTTCCCCTGTATGGTCTGCTCTATTGCTCATCAGTGGAGCAAGTAAGAACCCCATAGGCATATTTGACTGTGTTCAACACTTTCCTTCCGTTTCTCAAAGGCTACAATGGGCCTCTGTGTGCCAGTTAGACTTTTTGGGTGCCTGTTGTCACGTTTTATGTGGCATACATGGGATGTCCTTCGTGCAGGTAGTGTAGAAGAGTACCTATGTATTTGAGATGCGTGATTAGGCCTAGATTCTCCTTGTGTTGCATTCACAAATCTAGGCAGGAGACTTTACAGCCTTACATTGACATATCTGTGGATATGATGGCTGCACATGTCAATTAACATATGTTTGCATCACAGCATAAGCGATGTATGTATACTGTTTGAGTTGTTTGAGGATCTTGTTAGCAATGTGTATAGTACCACAGAGCACTCAGCCCACATGTGACTTTGGCAAACTGTTGTATGAGAGCCATATGAGGATAGGCAGATGATGTACTGTCATTCATGGAAGTGATGGAAATGTGAGCATCATCTAGGTTCTCTATGTTCAGCTTGCAGAGACCAGGGCCTGTCATATGTATCTCCCAGTACGGGACATAGGCCATGCTGGGGTAGAGTTACTCTGGCTATGCTACTGTGGCACCAGGTCCACTCTCTGCAGACCTGTAGATCCTAGCATGTGGCTACAATGAGTCTCCAGTGCAAGACTTGGCCTGTAGCCATTTGTCCGTTGACTACAATAGGGATGAGTACTGAGTACTCCATGACCTAGTACATTTGTGCATTTTCCCTTCATTGTCAATGTGTGTCATTAGCTTATAAGAGGTCCCTTACTCCCACAGCTCTGTTGTCACCTTTACATAATTTATATTTGCCCAGTACATGCGTATTGCACCAGAGCCAAACCAGCAGTGCAGATATTTGATTGAGTCCGGAAAGGGCATGGCATGCAACTCATTAACTTGGTACATGCAACCAATAAGACAAAACTAACTTAAATATGTTGGATTCCATCTCTGTAGGATTGCCACATGTGGTAAAAAGTGTGTTCTGTGCCACAAGTACATACCACATAAACCCATCATGGAGTGGTATGAGTTAACATTGGGTGGCCCACATGTCCACACTTGCACAGGGAAGAGACTTTCCGTGGCACCCATGGCAGTCCTTTCATTTTCACTTATATGTTAGGGTGAGGTCTGTACTATGGGAGTTACGTGGAGGGATTGTGTGCACTGAGTCAATGTGGTTGGATGTACATCTGTCTGCCAGTCTGGCCCAAGGACTTTACCCTTCAGAAGGCCACAATGATGTGGTGTGTGTCATTGTCGCTCACATCACAGTGCATGTTGCTTGAGCCTGGGCTAACTGATGTCAGTTGACTTGCTTAGTCAGTGTAGACCATGCGTAGGGTAGTGGGTTAGTCTGCAGATGAGTCCAAAAGTGTGTAGTCATGCCCCTGTACTTATCAGCATGTGTGCTGTACACTTGTGCTGTGTTTACAATTACAAAATCTTTGTGGCTGGTGTTTTTGAAATACCATCTCCCCTTGAAGATTGGGGATGGGCCATGTGTGATACACAAGATGAATAATTGTTTGTGTAGGTATGGAAGTTGGTGCATGCTGATATGCCTTGCCTACTAGCCCAGTGACCTAGGACAATATCCAGTACGATCCACAATCAATTAACTCTCCAGGGCCAACACATGGCTGAGTACAGTGATCAATCAGGTCATGTTGTTTGTTGTTGTGGGTGTAATTTTTATACAGCAGTCCACTACTCTTCAGTGTGACTGGCCAAACAGCATGGAATAATAGATCACTGTCCTCAGCCATGTGTCTGCTCAAGTGAGTATATTGCCATCTGTTCCCCACAGGTCTTCAGTGTATCACGAATGCTGGTGCATCACTACTGTCTCTCACATGAAGGTGGCCATCACACGTGTGACAGAGCATAGATTGTTCTTTGGGTGCAGTCACAGAGCAGTACTTTCCCTTGGTAAGTGATGAAAGTCAATTGACATGATTTTGGTGACATCACTGTTGCCATCATTCCTTGTGCCAACATGTTAGCATGTGTACCTTTCACTTTTGCCATATCATTTTCACTGTTGTTTCATGCATGGTGCACCTGTCTTCATTGGATGATGTCTGAATTTCCTCGCATATGTGTGCATGCCAACATGTGTTTGGAATTGGACATGGGCTACAGTTCATGTGGTGCGACAGAGAGGAATGTGTCACCATTGATTGGTGGTTCACACATACACTCACTCATCATTGCATGTAATTTGGCATGTAGAACTGCAGTTGCAATGAAGGACATGACAGGTAGGTCTACAGTTTTTACCCACAATGTGCATTTCCATGCCATGAATGTAGAAACATGTAGCAAAGTGATTTGAACATGTTAAATGGGGAAGGTTCATTACCTAAGTGTTGACATGAATCAGGGAGTGACTTGCAGTAATGTAGGAATCATGTGTGGTTGTGTACAACCATTCAATCAAGGGAAGCTGTGTTTCATGACAAAAAGAGACAGTGATGTGGCTTTCCACTGAGCAACATGTTAAGGGCCTTCTACAAGTATTAGAGAATCCCTGGGCCTGTACAACTATTTGCATCTACTGATGCAATCAGAGTATGGCAGTGTCAGGAGTACCAGTCACGAGAAATGTTATTCCTGAGGCTAGCTGATTCATTGTGGTGTGCATTTTATAGACAAATCTCCCTGACATTTTACCAAACTTATCTCCGGTGTAATTTCCATGCAGGATGTGTTATCTATCCGAGCAACATTAGAACAACCTCCATGAGTACCCATATTGAAGTGACCATTGTTGATTTGTTTCACATGAGTGTTTCCATATCACCTTCTTCCAGCTAGTGTACTTCTTTCAGCAACATGGCTGGATTATTTGGCCATCATTTCTCATGATCTGGCATTGGGTATATGAAGACTAGCTGAATGCATGCCCCTATGTGGGATCTGTGTAAATGAACTTGGCATTGCCCTTCTTTTTTTATGACAACAAGTAACTGAGGGATGCTACATGAGGCTATCCATTGAAGATGATAATGTCTCCTACTTGTTCAATGGGTACTGTGATTGCACAACATCACCTATGCAATTGGAGTTGTCTGTGATTCTGAATTTCCTTTGGGCAACTGTTGACAGTTCATGTAGCATGCATGCATATGGTGTTGCAAATGTTGGAGCCACTTTGCTGGAGCTTGTGGCTGGGGGCTACTGTACGTCATGGTATGTTGCTAATCACAGCTGTTGTTCAAGTGTGATCAGGAACATGTAGTGAACCTAATTGTCTTTGGAGTTTCAGCATCAAATCAGTCAAAGGGAGGAGACAGGGTGGAATGAAGTAGGGAAGCAGCTGGCCATGGTACCTGCAGTCATGGGACAACCAACATGGAGGGTCCCAGTGGCCAGGAGGGTGAGTGGAGTGCCACAGAGCATAAAGACTAAACGTAATCATCTTTATATTCTTCCTCTAGTGGCTACTCCCTAGTGGTGGCAGACCCATTAGGACCTGCTCTGGTTCCGTACTTGTCCGCTACCCCCGTTCCATCTCCATCCTCCTTGTTGCTCCCCACCCAGTTGACCGTGCCCGCTCACCCAAGAGAATGGGAGTCTCCTTTGCCCTAGGCACCTCATCCCCTGCCCCCATTACCCCTGCTGACCTGAGTGAGGAGGCTATTGACCTCCTGAGGAATATCTCTGTGGGTCAGACTGTCATTCTGAATGCCATCCAGGTGCAGGGCAGCCATCTCCGGCAGATGGTAGAGTACCTGGAAGGCAATCATGCCATATCTGGCATACAGAGATCTTTTCAGGCTCTGGCCTCCTCACAATTGGCAGCAATCCACCCTGCACGAACCTTCCCCCACCACCTACCTCTTCTCCAACCAGATTCCCTACTCCCTACCTGTCCCAAGCACACAGACAGATCCGCATGCACTTACCTTAACACACACAAGCAGCACACATAAACACAAGCACCACATGACATACCACACACAAGCACTCACTCACACACACCACAACACCAACCATTCTCACAGACAGCACCCCCACCAACCCACACACCACAACCACCATATACACAGAGACCACTCCAACACCCACGGAAACATCCACCACACCCACTATACCCCAGACACCACCTCAACACCCATACACCCACACACCCCAGACACCATAACCCCAGACACCACCCCAAAACCCACAAACACTGCCACCACATCCACCATACCCCCAGATACCACTCCAACACCCACACATACACAGCAACCACTCCCACATCACCCATCACCCAGCACCTCCACCTCACAGCCCCCCCAGAAATGTAAACACCCACACTCACGCATGCAGCAGACACCACATAAAACACAAGCATACCTCAGACAGGCACATACCAGCAGCATCAATACCCACAGTCAAGACAAACACGCCCTCAACTTCCCAAACCCCCATCCCTTCCGCAGACCCTACCCATTTTCCCAAGGAAAGTTTCCTTTTTGACCTTGCCTTTTTCCTTGTGATCTCCACCCCCTTCCAAAACCAAGGGAACTCCACCCACATCCCAATCCATCCTTTCTATATCTATTTCCTCCCCTGTCACACCTACACCACTTCAAGCACCTATACCCCTCACACCCTGATGAAGAAGCCCACCCCTCTAAAGGAGAAGACCACCCCTTCTAAGAAGAAGCCCACCCTTCCCAAACCCAAATCCACCCATCCTAAATCCAAACCCACCCCACCCCACCGAAGAATGATCCCGGGGGTGCCTGCATGCCCACTTGATTCCCCTTCCTGTTGATATTCTCTGGTAGTGATCAGAGTCAAGCTGCTGCACAGTATGGCATGTCACTTGGCTCTACTATTCACTGTCCCTGAGATACATGAATGGCCAGTTCCTGTGCAAATGGTGTTTTAGGGGCATGTGCAAAGTGAAATGTGTCCCAGGGGAGCATCCTTCCTGGAGTGACCCTGATGCCCCCATCCCTATTGTACAGGTATTGTTTACATTGTGACCTTTGGATATTTGTTTCAGAATCCCATTGACCTTCCATAGTGTTGCAATGTGGGATGTTTCATGGAAGGTGTATTTGGGTTAAATGGCAAATCCATACATATGAGTCTTCAATATCACAACAGTCCATGGCATGTGAGCAATGTGAGGGAGTCAGTTTAATTATGTGTCATGTTGATGTGGTATTGCTGTTGTGTGACACAATGTTCTGTACACTTCACTGTCCCCATCTCTGAAACTGGGATGAGTGACCTGCCAAAAGAGGGCATCATGTGGCTGTGTATGGGTCATTTACTGTGAACAACTCCGACCCGGAACACAAAATAAGCATACTTGGTCCACGTAGCATAACCCACATACCAGGTGGATGGTAGCGCGACAATCTGTTGTTGAGTTTTGGGACATGAGCAGGTGTGTGATCTTACTGTCAGTTTTATCCACTGCGACGTGGATTTTGGGCTTCATCTATGAACAGCGGCAGGACATCTGTGATTGGCTCCATGGTAGCAGAGGATGTGTAACTCTGCCTGCAGGAGAGTTCCTTTCTTTAATATTTCCGTCAGCTGGGACATGGCCGTCCATGGACCCCCAACCTCGTAATCAGGCCCTAAGCGTTGTGAATGGTACTTTGTTGAGTAATGATATATTCATTCTTCCACATTGTCTTAGGCAGAGATTAAGGCCCATATTTATACTTTTTTAGCACCGCATTTGCGCCACTTTTTGACGCAAAGACGGCGCAAACTTACAAAATACAATCGCTAAAAAAAGTATAAACAATGGGCCTAAATATGTTAGCTCATCAAGGTCATCCAGGATCTACTGCCAAAAAGAAGACACTCAAACAGTACTATTGGTAGCCAGGGATGGAGTCGGCCATTGAGAGATGCATTAAGTTTTGTACAGTATGTGTTAAGTTTGATAAGCACTTGAACACTACTTGTGAGCCGTCCAAACCTTCTAAAATTCCAGGAATGCCATGGGAAAAAGTATCAATTTATTTTGCCAGTCCAGTCAATGTTCTAGAACAAACAAAAAGATTTCTTATTGTTTTAGTCAATAACTTTTTTGAAATTTTTTCAGAAAACATTAATGTCAGATTACAGGGTGCACTTTGTTTCAGCCAAAATGTTGAGGTTTTTGAAAGTACGTGGCATTGATATTGAAAGAGCCCTGCTCTATTACCCAAAAGCAAACGGTCAAGTTGAAAGGGGTTATAGTTATATAAAGGAGGATATGCAATCTGCATTGTCTAATAATTTGGATGTTAAGGAATTTCTGAAGGTAAAAATTTGGAGTTATCATAATACTTTGCATTCTGCAACTGGCTTTTCACCTTATTATTTGATGAGAGGTAGGAAAGTCCGTACAATGATGACACCTAGGATGATTGGCACAAAAGGCAAAGGGTACAATGAAGATGAGAATGTATTTATTAAGACTGTGGTAGAAGTTAGGCAAGGTCTACAAGTCAAACAGGACAAAGAAAAATATATTTTCATAAAGTAAATAGAACAAATAGCAAAAAGGTCAAAATAGGATACTGGGCATTTATATCTAAACCCGTAATTATTTACAAGGGATAGTCCAAATTTATGGGTATGGCACAGCTTGTGAAAGTGATAGGTAGTGCTATTTTAGTACACAGGAAAGGATGGTGTCACAGGAGTGCCATAGTGGTTCTTAAGCAAGGGCAAGAGAGAATTTGGCAAGAACATAAGAATTCTGATGTAGAAAACACTGAGGGGTGTTTAGTTGGTGATTCTTTACAAGAGATGTTCAACACCAACAAGGTGAATATAACAAAGTCAGGTAGCTGGTAATTAATCGTCAGTGGGAGTGTACCTACTCTAAACAACATGATTATTCACAGAATAGTCTAGAAGAATGTAATCAAGATGAAGATTTTATGTCAAAAGAAAATGTGTGTTCTAAAACCAATGCTCATGAGTGTAATGATAATACATTGAGAGAAGGGATGTCTAACACTAATTTTCCTAATGTGAGTTCATCAGATTTTGAAAAGGATTTATTGAGTGAATCAAATGAGTTATTGAATGGTTCTAAAAGAGTTTAAAAATGCCCAAGAAGCTTAAAGATGTTGTATTGTTTTAATTTTATTTTAATTTGTGTTTTTATCTTTAATGCTGTGTGCTCTATTATTCCTTTACTGCTAGTGCACATTACATTTTGTTTATAGTATAGAGAGAAATGGAAAAATGTTGTAACTTGTACGTATAGTGTACACATGCATGTATGTGTGCTTTGTTATTCTTAGAATTAGAATGTTATAATAGAATATTGTTGTGGGGGAAATTAGTGGAATGACAGTTACGGTGATGCTGAGCAAGGACGTGTTTGGAGTGCTTCTCACTCGTGGGTTATGTTTCACTCGTCAATAAACTCCTGCAGAAAACTACTTATTAGATGTTGATTCTGTTCCTTTAGACTTAAAAAACTCAGCTGTTAATCCAAGGAGTGTGATAGACCTGGTCCTAGGAAACACTTGTGAATGACTCATGATAAATAGTGGTGTGGTTAAAGTTGGTGGTTTACCCTTGTCAAAAGCTTCTGACTTGGCATAAAAACCTTTCTGAAGGTTGAAGATCATCACAAGGGCAAGGCTATAGCTGCAGGTGTGAAGGGTTCCAAAAGGTTGGAAGTGTTTGGTGTACAGTTCAGGTGAATCCTTTAACTCAGAATCAAAGTGAAATAGTATTCATTTGTAAGCCACCTGACCCCGGGAGATGCAGGTGCCTTTGGCATTATGTAAAAAATAAAATTCCACACGTAAACCTAGCCAAAGGGGGTGAATCCAGCTGTTCAAATGGAACACTGTTAGAGATGGGGTCTTTGGTTGGCAGTCAGTTTACCCCCTGCCAAGCAAGGACCCTCACTCTAGTCAGGGTCAAAGAGAATCACCCTAAGCTAACCCCCGCTCACCCCCTTGGTAGCTTGGCATGAGCAGGCAGGCTTAACTAGGTGCTAGGTGTAAAGTATTTGTACCAACACACACAGTAAATTAATGGAAACACTACAAAATGACATAACAGAGGTCTAGAAAAATAGAAAATATTTATCTAAACAAAACAAGACCAAAACGACAAAAATCCACAACTCAAGATATCAATTGAAAACCAAAAAGAGTCTTAATGTCATTTTAAACACAACGCTAATGCTGTTAGCATGGAAATGTTCCTGGGTGCGTCAAAAATAACCCTGCACGGGTGAGTGTGCGTCAAAAAGGGCTGGCAAAGCGTCGACATCACGAGCGAGCAAGACCGTGCGTCGTTTCTCCTTCAGTCGAGTCGGCGTGCTTCATTTCTTCTCTCGGCAGGAGAGCGATGCGTCAATTCAAACCGCACTCTTGGGTCTAGGCAGGCCTTGCGTCATTTTTACACGCCCAGCGATGTTTGTGTCGGAAATCCTGCTGCACGATGATCCGAAAACCACACATCGGAGGTTGCGATCTCACCGGCCTTTGTCAGTGATGCTGCGTGTCGTTTCTCCAGCTGCGTGCATCGATCTTTTAGTCGCGCTGTAGGCAATGGTCAATTTTCAGCCGCTAAGCCGGCGGTGTGTCGATTCTTCAGCCACAGATTGGATTTGCATCAATCTTTTCCCCACACAGCGGTCGGTGCATGGATTTCTCACTCTTGTCCTGCCAGCTTCTCCTTTCAGGGCCCCAGGAACTGGATGGGCACCACTTGGCAGGGTAGGAGTCTCAGCAGATGCTCCAGGTGCTGGCAGAGAGAAGTCTTTGCTGTCCCTGAGACTTCAAACAACAGGAGGCAAGTTCCAAATCAAGCCATTCGAGAGTTCTTCACAAGAAGGAAGGCACACAAAGTCCAGTCTTTGTCCTCTAGCACAGGCAGAAGCAGTAACTGCAGGATAGCTCCACAAAGCACAGTCACAGTCAGGGCAACTCTCCTTCCTCAGCTCTTCAGCTTTTCTCCAGGCAGAGGTTCCTCTTGGTTTCCAGAAGCGTTCTAAAGTCTGTGGTTTTGGGTGTCCTTCTTATACCCATTTTGCCCTTTGAAGTAGGCTTACTTCAAAGAAAAGTCTCTCTTGTTTGTGAAATCCTGCCTTGCCCAGGCCAAGCCCCATACACACACCAGGGGGTTGGGGACTGCATTGTGTGATGGCAGGTACAGCCCTTTCAGGTGTGAGTGACTACTCCCTCCCTCCCTCCTAGCACAGATGGCTCATCAGGAAATGCAGACTACACCCCAGCTCCCTTTGTGTCACTATCTAGAGAGATGTGCAAACAGCCCAACTGTCAAACTGACCCAGACAGGGAATCCACAAACAGGCAGTGTCACAGAAATGGTTTAAGCAAAAAAATGCTCACTTTCTAAAAGTGGCATTTTCAAACACACAATCTTAAAATCAACTTTACTAAAAGATGTATTTTTAAATTGTGAGCTCAGAGACCCCAAACTCCACATGTTTATCCGCTCCCAAAGGGAATCTACACTTTAATCATATTTATAGGTAGCCCCCATGTTATCCTATGTGAGAGGGCCAGGCCTTGCAACAGTGAAAAACAAATTTAGCAGTATTTCACTGTCAGGACATATAAAACACATTACTATGGGGGTCATTTTGACCTTGGCGGACGGCGGAGGCCGTTCGCCAAGGTACCTCCGCTGAATGACCGCACCGCGGTCAAAAGACCGCGGCGGCCATTCAGACATTTCCTCTCCAAAAGAGCGCCCGCCGGCCCAGAGGAAATGCCCCTGCAACGAGGACGCCGGCTCAGAATTGAGCCGGCGTAGTTGCAGGGGTGCGACGGGTGCAGTTGCACCCGTCGCGTATTTCAGTGTCTGCTTAGCAGACACTGAAATACTTTGCGGGGCCCTCTTACGGGGGCCCCTGCAGTGCCCATGCCATGGGCATGGGCACTGCAGGGGCCCCCAGGGGCCCCGCGGCACCCCCTACCGCCATCCTGTTCCTGGCGGTAGGGGGTGTCAGAATCCCCATGGCTGCGGAGCACGCTCCGCAGCCATGGAGGATTCACAAGGGCAGTGGTAAACCGGTGGGAGACCGCCGGTTTACCCTTTCTGGCCGCGGCTGAACCGCCGCGGTCAGAATGCCCTCGGGAGCACCGCCAGCCTGTTGGCGGTGCTCCCGTGGTCGGTGACCCTGGCGGTCACCGGCCGCCAGGGTCAGAATGACCCCCTATATGTCCTACCTTAGCCATACACTGAACCCTGCCCTTGGGGCTACCTAGGGCCTACGTTAGGGTGTCTTACATCTAAGAAAAGGGAAGGTTTAGGCCTGCCAAGTGGGGAAACTTGCCAAGTCGAATTTACAGTTTAAAACTACATGCACAGACACTGCACTGGCAGGTCTGAGCCGTGTTTACGGAGCTACTAAGGTGGTTGGAATAACCAGTGCTGCAGGCCCAATTGAAGCATTTGATTTACAGTCCCTGGGTACCTCTAGTGCACTGTACTAGGGACTTAGTAGTAAATCAAATATGTCAATCACTGATGAACCAATTACATACACATTTTGTATAGGAGCACTTGCACTTTAGCACTGGTTCGCAGTGGTAAAGTGCCCAGAGTAACAAAAACAGCAAAAACAGAGTCCAGCACACATCAACAACCTGGGAAATAGAGGAAAAAAGGTAAGGGAGACCACGCCGAGGATGAAAAGTCTAACAAACACCATGCCACCTTTTAACTCTTGCTAATTACGTAGGGTAGTATGCTTAATCCCAAGTACTTCAGTTGCATTTTTTCCTTCCAATATCAAAGTGTCCAAAGGGCTGAACCATCTGAGTCGGAGGACTAATTAAGTAATTTTAACACTTTAAATTGGATATGCTTGGCCAGTGGCAGCCAATACCGTTTTCTTACAGTTGAGCTTATGCGAACAAATTTCCCAAGCTTTGTCATAAATTTCACTGCAGAAGTTCAGAATTTTCTGTAGGCAGGCAAAATCAAAATAGCAACGCCTATTAAGTTAGACCTACAGGGGTCCAGACAAAAACCTATGATTGCAGAGGCCAGAATGGCTCAATTGTATCTGACAATTAAGACTGAAAGTAAGAGATCAGATTAATCTAACAAGATTTAGTTAACTTATTGTCCTAGCTCATAAGGCCATCAACAATCATGTCAAAGATCTTTACCTCAGGGGACAGATTGGTACCGAAGCCTTCCATGTTCCACCACCAATGAAAATCATTTGATTTGAGACCAATGCATTGGCACACACCAATATCACCTCAGTCATGTACGGGTTTTAGAAGAGCCAACTTTCAGATATACAGGATACAATGGAATGTCCTCCAACAGGTGAGTTGAAGCAAAGGAACCTGAGGCAAAATTGTTGCAAATTGAAACTGTTCATCTTTGGCACAGATGTGGAACTCTAGATCTGGCTTCAAGCAAAGCATGTACAAGTTTCATACACATATTAAATAACACAGGTGATTGGGGCTTCACGACTCCATAAGTCAACACAGGAGCAGGAATACAATCTTTAGATACTTGGAGGTCTAAATGAACAAAAAAGACTTGAATCACTGCAAGGAAGAAGAGGATACCCCAGCAGTAAGCTGTAGATCAGTAGGTTATTATCCACTTAGTGTAAGTGGCCTCAGAGGCCAAGCAGCACTAAATGTGATGCATACCCCTTGTTTACTCCCATGAGAATTATTTCATGAATGTCTAAAATAGCAGTCTCCTTACTGTGACATGGTTGAATTCTAGGTCTCTCAAATGATGGTTAGCCTCTAAATACTCAGACAGTTGTCTATAAAATGTATGGACACAGAAAGGGGCTCCAATAATATTCCAAGGACTGACCAGATCAGCTGGATTTATCAACAACTTTTTCAATGATGGGGAGAACCATG
This sequence comes from Pleurodeles waltl, assembly GCF_031143425.1. Lineage (NCBI taxonomy): Eukaryota > Metazoa > Chordata > Amphibia > Caudata > Salamandridae > Pleurodeles > Pleurodeles waltl. The sequence goes on from NC_090436.1 coordinate 244,763,079, forward strand.
TATGTTTCAGACAGATTGCAGTATAATCTACAGTCAATGAATTATGAAGGATTGATGAAATAACTGGACACATTGCACATTTAAGGTCTTTAATTAATGAAGAGCACAAACTACCAAGACACTGAGGTAATGATCATCTCTTTATCAGGACTACATTCATGATCAGTGTCATCTTGGTAAATCTAGGCATCAGGAATGGTAAGCACTTGTATTTCAACCCCCCCAGGTTATGTTAGACATGAGGAGAGAATGAGGTCTGACTCTTCTATAGCCTGATCATTGGTCATCCAGGTTCAGATCAGTCGACATTATTTGCAAAATAGTCTTGAATAGCCTGAACACAAAACCAGCTGAAAAAGTCAATGATCACAAAAGATCGCAATGTGAAAAACTGCTCAAATGAAATCAGGGGCTCACATCTTTTTCAGCATCAGGTTCCAGTCCATCAGAGATAAAATTATTTTCCAACTTTGAAATTTTGCTTTCTCAAAAAGAAAAATCTCCTAATCTTTAGAACTGCTCATTCAGATTACTCTGCAGTAACATCTCAGTTTGTCGACCTGAACATTCTGCAATCCCAGTCACAGGAGAGAAAGCCAACAAAGACAAGCAAAATAGTTGCCCTGTTGTACCATATTCACTAGTTATTTTCCAGGCAGGCAATCAGATTCCTCTGTTCCGGGACTCCACAGTTACAGGCCAATGGAGAGAAGGGCCACAAAGATGGAAAGGCTTCACTGACAGGGCCAACACTACTACATAATTTGTAGTCAGCTCTGTCAGTTCTTAGAATATTATTCTGGCTCCAGAAATTCAAGGCAGAGCTGGCAACAATCTCCACAGGATTCTTAGGCAGGCAGGAATTACTCCATGCGGCAAGTAAGTCTATTTTTCTGTTGGGGCAATTCCTGTGTAATAGTGACCCCTGGGGTTGGCCCTGGCTCTCTGTCTAAACAAAATCTGACACCCAACAAAGGTTTATGTGACCTCTCTTTATTAGAGATCCTCTTCACTAACATATATTTAATGGAGGCTTCTCTTTGGCTTCTGTTTGCCACCATGTCATTAGAGGGGCTCAGAGTACAGTGTATGGGAATAGTCCCACTTGCCTTTCAGGAACACCCTCTGGTGTGAAGGTCATAATCTAACCCATTCTTTTTTATTTATTTTTTATTTATTTATTTAGAACACACAGCGGGTTACATGTTTGCAACATAAAAGAAGAGAAACAAAAATAAAAAAAAGTCGTAAGTACATCAATGTTGTCATACAGGGGAAACATGCATTCTATTCTAAATCAATAGTCATAGTTTCTGCTTTTAAAGATCTCATATAAGATTACTTATTTAATTAACATATTCTCGAGGCCCCGAGAGCCATGCAGAAAGGGGTGCCCAAACTCTAGTGAGTCTTTTACCGGCTGCTGCTCCTTTTAGTTCATACAGGCTATTCTCCAAGTGATACATAGATAAAAGTCATGAAAACCATTGATTAAATCGTGGGGGGTCTACATCACGCCACAGAGATGCTATGCAGCTGCGAAATACCGACATTGCTATGAACAGAAAATATCTATCTCGACTATTACAGACTGCATGATCAACTCCCAGCAAAACCATTTGAGGTGTCAGATAGATAGTCTGTTTCAAGATTTTCTTCAATATATCGGATATCCCGGTAATCAGACTTTCCAGTTTTACACATTGAAAAAACATATGACAGAGATCTGCATTCGGGCAACCACATCGTGGACACATGATTCCCATCGTTTTACCCCAGCTCGCAATCTTAGCAGGTGTATAATATAAATTATACAATACCATAAAATGTTGAGCTTGCGGGCTCGCAGACAATAAAACAGTCCGTGCCATTTCCATAGATTCACAAACCTCTATCTCTTTAGCTCCAACCCGTCCTTCCCATTTTTTAACAAGTAAAACCCGGTCATCCAATATAGCATTTAAAAGCAGCGGATACAGGTTTTTAATGCCGCAGCTAGTGGGGTGTCGTGAAACTTCCATTAGTTTAATCTTGTCTATATGCCAACCTTGGGTCATACTAGTTAGTAGAAAAGCTCTAATCTGTAAAAATTAAAAAAAGTCTGCTTTTTCCAGCGCAAATTCCACACTCAGTTCCTCAAATGATTTGAAGTGGCTGCCAGAATGAAAAAGGTCCCCGACTTTATGAATACCCCGGTTACTCCACCTCAAACAATAGTGGTCTTTAAATATTGCCGGAAACGTGGGTGTATTCCACAAGGGAGTGTAGTAGCAGATTCGTCCTATACCTATGTTGCGCTTAACCTGGGTCCATGCCTTAAATGCAGCATAGATTACTTTAAATTTAACCTTTTTGTAGTAGCTGGGTTCCAGAATCCGCAGAAAGACTGCATCTGCTTCTTTGCCCAAAATCAGGGTATATATCGAAGGGAGAGCATCTTGCCCGGATCTATCTGTGACATAAAGTGTCTGTGCATACTGAAGCACTGCTGCCAGATAATAAAGTTTAAAGTTGGGAAGTGCCCACCCCCCTTTCTCTCTAGGAAGAGTCATATAGTGGAAAGCCCGGCGTGGCTTTGTATAGGACCAAATGAAGCTGTTAACCAATCCCTCTATTAGTTTGAACCAGTCTTGCCCAATCTCTAGGGGGATTGTTCTAAAGAGATAGAGTATTTTGGGTAGAAAGACCATTTTTATCACGTTGCAACGTCCCATAAGTGACAAATGTAGATTATTAATGTGAGCGAGATCTTTCCTAGTCTTTGTTAAAATCGGCCCCATGTTTATTTTCACAACTTCGTCAAGGTTTACTGTGAGTTTAACACCTAAATATTGTACCTGTGTCAGCACCTGCTCATCCTTAAAATCTATTGAGTCGTTCACCAACATTTGGCATTTACTTTTGTTCAGCAAGTAGCCAGATCTTTTCCCAAACTGCAGGGCTTCCTGCTCTATTTCCAATATAGCAGTCCTGGGGTCCGTGGTCACCACCGCAATATCATCTGCATATGCTAAAATCTTAGTACACCCTCCTTTCAATGAGACTGGAATGATCCGATCATTCCTGATCATTCTCCTGATCAAGGGGTCAATATATAGCGCAAAAAGCAGTGGTGAACACGGGCACCCTTGTCCCGTACCTCTCTGGATACTGATTGAGGTCGACTTTAGCCCGGCAACTTGTATCGTAGCCGTTGGTTTGTGGTAAAGTTGTTGAATTGCTTTAACAAACCTGGGACCGATGTTGTTTTTACGCAAGACAGACCATAAAAAGGGCCAGTGAACCCGATCGAAAGCTTTTTCCGCATCTAGCAAGATTACTGCCGTGGGAAGCTTGGCTGTTGCACTAACATCAAGTAGCGTGATGACTCGTCTTATATGGTCTGCCGTGCTCTTCCCCGGGATGAAGCCATGCTGCCATGGAGATACTAAACCTGAGATTACCAAACTCAGGCGACTGGCAAGTATTTTAGCATAAACTTTGGCATCACTGTTAATTAGAGAAATTGGGCGATATGAACCAGGCTGCGTGGGTTCCTTATCCTTTTTCAAAAAGACTACTATCTTAGCCTCCCCCCAGGAGGCCGGTTGAGGAGCCCCTGCTTGTACTTCAATAAATAAATTAAGCAACTGTTTACATATCTCCACAAAAAAAACTTTGTAGAATTCCAATAGAATTAAATCCCCCCCTGCCGCTTTCCCGCTTGCCAAGGCGCGAGTTGCTATCTCCAATTCTTCCAATGTCATAGGTACTTCTAAAGCTGCCTTATCTTCCTCTCTTAACTGATCTGATATCTCATTGCCCATAGCATTGATCCCTTCCTCTTCTTGGGGCTGTTCTTCCTGGGTATATAATTTTTGATAGAATCGTCTAAAAACTTCCATAATATCTGGACCGTTGTGTACCATCCGCCCCTCTTCATTCACTAAACTTTTAATGTTCCCAAATACCTGCTTTTGTCTTATTCTTAAGGCCAGCTGTTGGCCCACTTTCCCGCTATACTCATAGCATTTTTGGCGATATACTAAAAATTTTGCAGCAGCCTTATCCATAAAAATCTTAGTGGCTTCTGCTTTAATGATATTCCCCTCACACAGAATGTCTGCGATCTCTACTCCGCTGCGGATCGCTTCCCCTAGTCGCTGCTCTGCTTTAACCAGCTTTGTCTGAACTAATTTTAACTGATCCATGCGTATTTTCTCCTTTCTTAACCCATAGCTCAGGGTTTCTCCTCTGACAGCAGCTTTGAATGTATCCCAAACTGTCTGGCAAGAAGCGGAGTCCTGATTTATCTTAAAGAATTCCAGGATCCATTCCTTCATTTTTTGGATATACCCTGGATCGGCTAATAGTGCCCTATCAAATGTCCAAGATCTAGGCTGCGGGCCCTTTCTCCCAATCTCTAAAGCCAAAACCAATGGGTTGTGGTCTGATATGATTCTAGGAAGTCTGTTGATCCTTATTTGGTTTTGTAGAAAGGCTGTCACAAAAAAGTAGTCTAACCTGACTAACTTCTTATGCGGGCAGAGAAAAAGGTGAACCCTGAGTCCTGCGGGCAACACAACTGCCAGACGTCGATCAAGCCATAATTAATGGCCAATGATTGAAGTGCCCTAAAAACTTTATTCTTTCTACCCAGGTAGAGTGTTTGTTCCTGAATGGGTTCTTTATTATCTAAATGTATATTGAAATCTCCACACATTATGATAGGTGTTGCCCAGGTCGCAAGTTCTAAATTAAGCCAATCCAGTATCTCTGGATCATCTGTGTTGGATCCATAAATAGAACATAGAGTGAACCTTAGCCCCTTAGCCGAACATTCCAACAAAACCAGCCTGCCGAGTTTATCAGCGAATTGTCTATGTATAACCAAAGTACTGATTCGAGTTAATATCGCGACCCCTCTAGTGGTTGTGTGTTGTCGTGTAAAAACCGCTAGCTTCCAGCCATAAAACTCCATTAGTTGCTTTTGTGTAACTGGGATATGTGTTTCCTGCATACAAATAATATCGACATTCCATGACTTGAAAACCTCTCCTACAAGCTGCCGTTTTTTGTTATTATTGAGCCCACAAACATTCACTGTGGCAATACGTATTTCACTTAACTGTCCTATTTTCATGGATGTTGGTCCTTCTGGCTCCCCTGTATGCCCCATTCAAATTTGCTGATTTCACACCCTGTCCCTTTTTCCACTGATGAGAGCTATCCCGACTCCCCCTGCTGTATGTCCCATTATCCTTTTTGTCCCTGTGACCCCCTCACCCTCCTTTAACCCACCCCCCAACCCTTACCCCTACAAATGGAATCGCCAGGCTCCTGAGCCTGTAAGATGGTATTTGCCAGTCCCGCTCCCGTTAGCCCACCCATACGTAAAAAAAAACCTTCACACATCTATTACCAATCCTTACCCGCGGCCCCTCTTCTTCACCCTCTCGATCGAAACCCTTGACCAATAAACAATTCAAAGAGAAAAAGAAAAGAAAAAGCCAAAAAGAGATACATGAAAAAAAAATATATATATATATATATGGGAGAGTAGAGAGCGGAGTGCGGGGGGAGTTTACCTACCCCCAATCAGTATCACATACATTTACATACATTTATATATAAACGGCTATTACGGCAAACCCTCCCCCCCCTTCTCCCGTACCCCCTGCCCTTGACCAGTTTTCAGTTGTTGTACATATTCTCCTGCTTTAATTTCTGAGAGAAAAAATCTTATAGTTGTTTTATAGACAACTTTTAGACGTGCAGGGCTTAACAAGTAGGCTTCCGCCCCCAACTCTTGGAATTGAGCAATCATCTGTCTGAGTCGCCACCGTCTCTCTACAGTGGCATGTGCAAGGTCTGGCCTACTAAAGAATGATACACCCTCCACCATCACCTTTGAATTGGGGCGAGCTTTTTCAAACACAGCCTGTCTCAGTAAAAAATTACCAAAATACAATATAATAGCCCGTGGATAGCTCTGGTCTCTACCAGCAGAGGTCAAGGCTTGTTTTTTCCTCATTAGCGGAAAACGGTGTGCTCTCTGAATCTCCTTTTCCCAATCCCACCCAATCAGGTCTGGGAATGCTTTCTTAAAAAGTAAAGCTATGTAGGCCCTAGTATCCTGCCCCTCAAGGTCCTCTGCTATACCCAAAATCCTCAAGTTATTCCGCCGCTGGCGGTTTTCCGCATCTTCCAGTTTCCATTGAATATCCGAGATCTGCTGTCCTTGTGTCATCATCTGTGCTGTTGCTGCTTTCACTTCGATTTCCAGCTCCTCAGTTCAAGTCTCCATGGTGCCGATGCGTGCACCAATGTCCTGGCAAGATTTGCCCACTTTTTTAATGGATAATTGTAACTGTCTGTTTGCTGCTTTCATTTTCCTGCTCTCCCTCTGTGCCTGTTCATGATTCTGGACCATTGTCCTGTAGATAAGATCCAACGAGGGAGGCTCTGCAGGGCCACCCATGGAAGGGGGCACTAGAGTACTGCAGGCCGAATCACTTTTCGAAAAAGCCTGTTGGGTGGCCGTATAGTCCCACTGCATGTCACCATCCTCCTCTTGAGGCTTAAGCGGGTCTCTCCTAAGCTTGGCCCCTGAACTACTCCTAACATCAGTTTGCTCGACTGATTTTCTTCTACATGTTGAGTAATTGGATACCCAGATACTTGCTGCAGAGCTACTCTCAATATCTGAGTCTGTTAAAGGGATTTCTTCGTCTAAGTCTGAGTCTCTAGACTGATCGGAGAGAGAGAAAATGTTTTCTGCTGTATCTAATGGCCCCTGATCAATGTTTGCTGGTTTCGCCTCTTTCCCCCTCTGGACTGGAGCTGGGGAGATAGTCTCATATGTCGTTGAGGACTTGGCCATACCCTCAGCTTGTTGCGAGTTTAACTTGCAGCTTAACGTACAAGGTTGCTTTTCACATTTCTCTGGATTAGATTCCTGAGGCCCCTGATTTGAATCTTTGAATTCCTGCTCAGATAATTTCTCACACCCTACTGGTGGCGGGGGGGCCACCACCTCCCCGCTCTTTCCTGGACTTGTACTATCAGTCTCTCAACTGGGTGGCTCCCTCCCCCCTGCATTGCATATAGGAGTGAGTACTTCAAGAGATGTAGATGCAACAGGTACCTGCTCATCATTGACTCCTGGCACGTTAGATTGCGAATCACATACAGCCTTTTCCGTGGACATTTGCTTAAGCCGCATCACGCTAGTAAACATTGTTGGAACAGAGTACCTGGTGTCTTTTTCCATGTCGGTTGTTTTATGCAGGCCCCCTTTCACTTGAGGATTGCTGTGCTCCTTCAATCCGGGTACCGGTAGCTTTTTGTCCTTTCTGGTTCCTCCTGGAACTTGGTTCTGAAGTGCCCGTAAGGAGCAAGGGGTCCTGCTTAACTTCAGCGCCATCAGGGCATCCCACACACCCCACAAGCCAGCCAATGTTGCCAAGAAACGTCGGGGTCGCGCTCGGTCGAGAGGAACAGGAGCGCGGGTCTAGGGCGAGCGCCGCGCTCGCATCTTCTTGCGGGGCCCTCCGGTGCTTGCCGACGCGGCCCCGATCCTAGCAGGGGCCGCCAGAAAGCCGTGAAGCGCCCGCAGCGGTCCGTGCTGCAGGCGCACAGCGTGTGATCTGGAGGTGGGCTAGAGCGGTAGTGGCGATCAGCCGGGAAATCCTGCCGCCATCTTGGATTCCCTCGTATAATCTAACCCATTCAACGTACATATACTCCTAGATTGTGCCAGGTCTAGAAAACAACTACAGGCCAGCCGTATTAGATCCTCTGGGCGTGAGACACCATGTGTGACGGTAGCCACCAAAAGGACTGTTTCACCCTTCTTTTGGTTAAGCCTCGCCCTGGATGTCCTTCATGTGCTATGGATATAATGTGTGTGTGAACACCACAGGGAGGTAAAATTTGTCAACTTCCTTTTACCTTTCCTTCACCTAAGCTCAAATCATCTTTGACTTTATAAAATTCCTTTATGTCTTTATTCATACTATCTTAAAAATTCCATTCTTGTACAATCTTTTGCTCAACTGTTTTCAACACAGAGTCATTTTCTTTTGCAACATTCCACTCCTCTATACTCTAAGCTATTTCACCATCTTCTCCATCATCAATAGGATCCACACAAATTTCTTCATCTTCATTACTCTCTGTTACAGGCATTCTTGACAAACAGTCTGCAATTATATTTTTGCCCCTTTTCACATATTGTACTTCAAAGTTATATTCAATCACAGATAATAACCACCTTGAAATATGTGAGGTTATTCCACCTTCTAATCCCTTTCCTACATTGAATATATACGTTAAAGGCTTGTGATCTGTAAACCCCATATATAAAACTTAAAGTGATTGATTGCCCAACAGCTAGCTAGGGGTTCCCTTTCAATAACAGAATACGTACATTCTGCTCCTTGTAACCTTCTTGATGAAAATCTAATGTTGCGCTCTTCACTTTCCACTACTTGCATCAATACAGCACCAATCCCTACTTCACTTCCATCCGTAGTTAAATATGTTTTCCCTGACACTTCGAAGTGTCCCAATGTAGGTGCCTGACTTATACGTTCCTTTCTTGATTTAAACACTTTGGGCCAGATGTAGCAAAGGGTTTGCGCCTCGCTAACGGCGAAAATCGCCGTTTGCGAGGCGCAAAAGCCTCTTTGCTATTCAGAAATGCATATTGCGAGTCGGGACCGACTCGCAATATGCATTTCAGAATCGCAAATAGGAAGGGGTGTTCCCTTCCTATTTGCGATTCGGAGTGGAATGCAATTCCATTTGCGACCGCATATGCGGTCGCAAATGGAGTCGCAGTTACCATCCACTTGAAGTGGATGGTAACTCACTCGCAAATTGGAAGGGGTCCCCATGGGACCCCTTCCACTTTGTGAATGGACCCACAAATATTTTTTCAGGGCAGGGAGTGGTCCAAGGGACCACTCCCTGCCCTGAAAAAATACTGAAACTAAAGGTTTCGTTTTTTTTTTTAAGTGCAGCTCGTTTTCCTTTAAGGAAAACGGGCTACACTTAAAAAAAAAAAACTGCTTTATTTAAAGCAGTCACGAACATGGAGGTCTACTGACGACAGCAGGCCTCCATGTTTGCGAGTGCCTAGACTCGCTATGGGGCAGCAATTAGCGACCCACCTCATGAATATTAATGAGGTGGGTCATTGCGACCCCATAGCGAGTCGCAGTCGGTGTCTGAGACACCGTACTGCATACCAATTTCCGAGTTGCAAATTGCGAGTCGCAGGGACTCACAATTTGCAAGTCGCAAATTGGCGTTTTGCTACATCTGGCCCTTTGTGAATTCATCATCCCATACAAATGTCACGTGTTTCTTCATTATTTTCCTTTATGGTTCTATCACTTCAGAAGCATTTCTTACATACTTTGCACAATATTCTGCTATTCCCATTCCCTATTGGTTCTGGTGCCATGTCTATAGTCTTAACAATATTCTTCTTTGGTATTATAACACTAGCTGATATTTCAAGTCCTAAATAGTTTCCTACTTTTTCCTTAACAGAAAAGTCACTTTTCTATCATTAACCATGCCTTTTCAGATGCATCATCATTTCTTGAAATATGTTATCATGTTTGTAAACATCTTTTCCTATGATTAAAATGTCCTCTTTGAAGCACAATACCTGTCTTATATCTCCAAAAATGTTTTATTCATCCTTTGAAATACAGCAGAGGCCAAAGCCAAACCAAACAGCATTCTCTTTTATCAGTAAGCTCCTATGAGAGAGCAAATAAAGTCAAATGCCTTGATTCCTCATGTAGATTAATCTGATGATAGGCAGCAGACATACTTAATTCACTAAAAACTTGTCCCTTTCCCATAGTAGATAAGATTTTGGAGATGTTGGGAAGGGGTTGTCTGTCTACTAAAATATTTTTATTTAAGTCACGCAGATCTATAGATAAGCACATCTTTCCTCCTTCATTAGGTGCTATAACTATTGGTGTCAACCACTCTGAGACTTCAATAGGCTCAATGATTTCCTGCTTCAAGAGACTTTTTAGTTCACAACGTAATGGTTCATTCATAAGATTTGGAATATTTCTCTCCTTATAAACTACAGGTTTAGCGTGTTTCTTCAGAATTATCTTATGTGAAAATCCTCTCAATAGTCCCAACTCCTTACTAAATACCTTAGGATATTTTTTTCCCATATCATCACACCACTCTTTAACTTCCCCACTATTCATTTTTTGGGGGGGCTTGAGAGAGCCGGCGTGCAAGATGGCCGCACTTAGGTGAGGCTCCTGCCATCCAGGGTTAACATCTAACATTATCCGTCATCATCAGAGCAAAACCAAGTAACCCTTGCCCACATAAGGATTTATGCATACCCTGAGACTGCCTGGCATTGATCTACGATGCCGCTACTAATCCACAAGACTGAAAAGACCAACAGTTCTAGTCCAGCTGGTGGTACTAAAATGGTAGATGTACGGCACTAACAAAGGCCAAATGGCACCTGCACTAACTAATGATGTGGTGAGTGCACAGCTGACACCCACGTGTTGGGGCAGATTTGGCTAGACAACCCGGGCGGCACCCGGATGAGACTCTCTTGACCCACATGCTATAAGGAGGGGGCCGCACAACACATGGCGACCTGCAGACTTTTTGGGCTCTCCAGGTAGTGTGCCGGAGGTGAATCGACTGGGCCGATTTGCCAGCTGACAATTAACTACCCCTGGCGATTTGAAGGTCAAGTGGGAACCTGATCTCTCCGGTGCCACTCGGGACAGGACCGTACCTACAATGCAATGGCATATACATTTTGAATAACTACTGCCTCTCCTTCACACATATGGGACAGCCATCAGTCCTCCATAGTGATAACGCTCACACTATATCGGATGTAACTTACCTTGCCCACCCCCAAGAGCTCCAAACCGAAGGCTGGTGAACTCTATCAAGAATGGTATATCACAAAAAACTAACTGTGGCTGTGTATAACAAAGGTGCGCACATCCAAATTATTTGCTTGGAAATTGATTGTCCAATATTCATGTACAGAGTCCAAAGTAACAAAGTTTAGTTCCAGGAGTGCCACAATGGTTCCACACCTAGCCACAAGGTGTGTGTGCCGTGAAACAGATGGTCCACAGTCAAATATGAAGAGAAGAAAGAACCATGGCACATCCAAATCATAGTTGTGTGTTTTTATTCTTATTGCATGAATGCATATGTTGGTTCATAGCAGAAGTAAAACCATCACGATCGTACGTCAGGTCAAAACATTTCTGCATAGTTCAATGCAAAAACAGCTGATACATGTTTCATCGTTCCCGACTTTTTCAAGGCGTTTTATGAACAAGGATAAGGAAAATCATAAGTAAAATGAGTGATGTGGTCGTAGTTATTTGAATCCAGATCAGGATCCTCATATATGTGAGAGAGTCCCTTATGATAGTATTGTACGAATTGCTACTACACGCGCCGCCATATCGGGAACTGCCTTAATCTCTGTACATCGGACGTATCATGGTCCGATTATAGTTTTGATAATACTGACCAAAACACTTATCCTTGTTCATAAAACGCCTTGAAAAAGTCGGGAACGACGAAACACGTGTCGGCTGTTTTTGCAATGAACTATACAGAAATGTTTTGACCTGATGTACGATTGTGATGGTTTTACTTCTGCTATGAACCAACATATGCATTCATGCAATAAGAATAAAAACACACCACTATGATTTGGATGTGCCATGGTTCTTTCTTTTCTTCTATCAAGAATGAGCCCATCTACCACCGACTACACCTGAGATGATCGAGAGCCCTGGTCTGTTGGCCTTAAATGTCCCACACTAGGACTCAAGCCCTGAATATACCTACACTGTAGGTACCATCGCACGCACTCAGGGTGCCACTGTCTGCTCGTGCCCCCCTGCTGGGTCTCTGCGGGGAAGTTGTGGGACAGGGACAATCCAAACTACAATTTCATATGTGTGGCAAGGGGATTGGCAGGTGCAACGGAGCAGACACAACCAAATAATCCCACCTCTGATCCATGCCCAGTGGGGACAGACATGAAAACGCTGCTGCTGGCTATGTAACAAAGCCTTCTCAATGGAAAATAAAATGGACACTATGTGCAGTCGCATGGACACCCTCACTTGGAAAATGGAACAACACGATGGTCATCTTAAAGAGGCAGAGCAATGATTTTTGACTGTTGAAGATACAGTAGATGCAAGAGAGGACAAATTATTGACTATGGAGGAAACTTTACAGTTGATTGCATCCAAAAATGATGATCTGGAGGCGAGATCTCACCACAATAATTTACGCATTCTGGGCATATCAGAAATTGCCAACACAGGCAAAATGGAAGACTATGTGGAGTGTCTCCTCACTACCCTATTCAAGGAATCCTTGTTTTTCAAAGTGCTCATAGTTGAAAGAGCACACACAACCTTGCTATTGAGGGGAGCACCAGCTAGAGCACTCATAGCGAGACTCCTGAACTATAAGGATAGAGATACCGCGCTGCGCCTGGCATGAGAGAAACACACACTAAACTTCGATTGGATACGATGGAGAAGTCTAGCCAGACTTCACAATTGCAGGCCAGGAGGCGAAAAAAAAAGTTGCACTCATAAATCAAAAGCTATGTCAGGCGGCTGTGCCATATGCTATGCTTTAACCGGCTCATTTGTGGATTTCCTATCAGGGCAAAAAACACTTCTTCACTTATCCCAATCTGGCTGCTGAGTTTATGAAACAACATCTAAAGTGACAATGCCAGGAGATCACGTCACCCACATCTTCAGCCCACCAAGATCTATGCTGCCTCGAGAAGAATGCAAGTAACCAGTTACTATTGAAGACTGGCCCCTGTGCAATGAGCTAAATGAAAGACTTTATGCGTCAGTCACCCGATGATCTTAGAAATAGCCCACCCTGGACTCCCTCATTACTGTGAGGGAGACCCCGTCAGGTCATCTGGTTGTCCTCCACAGGATACTTCAATAGTACTTGGTCACTTTGATATTTAGTACGGTCATTGCTTTACATACGCAGAATATTTTTTCTTTTTACATACCATCTGTTATGTTTGAAGTTTTGATGTCAGCTTTCTGGGTGGGATATGAATCCCTGGCAGGATTGGACTGCCAGTGTGGGAGGAGGGTGAGATTGGGTACGTTGAAACTGTTCCGAGATGTGCATTGCTCTAAGTGCTCACAACTAAACTAGCCCTGATATCAGGGTCAACACCATAATTCACATCTAAGCAGCTCTCCCCACCCTAAAATGCTGGTGCCATTGGCTATATCCATTACTGCACAACATGCGAAGGTAAACTGCCTAACATGGAACATTAGGGGGCTGGGTGATCCACGTAAACAAAGCCATATCCTGACCTATTTAGATAGACATGATGTGCCTCATTCTCCAACCTGTGAGCCTCTCATAGACAATTCTCTGCATACTCCTCATATGCCAGGGGAACGGCTACTCTGGTACATAAGGATAGACCATATATCCACCAGGGAATACTTGACAATGCCAGCAGCCGATATTCATTTACCTGGGGAAAATTGGCCTCCCACGTTATTCTCATTGTGAATTGCAATGGCCCAAACACAGATGACCCAGCATTCTTGGATAGGCTATAGGGATGCGTGATAGAGCACAACCCATCTTACATAATCTGGGGAGTAGACTTTAGTGTGATATCGGACACCTCTATCAACAGATCGCATCACCCAAGAGACTACCATTGCACTGCTGTCCACCACCTATGTAGCCTCATGAGAGAACAAGATCTATTAAATGTTTGGAGGTACCATCACCCAGACACACGAGAAGGCACCCTTTACTCCAGGGTCTATAACAGCTGATCCCAGCTTGACTGCTGGTTGATATCCAGAAGGGTGGGATCCTAGGTACACATGGTCACACACTTAGGGGGTCATTCTGACCCTGGCGGTCAGTGTTAAAGCGGCGGCCAACCCGCCAACAGGCTGGCGGTCCAAAAAATGGAATTCTAACCCTGGCGGGAACCGCCAACACAGCCCGCCACTTTAACACTCCGACCGCCACGGCGGGACAGACAAACAGTGCGGCGGTCACCGCCAACAGGCAGGCGGCAGACAATGTACCGCCCACCCTATCACAACTCACCAATCCGCCACCTTTTCCGGGGCGGGAGCCCCGCCGATAAAAACACGGCGGAAACAGACTACGAACGGGAAAACGCTCACCTATACACACTCCACGAGGACGCAGGACAGCATGGAACCCGAATTAAACATCCTACCAGCTATTGTCTACCTGCTCATCTACAACGAGTACGAACGCCGGCGCAGACGACAACGGTGAGTACTGCACCTACGACACAGGGGAGGGGGGAGGAGGAAAGCTTACGGGCACACACATATGCGACCCCCCCCCAACTATCTACACACCAATGCAGAGCACCAAGTCACAGTGACACCACCCAAACCCCCCGGAATAATGCAAAGACATAATTAAAGTTAGAAACAAAATTTATGTATAAAAGAGGTTCTTTGAAGTCATGGTAAAATAGCAATATGAATTGTAAAAAATCAAGTAAGAACATTGCGAAGCCGATAAACATAGGCAATAAGTTCTGCACAGTCACTTAAATTTCCACTGTCCGTGGGCCAAAGTGTATCAACACATGGGCAAAGCCCACACAGGAGACCTGAGTCCGTTGGAGAGAACACTGCTGGGGCATCAGATGACAAAACTACAGGCACCTCAGGGGGAAGGGAAGGGGGGGCACCCCAGCCACATGAGTCCACGACGCCAGATCCACAAAGGGTCCACCATGCCCACTGTGCCATCCTGGGGAGTGCAAAGCCACAGTCTCACAAGTCTCTACAGTGGGTGGTCTGCTCACTGTGCCATCCTGGGGAGTGCAGAGACACAGGCCATCATGTGGATTACAGACTCCACAGGTAATGGAGGAGGCAGGGTGCCCCGAGTGCAGCGTGAACACTAGCTCGACACAGAACCAGCACTGTCAATGGGCCAGTGGTGCTTGAGACGGCGGGGCCCAGCGGAGCGGTGCTTGAGGCGGCGGGGCCCAGCGGAGCGGTGCTTGACAGGAGGGGCCCAGCGGAGCGGTGCTTGAGACGGCGGGGCCCAGCGGAGCGGTGCTTGAGACGGTGGGGCCCAGCGGAGCGGTGCTTGACAGGAGGGGCCCAGCGGAGCGGTGCTTGAGACGGCGGGGCCCAGCGGAGCGGTGCTTGAGACGGCGGGGCCCAGCGGAGCGGTGCTTGAGACGGCGGGGCCCAGCGGAGCTGTGCTTGAGACGGCGGGGCCCAGCGGAGCGGTGCTTGACAGGAGGGGCCCAGCGGAGCGGTGCTTGAGGCGGCGGGGCCCAGCGGAGCGGTGTTTGACAGGAGGGGCCCAGCGGAGCAGTGCTTGAGACGGCGGGGCCCAGCGGAGCGGTGCTTGAGACGGCGGGGCCCAGCGGAGCGGTGCTTGACAGGAGGGGCCCAGCGGAGCGGTGCTTGACAGGAGGGGCCCAGCGGAGCGGTGCTTGAGACGGCGGGGCCCAGCGGAGCGGTGCTTGACAAGAGGGGCCCAGCGGAGCGGTGCTTGACAGGAGGGGCCCAGCGGAGCGGTGCTTGAGACGGCGGGGCCCAGCGGAGCGGTGCTTGAGACGGCAGGGCCCAGCGGAGCGGTGCTTGACAGGAAGGGCCCAGCGGAGCGGTGCTTGAGACGGCGGGGCCCAGCGGAGCAGTGCTTGACAGGAGGGGCCCAGCGGAGCGGTGCTTGAGACGGCGGGGCCCAGCGGAGCGGTGCTTGACAGGAAGGGCCCAGCGGAGCGGTGCTTGACAGGAAGGGCCCAGCGGAGCGGTGCTTGAGACGGCAGGGCCCTCTTCAGCGGTACACTTCACGGCGGGCCCTCTTCAGCGGTACTCTTCACGGCGGGGCCCTCTTCAGCGGTGCCTTTCTGCACGGCGGGGCCCTCTTCAGCGGTACTCTTCACGGAGGGGCCCTCTTCAGCGGTACTCTTCACGGCGGGGCCCTCTTCAGCGGTACTCTTCACGGCGGGGCCCTCTTCAGCGGTGCCTTTCTGCACGGCGGGGCCCTCTTCAGCGGTACACTTCACGGCGGGGACCTCTTCAGTGGTACTCTTCACGGCGGGGCCCTCTTCAGCGGTGCCTTTCTGCACGGCGAGGCCCTCTTCAGCGGTACACTTCACGGCGGGGCCCTCTTCAGCGGTACTCTTCACAGCGGGGCCCTCTTCAGCGGTGCCTTTCTGCACGGCGGGGACCTCTTCAGCGGTACTCTTCACGGCGGGGCCCTCTTCAGCAGTGCCTTTCTGCACGGCGGGGCCCTCTTCAGCAATACACTTCACGGCGGGGCCCTCTTCAGCGGTACTCTTCACGGCGGGCCCTCTTCAGCAGTACTCTTCACGGCGGGGCCCTCTTCAGCGGTGCTTGTCCAGTCATTCAAGGGAGCCAGACCTGGCCCGGACTCCCTGCTTAGTCGCACTCCGACCGTGCAGTTGCTGGACCCTTCTCTGAGGGAGTCCTGTGCCCGTGGGTGTCCTCCCTCACACCCGGGATGGGGCTTGTGGGGCCCTCCTGGTCCGCGCCCCTGCTGGCTGACTTCTCCGCCCTGCTGCCCTTGCCCTCCTTCGATGAGGCTCTCTGGCCCTTGCCTCCCCTGGATGTTGTGGCAGGTGACGTCCCAGGACTTTAATCCTTGGGGGCAGCCGTGTCAGTCTTCTGGCGGCGGCCCTTGATTTTACGGGTCCTCTTTCCAGGTGGGGGGCTGGCTGTCCCCTTGCTGCTGGCCGATGTATCAGTGCTGGGAAAGGGTGGACTCCAAAACCCGTGCACAATGGTGACACTTGAAGCAGGGCTGGTGGTGGCTGAGGTGCTCTTGGGACTCTTAGCAGATGGAGGGGGTGGGTCAGGTGGGGCAAAGAGGTTAAGTTTGGAGAGGTAAACTTTTTTAGGACCAATGTAAACGGTAGGTGTAGTGGGTATGGGAGTGGAGGAAGAGGATGTGGTTGGAGGAGAGTCAGGTGTGCTGTCTGTGGGTGCAGGTGCTTGTGACGTATGCTGTCGTGAGGTGGTTGGCTGTTGGGTGGGTGGCTGCCTGCGTTTGTGTGTCTTGGAAGAGGGGGTGACAGACACAGTGGGAGAGGACACAGGGGACGTGTAAATGGCAGTGGGGGTGGTGACTGCACGTGTGCGGACTGTACTCGAGGGTGTGCTGGTGATGGACGTACTGGCTGATGGTGGTGTGCATGCAGGTGTGAGTGGAGACGTCACAGGGAGGGAGGAGGGAGACGAGGAGGAGGGGGACACAGAGGTGGTAGTGACTGTTGGCATGTCTGCATCTGGGTGTTGCTTGGGTGAATGCTTGTGTGATCTGTGGTGCTTATGTCTGGATGAGCTGCCCTTGGGTGTTGAGGTGTGTGCAGGCTGGTCTGATGGTGTGGATGGGATAGGCTGAGGAACAGGAGAGAGAGACAGGGTGGAGGCAGTTAGAAGAGGGAGGCTGGAAACAGGGACAATGGCTGCCGTCAGTGCTGAGGCCAGAGCATTGAACGATCGTTGATGGGCAGCCTGACCCGAATGAATGCCCTCCAGGTATGCATTGCTCCGATGCACCTCCCTCTCTACCCCCTGGATGGCATTCAAAAGGGTAGACTGCCCAACAATGATGGTCTGTAGGAGGTCAATGACCTCCTCACTGAGGGCAGCAGGGGTAACTGGGGCAGGGCCTGAGGTGCCTGGGGCGAAGGAGATGCCCGCCTTCTGGGGCAAGCGGGCACGGAGCGAAGGCTGAGGGGCTGGTGGGAGGGCGGAGCTGGTGCGCTGGGTGGCGGCTGTACCTGTAGAGGCGGGGGGCCCGGATGTTGCCGCCACCGCTAGGGAGCTCCCTTCCGAGGACGTGTCGGTGTCGCTGGTGTCACCACGGGTCCCCGTTGTGGTGCTCCCCTCGCCCTCCGTATCACTGGTGACCTCGGTGTCTGTACCATGGCCCACCGGGGCCTTGTGAGTCGCAGTTCCCTCGTGCTCCGATGCCAATTCTCCTCCGCCTGATGATGCTAATGCACACATGCACAAGAAGATAAAGAAAAAGGGTGGGGGGAGAAATAAAAACAGGTTAAGTGCATGCATTGTCAACACCGTTGACGGAGAGGACAGACACAGGAGCCTCATGCACTACGCCACGCAATCGGGGTACACTACTCAGTACTTGTGACTAGGCCAACAGGTCTATGGACAACAAATGCACACATGGGTGATGCTGGACCATCGATTGATGTACTTGGCACCCTACAGAGGTGGGGGGCGGGGGCACAGGGCCATGCCTAAAGGAGGGGACTACACTACAGAAAGCGCCCTGGCCTAATGTCACCCACAGCCCTCCTCCCCCACCCAGACGCCTCCACTGCATGTAAAGATAGCAGAATGTGCTGGTACTCACCCCCTTGTGTCTGCTGTTATGTCCTCACGCGCCCATCCAAATCGGGGTAGGCCACCCCCAGGATCCGGGACATCAGGGGGGTCAAGGTACGACTGGCACCCCTCCTACATTGGGAGGCCATCCCCAGCAGTGACTCGGCGGTCTTCCTGGTCCCACGGCGGATGTCCTCCCACCTCTTTCGGCAGTGGGTGCCCCGTCTGTTGTGGACCCCCAGGGCCCGGACGTCCTTGGCGATGGCACGCCAAATGTCGATCTTCTGATGGGCGCTGACCTATGTGACATGTACAGGGTGGGAAAGGAATTTTCATCATTTTTCTGCATGTTAGATGTGATTGCCCCCCCCTCCCCAACCCTGCCATGTGGCACATGCTCTCATCTGTCGTGCCTTGCACTCCTCATTCGCTCCCCACCCCACCATCTTACATCCACCATACACAACCCAGGCATAGCCCATTCAACGTGCACCCAGTGTACTTACCTGTTGGTCTGGAGGACCGTAGAGTAGCGCATACTGGGGCAGGACCCCATCCACAAGTTTCTCCAACTCTTCTGAAGTGAAGGCAGGGGCCCTTCCCCCAGTCGCAGCAGCCATTGTCTCTTCCAGACCGAGGTCACAGCAGCACTTGCAGTATAGGTCCTCTCCTGTGGATGGTCAGGTCTCGAGTGGTTAAGCAGATAGAAAATGGCGGTCACTCCCGTGGCGGTGCGTACCGCGACCGCCGGCGCACATCGTCATTGGCTCCTGAGACCCATAGGGTTCAATGTTAACCAATGCGCCTTCGCACTGCGGTCTTCGACCGCCTACCGCCACGGTGTGCCACGCCAGCGCGTTGACCTCATATCCCACTGTCACACTTCTCAGGTCAGGCAGCCGCCATTACAAGGGCCCACATGGCTTAATTGCTACTGCGTCACACAGGCCTAGGCCTTGCATAGCCACTCATTCAAGCCTTTCAATGTATAGCGATTCGTGTACTGTGCAAGCTGGGTGAACGTACCTGTGGGTTGCTTGACTCTGTGCTCCATGTTGTCCTTCCTAGGCACCGTCCGCTGGGACTTGCGAGGAGAAGGATGAATCCTCCTGTGTACCGGCCGCTGGTGGACCTGTCGACAATGGAAGAACAACATATTATACTTCGATACCGACTTGACCGAGCCACTATACATGAACTGTGTGCCCAGCTGGAGCCTGACCTGATGTCCCCCATCCGCTAACCCACAGGGATTGCCCCTCTGGTGCAGGTTCTGTCAGTGCTCCATTTTTTGACAAGTGGGTCTTTTCAGACAACAGTGGCCATGTCATCAGGGATGTCTCAGCCTATGTTTTCTAAGGTTTTGTCCAGAGTGTTGTCTGCCCTGATGAAATACATGCGGAGATACATTGTTTTCCCTGAGGAGGGTGATTTGGCCACTGTGAAGGGTGATTTCTATGCCCTTGGACATATCCCCAACATCATTGGTGCCATTGATGGGACCCATGTGGCTTTAGTACCCCCAAAAGACGATGAGCAGGTGTACAGAAATCGAAAAAAATTCCATTCGATGAATGTCCAGGTGGTCTGTTTGGCTGACCAGTACATCTCCCATCTAAATGCCAAGTTCCCTGGATCAGTGCATGACGCGTATGTCATGCGAAATAGCAGCATCCCTTATGTGATGGAACAGCTACAGAGACATCGTGTGTGGCTAATAGGTGACTCTGGTTACCCCAACCTGCCTTGGCTATTGACCCCAGTGAGGAATCCCCGGACCAGGGCAGAGGAACGCTGCAATGAGGCCCATGGGCGAACTAGGAGGATTATAGAAAGAACCTTCGGCCTCCTGAAGGCCAGGTTTAGGTGCCTGCATATGACAGGGGGATCCCTAATGTACTCACCAAAGAAGGTGTGTCATATCATCGTGGCCTGCTGTATGCTTCACAATCTTGCATTGCGACGCCAGGTGCCTTTCCTGCAGGAGGATGGTCCAGATGGTGGTGTTGTAGCAGCTGTGGAGCCTGTGGAGAGTGAAGAGGAGGAAGACGACGGGGACGACACGGACAACAGGGACACAGTTATACAACAGTATTTTCAGTAGCACACAGGTAAGAAACACCCACGCCTTTTTACATTTACTTCTGCCCTCCTGCATCTCTACTTTCTGTGTTTCCCCCAGTTACTTTTAACTGATTTTTGACTTTCCCTTCCCTTTTCAGAGCTGTATGACCCACAGCGTGACTGCTGCTTTGTTTGCCCATGGACTAATGCTTATACACATTGGTATGTTGTCATCACAATGTATCTTAACATTATTGCACCGTTATGTGTAATACTTTTGTAAAGAATACAAGCAGACTCCTGATTTTTGAAGTGCTATTGGTGATTTATTTTAAGTGCTGCATATGGGTCCATGATAGTAAAACGGTGATGGGTGGGGGTGGAGTAATGTCCATGGCAGAGTCCAGTTCTCAGTCGCACAGGTGCATTGTCCATATGCCTGTGGAAGGATGGAGCAGGGGCAGTTCGAGGTTGGACAGGGTGACAACGTGGGACAGTGGGATGACATCAGGGGGTATCTTATGCTGGCGGGGGTCTTGGCATCCTACTCTGTCTTCTTGTGTGATCTCAGGTTCCGCTTGCGGGGTGGTTGATCTTCAGCAGGAGGTGGGGTTCTGGTGGCCTGTCGTTGTGTGGGGTCCTCCTGTCCACTAGCGCCGGCGGAGGTGGTAGGCTGTTCGTGGTCCGGGCTAGTGACAGGGGCCCTTTGGGGTGCCACATGGTCCCGCAATGTGGTGACTATCTGGTTGAGGGCCAGGACGATGGTCCCCATTGCGGAACCTATGTTCCTGAGTTCGTCTCTGAACCCCATGTACCGTTCCTCCTGCTGTGCCTGGATCTCCTGGAACCTGGCCAGTACCGTCGCCATCGTCTCCTGGGAGTGGTGGTACGCTCCCATGATGGTGGTGAGGGCCTCTTGGAGAGTCGGTTCCCTGGGCCGGTCCACCCCCTCTCGCACAGCAGCCCTCCCAGTTGCCCTGTTTCCCCGGGCCTCTGTCCCCTGGACGGTGTGCCCACTACCACTGCCCCCAGGTCCCTGTTGTTGTTGGGGTGGTGGGTCAGCCTGGGTGCCCTGTAGTGGCGGACACACCGCTGCTTGCCGCGTCCTGGAGACAGAGGCATGGGCCCGCTGGGTGGGAGCTGTGCTGGTATTCCCAGAGGGGGTTGGGTCTGCTGTGGCCTGTGTCTGTGTGTGGGGAACCGACTGTCCAGAGGTCCCCGATGGTTTGGGCTGGTCATCAGGTTCCAGGTCGACAGAGCTGCTGTCATCACTGGGGGCCTGTTCTGGGGGCGGGATGGACAAATCTGGACCCTCCTGGGCGGTGTGTTGCCGTTCGGGCCCTGCAGGGGTAAAAGAGAAGGGTTATTGCTTCTGTGTGTGCCATGGCGTGCGATTTGGGGGTGCCCTTGTCCCCCAGTGCTGGCATTCCCTTGTGGGAGGAGTTGTGAGGGTGGTTTGTGGGGGGGGATGGGTATGTGCAGTGGTCATGCTTAGTTGATGGGTGTCCATGGTTTGTGTTGGCATTTAGGGATTGGTGTTGTGTTGGGTGGGTTGTGCTGGTGAGGCATTGGCAGGGAGGATGTGTGCTGGGGGGTTGGGGGTGAGGGTGGGGGTGTGGGTTGGCATGCTGGTGGTTGGGGGGGGGTAAGGTAGTTGAGATTCGACTTACCAGAGTCCATTCCTCCGCCTACTCCAGCGAGGCCCTCAGGATGCAGGATGTTCAAGACCTATTGCTCCCATGCTGTGAATTCGGGTGGAGTGGGTGGGGGTCCGCCGCCAGTCTTCTGCACAGCGATGTTGTGTCTTGACACCATCGACCGCACCTTCCCCCGTAGGTCGTTCCAGCGCTTTCGGATGTCTTCCCGGTTTCTGGGATGCTGTCCCACAGCGTTGACCCTGTCGACGATCCTTTGCCATAGCTCCGCCTTCCTGGCTATTGTGGTGTGCTGCACCTGTGTGCCGAATAGCTGGGGCTCTACCCTAATTATTTCCTCCACCATGACCCTGAGTTCTTGGTCCGAGAACCTGGGGTGTCTTTGGGGTGCCATGGGGTGGTGTGGGGTGGTGTTTGTGGTGATGAGTGTGGTGTGTGTGGTGGTGTGTGGTGTTTTGTGCGTGGATGTAGTGTGGGTGATGATGTTGTGTTCCTGTGTGTGTTGGGGTTTTCGATAGCTGTGCTCTTGCTCTCTCTCTCTCTCGCCTTCGCTCTGAATTTCTAGTAGTGGGGGTTTGTGGGTGATGTGGGTGTGTGTTTTATAGTTGATTGAATGTGTGGGAGTGGAGTTTGTATGTGTATCAGGTGTGTGTATTTCAAATTGTCCAATGCGGCTGTGTTTTGGAGCTGGGTGTGTATTTTGACCGCGGCGGTGTGTACCGCCAATGGAATACCGCGGTTGAAAGACCGCCGCATGGATTCGTGGGTCGTAATGGCATGGGCGTGTTTGTGTTGGCGTGACGGTGGAGATTTGGTCATCTCCAGTTTATCGCTGACCGCTGATGAGGCGGCCTTCTGTGGATGTCGGGTTTTGGCGGCATGCCAGTTGTGGATCAGAATGACCGTGGCGAATTACCGCGGCGGTAGAATGGCGGTCTTCTGACCGGCGGTAGGAGCCTTTTACCGCCGAGGTCAGAATGACCCCCTTAGTCTGCACATATTCAGAGCACTCCCCAGAGCTTTTGGCACTGCACATCCCACCAGAGTGAACCCATATGTCTCATGGGAAACCTCTCCTACATCACTTCTGGATGCTGCTTTGCGCAACAAGCTACACATGGAAATGGCCCAAAATAAAGACTCAGTGCCCTCTGTGATCACTGTCTGGGAGGCTTTGCAGGTCCGATTTGCGGGCTCTGCATAGCCAAGAGTGGAGGAGTACTCTGCTCTCTGCGTAATGACCTAGCTAAATTAGAACTCACACTTAAATCCCTAAGTGAATGCCATGGATAAACAGATGACCCTAAAACAGACCACCAATACCAGGAAATACTTCCCAGCTATCAGAAAGGCAGTGTCTACATTGAGGCAAATACACACGTGCACGAGCATATGGGGAGGGAGAATGCCCAGTAAATCCTATTCAGCCAATGATGCTTTGAAAGTATACAACACAGATGGGACGCTAGGCAGAGACACTTTAGAAATCCTTTAAACATTCACTTCATACTATCAATCACGATACACATCACTGGAGTCAACACAAAACCAATGCAGATGCATACCTCAAGACATAGCCCTGGGTTGGTTAAGTGGTGCTCACCACAATTACCTTGTGAAAGAAATAACCGTGGATGAAATTAGGGAAGCAATCATGCAGTTGAAATCAGGCAAAGCCCTGCGAACTGACAGGCTCCCTGCAGATTTTTTAATAAAACATATATAACTACCCTGGCAACAATTTTGAGATTCTTCTATTTAGATACTAAAACCAATGGCCTGCTACCCCCCACTATAAGGAAAGCCATGGTAATCGCTTTACCCAAACCGAGGAAACCCACCAACAGACGTGATTCATACTGACCACTTCCTCTGACAAATCGCAATGCCAAAATACTGACAAAAGTACTAGCCAATCGACTAAGCCCACTTATGACATTCTTGGTCGGACCAGACCTATCGGGCTTTATCCCATGTAGATCCACAACTCCTAATTTGCATACCTTGTTCACTCTATTTCAAGACATTAATTCAGACTTAGCGGTGTTGCAGTATTTTCTAGATGTAACCAAAGCATTTGACTCACTAGAATGCGGCTTCCTCATGACAATACTTCATTGGATGGGTTTCCCCCAAATGTTCCTCATTTGGATTGACCTCCTGAATACCCAACCGACAACAAGGGTTAAAATTAATAGCTTAAGCTCCACCCCGAGAACCATCACCAGAGGTATGTAACAAGGGTGCCCGCTATCACCGTTGCCATTTGCCCTGGCGATGGAACCCTTGGCAGCCAAACTGCAACAATGCCATTGTGAAAATACATGTGATCCACTACCCTTTCATGCACATACTAGTCTCCATTTATGCAGATTATATCATCCTTTGCCCGTGAGATCAAAAAATGGGGTGCTTTGAGAATTCATACAATTTGGAGAACTATCTGGCATACAAACCAATTGAGAAAAGTCTAATATTTTCTCTCTTATGGTCAACACCCTGCAGTTTGATCCTGACTTCTCGCTGAAGTGGTGTCACTCTGAACTTCGCTATCTTGATGTGGTAATATCATGGAGCAAAGAAGAAATAATTATGGCGGAACTATGGAGTCACTCTTACTGACATTACTGACAGTATTACACGCTGGATTTCCCCACCCCTATCACTAGCAGGCTGCGTCGCACTAATGAGAATAATAATCCTGCCCACATTTTGATAGCTATACCAGTACCATTAGGACGGGCGTTTTTTCAGCTCCTCAAAACTCAGATGTTACAGCTGGCTTGGACAGGTAAACAACCCCATATATAACGGGAACTTCTCCCTTTGCCATTCTCTAAAGGTGGATTTAAAGCATCTGACCTAGAGCTATATTACCAATGTGCCCAGGCACACCATGTAATCCACTGGCACCATACTACTCCATTCATGTCCCACTTAGCTCTCGAGCAGGGTTACATGGCCCCGATCCCCCATCCTCCTACCTGGGCTCCCTGCATTTGTCCGTCACCCTAGCGGATTCCACTGTGGCATGCACAGCTAAAGCATGGCACGCTAAAGCCCATAAGGTCAGCAAGGCCTTATTGTACTCGCCACTTGCTCCACTACCCTGTCACTTTCTGCTCCTTGTCACACACAAGGGCAAAAGTAGCAATTTCTACAAACTAGAGCAATAACACACTGGGGAGATTTATACATTATTGGACAATTAAAAGCACAAGAAACCTTTTTCAACAGAAAAGCCAGACAATGCTAGAGACATTTCTATACGTCAGACTAAAACAGAACGTGCGAGCAGTGACACCTAGCTTCCCACACAAACCACTCACATTAGACATGCTACATGTGATACTAAAGGCAGAGGCACTGCACCACCTTGTCACACACCTATATCAGACAGTACAAATGGAAACCCCTGCTGTCGTGACATGCGTGAGGGAGCAGTGGAAGACAAAGTTAGGTCTCACCATCACTGACACAGAATGGCCCCACTGTGGCATCCAAATGGGCAAGATAATTTCTAGTAGGAGGCTTTCCATAATATACTACACATTTCTACACCATATATAATACTCACAAGCCAATTTCACCACTTCCGGTTGTGCCCCGATGCTGATTGCCCTAGATGTGGTGTGGTAGGAGCTGACTTCCTTCATCGTGTAGAGTTCTATACTCTTATTATATTTGTGCAGCCCTGGCAATCATGTTGGGGCAGCCAGTGGTGTTGACCCCACTCACAGCCTTACTGGGATATGCCAATGAGATGGAAGCTTCCTTCAGGCAATTAATGGTTTAGGCTCTACTGCTGCCTAAACATAGGGTGGCCTGTCGATGGGGCGTACAAGAGCTCCAAAATTTAAAGATTGGCTTACTGAACTTATATATTGTAAAGATCAACTATCTACATATGCTGAATTGCTTCCCACTAGCTCCTGACCAAGAGATATTTGGGAAGCACTAACTGATTACCTGCTAAAACAGACATCAGAAGCAACAGACAAGGATACACATGAAGGCCTCCACTTCATGCCTGAATAATACTGCAGAGCTCTACATCCTTATATGACCACCTAGTCATGACTGCGTGGTCAAGGACAATACGCACGGTGCAACGTACCAGTTCGAAATGCACTGAACTCTGCTCCGTACCTTAAACATTAAGGGCCTGATTACAACTTTGGAGGTAATGTGGCGGATATACCACCTACCGTATTACGAGTTCCATAGGATATAATGGACTCGTAATACGGTAGGTGGTATATCCGCCACTTTTGGGACGGTTTAACACCGTCCTCCAAAGTTGTAATCAGGCCCTAAATGACAGAACATTTGTGACACAATGACTGGTAGCTACAAACATCTTCCTTAAAAGTGTCTCCCGTTCACCTGCAAAGGGAAATTAGTTCTGGTTTATTGTTGATAAGTTTGTCGGGGAAACTGACTGTTGTTTATATGCTAATGTTCCAATGAGCGATGCAAAATCTTATATTCTAAGGTATTGTTCTTTCTCTTAAACCTAATAATGTTCAAATCTCTTTGATTTGATGCCTCCATCCCAAATCTGATCCATAGTTGGTAATGTGTAATCTTCCTTTTACTTCTTCACTTTTAAATCTTATTGTCATCCAACTCATCCCAAGTATCTCTATTCTTTTACCTGCATATCCTACCGCCCTGATGTCAGGATCACTCATCGGTGGGCCTCTACCCATCGGCCATTTCTCTTGAAATGTTTTGTTAGAATTAAGCGTACACAAACTTACTGAATCCTCTAACACATGTTTTTGTCATTGAAAGGCACATCACAATAAGGTTTATCCAGCTAATCTGCACTTTCCATTTTCACATGAGGTGTACTCATTGCCTCTTCAATTTTCTCACTGGTATTTATAATTTCTTCTGCATTTATTGTTACTGCATTTCCTTGCACATCATCACACACATCATCAACTTTCTGAATTTTTTTCTTTTCTGGTATTTTTGTTTTACAAACCTTTGCAAAATGTCCCCACAGTTTCTGCATATGTCATTTCTGGCAGCACAATTTAAACTTGAAGCAATGTGCCAGGGAGCACAACAGCAAAAGCATTCGTCCTTTGTTTTTTAGGTCGAGCACTCGCGTTATGACCTCTTGTATACTTTTAGTATACTTCTTATGGCTTAAAGCAATTTCATTTGTTGTTTGCAGTGTCCTTCAAAAGTTCTTGCTCGCTAGTGGTCAGTTCTAGCTTTTTCCCCCCTCCTTTTTCTGTTTCAGAGCAGTGACCAACTACTGCATTATTCCACTTTGGTTTCTTTATCAGCTGGTGTGACAGACTATTTTGGCATTTCTTTGTTGCTGCCTTTTCACTGTGGGTGTTTAGGCTGGTAGCTGCCTGCGTTTTATTGCAGCATTCTGTTCCTCCCACCTCCTCCCATGTTGCTGACAGTTGTTTAGGCTTTATTCCAGTGCTGTCTTCTCTTGGCTCCTGGAACATTTGCTCCCCATTAAATCTTTAATAAAGGTAGCTCCTAGGCTTTGTTTTTTAATTTTATTTTACCACTGCCCAGCACCCTTTCTCGTAGAAGGTAGCTAAACCTAGAAGGAATGATGTGAAACATGCACAGCCTGGCATCTCGAGTCTCTCCAGGGCCCCTCTGGACATCAGCACAGAGGGCATTGCTTATCTCCTTTATTGGGACCATAAATCTTCTCAGGCTGCTCTGCTGTAATTGACTTCATTAGAGCTTTGTTGAAATGCAAGGCAGAGGCAATAACACTTGCAAGGCTTTTTATTCTGTTAACATAAAAAGAAAACACTTAGCCTTATTTTCCAATTTCTGTTCAGACCGTTACACAACTTGATGTAGTGCAGTCATCATCTCATTTATCCTCAAAGGCTTGTTTTTTGGGAGACTCCAAAAGGATCTTTGTAGCCCAATAGCAAGGGCAGAGGCTTGCCTGCAAGCTAAGTTGTATTTGTTTATTTTCAGTAATTCTGCTCAGATCGCCTTGTGATACCCCACTGCCTTCAATGTTTTGCATGTCAGCTAATGCTTTCTGTTTTATTCCTGTGGAAGCCATTTGTACCATTTTAAGGGGCAATTCAGATGGGTATTGTAACACTTACTGTATCTTCGGTGTAAATGGATTAAGTATATTTTTATATGAGCAACTAATGCATTTAGAGGAAGTGTGGCAGTACTTCTGTTTGAACCATCATTGTCAGTAGACATTCTGTGACCGCGTAGCCACCCCTGTGTGTAAATAAATTAATATGATTTGAGTATATATATTTTATACACGTACATTTGTGTGCGTGTATTTATAGAAAACCACCTATTTCTTTATACAATACTGCTGTGTCTAATTATGTTTTGTAGCTTCTTGACCATGATTTACTTGTTTTCACATTGTTTGATTTTTGTGTGCATCTATTGCTCAAATATAGATTCAAATATTTAAATTAGGATGCTAAATGATAGCATTTTCATTCTGCAGAGAGAGGAAGAAGGTAAATGGAAGGGCTTTAGTTATATGCAGGGCCATTGGAATTACATGTCAGAAAAAGATGAAATTATGAAGCAGGGTTGACCAGTTTACGCAGCAAGAAAAGTCCTGGTATGAATTTACAATGCCAATAGCTCTAACTCAAGCAAATGCGATACCTATTGCTTTGCAAATGCTTGTTGTTTTTGATATCTCAGTTGTTGTCCTATTTTCCCTCTTCTTCTTTCCTTCATCTTCCACAAGTTCTACTGCTTCCTTTTTGCCACTCACTGTACCCTTGATGTCCTTTATCCACATGGCTGTGTGTTCCATACTTTTCAATATTTGGATGGTTTTGTCCAACATGTGTTCTTTCCTTAAACATTTGTCTTTTATTCTCTTATTATTAGTACATTGCACTATTTGATCCCTTATAAGAGAATCATTCAACTGTTCAAATCTGCAGGACAAAGCCAAACTCCTCAATGCTACCATGTAAAATGTTATATCTTCATCAGCCATTTGTGTCATTGCAAAATACTTATGATGTTTGAGCACTAAATTTGTTTTAGGAGTAAAATGTAAATCTAACACTTGGATAGACAACTCATATACATTGTTGGGCTGGCCAAGCAAAATTTCAGATAACTCTTCATATATCCTTCTCCCTTCCACCCCTAAGTGATGAAGTAAAATTGCTTGGCTTCTAACAGGACCATATTTATCTCCATCAATTGCTTATAAATATGTTTAAACGATTTTTCCATTGCTTCCATGAAATAATTGGCTCACCAGGTGTTACTAAAAATGATGGAGGGAAAACCATACTCTGGTCAGTCATAGTACCTGTAAAAAGGAAATGTAAAATAAGAACCTAAAAGAAAAAATTAAAGCAATTATTTACCACAATAAAGTACCACAACAATCTAGCATCACAATCTGACATAACAAATTAAAACTATTTTTTATGGCAACCTTGATTCTACTTTTAATAGTTTCCCCTTCCAGAATCAAACATGAACTTATTATAGTTATTTTTCACTTGTTGTAGCTTATCCACTAAATCAGTCTCTGTTTCCTGTCAGCAATTGTAGGGACTCTAAAGCAGATACAACTGCTGTACACTAGTAAAGTTTTTCTCTCATGTTAATGTCTCTATGTGAATTCCATTGCAGCAGTATCCAAACGTGTTATTTGAACTGCGCTAGCTCAGAATGTCTCGTTTAACTAATAGATGAGACACTTGCTGAGACTTGCATGCTTGCGGTGTGTGCCTGGGCGAAAGCATGAGGACTGGTTTCACTTTCTGGCTTCAAACCCGCTGAACACATCTCGTTCAACTGAAGACACAAGACATATGCTGAGGCGTGCCACGCTCTCAGGCTGCACGAGCAAAAGCGAGAAGAAGATTCCAGACTTCACTTATGCATTCAGAACACACACTGGGACACAAGACCATAATGAGCATGAGCAGAAACAGCACAGCGATCTTTGTCATTAATTAAATTTGACGTACCATAAACCTTTTTGTAGAGCCTCCAAACAGCTTTACAGTTTTCACTACACCATTTATGCAGAGCACAATCCTCATTAAAAGTTTTCGATTCCTTACACTTCGGCATGTGTACATCCAGTGAAGAGCCTTGGTTTAAAAGTCCTTAAAAGCCTATAAATAGACAACATTTTCTTACCAGATGGATTCATAGGCATCGGAGGACACAACAATAGGGATAGGTTCTCCAATTTTCTTAGGGCATTCTGCGCACAACTTGATAGCACTCTTGGCTGAACCTGAATTTTTTCCCAGGGGTTGAGATGTCCTTTACCTGTCCCCTGCACAGGATCCCCTCCTCTTCGCCATATAAGGAAAACATGGATTACAATTTCCTTGTAATGCCTTTACTTCTTTATGTAGCGACACCTCCAGCAATATTACAGCCCTTCCCACCACCTCCAAGTACCTGTCGCCTCTCTAACTCCCTTTCCACATTCTAATTATGCCAATGGAATGTATGGGTTACCTAGTTAACTTCCTTTGTTCACATCTCCACAAGTATTCAAGAGATAGGTTTCATATAAAAAGGTACCTCCAATTGTGTTTCTGTTCTCATTAATAGAGCTATGGCATTCTCCTAATTCCAGTCTGAAGAACTCCAGTATCACCTACCAAGGGTCAAAGAAAATCTCTTCTCCCAAGCACCAGTCTTTTCCAACCCTTCTGTAATGTTTGACTCCAGAGGTCCTTCCCTGCTTCTTGGTTCAAAGCAGAATGAGATTGTGAGATCTTTTGTAGGAAGACATGACCTGCAAGGCCTGGAGGCTAATCTTCCCTCCTCATCCTGCACAATGGGTTGCTGCAGAAAGTCCAAATTTTCTGTATGGTCATCTCAGATTTCTTTCCATTTTCTGATCCTTGTTATTGCTGGTATTACACTGTGCACTGGAACACTGTTATTCAGTGCACAGTGTATACATGCTCTGCCCCTAAAATTGTACTGTTTCACCCAATTGGATTGTATAACATTACTGTAAGGCTATAGTAGACAGTGCCTCTTTCATCTACCATTAGATACTCCATGTCTCTTTATCTCACTCTTGGTCACCCCTGCATCTTTCTGTGATATTTTTTATGTCTTTCTCTTCCGCCATCTTTCCCCAATGTGTGCTTTCCCTCTCTTGCTCTTAGTAAATGTCCAATGAGGAAAACTAAGTGCCAGTCCCCAAAAATGAGTGCCAGTGGGCCCCACCGGCAACTACTGGCTCAAATTAAGCACTGGGAATGATGTGCCTTCACAGTCGATAAATATTCAAAAGCTGCTTTCACTGTGAAGGTTAGGCTTGGATTTTAATAGTCACCTGGGAAAATATTAGAAAATAGATTAAAAGCTATTTTTGACTTACATGCAAAATTCTATTTAATGGAGAAAGTTGTTTTTTGATACATTTAGAGGAAATGTAACTTTATAAAAGTGTACTATCTACTGCATGAGACAAAACTGATTTAGAATGAGTTTGTCCCTCAGTCCACTTCAGAGGCTTATCATTGGCTGGGATTTAAGAACCCTGCTAGCAGGAAACAATGGCCTAGCTTCTGGACCCAGAAAGACAGCGGTGTCAACAACTTGCCACTTAGAGCCTCGTTATGAGTGTGGCGGTCAAGACCACCATTATTTTAGTGGTCCGACCGCCACATTTAAACCCTGGCAGTCAGACCGCCAGTGTTCCACAGCACCACCAGGATCAATGATCTTGGTGGCCTGGCGGTGGCGTAGATCGTGATCTGCCAGGACAGCGCTGCATGCAGCGCTGCCCTGCAGATTGTGACCTTGTTCTCCGCCAGCCTTTTCATGGTGGTAACAGCACCATGAAAAGGCTGGTGGACAGCAGGTGCAGGAGGCCAAAGGGCCGTTGGCCATGCAGGGGTTCTGCTGCCCAGCACCATTGCAATGTTCACTGTCTACTTTGCAGACAGTGAACATTGCGAGGGTGCTGGTGCACCCTGCGGGCTACAGCATTGCTGCAGGCTCGATTACAAGCCGGAGACAATGCTGTAACCTGTTTCCCGCTAGGTTGGCCGGCCTAGAGGGAAACTCTTAATAACTTCAGCAGGGAGGTTGCCACGAAGGCTTCAGCCACCCTGTCGGGAGTTTGGCAGATGGCCTTTCCCATCCACCAAACTCTTAATTAGGTCCTTAATGATTAGCAACCCAGGAGGGGACCTGAACAGTTGGTAGAACATAGGATAGCATTCACATAGATTCATCCTCATGATGCATATTACTACTATGATGCATTTTACTAAGAAGGGAGATTTAAGAAATATGATCCTAATGGGGCTCTATGTTTCTCCAACCAAGGATTGGTGTG
The DNA here is from genome assembly GCF_031143425.1 of Pleurodeles waltl. Classification (NCBI taxonomy): domain Eukaryota; kingdom Metazoa; phylum Chordata; class Amphibia; order Caudata; family Salamandridae; genus Pleurodeles; species Pleurodeles waltl. The sequence goes on from NC_090436.1 coordinate 244,795,571, forward strand.
TATTTCTAAGATACATAAGAAGAGATTGGGAGGACGTTCCTTTGTCTATGTGGCTACAAAAATCTGGCAACTGCTTCCTAAATCTCTCAAAGATTTAGAAACAGAAATGGCTTTCAAGGCATCATTAAAATTTGACCTTTTAAGGTAATTCTAAGTTACTGTTGCACGCCACAGGTTTTTAGAGCTGGGGCACTTCTGAGGAAGCAGCAGTGTGTCTTACAAATGCATTAATTTATTCATTCATGCATATCACTTCTGCTCCATCGCATTCGGGCTAAAATCATGCATAGATGCTGGCCAACCACAAACTGATATTTTTCAATGGTAGTTTCTTTTTTTCTGGGTGTTTATTCCTTAGAATTTGAAAAATCAAAACTCTGGTTCCCCTTATCATTTCACTCATACAATGTTTCACTATTTTCTTTATATTGGTTTTAGAATTTTATTGCACTGGTTTCTTGATTTTGAAATTGTTAGTATCCACTGAACGTAACGTATTTCTCTGGAGAAGTGTCTGTTCCTTGTTCCCCAGCTACAAGGGTTTGAGTAGATCTTCTCTAAACATTGGGCCTAATTCACAATGGTAAACTTAGACTTTTGGTCTAAGTTTAGACCAAAAGTCTAAGTTTACAACTTTTCCGTATTCACAAAGGTAAGTTACGAGTAGTATCTTCACGTCCGCACTTATGGCAGAATCTACACACTCGGGTGAAATCTCCACCCCGAGTGTGGAGATTCCACTCTGGGTGCAGAGATTCCTCTCCTGGTGTGGCGAGTACACTCCAGTCCAACAGGAGCAATGAATGTTTTTGCACCTCCTGATTGCATAACTCAACCTTAGAAGAAAGGAATATGCTGGTTGGTGGTACTCCCAGGCAAAGGACAACAGAATGAACACACAAACAGAGACGCTGAACATCGCCACTTTAACTTTTTACTCTGCTTGGCATTGACTTCAGATGGGTCATAGCAGATAACTAAAGACAAGATTAAAGGATTAAGACCCAGCTTTTCTAATATTTTGCATCAGGGGTGCATTAATTTTGTGGCACAGCTCCAATGCAAAATGCATTTAGGCGTTTACTAAGCAACACAAAGGGCCTCATTACTAGTATGGCGATCTGGTGACCCCCATAGTGGCGGTGTTAGTCTGACCGCTGCCGGGTTGGTGGTCCGACCGCCAGATTACGAGTCATGTGGGCCTATGGAGCAAAGACCGCTGTGGTCCTGCTGGCACACTGAGGCAGCACAAACCACGACGGTCATGGGCAGCACAAGCACGTCGGCAGAGCCTGTGTTGCTACCAGTCACACTATGAGGTTGCACACTGCCAATGTGACTGTGGCGGTCCAACCACCACGTTACAGCAGGTGGAAAAGGGGACTATAAAGGGAGGCTCTCACCTCACCTCAGGCAGCCTTACACATCCAGTGCTGCCATGGAGCCCATCACACATGTCCTGCTGTTGCTGCTCATCAAAAGTGCACAAAATCCACGCCACTGTGGGGGCAACCGACTGTAAGTGCACACACCTTTTTGTGCCATCAACCGTTACAACAGATCGTTGTGCTGTCATCCACTGGATATGGGGGTCATGCTACGGGCACCAAGTACACGTCTCATTGTGTACACACTCAGAATCATATATAAAGATGGACACATTCACAGTCACAATACTCATCCTTTGGACAGGTCACTCACTTCAACACCACACTACAAAAAAACACGTCTGCTCATCTCAGGCAGAGGGACAGTGAAGGATACACAACATTGTCTCACACAACACCAACAACACGCCAACATCACATATACAAATACATTTCACACACTCACATTCCTCGCAGGCCATGGACTGTTGTCACATTCAACACACATATGTATGGATGTGGCATTGAACACAAACAACACTCCCAGTAAACAGCCCTGCAATGGACACACACATCACACACATTATAGCACAATGGAAGGACAATGGGATGCATGATAGACAAGGAGACAAATAGACAAACCTCACTATGCAAACAATACCTGCACAATTGGGATGGGGCAATCAGGAGCACTCAGGGAAGGACGCTACACTTGGACATATATCACTCTGCACATGCCCCTTAAACAACACTTGCACAGGAAATGGCCCTACAAGTATCTCAGAGACAAACAATACTAGACCCAGATGACAAGCCTATCTGCACAACATACAAGTGCAAGTCAACAAAGCACATACATCTCTAACTGAATAGGACACACATCTATAGAAACTAGCTGCAAGGTAAACACATCTAAATGGACACATGCACAGCCAATTGCAAACAAAGGTAGCACAACTGAACACACTGCATGTCTGTACAAACAAAACTCAATCTGACACAAATCAGATGAGTACATGATCCTCATCGGGGGACAGGTCAAACACCATACATGCTCACATTGGACAACACAAGATGAAATACTTACCATAAAAAACAGTACACAATGCCATGACATCACCATTGCATTTAAACCCACATATCCATACAGTGAACATATACCCTTGTCTTGAGTTACACCATCACTGCCGACAAACTCAGATACTGCTAACAACAGCAAAAGGAACAGCAAGCAGGCTGAAACACACACAACAGTAGGCAGACAACACAAGTTCCTCAGGAACAACATTATGGTAGAAAAGCAATTGCAGGACAAATGTGTACCCCAAAAAAGAAAACTGTTTGGGATCATTCAAACATCAAAATTCAAATAGTCCAAGGCCATTGGCCAGTCCATGTATTTGTCCATAACAGCACAGTATTGTGCCAATACTTGACTCTTAACTGCCATGGAACCTCCACAGGGAGGGGCATCAAGTGGGCAGACAGGCACCTCAGGGATCATCGTTGGGGGAGGGTCGGATTTTGGAAGGGGGTTTGGTCTTGATTTTGGGAGGGGGGCTACTTTCTGGGAGGCGTGGGCTTCTTCTTGGGAGGAGGAGAGGTATGAATGCTTGCAGTGGGGGCAAGGGAGGCCGTAGAGGTGAAAGGGAGGGGCTCAGAGGTGGGTGGGGCCTCTTGGATTAGGGAAAGGGTGGAGGGAACAGGGGAAAGGTTCAGGTCAATCATAAAGGGACATGGGGACGGCCATCAGAAGGGGGTCGGGATTTGGAGATTCAGGGAGTTTTTGTCTGCTGTGTTGGTGTGGATGTTGTTGGTGCGTGCTACTGGGAAGTATGCTTGTATTTGGTGGGTGTCTGTTGGGTGGATGAGTCAGTGAGTTTGTGTGCCTTGGGGGACGGGACTGAGAGGTGGAGGTGCTATGGGATGGAGTGGTGGATGTGTGTGTTTCTGTTGGTGTGGTGACTGCGGGTATGCTGGATGTGGTGGATGACTGTTTCTGTTGTTGTGGTATCTGCGGGTATGGTGCTCGTGGTGGATGCCTCAGGGTCTGTTGGGGTGGTGTCTATGGCTGTGCTGGGTGTGATGGGTGTGCCACTGACCTTTGGTGTGGTGCCTCTGGGTATGCTGGATTTTGTGTGTGCAATGCTGGGGGTGGCTGGGGAGGTGATGACTGTTGTGTCTGTGGGTGGCTGTTGTTTGCTTGCGTGCGGGTGTGTTTTGTGGTGCTTGTGTTTGTGTGTGCTGCTTTTGTGTGTTGATGTGGATGCATGCAGCTCTGTCTGTGTGCTTTGGGTAGGTAGGGGAAGGGAGTATTTTGATTGGGAAGAGGGAGGTGGAGGGAGGACGTAAGGTAGGGGTTCCTGGCTGCCATCAGTGAGGAGGCCAGAGCCTAAAAAGATCTCTGCAGGTCAGCCATTGCACCATGAATACTTTCTAGGACGCATTTGTCTGTTGTAACTGAGTTGGCAGTCCCTGGATGACATTCACAATGGATGACTAACCCACTGAGATACTTCTCAGGAGGTCAATAGCCTCCTCACTGAGGGCATCAGGGGTAACAGGGGCTGGGGAAGAGGTGTCTGCAGAAAGGAGACACCCACCTCTTAGGTGAGCGGGCACGGCCAATTGGGTGGGGCGCAACAGGGAGGGCGGTGTTAAGACAGGATGGTGGCAGACAAAGATGGTACAGGGGGATGTGCCAATGGGTCCCCCATACTAGGGCATGTCCACTGGAGGAAGAATCCGATGATGATAAGGATGTTCCGGTCTCCTCCGTAGCACTCCCCTTGCCCACTAGACCACCGGGACCCTCTGCGTCAGTGGTGTCCTGACCCGAGGTCCCGTGGCCAGATGCTTCCCCACTCGGCTATGCCCTGTCTCCTTTGCTTGTGGTTCTGATGCTGCAAATACAAAGAGAAATAGGGTCATCACATGTCCATGATCACTCTTGAACAACAGTTGTGTTTAGCAAACATAACCAGGATATCAAGTAGGCCCCAGCAACAAACCCCACCTAAGTTGCTTCTATATGTACCATACCATGTGAATGCATGCCATCTGAACTGTCAACAGCTGCCCACAGGATCTCAGACAATTATAATTCTAAGGCTGAAGTTGTGCAATCACAATAACCATTCAACAAGTAGAAGACACAGTCACTTTCAAAGCTTTGCCCCATGGAGCAGACCTCAGTTACCTGTTGTCATACTATAGAAGGCCAATGCCAAATGTATTTCCACAGATCTCACACAAGGTCATGCATAGATCTTTCTTTCCCATACATAATGACACAACAATAAGAAATGATGCTCCAAAATCCTGCCATGTTGCTGTCAAAAGTACAAAAGCCTGTTGAAGGAGACATGAAAATACCCATGTCGGACTGGAAACATATCAACAATGCACACTTCACCAAGTGATATTTGTCCCAATAGAGTCATGGAGGTAGTATTAATGTTGCTCAGATAGGCCACACATGTGGTATGTAGATCACAAAGTGCATACGACGCAAATGGGTGAGTGGGTTAATGCTTTTGTGAGAAAGGTTATTTTGTTACTTGTTTATAAGTTAATATCCTAATGTGGAACAATAAGCTATTAACAGTCATAAAAGACCTGTATGCATTCCTCAAAGTATAAATTAGGGCATTATTTATTCCCCAGTCTTTAATTATCCTAATATTGCAAAAATAGTTCATTTGGGTATAAATCAATTTTTGTTATTAAAGAGAACTTCCAACCACGGTATTACCTTAAAAATTCTGAGTTTGTGATTCCCCAGACTAACCACTCCTAAACTATGCAGCCTACCAGCATGGATGATATGCTACTCTTACATCTTTTAGTGCTCTGTCTTATGTAACATTTCTTATACACTGATTTGCAACTTATGACTGTTTGCCTCTGTGTAATATGTGTGCAATATAAAGTGCTCCTACACCCCACATTGAAATGAGTGGCGCTACAAAACTAATTAAATGCATCTGACAGAGAGTAGTTATGGAGACTTGAGAGACACTGTTAAAGGGTGGTAGTGATGGAATCTGTGGCGTAGGTGGTCATTGGGGGTGGTCATTGAGGTGGACAACAAACATTGTCACACAGGGTGCCACCAGCTCTAAGGCCGGCCCTGACAGTGGGGCACAGTCCTCCCCTGCCAAAGGTCATTTTGGTGGTTGAGATATCCAGTCACATTTGGAGGGGCAATTGTGTTGCATATCTTTGAGTTTGGTCCAGATACGTGTTGTCTACACGTGTGGAAAACCATGGGGGTCACATGTCGCCCTTGTGTTATTTGCGGCTGTGATGTGAGGATGCAACAACAACAACCTGTCTACTGTCCATTGCCAGACCTTCAGACTCTGGAAGAACTCCACATAATCCTCCTTTACCGTCTGAATTGGCAAACAATAGTGGACTTATGTTGTCAGTTGGAGACAGATCTGATACCAGCTAATAGTAATCCAACTAGCATACCACCCTTTGTACATCATGTCAGTATTGCACTTGGTAGCCACAGGGTCCTTCCAACATACAGTGGCCCTGTCAACTGGCATGTCCCAACCTATGTTCAGTCTGGTGTTGAAGGATGTCCTCTCAGCATGTTGAAACACCTGGACAGCTACACCTAGTTTCCCTGACATCAAGATTTAGCCCGTTTGAAGGCTGACTTTTATTGTTTTGCATGCCTCCCACATGTGGTCGGGGTCACTCATGGCACACATGTTGTTGAGGTCCCACCGCATGCCAACAAACAAGTATAATGCAACAGAAAGAACGTGCAAGTTGACTGTTTGGCAGATCTATACATTTCACAGGTCTGTGCCCATTATCCGGGTTCAGCCCATGATTCCTTCATAATGCAGAACAGCCCCATACCCCAACTGATGTCACAACCGTACCTACAGAGGGCCTGTCTGGTTGGTAAGTCACATCTGTTCTGTTTGAGTGTGTGCAATGTCAGGTTCTATAATAATTAAGTGAGAGACTCATTTTTGCACATAAGTCCCATTCCTTAACAGGAGAGTCTGAATATCCAACCTGTCCTCGGGTGCTGATGCCAATAAGGAATCTAACTATGCCAGGGAAAGTCCACTTCAATGAGGCCCATGGAAGAACAATGCAGGTAGTGGAGTAAGCTTTTGGGCTTCTGAAGGCCAGATTTAGGTGTCTGGACTGGACAGGTGGAGCCCTCCTCTACTCACCCGGGAAAAGTGTGTCAGATCACTGTAGCATTCTGCAAGCTCCACAACATCGCCCTGTGGGGAAATATCCCGCACATTCCAGAGGAGGGGGAGTCTGCAGTGTCACTGGGTAAGACTCATGAAATGCCAAGTGAGGATGACAGTGGTGAAGAGAAAGGAGCAGACTTGGGTAAAGATCTCATGAATGGATACTTTTCATGAGTATAAGTATGTGTTGGACCTGATAGCCTTAGTGTGGTCACTCCAAACTTTTTGCCTGCCTCCGTACACGTGTTGGACAATAGTTTTGCTGGTTTTAGGGCTCTGCGCACTTTACCACTGCTAACTAGTGCCAAAGTGCATATGCTCTCTCCCTGAAGACATGGTGACATTGGTTCCTACCCAATTGGCTTATTTAATCTACTTGTATGTCCCCAGTAAAGTGCACTACATGTGCCCACGGCCTGTAGACTAAATGCTACTAGTGGGCCGTCAGCACTGATTGTGCAACCCACAGAAGTAGCCCCTTAACCATGCCTCAGGCCTGCCATTGCAAGGCCTGTGTGTGCAGTTTCACTGCCAATTCGACTTGGCATTTAAAAGTTCTTGCCAAGCCTTAAACTCCCCTTTATCTACATATAAGTCACCCCTAAGGTAGGCCCTAGGGAACCCATAGGGCAGAGTGCTATGTAGACGCAGGACATATACCTGTGCAGTTTATATATCCTGGTAGTGTAGAACCCCTAAATTTGTTTTACACTGCTGTGAGGCCTGCTCCTTTCATAGGCTAACATTAGGGCTACCCTCATATACTGTTTGAGTGGTAGATTCTGATCGGAAAGGAGTAACAGGATGGCCAGAATGGTAATACAAAATCCTGCTGACTGTTGAAGTTGGATTTAATATTACTATTTTAGAAATGCCACTTTTAGAAAGTGAGCATTTCTCTGCACTTAAATCCTTCAGTGCCTTACAGTCCACATCTGGCTAGGTTTGTTGACAGCTCCCTTGTGGATTTCACTCAGACAACCCCAAACACAGGATGCTCAGTCACACCTGCACACATCTAGCTAGGTTTGTTGACAGCTCCCTTGTGGATTTCACTCAGACAACCCCAAACACAGGATGCTCAGTCACACCTGCACACATCTGCATACTGAATGGGTCTTCCTGGGCTGGGAGGGTGGAGGACCTGACACTTACATTTGAAAGGACAGTGGCCTGCCCTCACACAATGGACTGCCAAACCCCCTACTTGAACCCTGGCAGACAGGATGGAACTGAAAGGGGACCTGGTGCACTTCTAAGCTACTCTTTGAAGTCTCCCCTACTTTTAGGGCACATTTGGGTATTTAACCCCCCTTGCTGCCAGGCCTTCTCCCCCTCAGGTGCCAAGCCTTTTTTAGGCTGTTTGGGGCAGTTAAACAGCGAAGGGGTTAAACAGGGCATGACCCTACTAACTCAGACACTTCTGGACATCATACCACTGGTTTAGAAACTCTGAACCAGAACCTGCCAAGAGGAACTTCCTGGCTGCCCAAAGGACTCATCTGACTGCTTTTCTGCAAAGGACTGCTGCCCTGCTGTTGCCCTGCTACCTTGCTGCCCTCTGGCTCCTCTGCTGAAAAGTGCTCTCCAAGGGTTTGTCTAGAGCTTGCCTCCTGTTCCTTGAAGTCTGAGTACCAAAAAGACTTCATCCTGCAAAGGACTCCTTGTGCTGTGAAAATTCGACGCACAGCCTGCCAGAACGACGCACAGCCTGCACTGCGGTGAGAAAATCACTGCACGCCAAACCCGAAAGATGCTGCCCGGCTCCCCGAGAGGAGATCAACCCAACACCAGTGTTGCGACCTGTACATTGACGCACGGCCCACTGGATCGACGCATAGCTGTGCTGGAACGACACAGTCCGACTTCCTGAAAGAAGAATTGACGCAGCGCATGCAGTGCAACAGATATTTCCCTGCATTGCCCACCGGATCGACGCAGCTCCTGTGACTTTGTCCTGCATGCCCAGGATTTCTCTGTATCGTCCCCGGGGCATCCAATTACTCCGCAAACCGAAGAGGATCCAAGTCTTCGCACCGGAAATCGACACAAGGCCCTGACTGCGTGGAAAAATATCAATGCATCATCTGTGTGCACACAGAGAAACCAACGCACACCTCCCTGTTTTCCACGCATCTCCTCCTCTGTGGTCCCTGCCGGATAATTTAGACGCAAACCAGGTACTTTGTGCTTGCAAGAGACACTTATTGTTTTTTAAGAACTTAAGACTCTTTTTATAATTCTCTAAGGCAGGGGACTTCAACCTGGGGGGCGGGCCCCCTAGGGTGCCTCAAGTGATCTCAGGGGGCCACCAGGCTCTGGCCAAAAGAAAGATTTTGCAGAATAATAGTGCTTTGTTTAAAGCAGAAAAATGTTTATTGCATTTGCAAAAGGTAACAGAACTTAAATGCATGTTTAAATATGTCTAGACTTATTTAAACATTGCCAACTTAAGAGATTAGTTATGAAAAATTGTGAGTGGAGGCCGGAGGATTTTATTTTTTCCCACTGAGGGGTGGGGGGTGGCGAGGCATTAAAAAGTTTGAAAACCACTGCTCTAAAGTGATATTTTAATGTTTACTTCAAATCGTGATCATTTTGACCTTCATTTAATCAGATAAATACTCTATATTTTTCTAAACACTGTAAGGTGTATTTTTGTGGTGTTATACTGTGTTATTGCATGGTTTATTGCACAAATACTTCACACATTGCCTTCTAAGTTAAGCCTGACTGCTCAGTGCCAAGCTACTAGAGAGTGGGCACAGGATAATTTAGATTGTGTGTGACTTACCCTGACTAGAGTGAGGGTCATTGCTTGGACAGGGTGTAACCTGACTGCCAACCATATACTCATTTCTAACAGTATATCATGTGATGTGATGACTGTGACTCTACGAAGAGCTGTAGTTGTGAGAATGTATGGAGTTGAGTGTTTTGGAAACCGCACTGGAGCAGATACTCTGCAATATTCAGCCAAAGTGTGCTTGAAGAGTTAGCCTTTGACTTATTCCCACCCTGATGTAGCTACTTTGTTTGTGTCAGTCTCATTGCAATGTAATTTCCTTTCCAGATGCTTGCTATTTGATTTGTGTAGCAGATATGTTTTCAAGCCTATACTCCTTTTTTTGTCTTTGTACAGGTGCCTTCACCATGATATCGTCATGTGGGCTTTTTAAAGTTGTGACATTGGCAGATAGCTGATGCAGTTCTGACAAATACAAAGTGGACATGAATTATTCCAGGTAATGTAGGTCACAGATTTGGGGTGTAGGAGGCCTGTGCCAAGGAAGCTTGAACAGTGTTTGGGTGGAAGGTCAAAAGTGCGCATTGTACTTGTTTAGTGTGCTGTGTTGGGCTGATTGCATCATGTGTGTGACCATGTGAGACTGAAATCTGTTGTCATCAATTGCAAGCAAGGCATTCAGCATTCACATAGGCTAATCACTATTCTTGTATGACCTGTATGTTGCTGTAGATGTGTTCTATCATTGCAGGCCACAGTGCCTGTGCCAGAACACAGACATATGTTTGTGTCATACCACTAAACGCATGGTCATTGGATTATGACAGGCCTGTGATCAGAGACTGTTGTACTGCCCTCTGTCTGTACTTTGGTTTATGCTATGGATGTCTTTGGTGTAGTATGTGATAAGGCACAAGCTGCTGACACCATCCCGTTTCTGTTTGCCTATTCTACAAGACAATGTCTGACAAGGTCCTCCCTTCCGTGGTCTGGGGAGTTGTACCTTGTTATTTGTACCTTGACACAATATGAGTCAACCATTCCGGTCTATGACAGTCCTGACATTTCAACAGCCCATGTGCTATAGACTGTAACACAATGTTTGGTGTGACCAGACACTTGAAGCAATGTGTTTGTCTGTGTTGGTAGTAATCCTTATCAGGACTCATATCTCTTCTTGAATTAGTATCTTGTGTCTTCTTCATTTGCTTCACATTGTCTTACATCCATACATAGCAACGTTGGAACAGAAACAAGCAGACAATGACTTTGTGATGATTGGAATATTGAAAATGTGTGCATAAAACAAAATTGGGGCTTGATGGAAAAGAAAAGTGAAGGGTCCAGTGATAGTGGATGAAATAATTGGAGTAAATACCACACCATGGGAAGTCCAGAGTCCAGTGTACTCCTCCCATTGGAAATGGAAGGTGGTTAAAGAACAGTCAATAGAGTGGGTATGTGGCACACAAAGGAGATAATTCTGAAAGAGGTCACTTGCTGGCAGTGGTGGCTTGCCATCCATACCTGGAATCTCTGCTGGACATCCCCGTTTGCGTGGGGGGAAGACCTGCTGCTACAGAGGCAGGGGTGTCTGGGACAGGTTGTTCCTCTGACAGGGCCTCCCTTCCAGTGGTTGGCACCAATGAAGGGCCTGGTGTAGATGCACCAAAGGAAGGGGTTGTGTGTTGTTGTCAATCCTGCTCAGGGTGGTGTTAATGTCCCTGAGCACCCCAGTTAGGAAGGCCATGTTGGTATTGTGAGCCTCCCATTGTTCATGCATTTCCTGATGAAAGTCCCTCTACAGCTGCTTCATTTCCCACAGTTCCAAAAGTACTTGGCCTATCACACCTTGGGACTCCTGATAGATCCCCAAGATGTGGCTCCAGTGGCCTCACCCACTGGCCCACAGCATCCCTCCCACACACCCTACCCCCAAGGCCCTGTGCCCTTGCCACAGGGTGCCCCCTCCCACTGGTTCCAGGACCATCATTGTCAGAGGTGTTGTGCTGAGACTCAGGATCCTAGACTGGGGGGCACAAGATGATTGCGACTGTCCTAAGGGCGTCGGTTGGGGGGTGAAGGGCTGCTTGCGATATGGAGGCAACTGGGGTGGGAGGTGACATAGTGGCCATAGTGAAACTCACTGTTGGGGTCTGACCAGGTTGTCCAGATGGGTTAGAACCACCTTCAACGTCCAGGAGTATCATTGTCACTGAAGGCTGCATCCATGGGGCAAGTGGCACTCTCTTCAGTTGGATCTGTGTGCCCAGTGGCAGCTCAACCTATTGATGTGAAACCTACAATGTTACTGGTTGTTTTGTGACATCTACCTCCAAAGTTTTACAGTGACATTTCGCATAGCCCTTGTACATAGTTGATTTGCAGGTTATCCTATTGTGACAGGTACCCATGCTATTGGTTGTATTGACCTGACGTTTGTGAAGCATTGCAATTCCATTTACGTCAAGCATCTACTGAAATGTCCCAATCTGTAACCCTTGGGAGGATGGCCTGAGAATGCCATCTTGCCACCGGTGTAGGCCAAATGGTGTCTAGACAACATATGTCTTTGCCCATTTTGAGGCCTAGTTGATTATTTTGCAGGCAGACCCAGGACTTTGTTGCATAAGTGATTGAAGTCATCATGTGGTCAGTGCATTGTGAATATGCCTCCTGCCAATACCATTCTGGTTATGCACCTTGAGGCCTTTGGGATCATTGTTTTGCACACTGGGTAAGGTGTCCTTCCCCTCCTCAATAGTTTCATCCTGGGTTAGTAGGTCAAGATGGTGCTAGGTAGCCAGACACATCTAAGAGTTGAACATGATCTATATCTTGGTCCGACTCAGGTGAGTAAACTTCAATTGAGAATTAGCAGGCAAGGGTATTTGGACAAGTGACCACTGCTCTAGTGTTTTGAGTTACTGAAACTGTGACTCCTGGGAGCTGCAGTCATGTCACTCTCCATACTACACTCACTTGAGAGATGGTATCCACCCAGGTGAGTGAACCTCAAATGAGATTTCATGAATCGATGGAGTTGGGCAAGTGACCATTGTTTTGTGTTTAGTGTTAGGGACACAGAGCCTATTGGGTTTGGCATTCCAGTCACTCCCTCTACTTCCCACTACCATGCATATGTTATGCTCCCAGATGGGTAAACTTTATTATAAAGTTAGGACACAAGGGTATTTTGGCATGAGAACATTGGTCTTGTGCTTGGAGTGGGAGATACAGAGCCTCCCTCTACTTCATACACTTGATAAATGTCCTCCCCACAGGTGAGTACATTTCATTTGTGAGTTCATAATGAAGGGAATTTAGAGAACTGGACGCTGGGCTGGTGCTTTGAGTTAGTGAAACAGTGCCTCTGGGGAGCTGCAGTCAGATCACTCCCTCTCTCTTCTACACACGGTATACAAATGGTATCCTCCCAGATGAGTACACTTCAATTGAGAGTTCACAAACAAGGACATTTTGACAAGTGGACACTGGTCTGGTAGTTGGAGTTAGAAAAACAGCACCTCTTGGGAGCTGCATTTATGCCACTCTAACTACTCCTCAATACTTGACAAATGTCATCTCCTACAGGTGAGTAAACCTAATTTGGGAACTGACAAACAGTAGTCTTTGAAGAGGTGAAAATTGGGCTGGTGGTTGGAGTTGCAGAAACAGGGCCTCCTGAGAGTTGCAGTAATGCACCTCCCTGTACTACACACACTTGACACATGTTATCCTCCCAGGTGAGTCCACTTCACTTGAAGGTTCACAAATAATGGTATTTGGATAAGAGAACACTGGGTTGATGGCTGGTTTAACAGACACATGGCCTTCCTGGCCTTACTGCTCAGGTCACTCTCTCTAGAACACATACTTGTTCAATGTTCTCCCTCCAGGTGAGTACACTTTAATTGAGTGTTCAATGACAAATGTATTTGGGCAAGTGACCACTGTGCAGGTGGATGTAGTTACAGAAACAGGGCCTGTTGGGAGCTGCAGTCATGTCACTCTCTGTAGTACACACACTATACAAATGTTATCCTCCAAGGTTAGTACACTTTTTGTGTGAGTTAACAACCACAGGTGTTTGGAGGAGGAAACCATGTGCTGGTGGTTTTGAGAAACAGTAACAGTGCCTCCTGGCAGTTGCTGTCATGTCACTCTCACTGCTCCACGACACTTGGCAAATGGCATCCTCCCAGGTTAGTACACTTCAATTGAGAGTTCACAAACAGGTGAATTTGGGCAAGTGACCACTGTGCTGGTGTTTGGGGTTACAGAAACAGGGCATGCTGGGAGTTGCAGTCATGTCACTACCTCTACTACAGTTGCAGTCATGTCACCCCCTCTACTACACACAACCTCCTGGAAGTTGTTGTCATATCAGTCCCTGTACTACACACACTTGACAAACGTTATCCTCCGAGGTTCAACTGGGAGTTGACAAACAAGGTATTTGGTGAAGGAAACACTGGGCTTGTGGTTTGAGTAGCAGCAACAGTGCCTCCTGGGAGATGTAGTCATGCCAGTACCTGTACTACAAACACTATTCAAATGTATCCCCCCAGTTGAGTATACTTCAATTGTGAGTTGCCAAACAGGGGTCTTTGGACAGCTGAACACTGGGCTGGTGAGTGGAGTGACATTAAAAGTGGCAAAAGTTGAGCTATGGGCATGCATGACATTGTATTTAGGTGACATTTTTTGTGTTGTGACTTGCCAGACTCCACTCCCCAAGGTATTCCTGTCAAGCCTTCAGGATGCAGGATGGCCAAGACCATCTCCACTCAGGAATATAGTTGTAATGGGGAGTGGTTGAGCCACCGCCAGTCTTCTTGCCCTGCAGCTGGTGCCTGGAGACAAGGGAATGGATGTTGTCCCAGAAGTTGTTCCACCTCTTCCTAATATCTTCCCTTGTACACAGGGTGGTGCCTACAGCATTCACTGTCAACTATCCTGTCCCACATTTCTGTTTTCCTACAGAGAGGAGTGTGCTGCAACTGTGCACCAAACAATTGTGGCTCTACTCTTATGATTTCATCCACCATGACTTTCAACTCATGCTCAACAAAAGGTGGATTTTTAGAACATGACATGGTGGAATTTGAAAAAAATAATAAACATGACAATGACTTACTAAAGAGAGGAAGTGCAAAAGGGTGTGACTAGACAAAAGTGTGTGCCGGGTGTGATAAGAGATGGTGAGAAAAACGTGGTGCCTAGTATTTGCGCTGCTGTGTTGAATTATTAACTCTGGCTTCAGTGTTTTGCAGTGAAATGCAAAGGAATGTGGTGTGTGAAGGGGTGTGTTTATAGTGTCTTTTGCAGATGTGTCCAGTGTGGCAATGTGTGTCAGCTGTGTTGTTTTCAAATCCATCCAATGTGCCGTTAGTATTACTTTGGTGACCGTGAACCGCCATGTTTCAGAGTGCCATTGTCTGACTGCCACGGGTGCCCGCCACTGTGACTTTGGGCTTGTAATACGGTCAGTGATTGGTCGCTGTGCTGACATGGTTGGAGGTTAGTCTGCCTATTTCTGGGCCTCTGCCAGTCTGCTTTTTGTGATTGGCAGTCACCAGTCCTGTCTGTTTGACTTGTAATGGGCATTCTGAGAGACCGCCAACATGGCAGCCTTTTTAGGACTGCTAACATGGCGTTCTGGCGGTCAGACCACCAGATTCGTAATGAAGGTCAAAGACAATTTGTGTGGTTTAGTAAATACAAAGTAACACAAGGCAGCACATAATGCTGTCTTGCATTACTTTGTGTCTGGTCGTCACTATATGGGTGGAGCATCTGGTTCCCATTCATTCACCCATGTTTTTTGACACAAACTCAGATTTACAAAGACTTGTAAACTGGTTCAAGGGTGCCTATGTAAGCACTAGGTAGCCACAAATGCACCAGCGCATGGAAGGACCTGAACAGAGCCATATCTTGATAATTATGTCCACGCAATGCAGTGCAGCATCTTGCCTTGCTTTGGAATCTTTGGTATCTTTATCAGTGCATTATTGCATCATTTAACACAAGCTATTGCAAATATTATACCTTGAGAATATCTTTTTGTTTCATATGTCCTTCTTTATTGTAGAACTCTACATTTCTGCAAACTTAAAAATAAATAGCATATTTGAAGCCAAGAACATAGTGGGTTGGAATTAACTTACTCCTTCCACTGATAAGGTCACTTCTTTCTGTTCTGTGAGAACACATTTTTTGGTTTACATAAATAAAGGTTGTAACTTAAACTGAAGTATAACAAAGATTTATTAGCGTGAAAGGTTTATATTTATACAAAATAATTACTTCCTGAATCATATGATTATATCAATATAATATGTGCATCATGTAAAAGTATGAAAGTCTTGTTTAAGAAATAAGGATCCTGATCAAATACGAGTTTAAACTTATTTAAGGGCATCTCACAAACCATACTTATACCAGGGCTCTCCAGCCTTTTCTATAGTGAGAGCTACTTCTGATCAATGAAAATAGTCCCAAGCTACTATTGTCTATCAAATATACCCTTTTCATTTTAAATAAAAACACTCCAAGAACATCTTGTGTTTTTCACACGCTGTATGACTGATTGTGGTGCTTGCAAAATCACAAATTTCCATGTGACTTTGCAAATAGAGAGAGGTGATTATATTTCAAATCCTGCAGGTTGTCACCGTGTGCAGTCTGGAGATGTATTCTGGTGCCTTCTTTAATGCAACTAGGTCCTCTGAATTACATACTATCCGTTGTAGACCCATGACTTAAACAAATAGAGTTTGGTACCACGATCAAACTGGATCCTTAACAATAGTTCTCTGTATTTAGTTCAGACTTTAATCACTTCAAAAACGTTAACTATCTCCCTGGCTTTCCACGAGTTCTGGCATCTAGGTCCTGGCCCCTGCAACAATGTATATCATTGCCTAGCAAGGAGACACTGGCCAATATGAAAAATAGACCTGATAACTTCAAAATGGTCACCTTCATTTGCAGACATTGAGAGAGTTCTGCTGCTTTATGCGAAATGTAGTTTCCTTTACATTACCAAGTGCTTATTGTAATTCATCCTTTGAAGACACAACATTTTTCTCCAAAAATTACCACCAGTCTTTCCTTCCACTGAATACATGCATCATCTCCCAGTTCAGGGTATTGCGCTTGTGTGCCTGCCAAGTGTTGAGGGGTAAGTGTAGGCCACATAGCATGACAAGTATTTATGAATACCTTGAATTCCATCAGTTGTAATTATATCAGTGCACTTACTCAAAATATTTTTACTATCCTTCAATTGCTTTAAGTATGATAAGTAATAATCAAATCACATCAAAGACCCTTTCATACCGCATTTTCTACGAAAAGTTGCTGAATTGAAGTTTTAAGCTATGTTACTTGTGGTAAGAGTTTGCAGTCTGGCCATAGAAAACCTGCACTATTAAAAGTGCCTGCTTCATTTTAAGATACCAGTGGGTAAAGTGCTTGTTTCACTCCTCAAATCATATCTACACCTTGAACATCTGTGCAAAACCTTTGCACATATATATTTTACTTGAGTCATGGATATGGCCACTTTAGTATGGAAGCAGTTATAAAACATAATACATGTTGTGGGGATTCTATGTGGGACTGCTGCAGCAGACAGATGTACAGATTGAGAAAGTGAAAGGACACGGTAAAATATGCATTTCCTCAAAGTGTAGGTTAACAACTCTTACTCCGGTGCATAGATCCCAGACAGAATACTTAAATTTATTAAACTTGCTCTGATATATCAGACATCTACCGACTTTTTCAGTGCCCCAGACTGCAACAAGAGACAACTCATAGGAATTGAGTACAATTAGATGCGTGCTAAAAACCACAGTACCACGCAACTTACCTCCCAAAATGAAGATGGACCCCTCTCAAGTCAAAGACGATGATTCAGGGAGCCAGAGTTCTATTTCCCATAGTCAAAGGTGTCTTGATTTGCTCTTAAGATGGCTACAGGGAATCCAGCCGTCATTGTCGCGGGTCTTGGCTATGGTTCAGGGAACCTAGCTCCAGGCCAAAATGATCGCATTGTTCAACGTAGTGGCATATCTGTTGCGTGGTGCAGGCTAGCACACAACGTAAATTTCTTGAGGGTAGTATTGTGATACAAAACTAGAACAAACAAACGTTTGAAGGACTCTTTATTCACAGAGCCAGATGTAACTTGATCCTCCCTTCGCCAGCCACAAACATAGCTGAGAAAGAACCATTCAGTAAAAAAGGGCCTAATGGGTCTAAGATGATATAACATTCTACAACTTTAAAGGTGTACACAAACATCACAGAGCCAGAAC
Source organism: Pleurodeles waltl (assembly GCF_031143425.1). NCBI lineage: Eukaryota > Metazoa > Chordata > Amphibia > Caudata > Salamandridae > Pleurodeles > Pleurodeles waltl. The sequence continues at coordinate 244,813,248 of NC_090436.1, forward strand.
TGGTCCGTGGAATATTTAGCTGACAGAGTCACTAATATGACAAGTGGCATCTAAAGGGCTCATTGCGTCACCAGGTAGAGCTGGGGTACTGGGATTCTAATTTAATGGCATACTGCAACTGTAAACCACATTCCTTCAGGGAATATGTTTCAGTCACTTCCAATCTGTAAGACTAACCTCAGCAAAAGGGAAGGCTATGACGTAGGAAGAAAGGGAAGTATGTCTGTGTTCCGCTCAGTCACAAAGTTGGCAAGTAACAGGGTCCAACAAAGACATGGATAGTATGCCGAAAATCATGAATGATGCAGGATAACCACACTACAGTGTGGGAATATTCTGTGTTGGTCATTGGTCCACTATTTGATGTACAAATAAGGGCCATAGTTTATATTGCTTTGGTAACATTGGCCAAGGCAAAGCATTTCTCACGTTTCCCCAATGTGGGGAGAATATATTTACCCAGACCTTTCCCACACCTTTGCACAGCAATGAAATGGCAGTGATACAAATAGTCAGATTATAGTTTCTGGAGCAGATTGACTATGTGTAGTGAAACACAGTGCAGCAAATAGCTGCGATGCCTTGTGTCAAACCGTGAGAGACAAACAGCATCAAATCTACTAAGTTATGGCACAGTTTTTTCCCCAGCCTCTGAGGCTGCCATGTGCCAATGCACACTCCTGTGCACTATAGTGCACAGGTGTGTCCATCTGTCAAGCATATGGGACGCTTCAAGTACAAAAACTATGCGTAATACTTTCCCCCGTGTATCTGTGCTCTATAGTGCATACATGCAAAGCAGGAAAAAAGTGGAGACTTAAAACCTGGAGAACAGACAAAGCTTCTCCCACACAAAGTACATAGAAACCTGCCCTCCTGCAGCCCCCATTTCTCTTTCTCTCTATGGACAAAAGAAAAGGACATTTTATAGAAAATGCCAAAAAAAACTATAGTAACAAAAGGAGTACCATCTGACAGGCTTGAAAACTTGTGGCTTGCGCGGATGTGGATCCCAGCACCGCCTTCTACTCATACTGATCACATATGGATTAACAGTGGGGTCAGAGGGTTCAAATCAGGTAAGGAGGAGGAATACGGATCATGTGTTGCACCACTTCTTTGCCTGAAAGTGCTGTGTCTCTGGGTTTCCTGGGGTGTCCACAATGTGTGATTTTTTTTAGAGTGCCTTGGGTGCGCATGATGAGCAGTGTCTTAGAGGTTGCAGGGGTGAACACAAACTAACCTTTCTTTTGCTGTTTTACCTACAGGTGTGTTGAACTTGGCCCTCTCTGCAGGGTCATCCCCAAACATTTTGTGTTCACCCTCCTCTCTTCTGAACCCGTTTTTCTTGGCTCTTAGTACCCTGTGCACTTTAGCACTGTAAACCAGAGCTAAAGTGATTGTGGTCTCTCCTTTAAACATGGTGAAATTGGCTAACACCCAATTAGCCCATTTGATTGACTTGTTAGTCCCTAGTAAAGAGGTACTACATGTACGCAGGGTCTGCAAATTAAATGCTATTAGTGGGCTGCAGCACTGATTGCGCAACCCACTTAAGGAGCCTTTAAACATGTCTCACGCCTGCCATTATTCCCTACCAATTTTAAACTGGCATTTCAACCAGGCAGAATAACTCTTTTGCCAGGCCCAAATCTTCCTTTGTAATACATATATCACCCTGAGGATTGGCCCTACACAGCCCGAGGGCAGAGTGCACTGTATTTAAAAGGTTGGACATGTACTTTTACTTTTTACATCCTGGTAGTGAACAAATCCTAAATTCGTTTTTCACTACTCCAAGGCCTACATCTTCCATAGGATAACATTGGGTTACCCTACCACATTTAATAATTGCTACTGTTTCATTCAGGCACGAACACCACGTTTTGTGTCTAAACAATTGTAGTTTAAAACCCTCTCCAATGGTAAAGTTTGACTTTAAGTCACAATTTTTAAAGTTTCTTTTACAAAGTTAGTAGTTTCTTGTCCAACCATTTGGGGCCTGCAGCTTGTATCCTGGGTCACACGACTAGGTGTAGAGGGCAGTTGATCATTGTGCATTGCTCCATGACAGTGAGATAAAGGGGGAATAGGTGATGACAGAATGTGCCATTTGTGACTTGATGGGGAAGGAGCTGTCTCCTACCACATTTGCACACAACAAAGGCTCCGCCTGAGCACACTCACAAAGGGTTGGGGTTTGGCACTAGTGTTTGGACCTGCATCTCCAAACCCAGGACTATTAGAGTGACTCTAAGGCCCTAGTTGGCCAGCCCCCTCATCGGAGCCTCAGGGACTACCATGATCCCAGCACCTGTACTCTGTCTGCTGTGAGTCCTACCCCCCCAAGTGATGCCAACCCAGTCCTGGACCATTGCAAGTGACCCTGAAGGTGTTCTGAAAACCCATATGTGGTCCTGTGAGCAGAACCAAAACGGCACAACGCATCTCCTTGCAGCCACATCCAAATCTCCTCTGCACAATGCACCACCAATCAGGACCTTGCACCACAGCCTAAAGCTTCCTTAGAGGTGCCACTGCACGATGCAGGCCCTTGTAAATGGCATCCTCTATGATGACACAGGACTGTGCCTTGCAGCCCTGCAACTTACTTGGAACCACTGCTGTGTGACGCATTCTCAATTCAGGACTTCGCATTGCAAGCCCCATGTCAATGGTATTCTTGCTGGCAACGCAGAAATCCACAATACAGCCTTGCAGATTCCTACGAACCTCAACTGCAGGACGTATCCTCAACACTGAGGGCCCGATTACGAGTGTGGCGGTATACAGACTCCCAGACCTGTGGTGCCGGTCTGAACCGCCGTCAATGCAGCGGTTTGACCACCACATTACAACCTGACGGACAGACTGTCAGGGAACCATCAGCTTGGCCAGTATCTCAGATCCCGGCGGTCTGGAGGATGGTGGCAGTCCTAATCTGCCAGGGCAGTGCTGCAAGCAGTGCTGCCCTGGGGATTACGACCTCATTCTCCACCAACAGTTTCATGGCAGTACCACTGCCATGAAAAGGCTGGTGGAGTATGGGTGTAGGGGGGCAAAGGGGGCCCCTGCACTGCCCATTCACTTGGCATGGGCAGTACAGGGGCCCCCTTGGCCAGCACCCTCGCAATGTTCACTGCACCCTGCAGGCTACAGCATTGCCTCTGGCTCGATATGAGCCGGAGACAATGCTGTGGCCCGTTTCCCGCTAGGCCAGCAGGCGGAATCTCAGTTTTCTGGACCCCGACCTAGCAGGAAGCTTCTAATAACACCAGCAAAGAGGTCGCTTCGTAGGCAGTGGCCACCCTGTCAGGAGTTGGGCGGACAGGCTTTCTCGTCCGTCAAACTCATAATAGGGCCCTGAATCTTGCACTGTTCTGCAACTAGGATTTAAGGTGCTTTGTCCATCAGGCCTGACCTGGTCCCTGTATCCGGTACGTGCTCCATCGCAGTCGGCCTGAACTTGTGATTTTGCCAGGTCTGGCCTGACCAAATAACCGAAGTTGGCATTTTGTGCTCCTAAGCACTATTTTTACCCCAAAATTTTGAATTTGCATATCTCCAGTTCAACTGATTGAACTTTGTTTTTTTGGTCCCAAATAATTTACAAAATTTTACTCTATTTTTCTAAATTGGTGTGGGATTTGTATTTTGTGTTTTCACTTTATTACCATTTGAAATGCTTCATAAATATTTTACATATTACCTTTAAGTTAAGCCCGACTGCTTTCGTGCCAAGCTACCAGAGGGTTAAGCACTGGTCAATTTGGGGTTTGCTTGTAACTTCACCCTTACAGGAATTGTGGTTTCTGCTTGAGTAGGGTTTCATCACCCTCAACCTGTAATGCAAGGTGCATCATTACCAGTTGAGCATTCAGCTCAGTAGAATAAAGGATGCCTTAGCATTCATAGGCAAGAGGCTTTGCAGATACATCCTCAGTGTAGGACTCTAAGCAAAGTGGGATGCGGGGCTTCATGCACAGTATGAGTAGGGGTTTCCACCAGTGTCTAAGATGATTGCCACAATCTTTCAGGAGCTGTCTTCCTGCAAAGTCCCACACAGAACAAGATCGCACAGGAACCCACCCCCTGTGCAGTTGGAGGGAAGTTTAACAGAGGTTGTGCCATACCCAGAGCCCATGGGAGGGAATACACCAGGATGGGACACAGAGACCTCTAAGAGGAGAAGTGGAAGAGAATTTGGATGGGGACAGATCAAAGAGAGTCAGGCTGATACTCAGAAATACTTCCAAACTTCCTGTTGCTCCTCTGGGTTTACTCCAGCCATCGATCCAAAGATAGACAGACCTCCCAACCCATTCTTCTTGTGACAGCCAAGCTATGCACCACTGCTACTGGGGCTAAGCCCTGGATTTAATTGAATCTGTCTTTGCACTTACAAAGCACTGTTTTGTTTTACATTTGATTATGTTCTGGAAGTCAATAGTTTATTCTCCAGTCTTTAATCTCACATACTTAATGAAAAGCCCAAACCTGTATTATAAGCATAAAATGTTTGCCCATCACTGTCTCAGGCAGCACCACTATCAACATCCATACTCCTGGTTGCCCCCAAAGTGTCTTTTATTACACAGCTAGCACTAAGATGCACTCCTTGTTTTACGGGTTCTGTCTACATTGGTGGCATAGGCGACAATCTGGACCACAACCCCATGGGTCCCGAGAATCTTGTCAGCTATCTGCTGGGGCGCTCTGGCCAAGGAGGCCGTGGTATTCACAGGGATTTATGGTGTTTCTTCCCATTCCACATTCATAGAACCAAAGGGTCCCCTAAAGAAGGCCCATATATTAGGTACTTGAAAAGGACTAATCTCATTCCAATTGTGGTACTCCCTGAATGCAAATGAAAGACAGAAATGTGTTCATTCTAAGTTCTCCTTGTGTATTCTTCCTGGTTAGGCAGCATTCCTTTAAGTGTCTTGTTGGAACTCATCAAGAGGTGAAAACCAGTGGAGAAGTTCTCAGTTACTCCACACTTATCCATGTACATCCCATTGCTTTTAATGGAAAGCAACATGCTGAAGCTTTTCTGGTAAAATATGGATCACACACACACACACACATATATATATATATATATATATATATATATATATATATATATATATACACCACTATTATTATAAAACTATATGTTGCGTTATATCAATTTGTTTGCATTTTTCCAATTTATTAGTATAAAAACATTTCTATTTATATATAGGTACATATATATATAGGATAAAAATGTAACAAAACCAAATATAAGACATTAAATAACTTACAAAAATAATTAAATATTTACTAAAAATATAATGTATATATCATAAAATTTAAAAAATGATCAGATAGTATTATTACAGAAATTTAAAAACTATTAATAAATATATTGCACTCTGGAAATAATAGCATTATATTTCATAGAGGTAAAATTTACTATTCCGACTCCAGTTTATGCAACAGTAGGGAAAGCCTTGGACTCCGGAGGAGTAAAATTACTATTCCCACTCCAGTCTATTCAACAGTAGGTAAGGCTGGACATATAAGGGGTGAAATTTACTATTTCCACTCCAGTCCGTGCAATGTCTGTGCAATAGTACGGAAAGCATTGGACTCTGGAAGGGTTAAACTTACTATTCCCACTAAAATCTGGGTGACAGTTGGGAAAGCCTTGGACTCAGGATGGGTAAAATGTACTATTCCCACTTCAGTCTGTGCATCATTCCAGAAAGTGCTGAACTCCGGTGAGGTACAGCTTACTATTCCCACTCCAGTCTATGCAACAGTAGGGGAAGCACTGGCAAGAAGAATGTAGTTCACTTAAAACACATAACATAATTTAATAACTCTATTCATTCTCCAAAAATATAAAAAATTCTATCATAAAAAATCGTATAGATAAACAAACAGCATTTACGCAATTTATAAAAAAAAAATTTTTTAAATTCATATCAACTAAACAAATGTTATTAATTGATTATTTAATTCCCACAATATATTTCCACAAACTAAGCAACCCAAATCAAAATATAATTGAAATTGAAATAAGAAAGTCTAACAGAATTAACATGTGAATTAATAAATAAATTAATTATTAATAAATGAATAATTAAGTGATAATCAATTATTACTTGTATAACTTCCTATGACCCTACAAAAACAACAGCTTACAATATATATTAATAAAAATATAAATATTGAAACATTTACATAATTATAATGCAATTAAATATTTTAATACAAATGAACAATTCATGTATGATTAATTATGACTTAATTAACTTCCCACCCCATACACATACAAACCAAACAACCCACATCTAAAATATACAATAAATAATACAATACTGACACAATTAATATTTAATAATCAATAAAAAAATTCATAATACATTAATAATTATTTAATATTTAGTACTCAATTAACTTCCTACCCGATACCCTACAAACCCAACAACCCGCCACAAATATATAACACAGAAAACTATAATTCTGAAACAATTTTCATAATTATAATTCAATTGAATATTTTGAATATTCAACAATTAATAATGATTTATTACCTAATTACCTTACCACCCTATACCACTACAAACCCAACAACCTGCAATGAATATGTAACATAAAAATGTAAATATTAAACAATTTACATAAAAATAATTAAATTAAAGATTGTAATAAAAAATAATAATTAATTATTAATTCATACTTAACTTCATACTCAATACCCTGCAAACCCCAGACCCCACAAATAATACATTACATAGAAATGTGATTATTTAACAATTTTAAAAAGTATAATTCACCTAAATAGCTTATTAAAAATTAATAATTAATTAATAATTATTATTTAACTTCGCATTCTATACCTCACAACCTGCTACGACACTACAGATTACTATTAACAATTACATTTTTTTTTAAATGAACTTAAAATTTGAAACTAAGGGCCTGATTACGAGTTTTACCGGTCGGCTTTGCCAACCGCCAGACCTGTGATGGGGAGACTGCCATCGATGTGGTGGTCTCCCCACTGGCCTTGCCAACCGCCAGACCCTTGGTGAAGAGACTGCCATCGATGTGGTGATCTCCCCACCGGCCCTATAATGACCTTCCGCCGCCAGCTCATCATTGAGCTGGCGGCAATGCTGCAGCACACAAGTGGCACCAGCACCCTCAACATGTGCATTTTCTACACAGCAGACAATGCACATTTTGATTGAAATGGGCATGGGTGATGCAGGGCCCCCCCCGCATTTGTTCTCAGCCAGCCTTTTCATGGTGGTTGAACTGCCATGCAAAGGCTGGTGAAAAACAAGGTTGTAATAAGCAGGGCAGCACAGACTTCAGCGCTGCCCTGGCTGATTACAACCTGCCCGTTGCGATTGGAGATCCTGGCTCAGACAGCAATAAGTTGGTGGGTCTGCCCACCAACCTCAAAATGTGGAGGTCGGACCGCCCCAACCGTGGTGATCCGACCGCCACTATGAGTCTGGCGATCTGCTGACCAACAGACTCGCAATGAGGCCCTATATTTTAAAATATTAACAATTATTATACAAACACTATAAAACACATACAATTAAAATATGACTAAAACAATTAAAGATAATTAAAAAGCAATATTTTTTTAGATCAAATCTGTTTATTGATTTCCAATTATAAAACATCGCATATATACCACATCTCAGTGTGCCAATAGGCTCATAGTTAGCTTACTTCATGCAAAACAATAAGAGAAAAACAAGAAATATTAAAGACAAAATACAACAGTATTTCCCCACGACTGGCTATTAATGCAAAAATCAGACAATCTCAGGCTCCTTTACAATATAGTCCTGGTCATTTGTGGACCTCCCCATTAAAGTTCGCTCTCTATACTCAAGTCAAATTCAGAACCCTCAAATAGGTTGAGCATGTCAATTCAGAAAACTCCCCAGATAGAATACGCAAGTATGGTGGCCAGAGTTCTTTAAAGTTCCCACTCCGATGCAGCGAGGTCAGGGTGAGCTTTTCCATAGTGAGGATAAACCAGAGCTTATGTAGCCATGAAATCGTTGTCGGGATCTGCTCGGACCCCCACACAGATAACAATAATTGTATTGCGGCATTTAAAGCTAAAGCGATCTGTCTTCCCCTCAATGACCTCAGGGCAAAAGTGATAGGGTTGGGAAGGCCCAGCAAAATGTATGCAGGGAATCGGGGGATCTGAGTGTCAAAAGCCATGTCAACAGTGTCCACTTTGTATTTCCAGTACCGGTGTAGCTTGGGACAGTGCCATAATAGATGCACAAGTGACCCTCCCCCCCCCACACCCCCTCCAACAAAGACTAGATTTAGTGTGATCCCAGGCATGAATCCTTATTGGGGTGTAATACCAGGAGGTGGCCACTTTATAAGCTGCCTCTGTACCTGCTGCGTTATAAGCTGTGTGGTGCGCTCTATAAAAAACACTCTCCCACTCATCCTCCGATAAGCAATATTTTTTACAACTATATTATTGAAAATTATATTAAGGACACGGATATTATTGTAAAGAATATTTTTACCCAAAAATCAATATTAATGTCATTGATATTTCTGCATCACAATATTTCTGTATCACAATATAAAAAAACTCGATATTTGTGTGACTCAATATTTTTACCCTATATTTTGTTCAGACACTGCAGAAACAACATCATTCCCTTATCGCTGCCAATATATGTGGCTAGTTAAAATTTCACCAATTGCATAGACAGGCGTATTTTATAAACCAAATCCGGTAAGAATTTACTGTCCCACCCAAGCCCAAGCCCAAGCCCAAGGACCCCCCTCCCAAGCCCAGGCCCAAGGACCCCCCTCCCAAGCCCAAGGATTCCCCTCCCAAGCCCAAGCCTCCTCTCCCCCAATCCCTGAGGAGCCTGCCAACTCCCTTGATGTCCCTAGCCTGTGGAGGTAATTTGCAGTCAGGAGTCAAGTTGGGGCACAGTGAGGTGCCATTTGTGCCATAGGCACCATGAACTATGGCCTGGCCAGTGGTCTTACATTTGTACATAGTTATTTTAATTATTTAATATCTTAATACATCTGGGCCAACCTGATGTTGGTATCGATGCTTGTCCTGCCTTTCCTTCGACATGACTGCTTTGTGTTTGTTGGCTTTGGTTTGTGTGTGTGTTGTGTGTGTTGGTTGTGCTGGCCGTTGTGCCTGGGCTGCCTGGGTGTCCATGGGCCTGTCATTGGTCCCACTGCTTTTGGTGTGTTTTGTGTTTTTGTTATGGTTGTGTTTGTTACATGCATGTGTGTAGTCACACTGGGTGTAGTTTGTGTTGGCATGTGTGATGGGGGTGTTGTGTGCCCTTGTGTGGTTATGTGTGCATCCATGTCTGAGGTGCTGGCTGTGTCCAATGCGTTGTGTATGGTGTGTGCGTGGTGTGGCAGATGGTTCATTGTATGTCAGTGTGCACTTGTTGCTTGGCATTGTGGTGTTGTTACGTATTGCTGTATGTTTGTGTCATGTGGAGGTGTTCAGTGTGTGTGTTTGACAAATAATTGGTGTAGTTGCAGTTTTGCTGTCGCTGTGTGAGTTGGTAGTGTTGTGTACAAATGTGTTAGGCAGTGCAGTATGTGTGTGGGTTGGTGTGTGTATGGGACGTGTGTGTTGGCCATGGTGTGTGTAGTATGTGTATGTATATGTAAGTGTGTGTGTGTGTTCCTATGGTTGTGTGGTTACGTGTGTGTGTCAGTCGCATGATGCCGTCCCGGCTGTGTGTGTTGTGTGTGCGTGTGTACTAATTAATGCATTTCCCTCCAGTGTGTGCTAGGTGTTTGTACTTAACGGTTGTTGTCTTGGTTGACTTCACTGGTCCGGAGTAGTTGTGCAAGCAGTGGGAGGACTTCGACTTCTGGTTCCATGGCGACTACGAGCAGGTATGGCTGCCTGTAGGTGAGTTCCTCCTTTTGTCGTGTTGGTTTCCTCCAGGGTTTTGGTGGCGGTGTAACCGCAGTGGAAACACTGGCGGTGTGCAGCCTCATAATGTGTCAGGTGGTAGATTGGCTGTGTTCCGTTGGGACCACCGCTATGGTCATATTTGGCGGTCTTTTCCACCAGACCGCCACCACAAACTTGTAATGACCACCTAAGTGTCCTTTCTCGTAGATATGTTCAGTGGTTTTGGCTGTAGATTGAAGCAACATTTCCTTAGAGAGCTAATATGGGAAAACACATCTTTTTAATTCCCTTTCAACTTTTTTCCCCTGCATGAAACTGCACAAAATTGGGATACCCAACCTTAGCTGACTACGCTAAGTGAATTGCTAAATTAAGTACAGATCTATGGAAGGGGTGAGAAAGTTATAAGCATTCAGAAAAAGCCTTTTCAGCAGATAGTGCAACTGAAACATAACTAAACGGTGGAAAGGTAGAAAGAATGTAACTTATATTTTAAAAACTCTTTAGAATTTCACTGAAAAAACACTACAGTGTAAAAACAAAAACACAATGACATTCAACAGTTCTCTGTAGTAGACTTAAATATAACTTGAAACCACCATAGATTTCAGATGTCATCAGTGATATATGAGGTCATAAGCAGTGCATCACACATCACAGCTGTGCAAGTTCTACTTTGGTTACTTAGATGTTATGTGCTAAGAATGCACAACTTCCTGCAAATTTTCACGCACTTACCCGCACCCAACACAAGACACCCACATCAACAGCACCCAACACTCCACTTTCTTACACTCACACAGTCCTGCAACCACCCACACAACTCTCTGCACTCACAAGCATACTACTTAACAGCCTCTCACTCACCAAACATACTACTGAGATCTGGGATCTGCTGCAGGACAATGCCTCAGACCTATTTTTCCTCATGGAAACCTGTCTGAACCCAGCATAGGCACCTGACATCACCACTGTCACCACTATATCCACCCTCCCGGCTACAAGATTGCCAGGCAGGTCAGACTTCACAAGCCCAGAGCCAGGATCGTCAGAATCCACAAGAACGCTATCAGCTGTACCACCTCTACTGACAAGTCATCCTCCAAATTTGAACATCAGTCATTCAACCTCCTTGTCACAACCATCTTCATCCTATGCGGCATTCCCATCAAAAGATCCCCTGGACCATGCATCAACATCACCCAAATATCAGTGACTTTGTCACTCCTGTCTCCCCAAAGGCTAACAATTACATCCTCTTTGGAAACCTGAATATCCACCGGAAGACCATGCCAACCCCGGGTCAAAAGCACACATTGAAGACTTTGGAAACCTGGGCCTCAACCAATGAGTTAAGGGACCTACCCATGCCCCCAGACATCTCCTGGACGCTGTTTTTACTACCTTTGACAACATCCAAGTCAAAAAGCCCATACCAGTTTCCTGGACACACTAGGCCCTTGTCAAGTTCATCATCCCCGTCCCGGTGCAATTCAGATGCACCACTGCCAGACCAGACTGCCAAAACTAGAACAGCATCAGTGACAAGGACTGGAATACTGCTCTCAACACCCACCAACCTGAACACAGCAACAGCCTTCCCAAAACCATCAAAAGCTTTAACAATCGGATCACTTCTAGCACCAATTCCCTGCCTCCTCCCCTCAAACACAGCAGTACAAGAAGATCTATTCCCCCATGCCAGTTAGTACACAAAGGAACTTAGACTGATGAAACACTACTGCAATCAGCTGGAACACAGCTGAAGAATGAGCCATGACAATGCAGACAGAAGCATTTTCAAATCTGCCTGAAGACGCCACCACCAAATCAGCTGGACTTTGAAACATGCCACTCTGGCAGACGCATTGATGCGAGCACCAACAGGAGCAAAGAAAACTGCATCATTGTGAAAAATGCCACCTCACCAGCGGCTGCTTCGATTACCCCCTTGCTGGATCTCTGCAGCAATCTCTCCCAATTCTTCAGCAGTAAAATAACTGCCATTTAAGCAAATTCAACCCACAGCTGGACCCGAAAGACCTTGCCAAAGGCCTCCTGATCTTATCCAAAGAATTAATTATAATCACATTGCCCGTCATCACAGGAGAAGAAATTGCCACCACCATAAATTCCATCCACTCAGGGACCGCATCCGAACCCTGCCCTCACCACTCCTTCTCTAGAGGACTGCAACCCATTAGTGCCATGCTCACACCCATTTTGAATGCCTCCATCTGTTCCACGACCTTCCAAGATGCTTGGATACACCCAAATGTTCTCCAATACCTGATGCAATCCTCTGCGAATCCTTCAACGCTCGCCAACTACAGACCAATCTCCATCCTAGAATTTACATCAAGGTCCAAGAGAAAATCCTCAACAGATGCCTCACCGAATACCACAATGACCATTAACTCCTCAACACCTCTCAGTCTGATTTCAGACCCTGCCACAGTATGGAAACTGCCCTAACAGCTGCCACAGATGACATCCACATGACTGTTGATGCAAGATGAATGGAGGCCCTCCTCCTCCTCCTGGACCTTGCTGCAGTGTGTCATCCAACTACACAACATCGTAATCCAAGGATATGCACTCCAATGCTTCTGCTCCTTTCTGACTTGAAGGACCCAGTCAGTTAGCCTGGACCCATACAACTCGGATGCCCTCAACCTCCTCTGCAGAGGTCCCCAAGGATCCACCCTGAGACCGACCCTCTTCAACGCATACCTGATCCGCCTACGCAGAATCGTCAGCTCTCACGACATCAAAATCCTCTTCTATGCTGACAACATACAGCTCATTCTCTCCCTCATGAACAAGACGCCCAGTACCCAGATCAAGTTCAATGCCAGCATAATTTAATCTCCCTGGGAAGAAGACCAACAGTCTGAAGCTGAACATTGATAAGACCGAAATCGTGAACTTCAGGAAGGAGTACTTCAGCGTGGGACTCCACCTGGTGCCCAAAGAGAGATAGCATTGAAACCCACAATCCACACCAAGAACCTCAGAGACCTCATCAACAGCAAACTCAATATAACCTCCCAAGCCAATGCTGTCATGACCCCATGCTTTAAGACCCTGAAGATGCCAGCAAGATTTTCAAACTACTCCCAATCAGCACCTGAAAAATCATCATTGTCATGCACTCACCTGGTTCCAACCACGGAGTCGATGCTGGACCTCCTATTCCATCCAACACAGGGACTGAACAAAGGCAAAAGCAACTCTTATTTACCCACTACCTCCAAGGGGGAAGGGATAAATAAGAAAAGATAAAATTTCATCACTAAAGGGAACTGCTTTGCTGTCTTGTGCATTGCCTAGTAGGAACAGGACTCCCCGGGGCTCACTACCATGATACAGATGTGGAACACTAAAAAGGACAAGAGGCAAAGTTACCCATATGTTCTCAACTCCAAATGATGTATCAATTGTTTTACAATATGTGTACACTTACAGACATCATCATAAATATTGCATGAGTTAGAGCAGAAACCATTTCAAGAATAAAGTGGAGATTTTCTGGCACTCCGAAACATACAGGGTTCAGGTTCCAACTCGAACACAACTTCAATATCTAAAGGTTTCTTCCAAAATAGTAGATACAACTGGTCAAGAAATATAGTGGCAAATTATCAGTTTGGGTGCAGTGGAGTTCAGAGCGCTGCAATGAAAGGGTCCATAGAGCTTGGCTTCATGGGGGTTAATACTCAAACAATGTCCAATGTGCAAAAACGTGCTCACGCATTGATAGGAATCGACCTTGGAATTATATGCATTTGCTAACCTATGGATTTGTGCGCACTAACCTGAGAGGGAAGTACTTAACCATGTCTAGTACTTGAACTGGAATCAGAAGGTGACTGGAGACTCAGTGCAAGAAGCTCAAGAGGAGGCAGAATCGGAGATTCATCAAGGAAGACACTAGAGCCCGTATTTATACTTTTTTTGCACCGCATTTGCACCATTTTGTACGCAAAAGTGGCACAAACTTACAAAATATTGTATTGCGGTGCAAAAAAGTATAAATATGGGCCTAGAAGCATCACAGGTAACATGATCACAAGAATGTCAGGAAGGTTTGGAAGACTAGAGCGCTGGATGTTCTGGTCAACTCAGGAGGTGAGTGCAGGGACAATACTTGCACAGGACTGAAAAAAGGACAAGCCCTGATGCAGGTCCAGAAGGGGTACTTATGCTGGAAGAAAAGAGTGTTCCATAAGGCAATTGTCCCATGTGGAAGGATAGAATATTCCAATGATTCTGGGGAAGATCATGTGTTACATACAACAGATATGAGGCCCTGCAGATGAAAACAGTAATTGGCAGCAATAAACAAGTACAACAGAACCTCAAGTGCATGATGGTACAATTCAGTGGTTCACAGTGGAAATATAACTATCCTAAATAGATGTAATAATCTGCAGGAGCAAAACAGGCCAAACTTGCCTAGCAACAGAACAGGAGGGTCAATGGATAAATCTTCCTGGGAGGGGGACCATAGTGCTCAAGACTGGAAAGTGCCAAAAGGGAAGGATGACTTGAACTACTCGGAAAGGGAGGCGTTACAAGGGAAGGGTGAAATGAGCCTGGTGAGTAAAACCCACTGCACATAGGGCACAAGATGGAGTTGTGACAGTCATGCTTACTCTTGTCAGAAGTAAGCTGGACTATGGCAAAAAGAACAATAGCAATATCAACCAAAAACTCACCCGAAAGCTGCAGAACATTAAGAAGTCAGTGGCCAGAATCACCCGCAATGTACCTCACCTTACTGACATCACGCTACATCTAAAGGAGTTTCACCGGCACCCCATACACAAATAAGCAGAATTCAGACTCCTCACCCACATTTTCAAGGCACTACATAACACTGGTCCAGCATACCTCAACAATCACATCTGCTGTCAAAAAACCTTCCAGACACCTCTGCTCATCCGCACTCCTACTTGCAGATATTACACGCATATGGAAAACTGAGCCTTCTCCTACATTACTCCTAAAGAGTGGAATGACCTGCCACTACACATAAAAGCATCCTCCTCCCTTCTTGAATTCCACAAGAAGCCGAAGACAGACAGGCAAATTTACAATAAACAACCGTAGGGCAGCACCGCAAGCCTTTTTGCTGGGCAGCACCATGCCAATTCAAAAGGGCAGGATTGTACTGTATTTACGAGATACAGTGCATTTCTGTCCTTTCAGCGGGTGCACAATTTGGTGCCCAGCACCAGCGCAGGCCCCCTTGCAGCATGGTGCAAGTGTGTCTGTGTTGTTGGCAGGATTGTTTTTGTGTAGGAAGGGAAATATTCCTGCACAAAAACAATCCATGGAGGCATTTTCTTTTTACTATGTGTGCTACAGAATGCTAAAGATCTAGCCTTCAGCTGTCATTTGTGTAATTCTGTTCAGCCATTTTTGCTATAGCTGTGTCTCAAATTACATAGGGTATTTAGACACTCCACCCTTTTCTTGGCTCTGCTAGATGGATCACCCTGAATCTTTCCAGGAGCTGAGGGGGATGAGCTTATTTTTTGGAACATTTAGAGAATGTTTGTCAAACAGTGCCAAAGTTAACAGAAAACCAAATAATTCATTTCATAGGGTATAACCATGTCCTTACTATTACTACACAGTAATGACTGCCACTGTGAAATATATATATATATATATATATATATATATATATATATATATATATATATATATATAAAAATGTAATGACTCCTGCCGTAGTACCTGTGCATTATGGGTAGCACATCAAAGTTACAGCAAAATATAGAAAGGTACTATAGTTCAAATGAATTACAACCTAAAGGTGCTATCAGTTTATGCATAAAAGTATGGGTATGCTCAGTTGTTTAAAAATCTTCAGTACAAGTCTCTTTCGCTAGGAAAGTGTTCACAAGTATTAGTCAGTGGAGTGAAGATGACATGCACAATATATTAACTAGGCTCGGAGTCAATATTCTAGAAGTGGTTAGCCCGTGGTGGAGTTCAGCTATAACACAAAAAGAGATTTCATCTGGGGAGTACCAGTCTTTACAGACCTGCATCCTGAAACCAATCAGTCGAAGTTTAGGGTTTCAGCAGGTGTGGGCACCCTTGTGCTCAAGGTGCACCCCCTGTGCCTCTTGATTCACTAGCTAAATCTAGGATTTATAATCAGGATCTGCAATGTCAAACCATAAGAGATACAGAGATAGTTCAAAGAGTTAAAAAATCAGGGCAATTGACCTGTGTCTCAGAGACATCAAGCTAAGACCTAAACCTGTGACCTGAGCATTCAGGTCATTTTGTGTATTCCATTAAGTGACCAACTACATTCTCCAGGTGAGATTCGTTTACAACACCCAGCATGATTCAAAGGAGAACAGAGGGCCACTTACAGTTGGCGAGCAGATACCTCAGCCAGGAAATATACGTATATTTCCCACCCCACCATGACATTTATAGGGTTTCTGAGACAAAGCTTCAGAGTAACAAAATTTAATCTGTCAAGTATACATGGAGGAGAAAACCCCATATTAGTACCATTACTATTACTAACCTTCAATGTATCCTTCATAAGGCTCCATTCATGTTGCACTTGTTCTCCCACCCACACAAAAGTTAAGACACACACAGCCCACAGTACATGCAGTGAAGTCAAATAAAGATGCTTAGCCAGTGGGGCATGTACACCTTTCACTGGAGAGCTGTAGTCAGTACCCCTTTTCCTCAGTAAAGGTACAGATGAAAAGGCATATGCCTCTGAGCCTAGAATAAACTGTTTCAGTCTATGCAGAGACTACCTTAAGGGTGAAATATTCAGAGACATATTATGGCATGGGCAAGTGTGCTATTCCCTAGTGCTCCACAACCCGCAAAGGACCTTCTGGGTAAAGTGACTGGGACAGTAGAATTCCCACCAAAATGCCAATGTGCATAAAAAATATTTTTTAATCTACTTACAGAGGATCAATGCACATGCCCTGTCTGCCCAAACGTAAAATGTGTGGTCTCTTGTGCATTCTTTCTGTCTTTATTCTTGCTTCACTCCACCTCTTCTTGCTTGATCTTTCTACACCATCCCTATCTCATTCTCTCTCACTACCTAATCTCTCAATTTACCTCATCTTTCATGAGCTACCTCGTCTCACCTCTCCCCTTTCTCTTTTCACCTAACCTGGCTCACAAATGCACTTTCTTTTTGCTACTGCTCTTACTCTGTCTCCATTTCTCTACCACCACTTCATCCCACTGGTATCTGTTGTTGTACCACTTTCTCTAATCTAACTCATCACCTCTCTTTCTCCTCTATAATACTCTACCTTACCTTTTTTCTATCAACTTCTCTTTGTGTCTCCCAATGCTCGTTCTACATAACCTACTTTCTTGGCCTGTGCATTGACACCGTCATATTTCTTTCTCTACCTCAGTTTTGTCTTTCTGCTTCACTGTTTTTCTTTCTACACGTCATCTATGTTTTTCACCCCTCTCTCGCTACCTTTCTCTCCACATTGCTACTCTCTTTACCTGCCCTGTCTGTTGTTAACACGGTCTGACCCTAATAAGTAAACTTACAAAGGGGACGCGAATAGGTTAATGAACCTTTTGACTCACAATTAAGATGACCCCACCATAACTCCAGTGCATGCAGATAAAGAATCAACAATCAATCGACAATATCAATAATCAACAATCATCAATGACAATAATAATCATTGGAGTCAGTAATTGTCACATACCATGACCTTTCAGTCATGAATAACCACATCTTTTAGTAAAAGTTAGAATATTTATTTCCCTATGTTAACAATGCTAACGTCATGTAAATTAATCTTGAAATCAAATGATACACATACAGAAACAACACTGGCTGTCCAAATCTGTGGAAGAAACTTAATCTAATCAAAGCTTGAACTACCACACATTCTAAGGTTACGGTACAAATTAATAACAAGAACAATTGCGCAAATGATATTGCATACATTTAGATTCAGCAGAGAACTTCATCAAACAGTATTCCCTATTAGCAGATTTTCATTAGTGAGAATCCTTATCTAACATCAGATTAGCATCAGCATGTTGGGATTCATGCAAAACAATTTAGTAACACAAATTTGGAAACCATCCAACTATGGCCCTATCAATACAGTGTGGTTGGTACCTAGAAAGAAAAAGCAGAGTCATAACAAACACATGTGTACAATAATACCTCTCCTCAATTGGATCGGCAACCTAAAATAATCTTAGTCATCAACACATCAGTTCAGTCAGCAAGGCATCAGGATTCAGCATCAAAGTTCAGAAATGCAAAGTCTTTAAGCAACTTGAGAGAATAGAGGTAAACCCTCAAGAAGAATAGAAAGAAAATGGCGTAATGCCTCTTGGTGCAGTCCCGTTAAGTTAAATTCCCTAAAACTAGTTCCCAAGTCCCAATTGGTCAAGGGACCGCATGTTCACACGTTGTCCAATAAAACTAAAAGTTCAAATCTATGAATTCTACCACTATTCCGTTCTCATGTCGACGATTGGTTTCTCCTGCAATGTCCTCATCATCCGGCTCGCCAGGTAACAATATTGTTGCAGCTATTACTCCAGTCAGTGTCTCCATTGTTCTCCTCCTGAGAAAGTCAGTCTCACACACATTACTCTCATATTGTTACATTTAGCAAGAACAGCATCTTCTAGCAGTCGGTTCTCATGAGAAAGACTTTTAGCTGCGAGCACATTTACACAATACAATGGAAAATCACAGTTTAGCTCTCTAGGACAGCCATTTTGTTAAACTCTAAGAAATACAGCTTGACATGAGGCCTGGCAATTAAGCCAAGACCTCCGCTAGGTTAAGGCCTACAATTAATAATGCTAATACATAATACCTAACCCTTTATATGGCACATTACTACATTAGTCAAACGTATACTCAACATTTGATAGTAATAGACTATTAATAAGTACAATTCATGAGCATTGGAGGCTACTCATCATAATCAAATTTTCAAACGTGTGCATTATTTTTATAGCGTTATTATATTTTCTATGCAATTACTCAGAATACATGAACACTCATTAATAATTTTTTAATAAAATTCCTGCACTAGCACTGTCAATACCTTTTCACATTTTGCTCCGAGCTCTAACTCAGCACTCAACAGCTACTTGTCAACTCTCAATACTTCTCTCACTATCGAACTCCTCTAGTTCTTGATTTCTTACTACTCTTATTACCTTGTATCTCTCTCTACCATACTCCTCAGTAAAATTCACAAAGTAATTTTCATTATGCATAATTATTTAAAATCATTGCATAAAGTAAATACGTTTTTAATATAATGCAGCTCTTAAAGGTGGGACTGAAATTTACAATTCAAGAGAAAGTGTGATTGCTTAAAATCGGAGTTAATTAAATTAACTGCATTAATGTCAGCTGATGGGGGGCTTTTCTAATTGCTTAAGCATTTGGTCCGCTTGGGTTAAAGGGTTGGTAGATTGGCTGTTCAGAGGTGTACCCAAGGGATGGAAGAAGTCAATTACAGCCTGTCCGCATGATCGAATGACCCTTCTGTTAAGATGTGCTTTTAAGAAAGCTCTCCTTGTCATTAGAAGCTTGAAGCAGATTCAGAACAAAAGACATAGGTGGTCATTACGACCCTGGCGGTCGGAGACCGCCAGGGGTAATGTAGCGTCCGTACCGCCAACAGGCTGGCAGTACGGAGGCCCTTATTACGACCGCGGCGGTAGCGCCGCGGTCGCACCGCCGGGGCCGGCGGTTTCCCGCCGTTTTAGCCCCGGCGTTGATAATCAGCCCCGGGGATTATGACATCCTTACCACCAGCCTGTTTCTGGCGGTTTGCACCGCCAGGAAGAGGCTGGTGGAAAGGGGTGTCCTGGGGCCCCTGGGGGCCCCTGCACTGCCCATGCCACCGGCATGGGCAGTGCAGGGGCCCCCTAACAGGGCCCCGGCCAGCTTTTCGCTGTCTGCATAGCAGACACTGAAAAGCATGACGGGTGCAACTGCACCCGTCGCACAGCCGCAGGCTCCATTAGGAGCCGGCTCCTATGTTGCGGCCTCATCCCCGCTGGACCGGCGGGCGCAAACTTGGTTTGCGCCCGCCGGCCCGGCGGGGATGTCGTGATGGGGGATGTCGTGCACGGCGGTTACCGATTGCCGCCCGCCAATGCCGTAATGACCCCCATAATTCTTCCGTGCCTGTCCCGCATAAAGGGCATACATTTGTAGAGCCCGATCGGAGCCGAGGCGAGTGTAGGGCTGTGCGGGCTGATGACCCAAACGGAACTTCATATATTTTTCCTTTAAAGAAGGAACCCACTCTGCATCAGGATAGTGCTGGGGCTTAGGAATTTGTTTGCCAGATCACCTTTGGCTTCCACCACTGACAGTCTCTTTATTGAGAGGTTAAAGCTTCTAAAAAGCAGCATGGGTAACGTTAGGTAAGGTATTGCCTGGCCGGAGCAACCTAATTTCTTGATATTTCCAGTCCCAGAGATTTTTTAAGGATTTCTCAGGTGCGGACTTCAGTTTGCATCACGTCTGAAGGGAAGCCCCCTCTCCGGCTATTGGTTGTTTTAACAATCCAAACTCCAGCCGGATTTGGGCAGGAGATGAAATTGCAGGTGGATTAAAAAATCACCTACATGTTCTCCTTAGTGCACTCACTCCTCTTACTCTTTCTGCTTTTCTTCTCCCTTTGTGCAGCTCTCCCATTTCCCCTCTAGCTAAATCTGAAATCTTATCTATCTTTCTACCACTCCTTACCTACCTCTTCCATTTTCCACCTCTCCGTATCTTCCTATCTACCTACCTACCCTTCTCTCTTTATTGTGAGCCCCTTCCTACCTCGCTATTGCTCTGGGTCACTTCTATCTCCTTCTCCTTCATCTCTCCTGTAATATCAGTGTGCTGTTCTCTTTGCCTCTCCTTCTCTTGTCTCTTGGCCCCTTCCCCCAACGGAAGAGAATTAAGCAGAAATTCTCGTATTTCTCACTACAGTGAGGGAAATTCTCACATAAATGCTCTGATTTTCACTGTAGTAGCAGGAATGCCAGGTGTGAACATGGAATATATCTGTGATTATTAACATCCGGCAATTAAAGTTACAATTCTTGGCGAAACCTATCTATGTCTTTCAGTTATTGTGATGCACTAGTCTGCTGGTGCATCCACCAAGTCATCAGTTCCATGCCTTTCCCACAATGAGAAGAAAGGGCTGGTTAGGCAAGACACAAATTCAAGTGGAAAAAAAATTTATTCAATGCTTGTTCAAGCTTTCTTTGGCATTATTTGGCTGTCAGAATACGGGCAACTTGCTCTTTTGGATCCCTTTGCATGCCCCATTTTTGAAGTGTTATGATCTTAGCAGTGTTTGGCAGTATAAGGCTTTGAATCAGCTGAAAATGAGTAAAAGATTCACACTTATTCCAAAGAGGGTGCCTGCCGGGGGAAATAAGTCATAGGGCAGGCCAATTAAATATAAGAAAAGACTACATGTAGAAAGCCACCCTGAAACTGACTTCAATCTGCTGTTTTGAATTTTACAAAAGGCACAGCCGCATGTACAGGGTACGTCTGCATGAAGTCTTGGGGTAATCATCTAGGGGTCTTTTCACAAGGCTAAATGAATATGCAAATGCCTAGATTCAGACCTACTGGAGGTACAGCCATATGATTAATATTAACTGTCCAAGTCCTACCCTGGGGGTAGAGTATGTCGGTGCTCCTTGAGTATTCTCATTTGGGAGGCTTGGAGATCTGGAGATTTCAATACTTCAGTTTTAACCTACAACATTTCTACAGTACAATTCACACACTAAGTTGAAGTGGTAACGCAGTCTTTGCTGTTACAGATGCACCCGCATTCAGTCACCCTCTTGGGACACACTGTTAATGGTTTGTATTTGGCCCAGGATGTCCGCCTCTCGCCACATCTATGATGGTGTGATGAAGGGACTGAGTAAGTGCTATCGGTCTATACTGGGTGCATGCCACCCTATGGCTCTTTTCATTTGGACGGGATTGTACTGAGTTGAAATTCAGTTGTTAAAAAATGAATTCTTATGGGAATGCCACAGGCTGTTCAGACTCTCGGTTGCTTATTACAATCTCCATAGCAACAGTCCTCGTTTTATTTTTAAGCATTTTTCATCAGTAATAAATGTAAACTCTTTTGTTGCTCAGATGCATAAATTAGAGGTTGAAATGAATTCCGTACAAAAGGCGCATTACATGTTCACATCATTATGAGTTGATCAGAAAACAAAGAATATATTTCGTCAATGTCTGTTTCGCCTACTACTTCTCGCTCCTCAAGTACATCGAGCAGTTTTCAACCAGGAGTGAAAAAATATTCACCACCTTATTCAGAAATTTACGGCGGCCAAATATTATGGTCTATCCCATATGTATTCTTCTGTTCTATTTCTTTCAATTGTTGTTCTACGAAAAAAGTAGTCTCAGATTATGTAGTGTCTTCCTTAGTGCTGTGCTGTTCCTGGTCTTCTTTCGGAATGTGTAGTTGATTAATTTATGCGTCTGTCAGGGGTAGTAAGAGTTATATAAATGCAATCAACAAATTATTGACACGCTTTCTATGAACTAATTAATGAAACCACAGCTCGTGTTGTGATTTCTCATCAGCCATCAATGAGGTGAAGTCAAAAGTGCAGCTCAAGACAGTGGACACCCTCCCCTCCCCTATTCTTTGGATTTTCAGTGAGCGTAAAACATTACAGAAACATGCGAAGTGATTAAAGTTGATAACAAATTGAATTGCTCCCCGCCGCCCCACTGCGGGACCAGTCAGAGGACCTCGCAGCCAGCCCCCCTGAAACCTGCTTAAAATAAAGAATAGTGCATCCCCTCAAGTTTCTAGCATTCGTAATCACTACAAGATGAGCTTGGTCATATGGCGTCACCAAGACAGTCAAGAAGAGCATCCAGTATCATTTCTGACCTTGAACCCACTTAAAATAAAATAAGTTTCCTTCTTTTCCTTCTAATAAAGCTTGCTAAAACAGCCGGGGCCAGGTCATTTGACCTTCTCATTTCCAGCATCTCTGACGATTCAGCAACCTTTCCACCATGGACTCCTCTTAAAATAAAGGACAATTTTCTTTACTGCAGCGTGGGCCAGGTAACTTGACTTCCATCTTCTCAGTAAGTCAGAGGACCTGTCAACCTAACCACCATTATCCTGCTTCTATGGAACCACATTATAGAAGTGTCCAGAGCTCAGGAAATAAAACAAGGTCAACCCATTTTGTTCATGCAAAACACAGGAAATATGGCTGACCTCATATACGCCTTGAACACTACCCACTGTTAACACTCATGCATGAACACTCACACTCAACACATCAGTTGTACTAATCCGAATAGTCACATTCAACTCTCCACAACTCATGTCTTACAGGATGAATACACACTACACCTCCTACTTATCAATTTGTAGCATTCTATGACAGATATATTGCTGACAATATCCCCACACGCTCTGGATTCAATCCTCATCACAGACTTAAGTCACCCTAGCACCCACATTCTCAGACATCCACATTGTCCTCCTCTATACATTTTACTCAATGTAAAAGACCTTTAAGTAAGGAAGATGCTATATTCTCTTCCAAAAGTCACCAGAGCATTGAACTGTTCCAGACACCAAGCTGTCATGTCAATAGAGCTATTCTCCTGTCACTTCCTGCTTTCTGTCTTTGTCACAGCAAACTCCTAATTGATCTACAGAGTTCCTGGATACAGTTAAAATTTAATCAAGGAAATTTTAGATCTCACCACAGCCTGTGCCATCTAGAATGCCACCAAACAAATTTGATGGTGACTTAAAAATATGTGGGTTCTAGGACTCAAAGAATATGAATAAAACTTCTCTCAATCTCCTCATCATTCAGGGTATCCCACAACACAACCTACAAATCCCCTTCATCAAATGCACCCCTTGGTCTAGTCCTCACAACCTAGGTCAGACGATCAGATGCCACATCTTTGTACTTCCTCTGCAGGCAGACCATCTTGCAAACATTCATCTCCAAAAAATGTCACTGATCAATTGTTACAAGCTAAATTGTAACAAACAAATTATATCCTTCAAGGACCCCACCTTGGCCTCTCCATCATCATCTCACTATGGTAGCAATGAAGTCTCACCATACAACCAGCCTCACCATACCTTCAACATCATCACCACAGCTCTGTAAAGCAATGTGAAAACCTATGCTCCAGTGCTTGAACCCTCTCCCTCATCTATGCATTCTGTTGTGATAAATTCAATGCATGTAGCCAGCACTTCACAGGGGCAATAAACAATGTAAGACAAAATATCAGTAGCCCAAAACACAAAAAGAGACAGCCCCCTGCCTCCTGTTTGACTATGCTATACCCCAAGTGGAACGCATTCAAGCCACTGTCATTCATTGACCTAACTGATCTTATAACAGCTCGCATACACATCACCAATATATTGAGAAGACCACTTGTCAATATTCTCAATGCCGCCCTTACTCAAGTATTATCTGTGAATCAGCCATAAATGGCAAGTCAAATCTGGAACCTATTGACACTGTCAACCACAGACCAATCACACCCTTGCCATTCATGGAAAAGATTGAAAACCCTGTCCCCATCCAGCTGCATAGCAAAATCAATAAGTGCCACTTTCTGCATGAATTTGATTATAGCTTCTGGGCTCAATGCAACGATTCAAGGTATGGAGAATGCCTTCCAGCAAAGGAGATCTATTTCACCAGTCTTTTGTACCAAAACTAGTTGTTGATATTCTGAGATCATTCTCCTCAGCTGCCAAACTCTCATCACCTCATCCTTATGAAAAAAAACAAGGTCATAGAAAAGCGCTCCAGTCTATGGTGTTTGCATTGAATGAAATTAAACACTACTCACAAATAATCACACTAAAATCAATTTAAGTATTCTGTCTGCAAATATTTACAAACAAGTCCAGAGTCAACAATGGTTGTCTGGCACAGAGGTAACTTGACTAACACCTTGGCTCGCAACTAACATTAAATATCTCAAATGCACCTTCAACATTGACCTATCCTTCAAAAGCCTGAATTGCAGTAGCAAGCACCAACGAGACTGTTACTGAAAGGGAAATATAGCTCCATGAAGTTGGATTCAGAATGAAATCTCAAGCCCTGGTTTTCACCTACATGGATGGGGGTGGGGGAGTTGTCCTGATCACCAGCAACCTTGCGTACACACTGGCCTCACAGAAGGACATGAAGAAACCATGTTCATTCTTTATGACACAATGGAGTTCACTCAGCACATCACCAATGAAACACAAAAAATGGTAGCATACTGGATCCTGTCATCACCTCACTCTACTCACATGAACACTACACACAGCTATGTCTGTTAGTCATACCACTTTTCCATCCCGCTCACTGTCCATTAAGCCTCAACCAATCACACTGGCCAACCTAAATCTATCAAATAGCTGCCATGTGTCTGTGGAAACCTTTATCAAGGAATACTCAGTCAACATTTCACTGCCCTCACAGCCTCTACAACATTTTAAACTAACATAGTCATCCATTTAGCTGTGATCTATTACTTAAGACCGCCAGCCTCACAATGGTGGTCAGACCGCCGCAGACAGGGCGGTATGACCGCCCCATTATGACCGTGCTGACCTGTTAAAGGCCCACCGAAGTGGTAATGAGGCTTCATATGTAAATTTACTCCTACACATTCAAATACCTTACTAAATCAAAACTCCATTGCTATCAACATTTTCCCCATTGAAAAGATCAGCAACTTGCATCATAACGATCCCACCAATCGCTGCATAAAGATTACAGGGTGAGTCCACAGGCAGGTTCCAAGGTGATGATATCAAAAACTTTTATCAGTGAAGAAGATTAATTGACTCCAAGGAGGTCTTAAGTGAAGAGCCATGCTACTAAGTGCCATCTGGTGCCAATCAATCGAAATTGGCAGTAAACATGAATTCAGCATGACTACAGTCTAACTTAAACATGAATGTTAAACATACTTTTTAAATATCAGCTTATCAGTGCTTAATAGTGCAGACATTTTACCATCAAATACATATTTTTTACTTTGGAAAGATAGTTTCAAGTATCCAAAACAGAAGACTTGTTTTTTCTAATAAAAAGCTGCATTCTCTCCTGAAATAACAGATTTGTATTTTTAGTAACTACATTAGGATCTACAATATAAGCATGGAATTTTGTGAAAATACTCTTTCTTCCTACTGTACCATATGGACAGATTCTACTCCTGGGTGTCAGAGGTCAATATCGACCACTCCAGGTAGATTTATTTTGTATTAAAGGAAAGTAAAGGTATACCAACTTACAGGTCAGAGTTGAGAAAACAGAGGTGGTGTCCCACAAGCCTCTACTGAACATTTGAAACACAACAGTAATACCTTTCAGAGACACAAGGGTATTTTTTTCACTGTTAGAAATGGGGTCTCTAGTTGGCAGAGGTATACACCCTTGTCTTAGTAGGGACCACAATTCTAGTTAGGGTAAGTCATACACAATCCAAATTATCCTGTGCCCACCCTCTGGTAGCTTGGCACTGAGAAGTCAGGGTTGACTTAGAAGGCATTGTGTAAAGTATTTGTGCACTAAATCCCACAGTAATACAGTGAGAACACCACAAAAATACACCACACAGGTTTAGAAAAATAGTTAATATTTATCTGAATAAATTAAGGTAAAAACGACAAAGATCCAATAAGCACAAGTTGAAATATCACTTTTAAAACGATAAGAAAAGTCTCAATCGTTAAAGATACCCATTTGTCTCTTTGTTACATGCAGTAGCTGGTATGTGTTAGACTTTTCATCCTTGGCGTGGTCTCCCTTAACTTTTTGCCTCTGTTCCCCAGGTTATTGATGTGTGCTGGACTCTGATTTTGCTGTTTTTATTACTCTGGGCACTTTACCACTGCTAACCAGTGCTACAGTGCAAGTGCTCCTGTTTAAAATGTGTATGTAATTGGTTCTCCATGATTGGCATATTTGTTTTACTGTTAAGTCCCTAGTAAAGTGCACTAGAGGTGCCCAGGGCCTGTAAATCAAATGTTACTAGTGGGCCTGCAGCACTGGTTGTGCCACCCACACAAGTAACCCTATAATCATGTCTCAGACCTGCCACTGCAGTGTCTGTGTGTGTATTTCTACACTGTAAATTCGACTTGGCAAGTGTACCCACTTGCCAGGCCTAAACCTTCCCTTTTCTTACATGTAAAGCACCCCTAAGGTAGGCCCTAGGTAGCCCCAAGGGCAGGGTGCAGTGTATGGATAAGGTAGGACATATAGTAATGTGGTTTATATGTCCTGACAGTGAAATACTGCCAATTTCGTTTTTCACTGTTGCAAGGCCTGTCTCTCCCATAGGATAATATGGGGGCTACCTTTAAATATGATTAAAGTGTAGATTCCCCTAGAGAGTAGATGGACATGTGGAGTTTGGGGTCCTTGAACTCACAATTTAAAAATACATATTTTAGTAAAGTTGGTTTTGAGATTGTGTGTTTGAAAATGACACTTTTAGAAAGTGAGCATTTTCTTGCTTAAACCATTCTGTGACTCTGCCTTGTTTGTGGATTCCCTGTCTGGGTCAGTTTGACAGTTGGGTTGTTTTTCACCTCACACTAGACAGTGACACAAAGGGAACTGGGGTGTAGCCTGCATTTCCTAATTAGCCATCTCTGCTAGGAGGGAGGTGTGGAGTGGTCACTCTCATCTGAAAGGACTGTGCCTGCCTCTGACAATGCAGACTCCAACCCCCTGGTGTGTGTCTGAGGCCTTGCCTGGGCAAGGCAGGATTTCACAAGTAGGTGTGAGTCCCCTTTGAAGAAAGGTGACTTCAAAGACTAAAATGGGTATAAGAAGGGCACCCAAATCTACAGACTTGAGAAACACTTCTGGAACCAAGAGGTACCTCTGCCTGGAGAAGAGCTGAATAGCTGAGGAAGAAGAGCTGCCCTGCCTGTGACTGTGCTTTGTGGAGCTATCCTGCAGTTGCTGCTTCTGCCAGAATAAGAGGGCAAAGACTGGACTTTGTGTGCCTTCCATCTTGAGAAGAAATCTCCAAGGGCTTGATCTAGAGCTTGCCTCCTGTTGTTTGAAGTCTCAGGGACAGCAAAGACTTCTCTCTGCCAGCACCTGGAGTCTCTGGAGAGACTCCTACTTTGCCCTGTGGTGCCCATCCAGTTCCTGGGACCCTGAAAGGAGAAGCTGGCAGCCTAAAGACAAGAAAATCCACGCACAGAGCGCCGTGCGGGGAAAAGATTGACGCAAATCCGATCTGCGGCTGAAAAAACGACACGCCGCCGGCTCCGCAGCTGAGAAACGACGCTCGCAGGAAACGCAAATGAAAAATTGACGCACGGAGCAGGAGAAACGACGCGCAGCATCGCTGATGGAGGCTGGGAGATCACAACCTGCGCTGCGGGATTTTCGGATCATTGCGCGGCTGGATTTTTGTCTCAAGTACTGCCGTGCGGAGTTATTTTTGACGCACACCCGCCCGTGCGGGGTTATTTTTGACGCACACCAGGTACATTTTCACTCTAGCAGCGCTAGTGTGTTTTTAAAACTACTTAAAGACTCTTTTTGATTTTTAATTGATAACTTGACTTGTGTATGGTGGATTTTTGTCGTTTTGGTCTTGTTTTGTTTGGATAAATATTTCCTATTTTTCTAAACTGGTGTTGTGTCATTTTGTAGTGTTTTCATTAAGTTACTGTGTGTGTTGGTACAAATACTTTACACCTAGCACTCTGAAGTTAAGCCTACTGCTCTGCCAAGCTACCAAGGGGGTAAGCAGGGGTTAGCTGAGGGTGATTCTTTTTTACCCTGACTAGAGTGAGGGTCCTTGCTTGAACAGGGGTTAACCTGACTGTCAACCAAAGACCCCATTTCTAACAGTATGCATAACAAATAACAATTAATAGAGACCGCAGAGGAAGTTGTGCGTTGGATTGTCCAATGCAGCATGAACGATTTCTTTCCATGCTGCACAGGGCTTGTGTCGTTTTCCGGCACACTGTCTTAGTTCCTCATTGCGATGCACGGATATTTTGACACTCATGGACAATGCAGGGACAATCCTTGATGCACTTGAAGAAGGCACGGGCGCTGTGTTGATCCGGTAGGTGATGCGTTGAATTTTCCATTGCAAGGCAGGCGCTCTGTCAAATTTCCTCTCTGGAAGTCAGGCTGTGTCTCTCCGGATGGCTGTGGGGTGATTTCTCGGTCACAATGCAGGCTTTGCATCGATTTCGTCAGGGGGTGTGTCAATTTTCGATGCACAAGGAGTTTCCTGAAGAGATGAAGTCTTTTTGGCCCTGAGACTTCAGGCAAGCTCAATACAAGACCTTGGAGTGCACTTTTGGGGAGAAGGGAGAGCCCTTCCTACAAAGTCAGAGGTCAACAAGCCAGCGGGGCAACAGCAGGGCAGCAGTCCTTGTCAGCAAAGCAGTCCAGATGAATCCTTTGGGCAGCCAGGCAGTTTCTCTTGACAGGATGCAGGTGTAGGTCCAGAAGTGTCTGAGTTGGTAGGGTTAGAGACCCAGTTTATGTACCCTAAATATGCATTGAAAGTGGGGGAGACTTCAAAGAGAGGTTTTGAAGTGCACAGGTTCCCCTTTCAGTACAGTCCCATCTGCGCTTTCAGTACAGTCCCATCTGCCAGTGTCCCAGTAGGGGGTTTGGCAGTCCATTGTGTGAGGGAAGGCCACTAGCCTTTGAAATGTAAGTGTCAGGCCTTCCACCCTTCCAGCCAAGGAAGACCCATTCAATATGCAGATGAGTGCAGGTGTGACTGAGTGTCCTGTGTTTGTGGTTGCCTGGTGTCAGAGTCAGCAGATCCTCGGGGTCTGTGCACATTCCCAACACGTCCACCACAAGACAGCTCCAATACTCTGTTTAGAATGTCACAGAATCTAAGAGAGTCCAAGTGGGGAAATGGGAATCAGTAGGGAACAGCTGGGAAGGAGACCTGTGGGAAGCAAAAGGTTAAAACACAAAATATCAAGATTATATCATTTTAATCATTACTAGACTATGATTCTAAGCTTTGTCATACTGGAAACATGGATAACTTAAGCATGGACTAAAATAACTAGGCCTTACGATGTCTGGATACCAGTGAAGGAGTCAAGAAAAATTAATACAACTTTCCAATGAACCTCTCAATGAAATGTTACACATGGATTAGAAACATCCGAACATTCTAGAATTACGCTTTCAAATTGAAGCATAGTATTTAGCATGAGGACCAGGAAATAATCTGAATGATTTCTATAACACCAGAAGAATTGTACTTAAGGGACTTATTATGCACATACAATATAACATCTAGAATTCTAACACTTTAGTTTTCTTAAAATGCAGGCACCTGAATTGCGCACAAGGGTTTATAAATGCCATGAAATGATTGTGCACAATGAATAACATGAGTTAGACACAAGAAATTAATCGCGCGTCTTGCCGATTCGAAGGCCACCATGCAAATGCCATGAAGTGGTAGCGCACAATGAACATCGTGATTTAAGCACAAGAAATTAATCATGCGTCTTGCCGATTCGAATACCACCATGTGAATGCCACAAAATGGTAGCGCACAATGAGTAACTTGAGTTTAGCACAAGAAATGAATTGCGCATCCTGCCGATTCAAATGTCACAACGTAAATGCCATGAAATGGTCATGCACAATGAGTAACATGAGCTTAGCACAAGAAATGAATCGCGCATCCTGCCGATTCAAATGTCACCACGTAAATGCCATGAAATGGTAACACACAATGAATATTATGAATTAAGCACAAGAAATGAATAGCGCGTTTTGCCGATTCGAATGCTACCTTGTTAATGCCATGAAATGGTAGCGCACACTGAATATTCACAAATTAAACACAAGAAATGAATTGCGCGTCTTGACGTTTCAAAGGCCACCATGTGAATGCCAAGAAATGGTAGCGCACAATGAATAACATGAATTAAGCACAAGAAATGAATCGCGCGTCTTGCCGATTCGGATGCCACCATGTGAATGTCAAGAAATTTGATAGCGTACAATGAATAACATGAATTAAGCACAAGAAATGAACTGCGTGTCTTGCCGATTCGGATGCCACCATGTGAATGCCTTGAAATGGTAGCGTACAATGAATAACATAAATTGAGCACAAAAAATGAATCGCACGTCTTGCCGATCCGGATGCCAACATGTGAATGCCATGAAATGGTAGCGTACAATGAATAACAAGATTTGTACACGAGTAAAGAATCGCGCATCTTGCAGATTCGAGTGTCAGCATGTAAATGCCATAAAACATCAAGCGCACATTCACATGCACAAGAGCAAAATTGTTTTATCATGCAAATTAAGCCCAAGAACTCGAAAACCTTCGAGAACGGGATCGGGGGCCCAGCCCGACCTCCGTCTTACCGCCCTGATCAAGAATCACCGACAAAGTGAAAGGGCAAGGCACAGAAGATCAAAGTAGGCCTCCGGAACAGGAGCTCAGGAAGTTGCTGCTGCTCTGCACCGGGACCTCTGAATAGTGAGCACATGGAGCTGGGCTGGCTCCCTTATATAGAGTCTTGACCCAGCCCACAAACCACACCCAGGCATGCTGCAGGGAAAGCTTCTAGAAGGCCCTGGAAAGGGACCACACCCTGACACACTCTGAAAGCCTGCAGCAGTGCATTGCAAATGAACAGTATTTATAAGCACCTTGAACATAAGTCTTCAGGATTAAACTCTGCAATACAAAAGGTTAAATAACAGCATATCAGCACAATGCATAAATTGCGTTATCTTGAAAGTGCTGGGTTTTTGCATTCTAGTCGCCCGTAGAGCGCGCACTGCCCTGATGTTGACACCTGGGTAAAATGCTCACTTTCTAAAAATGGCATTTCTAAAATAGTAATATAAAATCCAACCTCACCAATAAGCAGGATTTTCTATTATCATTCTGACTATACTAAATATGATCTGGTTACTCCTTTCCGATCAGAATCTACTACTCAAACAGTATATGGGGGAAGTCCTAATGCTAGCCTATGAAAGGAGCAGGCCTCAAGGTAGTGGAAAACGAATTTAGGAGTTTTTAACTACCAGGACATATAAAACAAATAGGTGCAGGTCTATCCTTTTACCTATATAGCACCCTGCCCTATGTGTTACCTATAGCCTGCCTTAGGGGTGACCTATATGTAGAAAAAGGGGACTTTAAAGCTTGGCAAGTACTTTTAAATGCCAAGTCGAAGTGGCAGTGAAACTGCACACACAGGCCTTGCAATGGCAGGCCTGAAACATGGTTAAGGGGCTACTTATGTGGGTGGCACAATCAGTGCTGCAGGCCCACTAGTAGCTTTTAATTTACAGGTCCTGGGTACATGTAGTGCGCTCTACTAGGGACTTATAAGTAAATCAAATATGCCAACTGGGAGATGACCAATGTTACCATCTTTCAGGGAGAGAGCATATGCACTTTAGCACTGATTAAGAGTGGTAAAGTCCTAAAACCAGCAAAACTAGTGTTAGTAAAGTGGAGGGAGGCATGCAAAAAGTTGAGGGGTGACCACCATTAGGCTGTCAGGTCTAACACTCGCCCTCTCCCACACACATGAAACGTGAAGTATTCTTTTAGAAGGGTTTATTTGAAGTCAGTGTAGTACAAAGCATATGTAAATTTATTAAAACGGACAATAAGAGATGTGTGATGCTCTTAAATGATCAGGGTAAATATTATGAAAACAGACAACATCCTACATGTAATGAATTCTCTTCATGAAAATCCTAGCTAATAATAATTGGCACTACAATGTCTGCCAGCATGAGGAATGCGCAATGTTTATCATATATTTGAAATCTGAAGACAGACTTCTTGAAGCAGCCTGCAAGGCCATTTTATATTTCTGAGATGCCAGTGTGGTTGTTCGTTGCCTTGATAGGAAAACAACAAGTTCCTCACTACTTAAATTGTTAATCTCTGTCTGAGAGGGCTGAAAATATTGTTTTTATATTTTATTATATCATGAAACAACATGGGAGGAAACACATGAGAGTCTCATCATAATCTTAGATGCACTATCAATCAATCAAACAGGATTTGTAAAGCACAACTAATCACCCTCAAGGGTATCCAGGCGCTTACAGGTCTCAGTGGCTCATTCAAATAGCCAGGTCTTGAGGGCTCTAAATCATTCCGGCTGAGAGGTGATGGTCCAGAAATGTGTGGGGAGGCTGTTCCAGGTTTTTGCTGCTATATGAGAGATGGCACGTCCTCCACTTCTGCTTCAGTGGATGTGTGGAGTGTAGGCAAGCAATAGGGAGACAGAGCGTAGTCTTCCTGGTGGTTGGTGGATTATTCAAGGGATGGTTAATGTAGGCTGGTCTCTTGTCATGTAGAGCTTTGTGTGTGTGGGTCATTATCTTGAATACGCACCTCTTCTGCACGTTTAGCCAGTGGAATTGCCTGGGTTGTGGTGTGATATGGGATCATCGGAGAAGGTTAAGGATGAGACTGACTGTGGCGTTCAATATGGTCTGAAGTCTTTGTAAGAATTGCATGGCAATTCCTATGTAGAGGGTGTTACCACAGTCTAGTCAACTGTTGATGAGTGCCTGTGTCACAGTGTGTCTTTTGTGCAGGGGTAGCCGTTTAAAGATATTACGTAGGATGCGCAGAGTGAAGAAGCAGGCGCAGGAGATGGTGTTTATCTGTGCTTCCTTGGTGAGCTTCTTGTCAGTGATGATTCTGAGATTTCTGGCATGTTTGGAGGGAGTGGGTACGGGTCCTAGTTCAGAAGGCCACTGTTGGTCATTCCACATGTTGCTGCTCTTGCAGAAGATCAGAACTTCAGTCTTGTCTGCGTTTAGCTGCAGGGAACTTTCTTTTTTTCCAGCTGGCGATGCTTGTCATGTATTTGTGGAAGTTGGTTTTGGTGCTGGTGGGGGGGGGGTTGTCAGTGAACGAGAATCTTAGTTCGGTGTTGCCTGCATAGGAGATTATGTTGAGGCCATGGGATCGGAAGATGTTGGCTAGCGGGGTCATATATGTGTTAAAAAGCATGGGGCTGAGGGGTGATCCTTGGGGGACCCCACAGGTGATGTCTATTAGTTTGGAGGTGAGAGGAGTTGTGTGAATCCTCTGGGTTCGTCTGGTGAAGAAGAAGATGATCCATCTGAATGTGTCTCCTTGGATGCCGATGTAGTGGAGTTTTTGATCAGCTTGTGGTGGGATATGGTACTGAAGGCTGCAGAGGGGTCGAGGAGGATCAGGGCCACTGTTTCTCCTCGGTCGAGGAGAGCATGAATGTCGTCCGTGGCTGCAATCAGGGCAGTTTTAGTGCTAAGATTGCTGCGGAAGCCAGATTGAGAGGTGCCCTGTCTGGAAATCGACACATCTCTCTCTTGCAGGGGAGAAAAACAACGCATCGCCTACCCGACTGGAGAACAAATGGCGCATGGTTCACTTGCAAGTAAGGAATCAACGCATCGCTGACTTTTCTGACGCACGCTCACCCTTGCAGCTTTATTTTTATACAAACCAGGTACTTTGTGTAACATCAACATTTGCATTGTTTTCTATGGAGTAAGACTCTTTTTACTGTGAAAATTCGTATCTTCACTTGTGTATGTTGGATTTTTGTCATTTGGTCTTGTATGATTCAGATAAATATTGGCTTTTTTTCTAAACTGGTGTGGTGTCCATTTTGTAGTGTTTTCACTGTGTTACTTTGTGTGTTGGTACAAATACTTTACGCATTGCCTTTTGAGATAAGCCTGACTGCTTGTGCCAAGCTTCCAAAGGGGTGAGCAAGGGTTATCCTAAGTGTGTATCTCCACTGCCCTGACTAGAGTGAGGGTCCCTGCTTGGGCAGAGAGAAAACTGACTGCCAACCGGAGACCCATTTCTAACAGGCCCCATTTAGCATGGACAATTTTTCTGCTATATTTGACAGAGGCTGGCGGTCCACCCAAACACACTGGTTGAGGTCCCTGGGGCCACACATATTCTCAATTTGGGTCCGTTATCTTTAGGTGCAGGACCGACAGGTGCCAACCACTCTGACAATTCAATTTCTTCCACCACATCCAACCTTTTAAGCTTATCCAAGTCTTCCTTTAAAGGACCCAACATAAGAATTCAGGACTTTCCTTACTTTATGAACTACTGGTTTGACAATTGTTTTAGGATAATCTTGTGAACACTTCAGGACATTATTTTAATACATCTTCATCCTCACTAAAGTTCTTTATGAGCATGGCCTGGTCAGTGGCATTGGGATTGAATGTGATTCCTAAATTCTTCTGGTGCCACCAGCTTAGCAAGTTATATCCCTGTTTAGCCAGATAAACCTTCCTCACAGTCTCATGCCCTTTAAAATTGATTCCCATTTTAATGTACCCAATTAGACCAATTTTAGTGCCACCATACCCTCCAGGAGAGATATCTGGTGGCTGCAGCTTTATGGTCTCTCTTCTAAATATACAATCCCAATTCTTGTCCCCTACTAGAGTGTACAGTGATCCAGAAGGGTTGTTAGTTCAATGTACTAATTTATCCCCAACTAAAGAATCTGTCAAATCTCCAAACTCACACATGCCCGCTAAACTCTTGAGTGACAGTATGTAATTCCCTACTCTTTCTGTTTTGTTTTGAGAAAAATGTCTCTCCATGACTACTTTTATCCTGGGTCCAAAATCCCTCTCTAACATCAACATGGACATCTCAAAAATATCTCTGTGATCACCCCCAGCAATTCCCAGTGTGATTGTATCTAGGCTCTAATAGATGTTGCAGCATTCAAACCCCGGATTGCGTGGTAAAACAACCCTGCTTCCTTGCCGGTTGAGAAGTTTTCCCCTCAGAGCACTATCAAGTAAAAGTCGAACATCTTTTTCCCCTTCGTCCAGGGGAATATCAGATCACCACCTTGTGAGAGGATTACTTTAAGGGGAGGGCAACCAATACTTATGAATTGATATTCTTCACATCTCAAGGAGCTCTCTCTATATCAAATAAAGCTAAATGTTTTAACAGAATTTATTTTAGTTCATTTTATTAGTGTCCATTATATTCCAGTGAACGGATGCTCTCCAAACATTTCAGATATGATCTTTATTTAGAATTCTCCTCTACAGACCCAGCCGACGCATTTTATCTCTAAACAGAGACTTCATCAGGACCTAAAAAACACATTTGCACAAAATTAGCTAAAACCTAATACATAAAATTTCAATGTTATATATAATTGTAGTAAGTATATTCTTTTCTCTTACTTTTTGTGTTAGTTTTGTATTTTTAATACTTGTTCAATCTTTTCAATTTTCTGTTTCTTACATGAAACCATATCCCTCGAGTATACCAACATCATAGCACATCTTTACCCCACACCCTTGTTGCCTTAAACTCTCAATATTTAATTTTTTGGAGGAGGGCCCATCACCCCCTAATTAATACACATGTTCATACAGTCCCCCAAAATCAAAATCTATGAAAAGTCTTATTTCAAAGCCCCTTACAATTCTTTTCTTACATTATGCTACTTACTCCAGTGTGTAATAATATTCTTTATCCTAACTCTTTGATTTTCTCATCATTTCAAGTTCGTTCATATTAACACTGTAAAAAGAAATTAATGTATTTGTTATGATTTGCATTCAGAGTTTAGACTGCTGATGCCCTTTCCAATTGCAGAGCTAGTGTTCCAAGGATGACAGTTGGTAGCTGACTGGCTGAGGGACAGGCACGCTCTGGTTGCAGGGCACCTACCAAATAAATATATATATTCTTTTTCATACCTGTGTGAAGAACTTCCATTACTCAACTCAAGTTTAGGCAAAGAGTTGAGCCAGTGTGCCCTTTCAACATTTGAGGTGGCCCCGGATCCATTGTCGGTGGTGTCGACCATTATGGAGAACTGGAACTGCGAACAGTAACGGGGAGAGAAGGCAAAGATTGCAAGCACATCGATCTACATTGGTGGTACTGTACAAACTCAATATTTGAGGGTTTTTTTGGTTTGTTTTTGTTGTTGGCAAAGTAAGACGTGCTCTCGTGCTAATACCTCTTGTGCACATACTGTATGCGTCATCACGTTGGTGACGTTCACATATTGAGCGTGCCACCACCTTGCTGAGGATCGTAGCAGAGCACATACTTCAAGCATCATCACGCTGGTGACGTTCATACATTGTGCATGCTGCCATCTTGCTGAGAAATGTAGCGGTGCTAGCCACACCATGCAGTGATACCCACGTCATCTGTGCCGACAACTTGCTGCAAATCGTAGCGGTGATGCACACATCACTTAGCATCCTACAGTTTGTGTATTGTGTATCACCCTGGAGACAGTGATATGCACACTGTATTTGATTTATTTCTTTATAAGCGTGTCACCGTTGACATCAATAACAGTGGTGATATGCAAACTAATTAACTTTGCATAATTTTGTATATCAATCATCTTAAACTTTTGTGTATGGCCGCTATTTGGATGGGAAAAACAATGGTGATAAGCACACCATAGAACCTTGTATAACTCGTCCATTATATTTGGCCTGGCTTACAACTGTGTCTTGTTGGCATTAATGGTTATGTGCACACTTACACTTATTCCAATTAGCAGTATTTATTAGTATACCACAGTGATACATGTACCAGCAGTGATATGCACACTTGATTTCAATCTTGATTTCAGTGCCAAATATCGATCTATAACATGCAGTTTAATACCATAAACTCACCACCAACGTTTTCAGAGCAACCAGGGGCATTTTCTATAGAAAGGGAAGATTGGATATCTATGTTTGAAACATATGTAGAAGCATTAGGGGGAGTCAAGATTTTCATGCTTCAACAAAAAAGGCCCTACTTCTCACTGCTTTTGGCAAACTACATGATTGGAAGGATAGAGAATTGTTGAATGATTTGGAGTACAGATATTTAATGGTAACTGAGCCGGTGAGACCATTTATATACATTCTACAAAAAATACACAAAGGAGGGAGGAAAGACCAATTGTTCCCGGAACTGGGGGCCCCACAGAGAGATTGTCTGAAAATGTTGATCAATTTTTAAACTGTTGGTGGTTAATCTGCCCTCATTTATACCAGATACCATGGGTGTTCTAATCAAATTGGAGGATGTGGTGTGGGATGATAAAATTATGTTTATTTCCTTGGATGTGGTAGGTTTGTACACTTGCATCCAACATGGATTTGGAATACATGCCCTGAGATCATATTTGAGTTCCAGGAGCATTCGCTTTTGGGAGCATTCAGAGATGCTAATACAAATCACTCATTTTATTCTGATAAACAATTTTTTCCTCTTCAATGGGGACTGGTACCAGCAACTGCAAGGGACCGCGATGGCGTCCAGATTTGCGCCCTCCTATGTCAACCTATTCATGAGGTGGTTGAGGGGGTGCATGTCTCGGCCCCTTCAGCTAAAGATTGGGACCTGTATATATCCTTTTGGGTGAGTTTTATTAATGATATCGTGGTGATTTGGGCAGGTTCTGTAGCACAGTGTAAAGAATACTTTGAATATTTGAACATCAACTCGTATAATGTACAGTTTACCCTGAATTACAGTAGGAAGTAGAAGATGTTCTTGGATGTGGAACTGTTCACTGAGGGAGGGAGGATTTGTAGCAGGCTATATAGAGAAGTAAAGCTACGAACAGTGTGTTAAGAGTGGATAGTGCACATCTCAGGTATGGCATCAATAGTATCCCATATGAGGAAATGGTAAGAATATGTTAAAACTGTAGTGATAAGTCAGATTTCAAAAAGGAGATTACTGGCTTGAAAAACTGATTGAAAGTGAGTGGATATGGGACAACAATATTGGATCAGTCTGAGGATAAGCTTTTGAGAGTAGATGGAACATCCACTCTTACGAAAAAAGTCTGATGTGAAGTTTGAAAGGATGATCCCTTTTGTATCTACCTATAATGCTGATCCCCAAGAAGTGTATAAAATCCTACGACATCACTGGTGTCCCTGAGGGGGCTACCAGGTTTGGCTAATTGTCTTAATGACAAACCGATGGTTAGATATAAGAGAGGGGTAGCCATAAGAAATGTAGTGGCGCATAGTTATACTGCTCCTGTAGTGTGTGAGAAAAAGACAAATTGGCTACTGCCCCCTCAAGGTAATTATGTTTGTACTGAGTGTAATATGTGCCAGTATAACATTACCAAACTAAATTATTTCAGCTACAATTTGGGGGAAAAAGATATTCAATTGAGGATTACATTAACTGCAACAGCACACAATGTTACTTGATTTGAGGTATTAACCATTCTATTATGGCACCTATGCAAAACATAGGGTTTGAATTCTATTCTTGTGATACAAAGAAATGTGTAACAGCACGAATACAGTTGAGAGTTTTATAAATGCTGTGGGAAGAGGATTTGAGGAACAATGCTGGAATTACATCTGGTGAATGCCTTGAAGGTTGATCAATTATGAACAAAAGGAGAAAAAATGTGGATGTAGCTCGACTCGAGAAATTAATCATTTCAATATGGCGCCCTTGAAGATTGTTGGGTTGGAATTTTATATTTGCAATACAAAGAATGGTGTAATATTATGAATACAGTTAAGTATTTTATAAATGAAGTGAGGGAATAAAAAATTTGAGTTAGGTTATCAGTCTGGACGTAACAATATAATATCCTTAAAGGATATGCATTGGGGGGTAAGAACAGTAATGAAGTGGAATAGCCTACTATAAGATGGAGCTGAGGAGGAATAACAGGAAGTGATGTTAGGTTTACACAAATGAATGTAATAATTCTTGATGAAAGGGGTTTGAAAAAAATCTTGTTCGCCATATGAGCCTTAGAGAAGAAGGGTATGAACACAACATGCAGTAGGTGTACTTGACGTCACAGAGTACGAGAGGTGAGAGACAGGTTGGAGTATGTATGTAGACATAGGGGTGCGCATGGGTTTTTGAACTGATACAATAATGATGAAAAGAGATTGATGAGCAACGCATTCACCGTATGAGTCTTAGAGTGGCAGGGTTTGGATAAGCCTTGCAATTGTTCTGTCTAACACTGCAGACTATAAGAGGTATATGTTTACTAGAAGGTGCGCATTACCTCAGGCTACTAGAGGTGAGAGATGGGTTGAAGTATTATAGTGAGAGGTGTGCATGGGTTGTTTAAAATTATAGAATTTTGACTAAAGGAGTATGATGAACAGCGTGGTCACCATATAAGCCTTAGAGTGGTTGGCATACCTATACAGGTAGGTGCGCATTGGTTGTTCCAACTGATACAGATGAATTACGTGACTAGGTTATTCGTGGTAACTTTGGAGAACCTCTGTTGGATGTCTGGAATTTAGTTAAGGTGGACGGTTTTCAGACACGTTCGGAATGTTTTCACTGAATGTGCAATGAGCATTAGGGAAGGACTCAGGCTTTGATTACAAGTTGAAGCTTATGAATTATGACATATGAATGTGGTAGGAGTTATACACGGAAAGAATATGATCGTTTCTGACTTCATTTACTGATGAATTTAGGTGATGAATTTTACCGACTACATATAAGAAACTTGTGTTTCAAATGAGGATAATTAAACAGTGAGATTGAATACATTCATTCCTTTTTACAGTGTTAATATGAACTTGAAATGAGGAGAAAATCAAAGAGTTAAGATGAAGAATATTAATAAACACTAGAGTAAATAGCAGA
This sequence comes from Pleurodeles waltl, assembly GCF_031143425.1. NCBI lineage: Eukaryota > Metazoa > Chordata > Amphibia > Caudata > Salamandridae > Pleurodeles > Pleurodeles waltl. The sequence continues at coordinate 244,853,957 of NC_090436.1, forward strand.
TTGTAATATAACATTTTGTAAGGAGCTTTGGAATAAGACTTTGTATATATTTTGATTTGGGGGTGATAGGTGCTCTTCCAAAAAATTAGATATTGAGAGTTTAAGGTGACATTGGTGTTGAGTAAAGATGTGCCAGAATGTTGGTATACTGGAGGTAAACAGTTTTATGTAAGACATTGAAAATTGAAAAGATTGAAACAATTGTAAAAATAGAAAAGAAAACACAAAAAGTAGGAGAAAAGAATATAATGTACTAATATTATATATAAAATTGAAATATATATGAGATTTTATCTAATTTTGTGAGAATTTATTTTTTGGCCCTGATAAAGTCTCTGTTTGGAGATTAAATACATTGGCTGGGTCTGTAGAGGAGAATTCTAAATAAAGCTCAGATCTGAAATGTTTAGAGAGCTTCTATTCACTGGAATATGATGGACACTAATGAATTGGACTAAAAATATATATTTTATGCATTTAGCTTCAATTGATATAATGAGAGCCCCTTGAGACATGGAGATTATTAATTCAGAGATGTTGGTTGCCCTCCCCTTTAAGTAATTTGCGCAAGAGAGTTTTGTGGAAGTCAATACAGTGGGAGTGAGCACCAGAGGTATTAAGTAAATAACTGTCAGTTGAGCTACTGCCACCAGGGAAGTTTAGCATCCGAGAGGAACTGTGGGGGTGGTAACATACTTCCCCGTTGCCATCTTTCTAGAAAGGGTGATGGTCCAAAACAATTAACTAATATAATAATCTAAAATAATTGGCTGACGTAATAAACTCCCAAAACAAGCTAGTATAAAGAATTACAATAATAATCACCAGGTCTGATAGTGTTTATATCATAGAATTGTGGTTAGTTGTGCTTTGAATAATATGGATAGAGATTACTCACCCCTTAGTCCAGAGAATGTTAACCAAAATGTTTTTATTTATTTTCCCATGTACGAACTGCGGATTCTCTGGAGTGTTGGTCAACAGGCATTTACTGGCATGCCCACACTTTTTAATCTTTTGCCTGTGGTCAGCGTTCCAGCTTTTTTTTTTTGACGCACGTTTATCATACAATGACTTCCTTGCTTCCTTGCTCCTCCTCAAATGAGTCGCCCCATGATTAATACGCTGCACGTTGCATAGTAACTTCCTTGTTTCCTCGTTTCTCCTCAATCTTGTCATACCGTGATTAAGAAACTGCACATCAAGTGTTAGGCACTCACACTTCAATGCAGCTCGCGCATAAGAACTGGTGAGCATCCCATATAGCTCACAATGGATTCTTGCCAGCACGCAGAGTTCACAGCATGTATTGTGCACCCTGAGGGAATCCTGCAATGGCGTGATTTGAATCTTGTCAACAGTCAAACACACAGGTCAGTGTTAGCACTCCTGAATCCTAATACTATCTCTCAGGATTAAGTTGCAGCACGACCACCAGTGTCTGCGGGCCAGTGCAAGCACCCAGGGCACATAGCCCAGGCATGCATACACAGCCTCAACCCATCAGTCTGCAGCTGAGAAAACTTGGACCCCGGTCCTTGGGATTCGGAGATAACTCCTTCCATCCCCCTTCTTCATTCCTCCCCTTTTTTTTGTTTTCCTGCTCCTCCTCCCTCACCCTGCTTTGTTCTTCTAAAGATGAGATCCCTCTTGATGAATCTGCTTGTGGACACCTCCAGCACTTCCACAGTCATGACCCCTCTCTATTTGATGGTAAACTGTAATGTTCCTTTTGGGTGTACCTACGTTTGCAATAACCTCATACAGTTGTTGGTTTTACCTATTGTTATGAGATCTGTTATTCCTCCCCCACACCTGGGCCAGTTAAATATGTACGGCTCCCCTGTGAATTCAAAGACGGCAATGCGGGGCAGGCTCACACAACACACCCATGCAGCAGGAACCAAAATCATTCACTAACTACACCTACCATGGCCCCGCCTGTGCTCATTAGATTCCTCACGCTGAATGTGAGTGGTATGCATACAGTGCAGAAAAGATATACAGTATACTCTTATCTTAAGTGACAACATGCACACATAGCTTTCCTCCAACAGACACACACCACAGCCCAGAACTGCAACGTTTATGAAAGCGGTGGAGAGGGATGATCTATGCCACTGCCTATTCAGCTTATGCTTGAGGAGCAATGGTCTGGATCAGCCCACAAGTACCCTTTCAGGCCCTTGACACAACCATAGATAAAAAGAGCAGGTTTGTCCTCATGGAGGTTTGACTGGATGGCTCTATGGTCCTCTTGGGGAGTATCTATGCCCCAAACGTGGATCAGGGTACTTGCAGATGTTTGGAGGGCTAAACACCCCAACACTGAGGTCTATTTGTTTCACTCTGCGCCCCATACTTTATATGTACGCCTCAGCCATATACTCTGCTCTCACGCCATTCTGGGATCGGCACAACATGCAGACTGCCTAGGGTGAGTGGTATCAGATTAGGATGCGAACATAATCAAATGCAAAGGTATGGTCCACTCCCCCCAGTGCCTACATGGGGTTTTCTTAGAGATTGCCTAAAGTACCCAATATTTCAGGACTCCCAAGAGTGCCATATCTGCAGGTACTTCACAGAAAACTTTGCCTCAGCATCTACTAAAGTACTGGAATGGGATGCTTTCAAAGTGGTAACAAGAGATATGTGCCTATTGGAGGTGACAAGGGTGAGTAGGACCCTTGACAGGGAGATCATGGCCATTGAGCAGACGCTACTGGAGTTGGGGACGGTGGCAGATGGTAGGTCTACTGAGGGGCCAATGCTGGCTGAGGCTAAGAAGCAACATGCTGCTCTCTTGGAGCATTTGTGGTGCTTCAACTTCAACACCTATGCTGCCAGGACACATCCTGAGGGTGATAAGTCCGGCCATCTGCTTGCCTGGCTAATTTGCCCCATTGAAAATGGTCACCCTTCCCCCAACTCCTGTATTATTTTGCACAGCTCTCTCTTGTTCATCTCCGATCATTTTTTGGGGAGCTGGAAATTCTCCTAAGAGATCTCATATGGGCTGATGAACATCACCCCACAGCATTGGCAAAGTTGCAGTCACAGACGGGCATGGGCAGACTTGGTCCCCCTTCTTTCAAGCCCTACTACGTGGCAGCTCAGCTCCAGTTGTTGTCTCACTGTATAGAGGAGTGGAACCTAGGCAAGACATGTCAGAGGACAGACACCCTTACACTATTCACAGTCAAACAATTTTCACTTCCAAGGCAGTCACCCCCATCCTGTGGTCTTTACAGACAAGAGTAGCTCGTAAATGCATAGCTGGGGTGTATTTTCTCATATGCCATACTCCACCAGATGCCCCTGCACCCCTGCAACAGGGCCTGCCATGCCCCCCAGGGATATACCACCCAACTGACCTGCAGCACTGGCATGAGCACTCCTTAGTCACGAAAGGAGATCTCTTTGAGCATTTACTCACCTTTGATCAGTTCATCGCGGACTACGGCATGTACTGAGGCCAATTCCTAATGTATGGACAACTCCGCAACACTTGTCAGACTCTTTGGTCTACAGTGGACAAAGAGCCCCTGGGTGGGACGGCACTTCATCACTTGGATTTATAAAACGATCAAGGAACATACTAGGTTCCCACTAATGGAACTGGGTAGCAGGTGGAAAGAGGATATCGGAAGGGTTACAAAGGACAAGGAATGGGAGCAAGCACTGAAGTTCCCTCAGACCATCTCTCTAAATGCACGGTTTCAAAACATTCAGGGGCTGATTTAAGAGCCCCTAGCCCACATTAGCACCATTGTTTTACGCTAATGTGACCCAAAGAGGCCAAAATCGCAGCACCAAATTTATAAAGTTTACATTGTGCCACTTTGTGCTACATTATGCCTGCGCCAGACATAATGTATGCAAAGGGGCGTTCCCCTGTTGGGGGGGGCAAACAAATGGCTCAAAGAAATCTAATAGATTGTGTCATTTTTTTTTGGCACTTTTAACGCTTGTGTAGAGCAGGCATTAAAAGGAGGCACGCCATTGTTTTCAGTGGGCCTCAACGGCTTTGCAGGATTAGCATCAAAATTTTCAGATGCTAGTCCTGCAAAGCTCTTAACTAGCCTAAAAAATGTTGACGCTAGTTTCCCTAACTAGATACAGAGAACACATGGTGGCGTTAGGGGGGGCGCTAGAAAAGTGGTGCTGCACTATGTGCAGTGTCACTTTTCATAAATATGCCCCTCAATATTCCATCCTACACCGGACCTACCTCACACCTGACCAGCTTAATCGTTACTTCCCTCAAGTGGATCTGTGATGTCCCTGGTGCCAATTGGCGTCAGTCGATCTGTGTCATATACTTTGGTTTTGTCCTTCACTCTCAACATACTGGCTTTCCGTACACGTGACCCTACGCATCATTCTAGAGCTGCCCGACATCTACTCATTGGAGGCCTTTGCCCAGAGCATTTTCAAGTGCCGAAAGTGCTACAGGTGTGGTTCTAAAAATTCTGGACCCATGTAATTTACTTTGCCACAGCAGTACGATTTTAGTATCAAAAGACCGATAATGACTAGTACACTAAGCATGAGCATTTTCGCTCAATTCCAGCAGCGTTTTCACCTCGAAATCGCCATTTTCGTCCTGCACTCGTGGCTCCCATTTTATACACGGCAGCCATTTTTAAAAGTTACCCTCACATAGGCTTATAATACAGTCAGATTTGATTCCAAGGACACGTACACCTTGATTGACTTTTCTCTGACCTGGGCAAGCTGGAACCATTGCCTCAGGCCAAACCTGTTTGGCCAGTCCCTCTCCCAGTGGCCGAATCAGATAGCATCAAGGCACACCATGCCATAAAACCCTTATTGTCGCTCACACACCCTGCCTAATCTTGCTCACACCTGCACCTGCTCTTTTCTTCTTCTTACTTTACGAGGGGGAGGTGCCCGTTTTTATTGGGGGTCCACACTTATTTGATGTAAAATACTAGGCCTTGCCGGGTAATTTATTATGGGTTGGATGACATGAAATATGAGGTTTCATCATGACACTGTTTTTTCCTTTGTAGTGAAAACATGTGAATGACCAACCAAAATGTCAAGAATGTTTGCCTGAAGCTTAAAAAACTGTATATAAGGAAACCTGACTTTGCATTGAAACACAGTCTCCTGAGAACATACAAACCGTGCTGTTGTACTTCTAGGACGCTTGTTACTTGGTTGCAGCCAATAAATTCGATCTTTGACTTCACCTAGAAGACTCTGAGTTTCTGTGGTCTGAATCAGGAAAGTACCCGAGGTCTTTGGGTGTACTCTGGCACCACTGGGTTACCGGATCAGTACAGGTTCTGAAAAACCCAGTACCTCACAGGGTGTGCACCCACTTTGCCAGCATGGCCCTCCTGTTGGCGAAGAATACCTTGACCATGCACTGGAGGGCAGCATCAGCCCCATCTGTGGCAGCGTGGCATGGGGTGATGTGCAAATGGGGGAAGGCTGAAGGAGAAGCTCTTTGCTACAAAGAAGCTTGCAGACTATGCAAAATTCCCAACTCTGATGCCTGGAACACTTACCAATTCACACCACCCACAGGATCCTCTCCCACCCCACGCTATGTACCTATAAGCCCTTTGTCCCATTCAACACCTCAAGGAACCCCCCTCTCTATACTGCACGTATATGGTTTCTGGGCTCTTTGCTGGCGCCTGTGTACGAGCTACACTCCCCTGTGCCCTGATCCAGTGACTGTGATTTGGATGACACCTTACTCTGGAGCCCAACGGCTGCCATCCAATTGATCCTTGTTCTCCTATTTGCACGTCTGGCTCTCTCTTCACACCTTCCCTTAGTTTATTCTTGGTTTTAAGGGCACCTTCCCTAGGCATGAGAACAACCTTGCATGCACAGGATGCGCATCTAGACACTACACCCTTACCCTTTAGAATGTGCAGGCCCTGCTTGGAAGGATATCATTGAGTTGATGTTTAAAGGATACTACATATTGCATTGAAGTACTGATGTAACCATACACTGCTGTCAGCCTCACTAGGATGGATTTGTATTATGTCACCCTATGTTTCCTTGAATGTTTTTAATACTAAGCACTGGCAAAGCCAATAGGCCTCATAAGTAATCAACAAAAGACAAAAAAAAAAAAAGTATCTCTGAAGAAAGCATCACATATGATGTAGTCACAGGCACTGCCAACAGTTATCCCAAGACTCTGCGCTCTTCAGAGTCAGCACTTGCAAACCCTGTTAATGTTTTAAGTGGGTTTATTTAGGCAAGGCCTGTGCATGGACTACATTTATACTAGAAAAATGAGGGAGGCTGAAGCGATTGTGAGATTTGTGAACAGGAAGTCATATGTGGGTTGCTAGTTGAAAACTGCTTCGGAAATCCTGACAAAGTTTGTTGTTCACTTGTCATCTGAGAAAACGACTAGCAACTCATGGGAAGCTGGGCTTTTTTCTCACTTACACTCACTGTGTCACTATGTAATGTACTGCAGCTGCAAGATGTCTAATAAGCACCTAGGCCCAGATTTATACTTTTTTACGCAAAACTGCATCCCCTGGGCATGGTCCTGGTCCCCTGGGCATGGCTATTGCACCCTGTGCCATGGCACTTTAGAGTTTGTTTTTAAATACTTACCTCTACTTACCTATACTTACCTGGGATGGGGTCCCCATCCTGTGGTGTCCCCCTGATGTGGGTTTTCCTCAGGCTTGGGGAGGGCACCGGTGGGCTCTTTCCATGGTGTTTGACCATGGAAAGGGGTCTACAGGTTCCTGAATGCCCGGACTCAGGCGTTAAATAATGGCGCTGAGCAGGTTTAGTGTCATTATTTAGGCCTGCCTCCCTCCCGTGCACCATTTTTGCACGGGAGGATTCATAAGGCGCTAGGGCCTTAGAGTCACTTCTTGGATGGGAACATCCACCTTGATTCTCATTGACGCAAAGTGGTTTCATGCATCCAAAAAATGACTTTAACTCCAATACTTTGTAGCTAGACTAGACTAGCGTCAAAATATAAATATGGAGTTAAGTTTGCACTGAATTAACGTAAAAAAATTATGCTAATTCAGCGCAAACAGTACAAACATGGGCCCTAGTGCTGATGAGGAAAGAACGTGAACTCCCCATGTCCGTTCTGGTTTACAAATAGGTGCATTGTTTGGAGACTCAGTGACACATTTGCCATACACTTATTGTTTTTAAAAAAAAGTTCTTCTGGCGATGAGCTTTAGCTGGCAAGGTATTTATGTTGGTAGCAATTTCTTTGCTTTTCCATAAAAGTGACACACTTATAATGGTTACCTTTCTTTTAGCCCCTCAGAAAAATGGCGAGCAGCAACCAGCCATCACCGAAGCAACAAACCCCAAGGTAGCATCCTGTGTGACGGCCAGTGTAACAAGTTCACTGCATGGGTTATGCCCAATGGACAAAGGACATGCACAGGTTATGCTCAAAGGACTGCTAAGCAGGGGGAACACTAGTAAACTACACCACAAACGTGTCCCTTATGGCAGTCCTGACCCTTTAGCCTAATAGAAGCGCATCTGAAAAACAGCACAATAGCAACGATCGCTCTCTCGATAAGTACAAGTGAAGACTACTGACACATATCTCATACTTTCCTAAAAGAAGTATAAATAAATAGGATTGCCTCAGTTCCCATCTGTCTGTCGCCAATAAAGCTACACCCGAGCATTCCAAACTAGTTGTTCCCATATGTTCAGTTTCCATCACTAGCGCAGTGTTAGTTTACCATTTACATACAAGTGATCTATAGCACCCGAAAGACGATGACACATTTTCTTTCAAAGAATAAATGATGGACAAACAGTGCAAGTATGCAAGAATTAGCACAAATGGTCTTTTTCAATCATAGGGGTGTCCCTTTATGCCTACCGCACACTCCCAAAAGGGCTCTTAGAATATATTTATCCCTGGGATTGGCTGTTGTGCGAACCGAAAATATTGAATTTATGAGCTGTGTAAGTAGCGGTCAGAGATCACGAAAGATGACTGTTCGCCCCTAATTATGTGAAACTATTTTTTTTACTTTAGCATAGAGCTCTTGTTTGATACTTGTCAAGGTATCTGATATAAATTAAATTTTAAAAAAAACAGAACTAATGTATGTAAAGCGCTGCCCAGTAGGGAAGCAAGAAATTTTTGTGGACAATAATGGCAACGAATGGTAAGTTTTGGGCAGATTCCAAGCCCCTTGTTGACTACAAGAGTTTCGCAAGCAAGAGCGCATGCGCTACGCATGCCCTCACAGGCTCGACCTAAAAACAGTTGCACACTTTCATTAGTAACATATGGCTTTCATTAGTAAGATAGGGCTGAGGTGAAGGAATTCAATTATGCTTTTGGTAAACGAACAATTTACCTGAACTTTTTTGCCAAAGTGTAAGGTATAGGATTATTTCATTTACACATTTCGTTTCTGTTTTCTAGGTTTAGTTTTATTTGATTCAATAAGATCCAATGCTATTTATCTGGGAAGATATGAAAAATCACGCCTGGCCCGTGAGATGGGTAAAACCCCATCATCTCCCAACTGAAATTAAATTCAAAGTGAGCCATTTCTAAAGCTCAGGGCCTTCGCTCAGGCCTTCAATGCTTCTAAGGATTTACTTGCACAAGCACATTGTGGGCCAAATTTACTAACCAAAGGTGCTCTCTGCATGGCATTGATTCGAAGAGAAAGAGAAAAACAGTGCCATATGATACTGTTTTTCTCTGTCCCAGCACTGGTGCATTTTAGGCTCCCATGTGCCAATGCACACAACCTTGCACTAGTCCAAGGAAGTGTGTGTTGTGTCAAGCATATGTGTTGTAGTGGAAGGGAGCTCTTCTAGTGCAAAACTATGCTTTAATACTTTCCCCCTTTGGTATGTGTGCCTTACAGAGCAGTCCACATCCAAAGTTTTAAAAAAATGCAAATACTTTTAAAAGTTGCTCCACTGTTACACCTGCCTCAAGTGGGCATCATTTTTTAGTGCAAATTACTGTCTACAGATGTTAGCAGATATGTATTTGATTCAAAACCTATAGTGGTTGCATGGAAATGCCAATGTATCATCCACGGTATGCATTCTTGACGCAACATAGCACAAAATAGTGCGTGGAGCTACTGTGCAATACTTTAGGCAACTTTCCAATGCAAATCATAATTTACATTGGCGACAGCTGCAGCCCGTCCTTTGGGGCTGAGGGGCCTTGTCCCCTTGCCTTTGCCCCTCACGAAGAGTGTCTGTCAGGCTGAGCAATGGCCAGCCTGACAGACACTCCTCATTTTCAGGGCAGGCAATCAGGAGCTAGACATGCGCTATTTGTGCAGGCTCCTGGCTGCATGAGATGAACTTTGCTGGGAGGTCACAGCTCCTGTGGGTATGACCTCCTCAGCTCACCAAAGTTCCTCAGGGTCTTCCCCCTCTGAGATGAGGGATAGTGTCACCTATTTCAACCTGGGTGCTTTAGTTTTAAGCCCCAAAGCGCCCAGGCCAAGTGACATTCAGTGACACATTATCAAAGAGTGGGGTGGGGTCAGCAGTCTCACTGACCCCATCTCACTCTGTGACGAGTTTAGGGCTGCTGCCTTCCCTCATTGGCTGACCTCCTGGGGCCTCCAAGGCTCCGAATGTCTGGCTTCCCTCATTGGCTGACCTAAGGTCAACCAATGAGGGAAGGCAGCTGTCCCAACCCTCGTGAGACCTCTGAGGCTGAGCTGCGGGTAAGTGGGTGTTTTTTTCTTTCAAATTAATGTTTGCTGCATGTTTGTATGAATATTTGGTAATGAGTGTTGTGAATGGATGTGTATGTGTGTTTACATGTATGTGTGAATGAATGAGTGTAAGTGACTGTGTATGTGTGTGTGTGTGTCACGTCCACCCCCTCCTCCTAAAATTACTGGCCACCTCTGGTTGGAGAATAAATTCCATCACAATACTTTGCACTGCATTTTTGTCACTTTTATGATGCAAACCAAACACAGTGGAAAGTCTTAGTAAATCTGATCCTGCGGGTATATGTGTGTAACTGAGCTGTTAGCCATCTGTTACATTCAGAGGGTTTGTAAAAAGCACCTTTACTGCAGTAAAGCAACTTCCCTCACTCAGGTCACAATCTCCCCTATGTTGCTGAGGAAGCAGGGACCTGGGATTGGGGATGCAGAAGCTGTCAGTTATGACAGCTTCTGTCTCTCCCTGCTTTCAATAAGTTTCACCTGCCTTGGTGGGGCGTAGGAAAGTAAATGTGAATGAAGTTAAGAGCTGGTGTGTATTTTTGTCTGCATGTGAGTCAGCATACACATAAAAGGATGTGAATAGTTGTGTAACTGTGACCTCGACCGCCTGTGCCCATGAAAAACCTGGTACCCTGCGGTTCCTGGGACTCAGGAAATACCATATGTATCCAGCTGCTGCGGGCTGTGAGTTTCAACTCACCTGCGGCTGCCTTCCCTCATGCTGCTGGGCTCCTCGCTGCCGCTCTGTGCTCCTCCAGCTTCCAAATGGCAATCAACAGCCTGAGGGTTTGAAGCTGCCTTTTTAAAGGTGCTCAACAGCTAGTGTTGTTTACATTTTGGTTCCTGTTTCTTTCCCTTTTCCATCAAGTATGATTCTTCCTTGATTCCTTCCTGGTTTTCCAAAAGCTTTGCATTTCCCATTGTGATGTTTGATGTTACTTCCTTTCCTTTTCTTGTTCTTTTACAAAGGCTTTAGTCTAGTTGAAGGGTGCACTGCAGCAAAGTTGTGTTCCTTCACGTGTTTCCTTGCTCTCTCCACTTGCCAATTGTGACTCCTGAAGAATTCCACTATCAGATTCCAGATTCCTGGTTTCCTTCAATTACTTGAAGTCTTTTTCCAGCAAGGAGATTATTTTGTAGGCCTTTGGCTTGGCTTTTACCTCCTGAGAAGATGGCAGCTTCTCGAGGTCACCTGTCTCCACATGTTCCAGCATGTGGTGGCATTATGGCTTTTAAAAACAGTCGCCTGTACATCAGGCAGCAGAATTCCAGGACCCAGATTATGGGTAAGCGTCAATACCTGAACAGGCATAATTGCATCATATACTGTTTCTCATTATACATGTGTGATTACTATGTACTGGCAATGTGTTAAATGCCTTATGAGTTTTGATAGCTTGCTTTCCATATTCACGTACTTATTATTTTAATGTTAGTGAAAATATATGTAAAATGTTGAAAACATACTTGTGTTTTTCCTTTGTTACTTCATGAATTATGAGGACAATTTATCAGCATAGCTTGTGAATTAGAATGAAAATCTAAAAACAATGTTTTTAGCCTTCTCGGTCACGGAAGAACATTTCAACATCTGGTGAACTTGTTTTCCTATCAAAGCTATGAATGAGAACATTGGCTCCTGAGAGGTATAAATGGCCTTGCAGGCTACTCCAAGAAGTTTGTATTTATATTTAGCTGTGTAGCATATTTTGTATACCTCTCAGAATGGCAGATATTTTAGTGTTACTTATTATTAACTATGATTTTCTAACCACCCTACCAGCCCGATTGGTATAGGCTGGAAAGCAGCCGCTTAGAAAGCCTGGACTACATTAACACTGCTGTACAGACTTCTAGGCTTCGCTGTCCCAGATATGGAACTGTACTACACGTGCGCTAACATGCATTTCACCTACTATTGTTTTCATCCTCCAAATAATTTACCTCATCTGGTGATTGAAGCTGACCTCACACGCCCACATCCACTCAATGTAACACTTTGGGCCTGTTTGGTTCATAGGGTAAACAATATTATTCGTATGGGATATGCTAAATCGCAGATTATTTCTGCAGCTTTTATATCTGCCTGCAGCTCCACTTCAGACACATCTGCCATCTGGGGTGGCGACTGAGCCCAAAGTGTGCGCCCAACCTTGGAAATTGCAGCAAGTTAAATGGGGTGACCTTTATGGCAACATTTATCGAGCAGAATGCCATTGGACTCAATCACACACCTACGCTCTTGGACTGTTGCTGGTTGCACAGGCTCAAAATGATAAGTAGCTGACCCTGACGTTTCCTCGGGAATCTGAGAGATCTGGTCCTCTTAAATTTGTGAGGAATGCTAAAAGTTCTAAACAGATTATATCCCTTTTATATGGTGCTGTGTAGAAATCAATTACTGTGGGCATTCCATCGGTAGGATTGTCATTGGAAGTGAATCTTAAGAAATCTATCGCAGAAGAGATATGGTTTTACCACTGTGCTCAAAAAGGGAAACAGCTCCCAAGTAGTGGATTAGGATTCATACACGTCCGCTTTCTGCAGCGCCTTTATTACACTCCATGGAAGTTGTACGAATGGAGCCTGAAAGAAAATTCTAATTATGCACACTGAAATTGCGGGGAGGCCAACTTTATTCACTTGGCTTGCTATTGCAAAAAAAGTCAGCATTTCTGGTCACAGGTTGCACAAACTATGCAGGAAATGCTTGCTCTACAGGCACTGGGGTTGGAGTAGGGCCCGACGAAGGATCAATGGATACAGGAACTAACATACTTTTGCAAACAAATGTAATTGTACAGTGACTTATTGCCTGCATCCTCCAGGCCGAGGGATTTCTGGACTCCATTTCGGAATTTCTTGCTTACAGCAAGTGCCACACAGTCAGAGTAACCCCTGTGTGGTCCGTTGATGATTGCTAAGGAATTTTCTCATGTAGATGTGGGTACAGGTGTTAGAGAATTATGGCTTGTGGAGGGAGGACATTATTGTAATGCTGAGTAATAACCAATGTGATGTTTCTTTAGCTTCCTTGAAGTTGTTGCGCCATGTTGACCTTGATGTAGTGTGCTGTACTTTTGTTTGCCATTACAATGTTTTAATTTTTTTCAAAGAGGAATTCACTAAAATATGTCATTCTGTGTGTTTCATAATATTTGCTGATTTTTCATTGCCACAGTACTTCATTAGATTGGACTCAAATAAAGGTTTGTAAAATAATGTTTCAGATTTGTTCAGTGTGCTCTAGTTGAGAAAAGGTGAAAGAAATCCACTTAAAACCTTATGCTCCCAAAGGGTAATACTGTTTCATTCCAAACGCAAACTTTCTGTGGGTAAAATCAGTAGACATTCGTGGGACATCACCTGTCCGTTTTCCCCCGCACTGAGTGGTAGTTCTATCAGTGCTTGTCTTAGAGCCAAATGGATTCTACTGGGTGTGATCAGGATTGCCCTCTGACAGCAAACGTAGCGCTTAACATGGGACACTAATGAAAGAAGCAAACCAAAAGGTCATACACTACAGGCAATACCAATTCAAAAACACATTATTACTAGAAATTCCTCGCCTAGATCAAACAGGAAGCACCTTCACTGGCAGGAAAGGGGAACAGATCGCCCCCGACTTGCTGAGGATGCAGGGAAAGGGCTTTTCTTCATCATGAAAAAAGTGCATTTCCACAAGAGGAGACCACTCACCAAGTGTGGAATTCTCGGTTATGGAGAACTCTGCAGAGGAGTAAAAGACGCCTTTGAGAAAACTCACATGACATTCCCAGACGTATGCTTGGAAAATGGTGCCCATTGCAGCTTTTCAGTAATATTTCTTGGAATTCTTGTGAATCCCAGAACCATCTAAATATATATACCTTTACATTTTTGTTTGTGAATAGAGCCCCTACTCCATAAAGATTGCATATTCCTTGAGCATGTGCACATAAGCATATAATTGAATAAGGAAGATAAACTGTAAACTCCACACTAACTCCATTGTTCTCTATAAGATTTCTCCTTCCCAATATAGATTAATTGGATCAGATCTACCTTCAGGGAGGACAAAGCATCGTAAATACTTCTTATCAGGACCTCCTGTAAGTGCCTTTACAAAAAGCCCTCACCCATTATAGTAACCATTCCAGATACATGCCAGATGATTCCCAAACTTCCTCAGGTAGATTACCATAGATGTGGGTCATTCAGCAATCAACCTCCCAGGTGTAATATTTCCTCTATGATTCTTGTTCTTCTAGAGCACAATAAGCAGAAAACCCCATAGTAAGATAGGTGTAATGTCATGGCATTGGTTTTTAACAGAAAATACAATATATAGCCACATTGTACCTGTAAAATGCGTGCCTTAAAGAACTACCGTATTTATGTTGACCTCATACAAACATCTTAATAATGACTGAATACTATTTTACATATTAAACAATAGCACCGACTGTGAGTAAAACATTTAGTGCAATTACTTTCCAGAATTAGACACCAAAAGCTTTGCAATTTTAGAACAGATTTATAGAGATCCAGGCCCCTCTGTACATCGGTTTGGAAAATGGTTTATTCGGCCCAGTTTAGTACTCTGACTGCTTGATGTGATTTATTTGCAGGATGGCAACTAAAACTCTTGGAATGTTCACAGTGTTTAAGGTGTGAGTAAACTGACACCATGAGACACCATGTAGCGAGCTTTAGAATGAAGAAAGGCTACTTTTTCGTTGACACCACCCTGCCTCGCAGCATTATGAATGAATGACAACAAGTACGGCTACTAGGCAGAAGACCAAATAGAAGAGGTATCCCTTTGCACCAAGACCCATGTCTTATTGCAGTTGTGTTTAAGTGTGCTGGTGACCATCCAGTCTGCAATAAATATTATATTAATTTGAAAGTCTGCCATTAAATCAGGTTGATTCCCACAAAGACAGAACATAAGCGTGAAAAAGTGAGGGTAAAATGAAAAGCATTGTTGGACCTGGCTTTTTGACAGGGACATCCCCAAACTTTTTGCCTCCTTCCTCCTATTTTTTTCTGACCTGTTGTTGTTGGCTTTTGACCTCTGAGCACTTTACCACTGCTAACCAGTGCTAAAGTGCATATGCTCTCTGTGTAAATTGTACTATTGATTGGTTTATCCATGATTGACTATTTAATTTACCTGTAAGTCCCTAGTAGAGTGCACTACATGTGCCTGGGGCATGTAGATTAAATGCTACTAGTGGGCCTGCAACACTGGTTGTGCCACCCACCTCAGTAGCCCCTTAACCTTGTCTCAGGCCTGCCATTGCAAGGCCTGTGTGTGCAGTTTCACTGCCACTTCGACTTGGCATTTAAAAGTACTTGCCAAGCCTAGAACTCCCCTTTTTTTCTACATATAAGTCATCCCTAATGTGTGCCCTAGGTAACCCCTAGAGCAAGTGCTGTGTAGGTAAAAGGCAGGACATGTACCTGTGTAGTTATATGTCCTGGTAGTGTAAAACTCCTAAATTCGTTTTTACACTACTGTGAGGCCTGCTCCCTTCATAGGCTAACATTGGGGCTGCCCTCATACACTGTTGAAGTGGCAGCTGCTGATCTGAAAGGAGCAGGAAGGTCATATTTAGTATGGCCAGAATGGTAATACAAAATCCTGCTGACTGGTGAAGTCGGATTTAATATTACTATTCTAGAAATGCCACTTTTAGAAAGTGAGCATTTCTTTGCACTAAAATCTTGTTGTGCCCTTCAATCCACGTCTGGCTAGGTTCAGTTGACAGCTCCTTGTGCATTCACTCAGACACACCCCAAACACAGGGTACTCAGCCTCACTTGCATACATCTGCATTTTGAATGGGTCTTCCTGGGCTGGGAGGGTGGAGGGCCTGCCCTCACACAAAGGACTGCCACACCCCCTACTGGGACTCTGGCAGACAGGATTGAGCTGAAAGGGAACTTGGTGCATTTCTTAGAGACTCTTTGAAATCACCCCCACTTCAAAGGCACAACTTAGTATAAAACAGGGCCTCTGCCCTACCTCATCAGACACTTGCTGGAGAAGAAACCGGAACCAGAAACTACATCCTGCCAAGAAGAACTGCCTGGCTGCTCAAAGGACTCACCTGTCTGCTTTCTCCAAAGGACTGCTGTCTTGCTGTTGCCCTGCTGCCTTGCTGAACTCTTGTCTGGCTGTGAAAGTGCTCTCCAAGGGCTTGGATAGAGCTTGCCTCCTGTTCCTTGAAGTCTCAGGACCAAAAAGACTTCGGCCTTTCACGTGGACGCTCCGTGCGCCGAAAATTTCGACGCACAGCTTGTTTCGCGGCGAGAAAAACGCCGCACACCGACGCTGATCAACGCGACGCCCTCGGGACGATCGAGACTTCGACGCACAACCTCGCAAGGACAAAGCCGCCCGACTTCCAAGGAGAAATCGACGCGACGCCTACCGTGAGTGCGAAACTTTGACGCACGGCCTCGCAAGGACAACGCCGCCCGACTTCCAAGGAGAAATCGACGCGACGCCTGCCGTGAGACCAACATTTCGACGCACGGCCTCGCAAGGACAACGCCGCCCGACTTCCAAGGAGAAATCGACGCGACGCCTACCGTGAGATCGAAACTTCGACGCGCAGCCCCGCAGAACGACGCGCAGCCGGAAAATAAGCAGGAGAATCCACGCACAGACCCGGGACATCTGGTAATCCCCGCGATCCACAAAAAGAGACTGTCTGCGCGCCGGAAAACGACGCCCGACTTCCCCGCGTGGAAAAGAACGACGCAAGTCTGTGTGTGCTGAGGAGAAATCGACGCACACACCCCTTTTTCCACGCATCTCTTCTCCTGTGGCCCTCTGAGGAGATTTCCCACCAGAAACCAGGTACTCTGTGCTTGAAAGACACTTTATTGCTTTTTAAAAGACTTAAAGACACTTAATATCACTTTTCAGTGATATCTTTACAAATTCGTATTGCAACTTTGATCGTTTTGACCTACAAGTACCCAGATAAATATTCTATATTTTTCTAAACACTGTGTGGTGTATTTTTGTGGTGTTATACTATGGTGTTGTATGATTTATTGCACAAATGCTTTACACATTGCCTTCTAAGTTAAGCCTGACTGCTCGTGCCAAGCTACCGGAGGGTGAGCACAGGCTGATTTTGGATTGTGTGTGACTTACCCTGACTAGAGTGAGGGTTCTTGCTTGGACAGAGGGCAACCTAACTGCCAACCAAAAACCCCATTTCTAACATTGGTGATCAGCGGTGAGGATAGGACTTGTGTTTGTGCAGTGACATACAGTAGCTAAGTATTTCACTACCTACCCACAGTTGAAGGTCAACTTGATTTTTTATCTCTTTTTTTACTTTTGGTCTCTGATGTCCTCCTGGATATACTATTGATATTTTGGACTTTGGATTTTGGTTTTTGCTGGTAAGATCCTATCAGAATGGAATCGCTTACCTACTTATTCTTTTTGCCTACTGACCACCTCACTAAGGCTGACCTAAGGAAGCTTTGCAGAGAATGTGGCCTTCCTGTAGCAAAGAGATCTACTAAAGCAGAGATGCTACATGCCTACATAGTCTGGGAGGAAGACAGATGGGCAGAGAGAGAGGCAGCAAGAAACCAAATGACTAAGTACCCCTCAGAGGAGGAGGAGGACGACTCAGATGAGGAAAGAGACCCAGTGAAAAAAGAATGGCTCATGGCTCAAGCACGGTGGATGGAAGAGCTAGATGAGTTTATTGAAAGGGCTGAGGCAGCAAGTCTCTTAGCCCTGGAAGAAGAAAAGATTGCAGCTCAAGAGCTGAGCTGTAAAGAGCTGAAACTGGAGGCCGGAAGGGCTGAGTCCAGTTCAGATGGTGGCAGCAAAAATCTTGCATCTAGTACTGCTGAAGAAGGGCACAAGCCCAGAGATGTGGTACCCAACTTGAAAAAGAGAGTTGACACACCCCAGGCGGTTCAAAGGTATGAGGTAGTTCCCGTTATGCACAGGGTCCCTGAGAAGGATTGGGGAACTGGCACAGGGAGTCATATTCCTACTGGGGGGAGGGACACTTTACTGACTCTAGCAGAGAGTGACAGAGAAAAGGGTTCCCCCCTGGTGGACGTCCTGGATATAGAGTGTAGAGACATCCCAGAAGAGTTTGGGTTGAGTGTCAGGGACAGACAGATACTGTCTCACCAGTCTCAGGAGGGTGAAGTAGAGTGCTGTTCCAAGGTTGAGTTACTGGGTGGTTGGGTGAAGGGTACTGTGGTTAATACATGTGAAGGGCAGAGTGATGTAATTGCTGGAGAGCATATGTCTGGTCCTTATTTTCCAGAGCTACGCCAACACCAGGTGGAGTGTGAGTTCTCTGACCCCAGGGAACTTACAGTGGAGGCAGACTTTTGGGTGAGTACCAGAGAGTCTGAAGAGGCATTTGGGGGTGCTCCTGAAGGGAGTGGTCTAGGTGGTTCCCGACCAAGTGAGGTGGGAGAGGATTGTAGTGTCCCAGGTAGGTCTCAGAGCCTAACCTGTACCGTAGGGCTACCTTTTGAGGGAAGCCCCGCAGTGTCAGAAGAACTTGGGGGGATGACTGTAGACAGCATCCCAACAGTTCTGGTGTCTGGCAGTACCACTCCTAGTGAGGGGGTGCAGAAGTCCAGACATAGGGTTGAGAGGGGGTGGCCGACCCCAGTGGAGGATCTTGAAAGTCAGGGGTCAGCTCCGAGAGCAGAGCCCCCCAGGAATGACCCAGGTGAAACCGTTTCTGGTTTGGGGGAAACCCAGACTCTGCCGGATGGGCAGAGGTCGGGAGACCTGCGCCAACCAGACTCTTGTGTGGCCCTTGGGGACGGCGTGTCCCTTGTGGGGGGTGAGAGTGCCCCCCAGGAAGTCCTGGCATGCCAGGCAAAGATTCAACCTCAGGGTGGTGACTCTGGGTTGGATAACCGGGTTCAGAGGTTAAACTTTGACCTGGTGGGGGGTAGATGTGCCCCCCAGAAAGTCCTGGAATGCCAGGCAATGGTTCAACCTCAGGGTGGTGACTCTGGGTTGGCTTACCAGGTGAAGAGGTCAAACTCTGACCGGGTGGGAGGTAGGTGTGCCTCCCAAGAAGTCCTGCTGTGCCAGGCAATTGTCCAACCTCAGGGTGTTGACTCTGGGTTGGATGGTCAGGTTCAGAGGTTAAACTCTGACCTGGTGGGGGGTAGGTGTGCCCCCCAGAAAGTCCTGGCGTGCCAGGCAGTTGTCCAACCTCAGGGTGTCGACTCTGGGTTGGATGGCCAGGTTCAGAGGTTAAACTCTGACCTGGTGGGAGGTAGGTGTGCCTCCCAGAAAGTCCTGGGGTGCCAGGCAATTGCCCAACCTCAGGGTGGTGACTCTGGGTTGGCTAACCAGGTTCAGAGGTCAAACTCTGACCTGGTGGGGGGTAGGTGTGCCCCCCAGAAAGTCCTGGTATACCAGGCAATGGTTCAACCTCAGGGTGGTGACCCTGGGTTGGAGAACCAGGCTCAGAGGTTAAACTCTGACCTGGTGGGAGGTAGGTGTGCCTCCCTGAAAGTCCTGGCCTGCCAGGCAATGGTTCAACCTCAGGGTGGTGACTCTGGGTTGGATATCCCGGTTCAGAGGTTAACCTCTGACCTGGTGGGGGGTAGGTGTGCCCCCCAGAAAGCCCTGGTGTACCAGGCAGTTGTCCAACCTCAGGATGGTGACCCTAGGTTGGAGAACCAGGTTCAGAGGTTAAACTCTGACCTGGTGGAGGGTCAGTGTGCCCTCCAGGAAGTCCTGGCATGCCAGGCGATTGTTCAACTTCAGGGTGGTGACTCTGAGTTGAATGGCCCAGTTCAGAGGTTAAACTCTGACCTGGTGGAGGGTCAGTGTGCCCTCCAGAAAGTCCTGGCGTGCCAGGCAATTATTCAACCTCAGAGTGCTGACTCTGGGTTGGATAACCGGGTTCAGAGGTTAAACTCTGACCTGGTGGGGGGTAGGTGTGCCCCCCAGAAAGTCCTGGCGTGCCAGGCAATTGTTCAACCTCAGGGCGGTGACTCTGGGTTGGATACCCAGGTTCAGAGGTTAAACTCTGACCTGGTGGGAGGTAGGTGTGCCTCCCAAGAAGCCCTGCTGTGCCAGGCAATTGTCCAACCTCAGGGTGTTGATTCTGGGTTGGATGACCAGGTTCAGAGGTTAAACTCTGACCTGGTGGGGGGTAGGTGTGCCCCCCAGAAAGTCCTGGCGTGCCAGGCAATTGCCCAACCTCAGGGTGGTGACCCTGGGTTGGGGAACCAGGCTCAGAGGTTAAACTCTGACCTGGTGGGAGGTAGGTGTGCCTCCCAGAAAGTCCTGGTGCGCCAGGCAATTGTTCAACTTCAGGGTGGTGACTCTGAGTTGAATGGGCAGGTGCAGAGGTTAAACTCTGACCTGGTGGAGGGTCAGGGTGCCCTCCAGGAAGTCCTGGCGTGCCAGGCAATTGTTCAACTTCAGGGTGGTGACTCTGAGTTGAATGGGCAGGTGCAGAGGTTAAACTCTGACCTGGTGGGGGGTAGGTGTGCCTCCCAGGAAGTCCTGGTTTGCCAGGCAGTGATCCAGTCTGAGGGTACAGACCCTGGGCTGGAAGACCAGGTTCAGGGTGTCCCCCCGGACCTGGAGGGAGGGGCTACTGATAACAGTGCCCCTACCATGTTGTCTTCTGAGGAGGCCACTCCTAGTTGGAGGGTGCTGGACCCCAGAAGGGAGGGCAGGGGGAGGGAAGCCTCACCCCGGGCCCTAGTCCAACCTGAAGGTACAGGCCCC
Source organism: Pleurodeles waltl (assembly GCF_031143425.1). Classification (NCBI taxonomy): domain Eukaryota; kingdom Metazoa; phylum Chordata; class Amphibia; order Caudata; family Salamandridae; genus Pleurodeles; species Pleurodeles waltl. The sequence goes on from NC_090436.1 coordinate 244,874,441, forward strand.
AGGTTGGAGGGCCAGTGGCAGGTTAACAGCCCTGCACTGGTGGAGGAATGGTACAGGGTGACTTCTGTAAGCACCCTGACCATGTTGGACCCTGGGGGTACCGCTCCAGGAAGGAGGGTACAAAGCCCCAGAGGGGAGGACCAGGTTCAGGCTGTCATCCCTGACCTGGTGGAAGGGAGAGTGGTTAAAGGGTGCCCAGCACCTGGGGCTACCGCCCCCCACTCTCCACAGCCACAGTGGTTGGAGAGCTTTGAGAGGCCTGGGGCCTGGCTCTCATCCCTGGCAGCTGTCAGTAATCACTGTGGCTTGCTGTCCGGGTGGACAGAGTTATCCCTGGGGAGGGGACAAGTGTCACACCCCAGGGGTAGAGTGGGCAACACCACTATGTTGGTCATGGTGGTACTATCCTGCTCCTGGGATACATCTGTGAGCAAAGTAAGGTTAGGTGCTACACAGATGGGATCCGCAGGAAAGGAGAAAGGTTCCCCATGGATGGGCTTAGTGGGCCCTGAGAGTATGGACAGAGGGATCCAATGGGAGTCAGGAAGGCGAAGAACTGGAGCATGCCCCTGCTGTTGTGGGCCTGGGTCCTTGTTCTGTCGCCTCAAACAGGGAAGTACATCAGGATAGTGATTGTTCTCCCCTGGCTTTAGGCTGGTGGGGGGTCATGTTGGACCTGGCTTTTTGACAGGGACATCCCCAAACTTTTTGCCTCCTTCCTCCTATTTTTTTCTGACCTGTTGTTGTTGGCTTTTGACCTCTGAGCACTTTACCACTGCTAACCAGTGCTAAAGTGCATATGCTCTCTGTGTAAATTGTACTATTGATTGGTTTATCCATGATTGACTATTTATATTACCTGTAAGTCCCTAGTAGAGTGCACTACATGTGCCTGGGGCATGTAGATTAAATGCTACTAGTGGGCCTGCAACACTGGTTGTGCCACCCACCTCAGTAGCCCCTTAACCTTGTCTCAGGCCTGCCATTGCAAGGCCTGTGTGTGCAGTTTCACTGCCACTTCAACTTGGCATTTAAAAGTACTTGCCAAGCCTAGAACTCCCCTTTTTTTCTACATATAAGTCATCCCTAATGTGTGCCCTAGGTAACCCCTAGAGCAGGGTGCTGTGTAGGTAAAAGGCAGGACATGTACCTGTGTAGTTATATGTCCTGGTAGTGTAAAACTCCTAAATTCGTTTTTACACTACTGTGAGGCCTGCTCCCTTCATAGGCTAACATTGGGGCTGCCCTCATACACTGTTGAAGTGGCAGCTGCTGATCTGAAAGGAGCAGGAAGGTCATATTTAGTATGGCCAGAATGGTAATACAAAATCCTGCTGACTGGTGAAGTCGGATTTAATATTACTATTCTAGAAATGCCACTTTTAGAAAGTGAGCATTTCTTTGCACTAAAATCTTGTTGTGCCCTTCAATCCACGTCTGGCTAGGTTCAGTTGACAGCTCCTTGTGCATTCACTCAGACACACCCCAAACACAGGGTACTCAGCCTCACTTGCATACATCTGCATTTTGAATGGGTCTTCCTGGGCTGGGAGGGTGGAGGGCCTGCCCTCACACAAAGGACTGCCACACCCCCTACTGGGACTCTGGCAGACAGGATTGAGCTGAAAGGGAACTTGGTGCATTTCTTAGAGACTCTTTGAAATCACCCCCACTTCAAAGGCACAACTTAGTATAAAACAGGGCCTCTGCCCTACCTCATCAGACACTTGCTGGAGAAGAAACCGGAACCAGAAACTACATCCTGCCAAGAAGAACTGCCTGGCTGCTCAAAGGACTCACCTGTCTGCTTTCTCCAAAGGACTGCTGTCTTGCTGTTGCCCTGCTGCCTTGCTGAACTCTTGTCTGGCTGTGAAAGTGCTCTCCAAGGGCTTGGATAGAGCTTGCCTCCTGTTCCTTGAAGTCTCAGGACCAAAAAGACTTCGGCCTTTCACGTGGACGCTCCGTGCGCCGAAAATTTCGACGCACAGCTTGTTTCGCGGCGAGAAAAACGCCGCACACCGACGCTGATCAACGCGACGCCCTCGGGACGATCGAGACTTCGACGCACAACCTCGCAAGGACAAAGCCGCCCGACTTCCAAGGAGAAATCGACGCGACGCCTACCGTGAGTGCGAAACTTTGACGCACGGCCTCGCAAGGACAACGCCGCCCGACTTCCAAGGAGAAATCGACGCGACGCCTGCCGTGAGACCAACATTTCGACGCACGGCCTCGCAAGGACAACGCCGCCCGACTTCCAAGGAGAAATCGACGCGACGCCTACCGTGAGATCGAAACTTCGACGCGCAGCCCCGCAGAACGACGCGCAGCCGGAAAATAAGCAGGAGAATCCACGCACAGACCCGGGACATCTGGTAATCCCCGCGATCCACAAAAAGAGACTGTCTGCGCGCCGGAAAACGACGCCCGACTTCCCCGCGTGGAAAAGAACGACGTAAGTCTGTGTGTGCTGAGGAGAAATCGACGCACACACCCCTTTTTCCACGCATCTCTTCTCCTGTGGCCCTCTGAGGAGATTTCCCACCAGAAACCAGGTACTCTGTGCTTGAAAGACACTTTATTGCTTTTTAAAAGACTTAAAGACACTTAATATCACTTTTCAGTGATATCTTTACAAATTCGTATTGCAACTTTGATCGTTTTGACCTACAAGTACCCAGATAAATATTCTATATTTTTCTAAACACTGTGTGGTGTATTTTTGTGGTGTTATACTATGGTGTTGTATGATTTATTGCACAAATGCTTTACACATTGCCTTCTAAGTTAAGCCTGACTGCTCGTGCCAAGCTACCGGAGGGTGAGCACAGGCTGATTTTGGATTGTGTGTGACTTACCCTGACTAGAGTGAGGGTTCTTGCTTGGACAGAGGGCAACCTAACTGCCAACCAAAAACCCCATTTCTAACAAGCATGATAAAGATTGAAATTCTAATTGAATAAGAGACTGATATTCTGCCTTGACCCTAACAATCTGAAATGAATTAAACCACTCCAGGGCATCCCAGACAACCTCCGTCTTCCTAAGCCTGCCGATGAGTGTTTAAACGGTCAAAACCTTCTCAGATATCTAAAAGAATAGGCTCATTAGCTGCAGATTAGTTGCAGTAGTAGAAAATGGTTTTACAGTCCTCCCGGCTCTAAATGAAGCCCCTTAGTTTATGCGAGACAAAATGACAAACTATTTGACATTTACTTGTGAGGTACTGGCCACTGTAGCTAATCACTCCAAACATTTTGATGGTCCACAATTACAAGAATTAATTTCAGGTCCAGCCGCACAAGAAGAGTCGTTTCGAAGCAAATACCGGCATCGAATATGACTAGAGAGGCAAATGCAATAGTGAATGTTATAGGAATGAATTGACAAACTATAATTATATTGAGAAATTGTGCGATCATTGATGTGGGTAGATTTTGGAAGTTAGCATAGATGGAAAATGGTGTCAGAGTTCATATAACAGAGACAAACATACTCTAGGAACCACACTTCATCAAAAGATGGGGACTGGTTCAAACAGGGAAGGACTAGTGAGTCACATGACTGGCCATAGATCTATTACCCATACTCTAGGAACCAGACTCCATCAAAAGATGGGGTACTGGTTCAAGCGGGGAAGGACTAGTGAGCCACATGACTAGACATAGAACTACTAGCTCAAGGAAGTACAGGAGCAGAAGAGACCACCACCTTCTGTGCAAATCAGATTCCTGCAGAGTAAATGGTTAGGCATCTTTTCATATTAGTATGTTCTTAGCCTTTCTTTCTGCACCACACATTAAGGTGATCCTCATTTTTAGCCCTATCTATGATTTGGAATGCGATCTTGAGCGATTTCTGAACCAGGGTTTTCATCAACTCCTGCATGCAACTCTGTAAAATAACTTGGCAGGCATTGCATTATTATTTTTTAAGTTTGTCTCTGAAAATGCCATTTAGACATCGTATATTTGAAAGTGTTATTAGTTCAATGGAGATCTCAGATTTGCTTGTGAATGATTAACTGAAGCAGCAGTGAAGCAGAGTTTAATGCAGGGATATTTTAGTGATCACAACTGCTGAATTAATCTTCAATATGCTGCATTAGTCGACAATTGAATAGTTTTATACTTAGCTGGCAAGGACAGTAAACCGGTATCAGGTGTAGCCATACATGCTGAAAAAGGCCAATGATGCTCATAAAGGCCATTGATGTTCATGTATACGGCTCACTGTGTCAATAAGCTGTTCAGGAGCCACTCAGGGTATTAGGACTGGTACAGTGTACTTCATACACATGCTCAGGTATCACGCCATAGTGATATCCATGTTAACACCAGTCTCCTCTCTGCCCCATTATAAAAGTAAACATTACTGTGGCAATTTGTATATTGCCTGTGGCTATAAGACAACACTCCTGTGCCAGGCCACACATTGTAAATGTATGTAAAGAGTCATCACATATTAGAATCCACATTGTATGTATGCACATTGCCTTAATGTGTACATCACTGGCATTGTAAAACCCTTCAGAGGAAGTTAACCATGTTAGGATGTGCTGACTTTGAATGCTACATGCCAGGCTTCTCCTACGAGTAGCTTGTGATCAACTTGTAGCTCTCAAGCTAAGTGTAAGTAGTGCCCTTGTGTGTAACCCAGCCCACTAAATGAAAATCTTTAGCTTCGTTGAAAAGTGTGTATTTGAGAATAAACTATGTATATTTTCAGAACTCATGCTGATGTTTTGGGAAAAGAGGTTGTATTTCTGAAATATATTTAAAGCTGACATTTGAGTGATTAATCATGCTGGGTTGGGTAGGCTTATTACTCATATTACTTTGGTGCCAGGGGCATTTCAATTATGGCAATATATGATCCGTTGAACTTAACTCGTGGACCTTCCGGTCCTGCATCTGCTGTGAATTTGACAATTTGTGTTTTTATGTATATTTGATGAAACTTTACACCATAGTGTTATCAATGTTCAAATATGTATTCAAAAAACACATTAACAATTGTTCCAAATGTATTTACATGAAGTGCATCCATGACATCTTCCAATTAACTCAATGTATCTGTGTGCATTACAATACCCTATGCATTTTGTTTCTAATGACCATTGTTCAGGGGTCTGTGAAAAATATAAGCTCTGTATCAGCACTGTAAGCCAGCTCAAAATAAAAAAAGAACAATGCTCTCTTTCATGCTGTAAGTCCACGTGAGCTGCTACTTGTTGTCTAAACACTGAAGTGTGTTTGTGTTAATCAAGTCCTATTCAACATGCAAACACTACATGCAATGATTACATTCTGAATTTTTGCAATTTTGCTAATTCTGCATTTGAAAAAGCAGTGATTTCTGACATAAAGAAATTACGCCCCAAACAAACTTTTGTGAACATCCCTACTAATGAGAGTTTAGCGTCTGACCAGACAATTGTTATAAAACCAGCAGATAATGGTGGGGCCATAGTGGTCATGAATGCACAGGAATAAAGACAGGAATGCATACGTCTCCTGAGTGATTTCACTTATTATGCTCCCATCACAAGAGATCCAACAGAGAGACTTCAGATCCAGATATGTACTATGATTCAGGAAGCACGGATCAATGATTGGATCTCTCACAGAGAGGCTGAGTTTTGGGATATTTCCAAACCACGTACCCCTTACTTTTATTGCCTCCCCAAAATACACAAGGGGACGCTCCCTCCTCCAGGACGTCCTATCGGCTCGGGTATAGGGTCGATTTTGGAGCCTCTCTCCTTTTTTGTGACCATTTTTTACAGCCCATTGTCAGGGAATCCTCCACATTCCTTAAAGACACCAAGGATGTCCTGAACCTGACTGAATCCATTAATACAACCGCGGAGGTCCATGCCCTTATAACATTGGATGTTGAATCTCTATATACCAACATACCCCAGGATGCCACATTACGAGTAGTTGAGAATGCTCTCCTGGATAGGACACAGACTTCATCCACCCCTGTTCAGTTCATTATGCAATGTGCTACTATAGCCCTGACTGAGAACTTTTTTCAATTTGAAGACCGCTTTTTTCACCAGATACGCAGTACCTCTATAGGCAGTACTTTTGCTCCAAGTTTGGCTTGTTTGTATATGTATGACTTTGAAAAACGCTTCATACTGCCAACTGCTAATCCTTTTTGCATTAACACCAAACTATGGCGTCGCTATATCAACAGCATCTTGATTGTGTGGCAAGGCCAGATCTTGAGTATAGAGTCTTTCAACATGTGGATCCATAATCTTGACCCATATCTTAAGTTCACTTCCACTGACTCTGTAACTCAGTTTTAGATCTCATGATCACCATTGATCGGGGTAAACTGATAACATCTACTTATCAAAAGACCACAGATCGTAATAGTTTACTACTCTATGAGAGTCACCACCCAAAAGCTCTAAGAGCCAATTTACCTTATGGACAGTTTTTGCGACTGTGTCGTAATTGTAGCAGTACCCAGTCTTTTGACACACAAGCCACTGACCTTTCAGCCAAGTTGAATGAACAACATTACCCATGTTGTGTGATCAATACAGCCTGCAAGCGAGCTCGGAACAATCACAGAGAGGGACTGTTGTCTGCCACACCCAAGGAACCTGATACCCGCCTGACCTGTGTTTCCACATACACCTCACTGTCTAATACTGTAAAGAAATTCATTAACAAGAGATGGTCTATTCTTGTGAGTGGAGGGGTATCTATTCCCAAACCTTTGTTCGCCTTTAGAAGGACCACTAACATTAAAGATATGGTGGTACATACTCGACCACCCTTGAGTCAGGTAGAACCCAAGCAGACCATACTCTGGCATGTTCCTCCGGTCTCTGGCCATTATCCATGTGGTAACTGTAATGTGTGTTCACTTACCAGACGATTGACCACTTTGGACCTGGAACTTATAGGGACATGGCGGTTGGTGAAACATACCAACTGTAACACTCGGAACTGTAATTATATGATCACTTGTCATTGTGGTTTACGTTACATTGGTATCACGACCAGAGCAGTTAAGGTTAGGATCAATGAACACCACAGCAACATCAGATGCGAGCGTACCACCACTAAATTGAGCATACATTTCATTGAGACAAACCATACACCTGATGACATGTGGTGGGTAGTTCTTGACTCCCCCAAATATGTAAGAAATGGAACTACTGTATGTCTTTTTTTGAAAAAGAGCAACGATGGGTGTTCAACTTGGGTACTCACCTCCATGGATTAAATGATGATATCCCATGGATGAGTTTTCCCGCTAATTTCTCCTGAACCTACAGCTTAAGTTATTGTGGGAACTCCATTGAACCTATTGATCTTCACATCGGATATCACTGATACCTACTTACATCTTTAATGCTGTTTTTCTTTTGCACTTATTATAACACCTTCAGTTATTCCTTTTTAAGGTTGATTGACTATTGTCTTACAGACTAAGGACTTTATTTATGATTTCCACATTAGTGTTACCAGCAAAACAGTCTTTATTTCCAGTATGACTGCCAATAATTAAAGTGGTATTTCCGTTCTCTTGGGATTTACAGTTGTTTGACATGGTATGAGTTTAACCTGTTGAAGCAGCACACACATTGCAATATTTATGGCTGTTTTCCTCACATAGGATAGTTTTTATTTTTTTGTTCCTTGAGTATCTTTATGTCTCTGTAAATTTTTAAGTGTTTGTTGAGTCTTTGTTCATGTTTGGCACCAATGACGTGCACCTGTAAGTCCTTCAGTGTTTTTTACAGTTGAGTGAAGGATCCACCGTATTTCGGGACAAGTCCTTCTTCTATTTTTGTTTTCATTCTCGGCACCAGTGACGTGCCTGCACAAGTCCGGCATCTATTTTGGCACTAGTGGGAGTGCCATACCTTGGACCACCAATCAGCGAACTCGTCGCTGATTGGTCCTACGGCCTGAGCTTGTTATCTACCCCGTCGAACGCATCCCCCTGATCATTTCGGGAGCATGTCCCCGGGGTAGGTCTAAAGGTGAAGGACTGGCAAGTTGAAAGTAAGTTATGCTGCCTACTTGAGATTGGCACAGCTCTTTTTAATTCGACCCCTGTAAACGCACACTCGCTGTCTTGTTTGTATCTTTGAGCTGTATCATTGTGTAAATTTGAGGGGGGATCAGATGACTAAGTAGGTGTATTCCTTCGCAGTCTTTGCTCCTCCGACCCTGTATCCAGTCTCCTCACTATCTCAATGAGGAGTGACTATATGTAGGGATCACAACTTATGACACCACGGATATAGCAGAGCAATGGGGTCCTTGTGCGTCTCGTGTACGGTGGATTACTTACTCAGCTGAACATAGACTTACTGAATCATTACCTAACTTGTATATAAAAAAAAAAATCTCATACTATAGTAGATATTATGCCAATCCTATGGTACGCAGCTTCCTATGGATCCTGGTCCTTAATGTGGGATGGTAAGCTATTATATCTCAGTATCCTGCGTCATCACTGAGCATGATAGCACTTTGGACAGTGATTGTCACGCCATTTTGTTGCACATAATTGTACAGATTTTTTTGTTTGCATTTTATTTTGTGCTTTTTCCTTCTCCAGCGGTCTCCCCTATATACGACTAGATTGTCATATAGGGCTTTCTATAAGTAAGTGATTGGAGTATTTTGACTTACCACTTCAGTTACATTGCGGTTTTCTTTTGTAATACTGAGGAGAAGTGTTTTTCTTTGTTGGTTGGTCCTGAAGAAGTGTCACTGGATCCGTATGGACCCCTTAGACGCGGAACATGTTGACCTAGTATAGAAGATGATAGTCACCCCTATGTGATAAGTGTTGAGAGAGTGATCGAGCATTATATCTTTTTTATTCCCATACGATTTTTAATCTTGACCAAGACCCTTTCCTTTACAATAAATTTGTTGTTTATGTGTAGGGTTTTCAGCCAATTTTAATTTCTTTTTTCTGTTCTCCCTTTGCTTCTATTTAGGTGGAATTTCTGCCCCATAGCTTACACCACAGCACATATATCTGATGAAAAAGATCTTGGGCAAAGTGCCCCCTTCATGGGGTGCCAGTCAGACATTGCAGCGCCAGTCTGACGAGGAGCAAGCCCTATGATGAAGCATGACATCCGACTGGATGTGTGAGGCTATTTGGTTCTACTTTAGGAGTGCCCCTGTGGACTTATCCTTCCTTGTTCAGGAACAGTATACTCTTGTATATAAGTACATTCCCCAGGCGCTAGGAGTTAGGGATCGTTCCCCCATCTAGCATATTATTAATAAGCCCCAGAAAGTAGTCTGCTCAGACATCGATTAATTATTTAAAGAATTCTGCTGGAAGTCCATCGGGACCACAGACTTTCACATTCTGTAAATTTTTCACCACTTCTACTATTTCTGGCTTAGTGAAAGGTTGGGAGAGGGCGGCACCCTCTTCCCTTGATAATGAGTGAATGCTTAATTTCCCCCCAAAAATCCCCCATGGCCGTACAGTCATGGTCCGGGTTTGGGAATAAATTTGCCTATAGTTTTTCAACATCACATCCCCCACCGTGCTAACCTCGGTGAATCTTTCTCCTGTAATCAGGCATTTTAACTCATGGATTGCATTACAAGCCGCTTGATCTCTTGTTTGCCAGTCCAGGAATCTGCCTGTGAAGTTACTCTCCTCATAAACTTTTTGCTTGTGGGACTCGAACACTCTTTCCACTTTATCCGTATCTCTATCGGACAGTGCCTGTTTAGCCAAATCCAATGCTTTCTTATTGCTCTCCGTTGGGGACTGAAGATAATTGTCCAACCCCCACTGAACTGTGTCTTCCATCACCCTCTTTTGTAGTTTAAGACATCACCTATCTGCTGCCTCCTTTGAAAATATAGGGGCATATTTATACTCCGTTTGCGCCGAATTTGCGTCGTTTTTTTCGACGCAAATTCGACGCAAAACTAACTCCATATTTATACTTTGGCGTTAGACGCGTCTAGCGCCAAAGTTCATGGAGTTAGCATAATTTTTTTGCGTGAACACCTTCCTTGCGTTAATGATATGCAAGGTAGGCGTTCCCGTCTTAAAAAATGACTCCGATGCTATTGCGTCGGATTTATACTCCCGGGCAAAAATGACGCCCGGGAGTGGGCGGGACTAAAAAACCCGCATTTGCGCCGGATTTTAGCGCCTGGGTCAGGGCAGGCGTTAAGGGACCTGTGGGCTCAGAATGAGCCCAGAGGTGCCCTCCCAAGCCCCCAGGGACACCCCCTGCCACCCTTGCCCACCCCAGGAGGACACCCAAGGATAGAGGGACCCATCCCAGGGAAGAAAAGGTAAGTTGTGGTAAGTATTTATTTTTTATTTTTTTTTGGCATAGGGGGGCCTGATTTGTGCCCCCCTACATGCCACTATGCCCAATGACCATGCCCCGGGGGACAGAAGTCCCCTGGGCATGGCCATTGGGCAAGGGGGCATGACTCCTGTCTTTGCTAAGACAGGAGTCATGTTAATGGCGTCTGGGCGACCAAAAAAAATGGCGCAAATCGGGTTAAGACGTTTTTTTTGCCTCAGCCTGACTTGCCCCATTTTTGGACGCCCAAACGGCATTTTTCCCTACGCCGGCGCTGCCTGGTGTACGTGTTTTTTTTTCACGCACACCAGGCAGCGCCGGTCGGCTAACGCCGGCTAACGCCATTCAATAAATACGGCGCCCGCATGGCGCTTCAGAATGGCGTTAGCCGGAGCTAATTTTTTTGGCGCAAAACTGCCTTAGCGCAGTTTTGCGTCAAAAAGTATAAATATGGCCCATAATGCCTCTAATAGATACTTTTAAAGAATCCTACACCGTAGTGAAAGCAGTGAAGTCTCTATTTCAATTCAGATAGTCCTTAATTTCGAGTCGGCAAACCTGTACCCAGCCTTTCTCTAGGAGCCACTGATAACAATTTTACCTTTAAGGTGTAGAAGGGATTGAAAGAGGTCCTCATATGGCCCAGGATCATCTTCTAGGGGGGTGTACAAGCTCACAAAAGTAAGCTTCTCCATTAATATTTTGCAGCTCACCAGGACCTGTTTTTGTCACTCTCAAAATCGAGGACTCAAGCCCCCAGTCTTTTAGCTGGAAAGACCACTGTGCCCCGATGAGCAGCTTGGGCCGCCACAATCCCCTTATAGTTGACCCAATTTTTAAACATGACAAAGCCCCCGATTTTACTGGCCGGAATGTGGTTTTCCTGTAATAAGATTACAGAGGGATTCAATGCTTTGACTCATGCTTCAATTGTGCTCTTTTTTCTCCTATTGTTTAGCCTATAACATTCCAAGAAACAATTCTCAAGGAGGCAAACCCTGCCATTGGATCATTTCAGCATCTGAACAAATTATCCACTGATTGGACCCACCCTTTGGTATGCCATGCTTTATAAACTCTATAACTCCCTTAATAATAGCCATTTGTTTTGACAACTGAGCCCTGAGCCCTGTGATATCATGTGTTCCATCTTGCACAACTCTCATACAACATCCATGTCTCCCAATTTGAATATTCTTATTCTGAGTTGGAGTCTCCTTAAATCAGATCTACGTGAATGGATCTCCACGTCGTCCATCCGTATCTGCAATTCCAGCAGATCCGCTTGACATTTGGAGATTGCTGGCGCCAGGTGCACTTGATCATCTTCCAAATCTTAGACTCGCTGTTCTACCTCCATGACGGGAGTTAAGTTGCTAGATGTAAGCACTTATCAAGTTTAGCTGTGCCTCTGTTTTGTGATTCGCTTCCATTTGTGAAATTTTCAAGGACTTAAGCTTGTTTAATATTTGAAGAAGCAGGGGTTCCAAATGAGTCCAGCTTCCTCCTTCAGCTCACTCCTCCTGCGGCTGTGAATCTGCCTGTTGCCTCTCCTGCCCCTGCTGACTGGTCCTGGTTTCTACGTGGCTCTCAGAGCTCATGGGGGGCTAGTGGCGCTTGCCTCCCTAACGGTACGTACATCTGAGCAGTGCTGGATGGAAGCAGAGAGGTTATCTTCTGCGGGGACTGAAGTATGGATGGAGGGCTGGGGTCCCGTAAAGGTCTCCTTTGGTCCCCTGCCTACCCAACCGCTGAATTGCGGGTATAGCTGCTTAAGTCCGCCACAATCCTCCTGGAGATCACCACTGTCCAATACTCGGCTTGTTCCTGGTTTTAGCTGATTACGTAAATCGAAGTTATCAGGATTGTCTTACATCCCTTGCTCTTCGTCCGCTGTCCCAATGGACCCCCTTTCTGATGCAACATTATCACAGGGATTTGACTGAGCTGGGTCGATCGAACTAGGGACTAAGACCAGGCGAGATCTAGTGCCATTGACCACCGTCTGTTGAGGCCCATTTGTACTTGTGCTTAACTCAATGATTGCCATCTTATCCGAGGGTACAGGATGATTACTTCTTACACTCCGCGCTGACCTGAGAGTTTTTAGTGACGAGCGGCCCTTACTCCGTAGGTCTCGGGGAGAACGCTGCATTGCTGGCAGGAGATAGCTCCCAGTACTTAAGAACCTCCTTCTGAGTAGCCAGAGACATCTGGGGGCCACAAGCCGCACCTGTGGTTACACCGGCCACTTCCGTGACTCCCCACTGTGCTCCAACAGCCTAGCAGGGAGACCTAGCGTCCCCCCTGCTAGGGGATGTATAAAGAAGGCTGCTTTCACCTCTCCCGCCTCTCCCCTTCCTTATCCTGTCCCCTCCGTGCTCTGTGCCTTTTTCTGATGCGTAATATTCTTTGAGCTCTGCACCCGGGCAGGTCGCAGTCTCAACATGGGTCCCCCGTACGGGTTCCATACTGCCACCTCTGAGCCGTTTTTGCTGACCTGCACTCGGTTCGCACAGCGTGTCCGCTCCTCTCAATCGCGGCTTCCCTCTCTGCATCGACCGATGACTCAGTCGCGGAGCATGACGGGAGCTCCTACTCGGCTTGCGCCATTCTGTGTCATCAATTGAAGGGATTGCTACTTTCACAGTTTTTGGAAAGATAAGGTCTGTATCTAATAGTAGTCATGGCCATGAATTTGCATAAATCAGGAAAGACGGCTGTTGTGGGCTTCCCTTTATGGAATCATTGGGTACACACATTCCATCTATGACTCCAAGGGTGTCTTTTATAACTGGGGAAGGAAACCAGTGGTTGGAGAGGAGAGAACAACAGAGCTTCAAGGTGTTTGTACCAGCTGTGCCTTCGGCGAGTTACTCTGTTTGAGAGAGGGAAGATGGCGACCTCCATTAGTCAAGGCTTAGTCGAGGCCAACATAGGTAAATAAGATGGACAGGCTAACTGAAATGGAAACAGTAGCTAAAACTGAACCTGTCCTGTATGTGTTTCAGAATCTATAACTAAAAGTAAGAGGCCTAAAAGCAAGTGATTCAAATTATAGAATTACGAAGGGGAACACTCATCAGATTTACAGCACTGCTGAAATCATTTCTAAGCTAGTTACTAGATTAACACTGAATGTATTTGTGATTCATCTTGCTTATCAGGGATATTCATTATACCCTTACAGAATAAAAGCACCTGCCAGACACATGCATTTGATGAGATAGCAATTAATCAATTGTTACATATTCAATAACACAGCTTCAAACTGAAATGAAAAAGGGGTCTCTGCACTAGAAGATATGACCCTTACAACACATTAACTTACATGGATGTTTAGGTTTGGTTTGGCAGTGCAACTGTCACCTGACCTTTTCACCTACACAAACACTTTACAATTCTTTTCTTCTACACAATTACACATTCATTCCCATGCTATTTATGTGGAATGCTTCACATTACCCTATAACATCCCTTTAAAGCCAGACCTATTGGCATTGCCAATGCCTGTAAGCTATCTTTCCAGGTCCAGCCTCTAGTACGCGGTGGCATTTAAAAGGGCAAAGTAAAAAGATATAAACTCACATCCCACTACCACCTTCAACACTTTCCATAGGACCGTAATTGATTTCTTATTGTTTATTTTCAGTTCTATATAATAAACATTCTGGGGGTGATTCTGAGCTTGGCGGGCGGCGGCAGCCGCCCGCCAAGCGGGAACCGCCAGAAGACTGTACCGCGGTCAAAAGACCGCGGCGGTCATTCTGGGTTTCCCACTGGGCTGGCGGGCGACCGCCGAAAGTCCGCCCGCCAGCCCAGCGGGAAACACCCTTCCCACGAGGACGCCGGCTCAGAATTGAGCCGGCGGAGTGGGAAGGTGCGACGGGTGCAGTTGCACCCGTCGCGAATTTCAGTGTCTGCTAGGCAGACACTGAAATTTTTTTTGGGGCCCCCGTAAGAGGCACCCCCTACCGCCATCCTGTTCCCAGCGGGGGAACCGCCAGGAACAGGATGGCGGTAGGGGGTGTCAGAATCCCGCCGCCATGGAGGATTCTCAAGGGCAGCGGAAAGTCGGCGGTACACTGCCGACTTTCCGTTTCTGGCAGCGGCTGAACCGCCGCGGTCAGAATGCCCAGCGGTGCACCGCCAGCCTGTTGGCGGTGCTACCGCGGTCGTTCGCCCTGGTGGTTTTTACCGCCAGGGTTAGAATGACCCCCTATGTCTTCAAATTTAAAAAAATCACGTCACGAACTGTAAATACAAATTAAAAAAAAATGTTCCGTTTTAATGCCGACAAACAGCCAAAGTGTTTCCCGCAGTATGGACTTGTTTTTTCAGAGCAATCTCTAGTTAACTGGTTAAAAGATCAGATTAAAAAGCAAGGACCAATTTGGAGGATAATTTACTTGTTTGTAATGACATGCATATAGTGTTATTAGCCAACAAAAAGTATAATGAGATGGACTGTCAAAAATCACTGAAAACCTATGGTTTCTTTTAAAATATCAGCCCTGATACAGGCATATTTAAGCGTCTGGGATGTTGGCCTCATGCACAGAAATGCTGTTTCTTCTGATTAAGCCGTATGATGGTCTTTTTAGCCCATTGGTAGCATAACAAGCTATATTCATCAATAACAACACCATGTACACTGCATGTCAGATACTCATATTAGCCAGTGTCTAGGCCAACATTTGTAAAGAGAACATAAATGTTCTTATATGTTTCACACTCCAGAACATCATCCACTATATTGGATAATAAAAAATAAAAATCCTCAAATAAAGCTTCCCCCCAAAACACATAATTGTAAAAAATAAGGCAATATTTCAGTGCCACCTCAAATCAAAACTTCCTCCAGTGTCAGATGAGAAGTTAGAACAAAGCGAATGTTCTTGTTTGAAAAACACCTTGAATTTCAAAAGTGACCATCAGCGGGTCCCAATGGACTTTCCTGTAAAAGCACTTCTATAACAGTCTAACTGCAAGGCCCCTGGATTCTCTTTGCAAATGATGTATTCATACTGTACAAACTGTTTATAAATTCACTTTTTCTAGTATTAAGGCATTAAAATATTTCTTAAATTGTTTTCATTAAAATGTGCTTTTGACATATTTTTTTGGGTATTTCATGTCCTACAGTCTAATTCACAAAAGTGTTTGAGTACATACACACAATTCACAAGGGGAAACTTAAGTGGAAAAATCTTCACATATAGATTTCTGCCTAGGCGTAGGTCTCCGTCCAGATGGTATTCTTTAATTCTAGAGAGAAATCTACTCCTGGCAGTAGGGTTTCTAAGGCTGCACCTCCTTATAGAAGGAGATGTTGCAGAAACTACATCTCTGGCATAGTTCTATAAGATTTGCTTTCCCACACACGGGTGACACAGGTAAACTTTGGTTCAGGGCACCAGCGCTGATTGTGAAAGGCAGGTTACTGTAGCCCCACATAACCCCTACTCAATACATTATTGAAGTAGAATCATTACTTTTGGGTTACTAACAATCCCTAACCCAGGATCTGGGACACAAAGCACCAAACATAAATGTTATCCTCTTTACAATATAATACACACACATGGCACTAAGGAGAATAGACACTTTTAACTAAAAGCATTTATTACAACAGGGAAAATAGGTACGTTGTGAACAACAAGAATAAAAAGAACATTTCTAACATAGGTTAAACGCCATTCAAAAGCTGGCACCCTAAAGCCTACTTGTATGCCCTATACTAGGAGAGAATTATAAGTTGAACTTGCAATCTAGACTTTCTTAGTGAAAAGCAATGCACTGCATACCTTATTGACAGCCATAGCTGTGGTTTTCAAAGAAGTATGAAGGCAATGTTCCCTGCGAAAAGAAAACACAGTATTTTTTTTTTGTATATTATGTTTTGATCATAAATTCAGTTGTAGGAGTCTCCACCCTTTACCTGAGGGGGTGAAGGGTCATATGTCCACTTACAGGTATAAATCACATAGAAATGGTGAATTCATCTATGAAGCAGATTTATTGCTCCAAGACTCACCTTATCTTCATCAATTTCAATGTAGCATCTTCTTGGCACTCTGGCAGAAGTGAAGACTGTTTCCGACAGTACCTTGTGATCTCAGCGAAGGACCTCTCCAGACAAGTGGTGAAGTAGCAACCCTTATAAATTAAATCTTATCAGAGATTGTAACTTTTGATATAAATTTAGAAATGTTTGACAGATTATGTGCATCAAGGTGAGCATCCCAGATGTATCCTTATGAACATATAATGTAATGTGACATCAATTCAGACTACATTATTTTAGCTAAATGTCTGTTTTTACCTTGAGATGATGATAACTAGACTCTTGTCCTAAACTTGATTTTGCATCAGGTGTGATATTTATGTCACTATCTGAGTAACGTGACACTATCACAGTTGCTGAAATAATAAGGTCAGATGACATCTGCATCAATGCCAGACATGAGAGTGATTCTGCATAAATTGAGGAAAATTGCCACTCCCATTACCTGAAATTGAGAAAATTGTGACTCCCATTGCCCAAGGTGCAGTGGGTCATACTTAAAATGGAGTCAGACCTGAGGTGCTTTACGTCAGAGCCTCCTATAGATAGATCATGTAGTAGGTTTGCAGTTAGATTTTTACAATACAGTTGTTGTATGAGTTCTGAAATACCAGGGCGGGGAACTCTGAATGGAAGGGAATAGTGAAAAACCATACACATTACAAAGATCACAAACATCTGATGCACATTAATATTCCAAAACAGAAACACACCCTAAGCTCTGCTCTCTTCTATTGGACTGCCCAACCAAGAGGACATCACATAACACCTACAGACTTGCAGAAAGAGACAGACCCACTCAAGAAGAAAAGAAAATTCACTCAATCTTGGAGTTGTCTTCATTATTACCAATTACAAGGGGCTACATGTCTCCCACCTTAGACCCTCAATGAAGCAGAAAAGGCGGCCACATGGCATAAGTTGACAGACCATGTCAGTGCATTAGTGGCATAAGCATGCACCATGTGAGACCTGAAGAAAAAGTGGCAGGAAGAGAGAAGGTAGGTGAAGGAGATCTTCTGCAGGTGACAGAGAGAAAATGTCCCTCATGAAGGTGGACCTAAATACATCTCTGTCTCATCCCCCTAGTGGGGCATGTCCTTATCACCCTGCACCCTGACCTGCAGTGTAGCCTCCTTATTTCAGAAATCCCTAATAAAAGGCCAAGTAAGAACTCAACATGTCTCTAGCAATTAATTTTTGTATCACCATTTATGTCACTTTGCTGTCCTTCCACCATTTACAGATAGGCAAACATCATACACTTCTGTCCATCTAGCAACACATTTCACTTAAGATTATTGAAACTACACCTACTTAGTAATACATGTAAACAGATCATCTATTTACTCATTTCTCTCCTTTCTCTCTTTCTCAAATAGTAGTTACTCATAAATAAGGAGCAAAGAAACAAAGGCATCCACAACATAGTAAAACAAAGTTTTGTTGGTGTGTGATTTGCTTTCTTATATGGGCAGGCTGTGGGTGATTGGTTGATGTTGTAATGAGTTTCACCTAATGACGGGTGTGGGTGGTAGAGTACTGGCTGTTCATTCCCTCCCTCCTAAAAGTAGCAGGTGGGATGCATGTGTTTGACATATTTGTGCATTATGTAACATATTAATATTACATGTTGTTTACATTTTTAAAAGTATAATAAAATAGTAAAAACAAAATACAAATAATATATATATTCAATTATAATTTTCCACTTATTTCCCTATTTTTGCGAATGTGTTGTCAGTGTTATTCCTTGCCACCATTGATCTTTATGAGAGTGTACTGCAGTGCCAGTGACTGGCAAGAAGAGGTCCTTCACTTACTCCAAGACTTGGCTGAGTAGATTATTTTGTTACAGTATTTTTCTAGTAGATGTGGGTATAAATGTAGTGAATAGCAATTGTCTTGCTCTTTTGTGGGTTTGTCTTATTGAATGCCCCTCTATACAGTCTCACGTGGCTTCTTTCCAGGAGACCAGGAAGTAGCTGACTGCTGGTCAGGAGATGATGCTTTGAAGATTTCAAGAGGTGATGGAAGCGGTGAAGGCACACAGTGAGGTGCACGTTGACCAGAAACTGAGAGCTCTGCTGCCTAGTGTCCTCCTGGGCAGCAGCCATTTTGACTCATTCTATCCACGAGCATTCCCTTAGTATTGTTGTGTCCTCCAGTATGCATTTCCTTCCTGTCTCTAACTCTGCCTTAGTGTGTTCTTATTGTTATATCATGTACATCCTACACCACACCCCTAAATGTCAGCACCTCAGAAGCATCTGAAGGTGGTCTTTGCCTCTAAGAAAGAAGTTGACCAGTATCTTTGTCCCTCAGCCCATGTAAGCATTTCTGACTCTCCTTCAGGACTGGGGATGGCGTTTAAATATTTATTTTGGGATTTAGACAGTTAAGATGAAATTCAACTCTCATTTAAGATTTTTGAGCATTCTTTGATGCTTATATATTTTGCTAATTGGATTTTTGGTGAGGATTATACCCATTTGACATTATACCAAACTGCTTTCCTGATGTTCTAGGCAAGTTTGTTTCATTTGTTCAACCCTACCAACTTCAATCTTCCTGCATTTACTTGAGTACTATTATTGTTCTTTATTCTTGTACAAGAAGAGAGGATTCTTCATCTAAGCATACTCACAAAGTATTTTTTAAACTTTTCATCCAAAACATATGTAGAATTATTTTTTGGAACTCTTACCTGGTTGTGTCCCTACATTTTCTGTGTTAGGAAATATTTGTAGATGTATGTGATTTATATTTTGGGCAGGTTGTTGTTAATTTTCTACTTTCTCTGACACATTCCTTTACACTATTCATATACATCCATATTTGTTTCCAGGCTCTTAAAGACTGTTTTGTAAAATAGTTCAACAATAACAATATTTCCATCTACAAAATAAATTGTGGGATTAAAAATATTTATTTTTATTTTGCGAGGATAGATAAATGAGTGATTGTTGTCCACACCCATGGGGGGTAGAGGGACATCTGCATATTAAGAAACACAATACTGGGTGCAAATTAGTTTGAGGTTGTAGATGTAGAGTAGAAGCAAGGGAGTTTGTGGGTGGTGCAGTTGGTTAGTTGGTAGGCTCTGTGGGAGGGTTGCACTTAGTGAGTTGCTGCTGTGCTCCTGTTCACTGAGGCATATGTCTTGGCCCTGCAGATTGATACAGACGCCTGTGTGCAATGGCCTTTATCATCCACTTGGACAATGCAGGACACCAGGAATCTGCATCCATTGACAAACCAAGATATTTCTAGTGAAACTTCACCATGTCTTAGAGAGATTTCTTAGTAAGCACAGGTATGTCATTCAGTCATCCTTGGGATCTGTTCCAGGTGCGATTGATGCTGCAGAGATTCCAGCCCATTTGATGAATATTCCCGGCAGAGAAAAATGGATTCTCTCAGAGGACAGTATTTGCTCATGCCAACCGTTGATGTGTCGCCAGTGTTAGAGATTTCACTTACGTAGAAGATTGACAAATGGGAGACTGTGGAAAGGAGCTTGTGAAATGGCGCAATGCCCTCTGCACCAGGGGTTTCGTCCTCTTCAGATGACTGAGAGAAGACCAGAGTTCTAACCATGTTGGGGGATGTACCTGTAGGCCGAGAGGTGAGTTCAGGAGAGTCATGTGAAGCTGTTACAAGCATCTGTGAATTTGTTGAGTTACCTGGTACTTGCAAATCATGAAAGTTCTTTGGGAAGGAGACTTCTGAGCAACCTTAAGTCTTTTTGGAGAAGCTTTCCTAGGTGGGACCAAGAATCTCCTCCTATATCTTCTCTTCAACAGTGGCAGCTGCTGACATGCCAGCTTGGAGGATAGTGTTTTATCACAGGTTTACACTCCATCTTCCGCTTGTGGATGGAAAGGCACCATTAGCAACAGGTTCTTTGTCACAATGATGATGCCTTCCCAAAGAAAGAGTAATATAATAAGTATGCTTGACATTGCCGATTGTGTGTAGACCTTAAATCGAGATGTTGTACATTAGCTGAAAGCAATAAAAGATAATTTAGCAAAATGCTATTGTAGGAAGCTGGCTCTGTATATACTCTATCAAAATGAGATAAAGTGTGAACAGAGACCAGGGTTTCCGCAGAGGCTTAACAGAAGCTAAAGCAGATAATACTAATGCTCTCTTTTGTGGTAGGCTTATCAGAGGGTAGTGCAAAGCATTTGTTGTACACACACAGACAATAAAAGAAGTACACACTCAATGACTCAACTCCAGACAATGAGTTTTACATAGCAAAAATAACTTTTATTAATTTATTTTTAGAACCACAACATTCAATTTGCAGGTAAGTACTTCAATAGTTTTGTATTTCACACATGTATCAATAGCACTTTGTTTGAAATCGTTAAGTTTTACAATTTTTGAAATATTGGCAATTATCTGTTTTAAAAGTTAACGGTGCAATTTTCAGAAAGAGTTCCTGTGGGGAAGAAAAGTTAGATCGATTTGCAGGTAAGTACAACACTTACAGTTCCAGTCTCTGGGGGTTAGGAAGTCCACAGGTCGGGGCTCAAGTTAACCCCAAACACCCACCACCAGCAACACGGGCCGGCCGGGTGCAGAGGTCAAAATTAACATGGGCTCCTATGGAGACTGGGGGCACTCGGCAGGCAGGTAAGTACCAGTGTCTTCGGAGGGCAGACCTGGGGGTTTAGAGGAACACTGGGGGGGCCACAAATATGCACCAAACATACACCATCAGCTGTGCGGGGCGGCTGGGTGCATGGTGCAAACAAGATGTTGGAATTCCAATGATTCTCTATGAGGGGAGCCCGGGGAACTCTCAGAGGCTGCAGGCGCGGTCTAGGAGGTCGTCTTGGGCAAACCACAGGCTGGACAGGGAGAAGGGCCACCTGCTGAACGTTGCTGCACCAGAGGTCGGGTTCTCCAAGGCCTGGGGGCTGAGGGTGCAGTGTGTCTTTCGCGTTGGACATCTTTGTCTGGAGCTTTCGCAGTCAGGGGGGTCCTCGGGATTCCCTCCGCAGGAGTCATCCTGGAGGGGTGGAGAGGTCAACCCAGGGTGGGCACTTGCTCAGAATTGCCTGGGAATCCTCTCTAGCTGGTTGGGCCACCTGGACACGGGCCGTGGGCGTCGGGTGCAGAGTGGTCGGGACTCATGCATTCGAAGTGAGGCGAGAGTGCTCAGTTGTTGTTTCTTCTTTAGACAGGGCCGCTGTCCAAGGGAGTTCTTGGTCCTTTTGTGTGCATAGCAGTCCTCTGGAGCTGGGCAGAAGTTGCTGGTCCTGCTGGGTGCATCGCTGTGCTTGTGCAGGTTCTTTAAAGCAGGAGACAGGCCAGTAGGGCTGGAGCCAAATCAGTTGTCATCTCCCCTCTTCTTTGCTGGGGGGTTTCAGCTATGCAGTCCTTCTTCTTCTTGTCAGGTAGTCAGGAATCTGTTGAGCTGGGTTCAGGGAGGCCCTTAAATCCTAGATTTAGGGGCGTTTTAGGGGTCAGAGGGCAGTAGCCAATGGCTACTGTCCCTGAGGGTGGCTACACCTATTGGTATAATCCTAATCGTATTGGTCCCTGTCCTCCAAACCAAGATGGAGGATTCTGCAGGGAGGGGGGTAACACCTCAGCTCTGGACACCTTAGGGGTGGTCCTGACTGGGGGGGCCACTCCTCCCTGTTTTCTCTAATTTTCCCGCTGGACTTGCCAACAAAAGTACGGCTTTGTCTGGGGGGCGGGCAACTCCACTAGTTGGAGTGCCCTGGGGCACTGTAACCCGAGGCTTGAGCCTTTGAGGCTCACTGCCACGTGTTACAGTTCCTGCGGGGGGAGGTGTGAAGCACCGCCACCCAGGACAGGCTTTGTTTCTGACCACCGAGAGCACAAGGGCTCTGACCCCATGTGGTCAGAAACTTGTCTGACAGTGGCAGGCTGGCACAGAACTGCCAGTCATACACTAGCAGTTTGGCTAACATATTGGGGGCATCTCTAAGATGCCCTCCATGTGCATTTTACATCAATCCCACACTGGTATCAGTGGGGGTTTATTGTGCTGAGAAGTTTGCTATCAAACTTCCCAGTATTCAGTGAAGCTATTATGGACATGTGGAGTTCGTAATGACAAACTCCCAGACCATATGCTCAATATGGCTTCACTGCACTTACAATGTCTAAGAACGGACTTAGACACCGTAGCGGCATATTGCTCAGGCAGCTATGCCCTCACCTGTGGTATAGTGCACCCTGCCTTAGGGTTGTAAGGCCTGCTAGAGGGGAGTCTTACCTATGCCACAGGCAGTGGTTTGTGGGCATGGCAACCTTAGAGGGATGCCATGTCGACTTTGCCTTTTTCTCCCCACCAGCACACACATGCTGCAAAGGCAGTGTACATGTACTTGGTGAGGGGTCCCCTAGGGTGGCATAATACATGCTGCAGCCCTTGGGGACCTTTACTGGCCACAGGGCCCTTGGTACCATGGGTACCTTCTACAAGGGACTTGACTGTGTGTCAGGGGTGTGCCAACTGTGGAAACAAAGGTAAAGATTTTGGGAAAGAATACTGGTGCTGGGGCCTGGTTAGCAGGATCCAGCACGCTTTCACTCAAGGTTGGCATCAACACTAGGCAAAAAGTGTGGGGGGGGTAACCATGCCACTTTCCTACAGCTGTGGAAGAATATTATACAATGTTAGTTGTTGTTTAATATATGGTCAAATTAATAATATATGATAAAGTCTTACCTGCTCTTGCCAAGGATGGATCTTTTGTGGACAGACCAAGGATGTCAGCTGTTGCACATGTGTCATTTGTGAGCATGGTGGACATGTCTGACTAGGTCCAGGAGCTGATGAAAAAATCAAAGGAAAAATTCAGTTCAGTGACAGTGAGATTGAGGACAAGTGAGGACGTTAACACAAATGTTATCAAGGTACAAAACTGTTAAGTATATATAGCACATTTTCAATTCAGAAGCATGTACTGGTCAGTGGACAGACATATTTTAAGAAATTACGAAGTTTTGAAATAAGTTCAAGTTAACCCCAAACATTAATTTAAATAGTTTTAAATGTAATCCTTTCACAGACCTAAAAGTCTGTAGGTAGAGGCTGAATTTCTTGGAATATTCCCCAAGATGGTTGGGACGTACTGTGGAAACCACAGAATAGTGTATCACTGAACCTGTGAAAAGAGTCATGTGTAGAGTTACTACAAATGCCTACATCAGTAGTGTCAATGTATAGTAACATGTCAGTGATAACAGATGGCAGATCAGCAAGTACCATCCCCAGGATAAAAATTAGAGGGATAAAGTTATTTGTACTTTTAGGTAGTATGACAAACAAATTGTCAGTAACTGATTGTGTACATGGGGAACATGAACATAGGTGGGTAGAATGGAGAGTGTGCACCAAAAGGACATCACAATAGAAGAAGATGTTTAGTAATATAAGGGAAGCAAGGTTAGTGATATAAATGCGGCAGTTAGGAATGACATTTTTTCCACGCAAAACATGGGTTTTATATTATGTAATCGATTAATATGTTGCATACTCTGACACTTAGCAGAGAGAAATATGGTTATGCAAATATTGCTAGCTAATAGAATAACAAGGTACTGCCACCAATATTTTGTGTGTGGGCAGTCCATATATCAGTGCACTGGCTGGAGCAGATGGTGGCAGCCAGAGGATGGGAAGACAACACAGATCTCTCGAAGTGAAAGATGAGATTATACGTATGAACACATTAGAAAATTCTGAGCCTCTAACATAGATAATTGTTGAGTACATTTGATCTCAACAAATATAATCAGCATACAATAATATCTATGTTAAGGTATGATAAAGCATACACTTTTAGTGTGTTAGTGACATTGGCATACCTTTTTGGGTGGTAGGGATGCAGGTAGACGTGGGGCATAGTTTCACCCAGGGACAGTAGAGACTTGTCCTGGTACAATTTTTCCTTCCAATGCATTTGATTTGGGGACTGTACCAAAGAAAGAGCACACTGAGAAAACTATGATAAATGTAAACTCTAAAGCGAAGGACTTAAATCTGTGTGTGAGTTATGTGAGATGTGCGCTTAGCTTTGTGGAGGAGGACATGATGACATTAGTGGGAAGTAGTAATGGAGTTGATAAACCAAGGGGTTTAGTTTACTATGTAGCCTCACTTTGAGATTACTAGGAAGAGGCATGCCTTAAACCATGCCAGGGTGCATGTTGGATAGGATATGTCAATTTAGGAGGGTAAGTGAGATGGAGGCAAAATACATATCCGCTTCCAGGGAGAGCCTTTGTCACGTAAACCCTGAAAAACTCCTTCACCCACTTCCTCTCATCTTGCCATTTTTGTTCAGGTGCCTCACTGCTCATACTGCCATCCCCAATGCATTGATGGAGTCTGTCTGCTCCTACCACATTGGTGTCGTCTGTGCACCACTGAGAGTGTATGGAGACAGACCATGTAGTTTCCTAGAGTGTTCTTAAATAAAGGTAACTACCGGGTCTGTCAGTGAAGTTCCTCTTCCTCCTAATTGGGGTTGGCTGTATCACGGAGGCTTTAACAGGTTTCATGGGCTGCGTCAGTGAGTAAAGTAATGAAGTCAAAGAAGGCAGAGCCATAGGTTGTGGGATATATTTATATGCTTGCACAGTTAATGTTTATCAGGTATGTATAATTTAGTCAGGTGAATGTTATTCCTGCAGAGAAAATCAGATTACTCTTCAAAAATATACAAGTTAAACTTACCAACTAAAAAGTGTGGAGCACTGAAAGGAGTTCTCCATAGTGGCAGCACAGAACTCCATCGCCATTGCAAAGATATCAGTTATACTTGTCTCCAATCATTCATATAAAGGGTTGAGATTTGTAAATCCTAATAGTGGCCAGTGCTTTTCACTTGAAATGGGTAAATTCTGTCTGGAATGAGATCTCTACTCCAGGAGTAGGTTAAAAGATATAATGATATATCTGCACTAAGGGTCTGATTCATGAAGGTACTTATGTGTAGTAAAGTTAGGAGTCCGGAGTCTCTGCAATCATGGCAGAGTCTCCGAACTTGGGGCACAATCTCCACACAGCACACTGCAGAGAGTGAGTCACAAGAAGATACTGCCCCAAAAACGGAGACTCTACACACATATCTTTACTACACATAAGTACTCCAGTGAATCTGGCCATTGGATTTCTCTTTTTGAATCGGGCTTAAAATACCTTACATTCAGTTTAACCCCATGAGTTAAAAAGGATAATAAACACAAATATATGAATTTACCTTAGTAAGTAACTCAATGGGGTTTTAGTCTTTGGTTTGACATGATACCAATTTACAGGAGAAAAGAAATAGTGAAAGTGAAGAAAAAAGGTTAGCTGAGAAAAATAAATATATTTAAGAATCCCAGATTGTAAAGCAGAAAGAGAAATAAGGCAGGAATTAGAAAGATCTGAAACATCAGGTGTGTGTTTTCAGAGGGAGAATATTGTAAGTGTCGTAGACACCTTCTGTAACAAAAAGTATCCAGGTGTGCAGAAAGCAGGCTCACTCATCCATTGCACACGTCTATTGCTCCCCCAGAGCACTGTTTAGCATGGCTCCACATTCAGTTTAAAAGCAGAAATGGCGTCAGGTGTTTTTAACTTGTGCAATGACAGATTAAAAATTCACAGAGAAGGATGTTGTTGTGATAATTCACCAGTAAGCCATTACAGAGGATTCTTGGCAGCAGGTTTGCACGTTTTAAGGTGAGAAAATGAGTGGAGTCTATAGGGCATTGAGTCAAACAGAAAGGGTGATGCTTCAGTAGGAGAAAAGATTGACCATTAAGAGCCGCTGTCACGAAGTTAAAGGTACTACAGTATGTAGGACACTGTGAAAAAGTATGTTTAAGAATAGTAGAATAGTTCATAAACTTGGCAAGATTTACTGTAAAAAAAGAAGAAAATGAGCAGAAATTAGATTATGTAGTAACTGAGTGAAGCAGATAGAAAAGGAAATAAAAATAAATTTTAGATGGATGACCACCAAGAGATAAGAAAGAAGAAGCAGGCCATATGAGTTAGTGATGATTTTATTTGGAAAAGCAGATATAAGTTAAAGTAACCAGGTATAAAGAATGGAGCACTGAAAGGAAAGATAATAGAACAACCACATTGAAATCTTCAGAAACGGATAGCAGCAGACCAGGACAAGAAAAAAGATTAAGAGCCCTACAGGATATATTTTAACAAAAGGTATGAAACTGAAAATATATATGTTAAAAAATCAGGAAATGGGAGGGGCTTGGCCAGCAACACGGCCAACAAGACGCACTCTTCTCCGCCAACCAACCTCCCGAATCCTGAAACATCCTGCACACGAAGGCGCTAGAAATCATGAATGTTTGTCTCCCCTTTGTCGCTTGTGTTACATCGAACCATGGTGACTTTTGGTGGTGAAGGAGCCCCCCTCTGGTGATGAGCCCAGTCGATAACTGAGGCCTGGGCCAAGGCCTGTGGGAGAGAGCCACGCCTGCTGCATGCTTGATCGGAGCAGAGGGAGGCAGTGAAGCTCCGTAGTGGCAAACAAGCAGCGTCACTGCTAGAATATCCTGGGGTAGCTGCAACACCGTGGGGATGCAGAGGACGGGACTTTGCTGTGTTCTGGGGCTGCGCGGGAGAGGTGGCGGCTACCGCGACAAACCGGGAATCTGGCTGACGGACGGGGAAACTGCTCACCTCCGGGGCACGGCTGCAGTGATGAGGCACTAAAATGCTCTGGGCCATACACCGTCAGCCACAGAAGAGCGATGACTTTGGAAGCGTGGAAGAGGAAGGTGAGGAGATGGAGAGGTGGATGGTGTCTAATGGCGCTTGCATGACGACGCTGCTGGGGACTGTTGCAGCAGCCGCAGCACTGTGGAGGAGCCGAAGGAGCGGCCTGAATAAAACATAGACCTTGGCTGCGTTTGGGAGGAGACGAGGAAGCTCAGTGAAACAGCCCAGGTTGAGTGAGTGTGATTGGGCCTGCCACGGAATCATGAGGGGCCTACTGAGAGGGACACACAGGCCAAACGCGCTTAGAGTGGCACTGCAACAATGCTTTGGGAACACAGGATGGTTACTGGCTGGAAGGCAAAGGTAGTGGGCACCAGCTGAACTACAGAGAATAACCGGGGACCTTCCAGTTGAAAATCTGTAATAACGAGACCAGTGGCAAACATTGGGGAGTCACTACAATTAAGGGCTATGGGGCTGCCACTATACACTCCATATAATAACTGTGATAGATAGTAGAGACACAGAGCAAGGACAAAGAGGGATCAAGAGGGCAGCAGGGGAAGACCTGGGCCTCCAATGCAGTACAATACAGCCCTTGAATCTGAGCGCATCGGCAGATGTGCATGGCAGACAGCTGGGAGGAGTGCTGGGACAACTAATGTTGGGGCAAAGAACATTAAAATATTGCAGGCAGTTTGAGGATATCTGGTACAGCATTCCCCTACTTAAAGGTACTTGATCTTTGTTGACGCACGTAAATAGTTAAATCATGACATGGGGAAGGACAGGTTACAGTGCCAGGCACAGGGCAATACCATAGCTCAGTACACTACTCCGCGGCAGGCGACACAGCACCTCTCTGGGTGGACCCAGGACACCTTGGAGGGGTCTCCTGAAGCTATGAAGGAGCCCTCGAGGGCAGGACTGCTGGAGGCTATACAAGGATCAAGAGCTGCACTGGAGGGGCAAATTGCTGGGGTATCATTGGAGGTCAACCTTTTGAGAACAGATCTGTGCAAGGTGGCAGAGAAAGTCTAAGGCAGACACCAATATTACCATGTTACAATCTGAGGTCCGACAGCTTAAACAGCAGATGACGCATGTGACCATACGCACCTCTGCCCTTGAGGAGCGTGCAGAAAATGCTGCGGGGCACTCACAGAGGAATAATCTTCAACTGCTGGGATTCTCTGAGGAAGCAGAAGGGCAGGAGGTAGAGCGCTTTCTGGAAGGGTGGATACAAGAGGAGCTCAAACCAGAAAGTCTACTTTCTGATAGAGAGAGAGCATAGGACACTGGCCCGAGACCTCTGGCGGGTGCTCCACCTCGAGCATTCATAGCCCAAATCTTAAACTAGAGGGACAGAAACACAATTCTTAAAACAGCGAGAGAACACTCTACTCTGTAATACGAAGGTCCGAATATAGCGATCTACCTAGGCTATACTCACAGAGTGCAGGAATGCTGCAAAACTTTCCTTGAAGTTAAAAAACGTCTCAGAGCCATGCACATCAGGTACGTGCTCCTCTACCTAGCTAAACTGAAGATCATACATGATGGCAAGACACATTTTTTCGAACAGCTGGAAGAGGTACAGATATGGCTTGACATGACAAAGGTCTCCTGAGGGCGTCTACAAAAGATGATGTAGGGAGCGTATAGCAGACGGAGTGGCTCCTGGCACCGTCACTCTGCCAGATGCTCCATGTCTACTGGCAGGGAGCACGTAGTTGAGCCACGGAGTGGGAGGTCATGAAGGCAGTTATAAGGAGGAGATGCATAGGCCTCACCTGTGGGGTACATAGGACCTTATAGACAGAACTCTCCCACAAAGAGGAACTGCTGGCGGTCTTGCAGCGATTACTCCCAGAGGGGGCTCAGCGGGGAGGAGATGAGGCCACCATACAGAGACAGATAATAGAGGTGAGGGACAGACTTGAACACTATACACAGAAGTTATACAGACAACTGTTGTGTCAAGAGCGGGATAGCTCTGGGGCATCTATTAGTGTGGATTCTACGTAGGGAACTGCCATTCCACACTATTATGCGCCTCAGAACCACACAGGGGGGAAATGCATACACACATACATACTTGATGAATACACTTAGAGATCACTTACAACAGGTATATTCTAGCCCACTTACACACCAGCCAGCAGAGGTGCTGGGGTTCCTTACAGGCCTGGATGTTCCACGATTGAGTGAGGAGGTGACAAGGGAACTGGAGTCGCTTGGCTGCGGCGCGCTTCCCTCTTCGAGGGAGAAACAGTGGCAGCAGCAGGAGAATCGGCAGAGTCAGCACAAGCAGTTTGCTGCCTCAGAAGCCAGGACTCGACGAAGAAGCACATGGAGCATTTCTGCCTAGCGTGAAAAAGGGAAGTCAGGCTGCTCAATCATTGGAGGAGGCAGCTGGCTTGCTGAGAGGTAAAGGCAGAGGCAGGAGGAGGCTTGGAGAGGAGATGTAAGGCCTAAGATAACCCCCTCTTTAAGGTCCTACTTCAAAATCCTCCCATTAGTGGCATCAGACGAAAGTACGAGGTTTATGGGCCCAGAGGAAAGGGCTCAGCCCTCTCTAAGCAAGATGATGGTGGTGATCCCGACTGAAGTAACTGTGGAAATGGCAGTAGTGGATAATAGTGGAGGGAAAAAAGATCACTGCTCGGTTTCTGCAGTGGATTTAAATTTACAAGAGGTTCAGACTGGTGAGCCTTCCCCAGTTCTAATGGGAAATGATAATCATGCATTGGGCTTCGCACAGACATCAAGGGTGGAGGATGGGGGTGGGTCTGCCAGACTTTCCCCCATGGAAGAGATGATCACAAAGCTAGTGGAGGAGATCAAAAAGGGTTTCTCTGTATCCGAGGCAAACCAGGCCGGTATAAAGGAGATGTGCGAGATATTGGAAAATAAATTTGATATATTGGTGAAAAGAACGCAGCTGCTGGAAGAATCTTTGGAGTACTTACAAGAAGATGTAGCACAGATTAAGCAGGATTTGCGGAAGTCGAAAGACTGTGAGCAAGACCTATGTGATAAGTTGGAACAGACTGAGAATGCGGCGAGGAGGAATAATTTAAGAATTCTAAATATACCGGAGGGCGAGGAGGGAAACAATATTAAGGCATATTGTGCCTCACTTATCAAGAACTCCCTACAGCTATAAGAATCTGAACGGGAGATTGTGGCTGACATGCAGAGGGTACATTGGGACCCATTTAGGAGAGACCCTTCTAGGAAGAAACCTCGGAAGATTTTGATCAACTTTTTGATCTATTCTCTAAAAGAAAAGATCTTGTTGCAGGCTTTAAAACAAAAAACATTAAGAGGGAATGGTTTTTCCTTTGAAGTTAGGTCGGATCTTGCTAGTACTACCCTTAATAGGCAGTGGGAACTGGGTAATCGTATTGACGATTTCAAGAAGCTGGGTGCGTCAGCGCAACTCAAATTTCCAGCCACTTTGCGAGTGATGTACAATAATAAGATGTGCAATTTAAGAGATATAAAAACAGCGGATGAATTGCTAGAGTCAATAAGAAGTGGATCATTATGAAAGATGGGGGTAGTATCCTCCTCTCAATGCCCCTTTGGTTGGTTTTCCTTTGGTGGCGCTCCTTAATCAGGGCTTTTTCTACCCGCCCATATGAGTCAGGGTTGGGTTCCCCGGGGGGTGGGTGGACGGGGCACATGGTGGGGTAGGGGAGAGCACAAGGTGGGGAGCATTAGGGAAAAAGGAAAAAAAATATATATATATATATTTATATATATATATATATATATATATATATATATATATATATATATATATATATATATATATATATAAAAGGAAAACCTCTTTCACCCCAGTATCGCCAGGACATAGCAGAGTTGAGATTAAGGGCAAGAAGAGATAGGGGAAGTTGAGGGATTCCGGGTAGGGACAGTAGTCTCCTTCATATTATGACATGGAATGTAAATGGGCTAAGAATACATGATAGGAGCAATAGAATTTTGCAATATTTGAAGGACTATCCAGCACATATTTATATTTTGCAGGAGAACCATCTGATGGGGATTGAAAGTTTTAAGTTGTTTAATTCTAAGCAGTGGGTTAGGCATGTGGTCTCTACGGAGAATATTACTAACACCAGGGGGTGGCTATAATAATTAAACAGCAACTTAATGCGGTTGTGTTAAAAACAACGGTAGATAGTATGTGTTGCTGGGCTATTACTAAACTTCAGATTCAAGATGCAGTGATAACAGTGGTTGGTTTTTATGGTCCAAACTCTGATGATTTAGAACCAATGAGGGAAATGTTTTTCCATCTCTTGGATTTTTCTGACTCTATAGTTTTGGGGGGTGATTTTAATGTTTTGTTGGATAATGATTTAGATAGATCACAAAGTTCTAGGTCCACAGTTATGTTAAAATCTCAGAGCTTTTTGAAATCTAGGATGAGAGAACTGGGCCTGTGGGACATCTGGAGGGTAAGAGCTGGTACTCAACTGTTTTTTTCTTTCAAGAATAAGAAGTATGGCCATGCATCTAGAATAGATTATTTCTTGATAGATCAGGGATTAGTGGATATGGTTGATAATTTAGAATATAAGGCTGCCCATTTGTCAGATCATTCTGCCGTTGTTTTAACAATAAATCTTATTTTCAAAAGAGAGGTGAGAAGGTGGACATTAGATCGAACCCTATTGTTGGAGGACGATGTGAAGTCTCAATTGTTTATTGAGACAGAGGAATTCTTTAAATTTAATATCGGTTCTGCTTCAATAAGCATGGTGTGGGATACGTTTAAGGCCTTTTTAAGAGGCAAAATCATGAGTTTTACCATTGTCAGGGATAAGAAGTACAGGATGGAAATGAAGGTGTTGGAAAGCAAATTGAACGAGTGTGATCGCTTGGAGATAGGTGGAATAGAATCTCTAGAGCAGTTAGAAGTTATGAGGTCTCATTTGAAACTGCAAATGGAGGCATTACTACAGTCTAGGTTAAAAAAACGATGGGAAGCTGGTAAGTTGGCTCATTTTGAATATGGAGAGAACCCAAGTAAACTGCTGGACTGGAACGTCAAGACACATAGGACAAAAAATGAAATCAGAGAGATTCTTGATCAAAAGGGGCAGAGACAATCTAGCTCTCATGATATAAGGGAGGTTTTTCAATAGTTTTTTTCAGACCTATATAAGAAAGACACTGTGGTAACAAACGATGAGGTTTGAAGTTGGTTGGAGGCGGATACACTCCCTAAAATTACAGACATAGAGAAGGAAATGATAAATCAGAAAATTATGATGGAAGAGATTAGGTCAGCAATTATGTCAAGTAAGGGGGGAAGCGGCAGGCCCTAATGGTATTCCAAATGAATTATATAAAATGTTGGGGGATGCTATTGTTCCGATAATGTTGGCTTTGTTTGAAGAGATATACGATAAGGGAGAGGAACACCCAGAATCTTGGAATAGCGCCATAGTTAAGGTTGTTTTGAAGCCAGGCAAAAGTCCAGTTTGGTGGTAATCGTATAGACCAATCTCTTTATTGAATACAGATTATAAGGTTTTTGTTAAGGTTCTGGCAGATAGATTGAATAAAGTGGTGGGTGGTCTCATACATAAAGATCAGAAAGGATTTATGAAGGAGAGGTATTTACACTAACTGACAGGGAGTTTAATAGGGACTATTGATATAGCTATATCATTTAGCCTCCCCCTTGCTGCAGTAATGTTGGATGCTGCAAAGGCATTCGACAGGGTGAACTGGGTCTTTTTGTTGAATGTTTTAAAACAATATGGTTTTGGTGATAAATTTTGTCGGGTGATGCGTCTAATTTATTCAAAACCGGTAGCTAGGGTTTTAGTAAGTGGAAGTTTGAATCCTCTGATCTAAAAATTTAGGGGTACGAGACAGGGATGCCCACTTTCACCATTATTGTTTAATTTATATATTGAACCTCTTGCCAGAAGAATTAGGCAGGAGCAGAAAATTCCATCTTTTGTATATGGTGAGTGGGAGAAAAAAGCCTCCCTTTATGCTGATGATTTGTTAGTCTGTACATCTGACTCACATATGGCTTTACCTGCGGTCCTGGATATAGTTGAGAATTTTGGTAAGGTTTCGGGCTCTCAGATAAATGCTGATAAGACAGTTATAATGGCATGGAATCAGAGCACAGGGAATCG
Organism: Pleurodeles waltl; assembly: GCF_031143425.1. NCBI lineage: Eukaryota > Metazoa > Chordata > Amphibia > Caudata > Salamandridae > Pleurodeles > Pleurodeles waltl. The sequence goes on from NC_090436.1 coordinate 244,907,764, forward strand.
CCCTAGTAAAAGTGAAATGAGGTATCTTGGTATTAAGATACTTCAAGATATTGAGCAAATCGCGGACGCAAATCTTAGTGTGCTACGTACGGAGTGCTCTAATCTGATGAAAAATTGGATGTATTTACCCTTGTCAATTTTGGGCAGAATAAATTTGGTTAAAATGATAATTTTACCTAAAGTCACCTTCTTATACAACTCAATTCCTTTACAGTTTGATAAAGGTCTGATTGGCAAGATTCAGCAAGATATAAATTCATTTATCTGGGTGTAGAAGGGAGTGAGGATTTCTTGGAAAAAGCTGCGGAGGAAAAGGGAAAAAGGCAGATTAGCATTACTGGATTTGCAACTATATGATTGGGTGTTCCAACTTAAGAAGGTTAGGATTTTGGGCTCTTCTTTAGATACCACAGAGATGGGATGTATGTTTAAGGCTATGTTAGCAGAAGTAAAGGAGGGTCTAAACCATTACTTGTTCAAATTTGGAGATCCCAAATTCTTCAAAGAAATTAAGTTAAAACTTCTGCAGGATGCTGCCCAATTATGGTTTAATGTTAGGTCTCGGTTCAGGATTGATTATTATAGTAATTGGTCATCTATCTGGGATTCACCAGGTACCCTGAGTGTCCTAAGGATGTTTTGGCTATCCCAATCAAGAAGGCAGGTTTTAAATACTGGGGAGAGCTAGTTATGGAAGGGGACTTAATATCTTGGGAGGAAATTTCGCAGAAAACAGGTGGGGCCTTGTCAAGGTTAAAAAATCTTCAATTGAAAGGGTGGATAACTAAAGATAATAAGAGATGTGGTTGGCAGTTTCAGATAGATAGGATTCTGGATGATCCCCTCCCAAAAAAGGTTGTGGCGTTGGGAGATGGTGGAGGAAGGGGATGGTGAATTTAATCTGCCGAAAGATCTATGGGGTGACGTTTTTCCGGAAATACAGCTCGGGGAGGTTTGGGAGGCGTCTATGCGTACTCTATATCAAGTGGTCAAACCTGCTCCATTTAGACAAAACCATATATTTACACTACATAGAGCTTTTTTCTCTCCTTATAGACTTTGAAAGATGGGGAAAGGTGAGGTGATCAAATGTGGAAAGTGTGGTTTAGAAAAGGCGTCGGATGTCCATATGTTTTTTTAATGTTCGGCGATTCAACTTTTTTGGGAAGCAGTGAGGCATACAATATCTAATGTCTTGGGTGTTGAGATTAAGATCACCCCATTATTAGCTATTTTTGTTAGACTGGAACAGAGAGTAACTTTAAGGGTGGACTTGCAGAAGTGGTTATTTTATGCAGTTTTATTAGCTAGAAGAGAAATCTGTAGGAAATGGGTAGGTAGGGTTATTCCCTCCTACAAAGAGTGGTTGGACCAAGTGAAATATGTATTCAAAATGGACACGGTAACGGGTATCACTAAGTCAAGGAAATTCTGGTTACCTTTTAAAGCCTGGTTGGAGGCACAATTGGTGAACATATACATTTTGTCCGATGATTATTCTTCCCCTGTGTCTCTCGAAATTCCTACCTCTACTTTTATTCTGAGGTGGATATCTTGAGAGAGAAAGAAGGAGGCCTCTCCCTCCCCAGTCAAGGAGGATGGTCGATCATAAGAGTGAAGAATAGAAAAAAGACCTGGTGACTGGGATGAATGAGGACAAAAAAAAAAAAGGGAACTGGAGTCAGAAATCACATTGCCACTGAGTAGCTTGCCAGGAGGTAAGACTCTGGGGAGCAATGGCTTCCTGCTGAATTTTACCACACATACACAGTGGAAATAATCCCCCATCTGCTAGAGGTTTATCTTGAAGCTAGGGAATGTGGGGTATTACCTCCATCTATGAAAGAAGGGTGCATAACGATGATCCCAAAACCAGGTGCGGAAACCTCAGATCCATCCTCATACAGACCACTTACGAAGATAAATCTAGATGTTGAGATACTATGTAAGCGGCTAGCGCTCTGTCTTTGACCAGTGATGATGGAATTGGTACACATAGATCAATGCGGATTCATACCCGGTAGGACTACCACAATGAATCTGAGGCACCTCATGCATGTAATGCATGAAACAGCAGAGTCCCAAGACAACTTAGTGGTGGTACCTGTACATATAGCCAAAGCCTTCGATATGGTAGATTTGCGGTATATACAGGGTGTCTTAGAGACAATGGGATTTGGACCACGCTTCCGAGCCTGGATTCAGCTCCTCTACACTAAGCCTTTGATTAAAGTCAAACTCAGCCGACTATACTCGGACCTAATCCAATAGGCAGAGGGACAATGCAAAGTTGTACGTTGTCCCCATTACTCTTTGGGCTGGCAGTGGAGCCCCTGGCAATACATCTTTGTCAGCTAATGAAGAGTTGGGGGATTGTAGTGGGCGACACGACTTTCCTGGTGTCCCTATATGCAGATGATACTCTCTACTACTTGAGATCGCCTGAGGAGTCATTGCCAGTGTTGCTCCAATATTTGAACACTTTCGGGGACACAACAGGCCTATGAATTAATCATACCAAATCCTTGGTGTTCCCACTGGGATGATTAGCACAGGTGGACTCCAAAATACTGCCACAGATCCCACTAAGGTAAGAGACAGATACGTTCAGATCCTTGGGAGTGATTATTAGCATCTACCCCCAACAGAGAATACACTCTAAGATAGAAAAAATGGCCGAAGGGCTCCATGCCTCAGTGCAGTTCTGGAACACGCTCCCACTCTCCCTGATTGGACAAGTGGCAGTTGTGAAAATGGTGTTTCCCCCCTCCTTTGTCTGTACACTTTACAGAATGCATTTGATTCACTGCCAAGAGCAGTGTTTGGACCCTTGCACTCACAGCTCACGACTCTACTCTGAAGAGGGGGGAGATGCAGGGTGGTCCAGGAACATTTACATTTGCCGACTCTCGAGGATGGCCTGGCGATCCCACAAATAGAATGCTACTACTTGGTTTCCCAAATGCAACATGCCGCCCATTGTCTGACAAAGGGAACAAATTGGGAGAAGGCACTGCTGGCGGACAGTGAGCCACAGAAAAGATGCCATATCTCATCACACATATGGCAACATTGTGGGAGATGACTGTTAAAGTGATTCTGGGGAAAGCTCTGTTTGCCAGGAATTTTACTTTCTATAAGATGATACCGGCCTTTCGCATACTGATCACAACAGTGGGAATAACTGGCTGAAGGGCAGGAGGATGAGAGACACTGGGAGACCTTTACCCAACAGATGATTTTCTATCCTTTGAGGCTGCACGGGAGACATTCACACTAGGGGAGGGTCAGTTTCTCCAATACGCTGGAATAGCCAATATAGCTAAAGAGATATGGCCGCGTTATCCATCTGACCTGCCCTCCTCCCTGGTATTTTGAGCACTCCTGGAGCTGGGGGCTGTGAGACACTTGATATTGCATTTATACAAAGCCACATTAGCTGACAGACTGAGAAGACAATTCCTGGCTAGGGAGGCATGGGAAACAGATCTAGGGACCCCCCTCATGGACAAACATTGGAACAAGATGTGCTCCTTGGTGCACATGTTGTCCTCCAACACTAGGTTTAAGTTAACTCATTTCAACTATTTACACTGTATATACATTACACCAATCCTACTCCATAGGATAGACCACACCAGAAGAACGACTGCCCCCGCTGCCAGGCAGACAATGCAACCTTCATGCACCTTGCTTTGAGCTGCCCACCTGTGGGAGCATTCTGGGAGGAGGTGTTCCAACATTTGGAGAGCACTTGTGGGATAAAATTAAAACGGTGCCTGCAGTGGTGTTGCTGGGGGAATGTACACTCACACAAAGGGAAAAAGTTGGAGTAAAAGTTTATACCACAGTATTACAACAGACCTATCTGCCACCTTTTCTGGGGCGGTACCAATGACATCAAAAGCACGGCGGTAACAGAACACAGAAGGGAAATGACACACCTCTGGACACTCAGGGAAGAACCATGCCGCCATTGAGCTCGAACTGCAGGTGTTCCCCATGCCTGTCTACCTCCTCCTACACCATGAATACCAATGCCGGCGAAGACAACCACGGGGAGTACTGCCACCTAGCACCCAAGGGAGGGGAGAGGAAAAAGAGAGTGACACACACAACACGCAACACCCCCACCCCCAACACCATACACACAAACAGATGCAACAACATTACACATCCACCCCGTACCCTTCAGGTGTAATGTAATGACACAAGGAAGCGATTGAAGTGAGTGTAATAAGATAAAGTACTAGAAACACGTCCTCAAAAATCAAAACAGTATTTACATATATACAAATGGAGGGACACTGCCCAGTCCACAATGCCCGTGGGCCACAGGGCCAACATCACATAGGTCAAGGCCCCACTTGACTCCTGCATCAACACGGAGAGAACACTGCAGGGGCATTAGGTCAAAAATACCCAGGCACCTCAAGGGGGATGGGGAACAGGGGGCACCTCAGCCGGAAGATGGTGCAACACCACTTGTCCTGGATGGGGCAACATGTCCTGTGCGATGTCCTGGGGAGTGCAAAGCCACAGTCTCTCAAGTGTGTGGTTTGCCCACTGCTTGGTCCTGGGGAGTGCAAAGCCACAGTCTCTCTAGTGGGTGGTTTGCCCACTGTTTGGTCCTGGGGAGTGCAAAGTCACACTCTCTCAAGTGGGTGGCTTCTTCCACTGGTTCTGGATGGGGCTTTGTGCCGTGTGTGCTTCATCCTGGCAAGGAGGGGGTGAGTGGATGTCTTCTTCCACTGGTTCTGGAGGGGGCCTTGTGACCAGTGTGCTTCATCCTGGCAAGGAGGGGGTGAGTGGATGCCTTCTTCCACTGGTTCTGGAGAGGGCCTTGTGCCCAGTGTGCTTCATCCTGGCAAGGAGGGGGTGAGTGGATGCCTTCTTCCACTGGTTCTGGAGGGGGCTTTGTGCCCAGTGTGCTTCATCCTGGCAATGAGGGGATGAGTGGATGCCTTCCTCCAATGGTTCTAGAGGTGACTTTGTGCCCTATGATGCAGATCTTGGGGAGTGCAAGGTCACAGTCTCTCACCTGGGTGTCAGACCCACACAATTTGCAGGGGTCAGGATGCATTACAGTACATGGAGGCAGAACTACACACTGCCCGCCGGCAGCGATGGCTGCTCAGTGGTGGCAGTGATGGTGCTGGTGTCGGGGCTGCCAGTGGTTGGGGGAGGCTCCAGCCCTTCCCCTGCAGCCGCGGACGGCTGCCCACTGGAACAGCTGCTGCTGGCAGCAGTGCTGGTGGCGGTGCAGGTGGCTGTGCTGGTGTCAGGAATGCCAGTGGTGGGGGGAGGCTCCAGCCCTTCCCCTGCAGCCTCGGATGGCTGCCCACTGGAGCTGCTGCTGGCAGCGGTGCTGGTGGCGGTGCAGGTGGTGGTGCTGGTGTTACTGGTGGTGCTGGTGTCGGGTATGCCAGTGGTGGGGGGAGGCTCTAGCCCTTCCCCTGCAGCCTCAGATGGCTGAACCTCCATGGTTGGTGGTGGGGGGCTCAGATTCTGTCCCTGCACCAGGCCTCCTGACCTTCCTGCCTGTAGGGGCAGGCCCATTGCCCTTGCCCTTCCCAGCTTGTGGTGCCTCTTTGTCCTTCACCTTGGCAGCCGGTGGTGCCTCCTTGCCCTTGTCCTTCACAGCTGGTGGTGCCTCCTTGCCCTTCCCCTTGTAAGCTGGTTGTACCTCCTAGCCCTTCCCCTTGTAAGCTGGTGGTGCTTCCTTGTCCTTGCCATCTGGTGGTGCCTCCTTGCTATCTGGTGGGGCCTCCTTGTCCTTGCCAGCTGGTGGTGCATCCTTGCCCTTCCCCTTGGCAGCTGGAGCAGGCACACTGCCAGTGTTGATAGGTGTTTCCTTGGAGCCTCTCACACCTGCAGTAGCTGCCGACACTACTGTGGCCGTGGACTGGGTGGCTGAGGTGCTAGCCTGGTTCTGACCACCCTGGCCCGACATCATGAAGGACGGGGGAGGGGTAGGGAAGAGGTCAACGGCAGAGAGGAAAAGCTTCTTAGGGACACTGGGGCAGGAGGATGGTGAAGGAAGTGGTGAGGGTGAGGGAGTGGAGGAAGAGGGAGTGGTTGTAGGAGATGTCTGTCTGCTGTGTTTGATTGCAGGTGCATGGCCTGGATGCTGTTGTGAGGTGGATGGCTGTTGGGTGTCTGAGTGCTTGCATTTCTGTACTTTGGGAGGAGGGGCACAGACACAGTGGGAGAGGACACAGGGGGAGTGTGCATGGATGTGGGGATGGTGACTGCCAGTGAGTGGTGTGTAGCGATAGGCGTGATAGTGACGGAGGCAGTGGATGTGGATGTAGTGCATGCAGGTGTGAGTGGAGACGCTACTGGGAGGGAGGTGGACGAGGGGGAGGGGGAGGAAGGGGACACAGTGGAGGCAGTGGATGTTGGTGTATCTGCATCTGGATGGTGTTTGTGTGAGTGCCTGTGGGATGATGTGTGGTACTTGTGTTTGCCCGAGCCACTCCTGTGTGTTATCTTGGGTGCATGTTGGTCTGACTGTGTGCTTGGAATAGGTTGGGGTTAAGGGGAATGGGACTGGGCAGAGTAAGCTGGAGGGGGAGGCTAGAGACAGGAACAATGGCTGCCATCAGGGAGGATGCCAGAGCCTGGATTGATCTCTGCTGGGCCGCCATGCCAGAGTGAATGCCCTCCAGGAATGCATTTGTTTGTTGCAAATGGCCAGCCAGCCCCTGGGTGGCATTCACTATAGTTGACTGCCCAACAGAGATGAATCTCAGAAGGTCAATAGCCTCCTCACTCAGGGCAGCAGGGCTAACTGGGGCAGGGCCTGAGGTGCCTGGGGTGCCTGGGGCGAAGGAGATGCCCACCCTCCTGCGGGTACGGGAAACTCGCTGAGGGGCTGTTGGGAGGGCGGTACTGGTATGGGGGTGGCGGCTGTACCTGTAGTTGGGGTGGCCACAGAGGTCTCCGCCATCACAGGGAGCTTCCATCGGAGGAGGTATCACTGTGAGAACTGTCCCCTCCTGTCTCTGCCATGGGTCTCCCCTTGCCCTCTGTCCCACTGGTGCCCTTACCGTCTGTGGTTTCGGCCTCATGGGCCCTGTGGGATGCAGCTCCCTCCGTTGCTGGTGCCTCTGCTCCTCCGCCAGATGATGCTAATGCACAGAAGGACAGGACGAAAAAACAAAAAGGGGGGAAGAGGCAGAGAATACACTTGGTCAATGGCAGCAACAACACCACTGTTGGTGTACATGACACACACACACACACACAGGGAACATCCCTACGTAGTAGGCAATGCACTACCGGTCACAATGCTAGTCACCAGGACATGGACAGTAATACCTAACGCCAATTGCAGCATCCCTGAAACCCACAGAGCCCTGACCAGTAGTGGATGCCCACTAGTTTGGTTGGAGTTCATCAGCCCCTGCCCAACATGGAACCTACCCTGCAATGTCCGGCCTGGCCTAGGGGCACCAACAGGCCCACATCCCCCACCCAAAGACCACTCGACCACGCACATGTAGTATAATGTGAAACTGTACTCACCCTCTTACGGCTGCTGCCCTCAAGCGCCCATCCAGCTCCGGATAGGCCACCGCCAGTATGAGGAACATCAGGGGGGTCAGGGTTCAACGGGCACCCCTTCCTAGTTGGGAGGCCATCCCCTGCTGGGCCTCCCCGTCTTCCTTGCCCAGCGTCTCAGGTCCTCCCACCGTTTGCAACTGTGTGTGCTCCGCCTGCCGTAGACCCCCAGGGTCCGCACATACACGCCATATACCCTTTTTCTGATAGGCACTGACCTGCAGGGAAATAAACATAGAAAAAAGGTATCAGTCATACCGTCCGGCCTCTTACACTCATGGCCCACCATATCCTTCACATCCCCTTACGCACATACATTGCCCAACATACATGCAGCACGCTGCCCAGGAACCTTCAACCACCAACCCCCCTTACACGAGGCCCTCACATACAGCACTCCATGCATTCATGCCCCATGCATCGTGCTCACAATGTACTCACCTGTTGGTCTGGAGGCCCATACAGCATTCGGTACTAGGGTAGGACCCCATGCACCAGTCTCTCCAACTCCGCAGTGGTGAAGGCAGAGGCCCTTTCCCCAGTGACACAAGCCATGGTCGGTTCCAGACACAGGTCCTCTCCTGTTGAAGGTCAGGTAGCAAGTGAGTGAACAGATAGAAAATGGCAGTCACGTCCGCGGCGGTGCATACCGTCACCGCCGTTGTTCATCACCATTGGCCACTGTAACCCATAGGGCCCAATTTTAACCAATGAGGAGTTGCACAGCGGTACTCGACCGCCTCCCGCAACAGCACACAACTTCAGCAGAATTACCTCATTTTCACCTGTCCCGCCAAACAGGACAGGCAGATGCCACGTTGGAGGGGGGGGCAGGCCATTGCACTTAACTGCGTCACAGAATACATAGGCACCATTTGGGCCTATACAACAACACACTGTTTCAGTCAGAACATGCAATACACTGTACATTTTGGAAATGTTGAATACTGACATGATGCTCATCATTTTGCCCCCTAGATTGAAACCGCTGCAGATGAATAGGAGATGGAGACATCCCCTGTGTACAGGCCCCTGGTGGACTTGGCAACAATGGAGGACAGGCACATTATCCTCACCTACAGACTTGACAGGGCCACAATCCAAGAGCTGTCTGCCCAATTGGAGCCAGACCTGATCTCTGCTATCCGTCACCCCACTGGGATCCCCCTCTTGTGCAAGTGCTATCGGTGCTCCATTTCTTGACAACTGGCTCTTTCCAAGTGACAGTAGGCTTGGCAGCAGGAATGCCACAGCCAATGTTCTCAATAGTGCTAACAAGAGTGTTGTCGGCCCTGATGAAACACATGCACAGGTACATTGTTTTTCCCCAGGTGGAGGATTTGGCCACAGTGAAAGCTGACTTCTATGCAATGGGACATATCCCCAACATCATTGGGGCAATTGATAGTACACATATTGCATTTGTCCCCCCCGGAGAAATGAACAGATGTTCAGAAATCGAAAGAGCTTTCACTCGATGAATGTTCAGATAGTGTGCCTGGCGAACCAGTACATCTCCCATGTCAATGCAAAGTTTTCTGGCTGTGTGCATGATGCCTTTATCCTGAGGAATAGAAGCATCCCATATGTGATGGCTCAACTCCAGAGGCACCGGGTGTGGCTAATTGGTGAGCCCATGGTCCCCACCCAGTATATGTTGGTGTATGGGTATGGGGTTGGCCCTAAGGGTTAGTGTCTGTCTAACTGGTATCCCTCGATACTTGCAGGTGACTCTGGTTAACCCAACCTCTCATGGCTACTGACCCCAGTGAGGAATCCCAGGACAAGGGCAGAGGAACGTTACAATGAGGCACATGGGCGAACAAGAAGAATTATAGAGCGAACTTTCGGCCTCCTGAAGGCAAGGTTTCGGTGTCTCCATCTAACAAGTGGTTCCCTGTGCTACTCACTCAAGAAGGTGTGTCACATCATCATGGCATGTTACATGTTGCACAATCTTGCCTTACGTCGCCAGGTGCCTTTTCTGCAGAAGGATGAGGCTGGAGATGGGCGTGTGGCAGCGGTGGAGCCTGTGGACAGTGACGAAGAGGAGGCAGAGGATGAGGATGTGGACAAAACAACATCAATCATACAACAGTACTTCCAGTGACACACAGGTAAGACACTGTAACTTCACCTTACATTGATAGTTTTGTATTGGATATTGTCACTGACAGGCTGATATTCCCAATACTATGGTCGCTTACTGTACCCTTTGACATGTCTATTTACAGATATATGTGCCCCACTCAATTGACAGACTCAATACTTGTATTTTTTACAAGGGTGTTTATTTATGTGCTAATAAGTGGATGGGGTATTGCTTTAGGCTGGGGTAGCGGTGGAGGAGAGTCCAGGTAAAAGTTCCAGTCTATTTGTATCACAGCTGCATTGTCCAAGGGGGCATAGGAAGGGGAGCAATGGCAGTTCAAGGTGGACATGGTGACAGAGTGGGACACAAGGGTGACATTCAGGAGAGTCTTATTTCCTGGTGGGGGTCTTGGCAATAGTCTCTGGCTTCTGCCTGGATCGCAGGGACCGTTTGCGGGGTGGTTCTCCTTCTGCAGGGGGCGGGGAGCTGGTGGCCTGTTGTTCCTGTGGCGGGGCCTCCTGTCCACTATCGTCAGCGGAGGTGGAGGGCAGTTCATTGGTGTGGCTAGTGTCAGGGGCCCGTTGGTGTGCCACTGCCTTCCTCATGGTGTTGGCCATGGCTGCCAGCACCCCTGCAATGGTGACCAGGGTGGTGTGGCTGCCCCTCAGGTCCTCCCTGATCCCCAGGTACTGTCCCTCCTGCAGCTGCTGGGTCTCCTTCAACTTGGCCAGTATCTGGCTCATTGTCTACTGGGAATGGTGATATGCTCCCAGGATGTTGGTGAGTGCCTCATGGAGAGTGGGTTCCCTGGGCCTGTCCTCCCCCTGTTGCACAGCACTCCTCCCACTTTCCCTGTTGTCCTGTGTCTCTGTCTCCTGAACTGTGGGCCCACTGCCACTGACCCCAGGTCCCTGATCATCCTGTGTTTGTGGGGTTGCCTGGGGTCCCTGTAGTGGTGGACACACTGCTGATTGGCGTGTCCTGGGGACAGAAGTATGGGCCCGCTGGGTGGGTGCTGTTCTGGTGTTTCATGAGGGGGGGAGCTCTGTGGTGGTATGGGACTGTGCCTGGGTAACCGACTGTCCGGAGGTCCCTGATGGGCCAGGTTGGTCATCCTGATCCAGGCGTGCAGAGCTGCTATCATCACTGTGGGCCTCTTCTGGGGGGGAGGACTGGATGTTGCTGGCACCTCCTCTCTGGTGACGTTTATGGGGATGTAAATGCAGTGTTATTGTTTCTGTGTGTGACATCTTGTGCATGGGTGTGTTGTCCTGTATTGTTGTGATTGCCTTGGCAGCTTAGGCTTGTGAGAGTGGTGGTTTGGTTGGATAGGTGATTGTCTCTAGTATGCATACTTTGGTGATAGATGTCCATGCAGGTCTGTGATGGGTGTCTATCGATTGGTGTTGCATGCAAGGCTTGGTAGTGGGAGGGGTGGGTTGTGTTGGTGGGGTGTATGTGAGGTGGTGGAGTGATGGGGGTGAGGGTATGGGTGGGGGTTTCTGATGGCATGCAGGTAGGGGGGTGATAGTAATAGAGATTTGACTTAGCAGAGTCCAGTCCTCCTGCTACTCCTGCCAGGCCCTCAGGATGCAGGATTGCCAAGACTTGCTCCTCCCATGTTGTTAGTTGTGGGGGAGGAGGTGGGGGGTCCACCGCCAGTCCTCTGTACTGCTATCTGGTGTCTTGCTACCATGGAACGCACCTTCCCCCGTAGGTCGTTCCACCTCTTCCTGATGTCATCCCTTGCTCTGGGGTGCGGTCCCACGGCGTTGACCCTGTCCACGATCCTCCGCCATAGCTCCATCTTCCTAGCAATGGATGTCTGCTTCACCTGTGCTCCAAATAGCTGTGGCTCTACCCGGATGATTTCCTCCAAAATGACCCTTAGCTTCTCCTCTGAGAACCTGGGGTGTCTTTGTGGTGCCATGGGTGTAGTGTGAGTGGTGTGTGTGGGGGCGTGTGGGGTGATGTGTTGGGGTGTATGCTGTGAGGTGCCTGGATTGTGTATGGGTGATGGTGTTCTGTAGCTCTGGTTCTGTGGGTGCTCTTGGTGTGTCTCTCCCTCAGTTATCAATTTTCTTGAGTAGTAAGGGGTTGTGGGTAATGTGTGAGTGGTTTATAGTGGTGTGGTGTGTGTATGGGTGTCAGGTGTGTGTTATTCAGATTGACCAATGTGGTGTATTTGTGTTAGTGTGTGTGTGTATTTTGAGCGCAGCGGTATGTACCGCCAATAGTTTGCCGGGATTGAATGTCCGCCGCAGTGATTCGTGGGTCAGAATGCTGTGAGTGTAGTTCCGTTGGTGTGACAGTGTGGGTTTTGGTACCGCCAGTTTATCACTGACCTTTGGGCTGGCGGACTTATGTGTGTGTCTGTATAGTGACAGATTGCTATGTGTGTGTCATAATATGGGTAGCGGTAAACCCCCACTCCGGCGGTATGTTGGTGGCAGTCGGCATGGCGGTAAGCAGGACTTACCACCAATGTAATAATGAGGGCCAAAATGTGAACCTTGAATAATTGTATTTAATATACCTAACTATGACAGTGATGTCCAAAGTTTAAGTGTTGTTATTTAGTTGTGCATAACGCATTGCTGTATGTATGAAAGAAATAATCAATAAATAGATTCTTTCAAAAAATCATGAAATGTTATGGGCTGATATCCATTGTGGGTGATGGATAAGATCAATCCACCTAGCCGTCTTGGCAATGCTCAGACATTCATGGAAAGACGTTTTGGTAACACATAGAAACTTTAGATGATGGAACTGAAAAGTACGTAAAGAGGGCTGTGCTTACTTAAATAAAACCTAGCATTCTGCGGCCCAAGAGAAAAAAGACAAGGGAGAAGTGGATGCAAAATGTCCCCGTGGTGCAGGCTTAGTTTTCACGCATTCTGAAATGTGAGCTTAGAGGCCCATCACAAACACCAACAGCAAGACAAAAAGTAGTCAAAGATGGTTTAAAAGCTGCCCAGAAGTTAACTAGGATAGAAGGTACAAATGAGAGCGCTATTATGGTGCCAGCTGTGAAGAGATGAAATGGAAAACCGAATAAAGGAATGATTTTACAGAGAGATGAGTCGTTGAATGAGAAGAGGGCCCGGAATTGAGCCTTGTGATATGCCTTTTGGCAAAGGTGAGAGAGGAGCGCGAGGAGCACCAGAAGGCTGCGGTAGTTTGATCAGAGAGATAGGATGAATACCACCTTAATGCTAAGTCTGTGATGCCAAGATTGGATATGATGGACAACAGAGTTTACACAGACATTTATTCATCCAGATATGCACCCAGACTCATCATTCCAGCCACCCAACCCACCCCTAACTACTGATCCTTCTATGCGTACGTCTCACTTCATCCACTTATATACTTACGCAGTCATCCATCCACGTATTTGCGTGCCAACATGCATGCTGCGTGTTACTCATTAGTATATTGTGTCATGTGTGATGGCTGTCTGTGCAAACATCCATTCAAACCGTACAGTATTCGGTCATTTAAACAAAAACCATAATTTAGTCCACACAGACACAAAACAAGCCAGACTCTATTTGCTAGTGCTTGTTTCTTTGTGTTGTTTCCAGTTTCAGTCACAAAATATTTTCATTCGGAAGACATCGAGCATGCAGTCCCCGAGGAGACTTGTCTAGACTAGGTATCCTCTGGTAAATACTTATCCAGTTCATTTAGCAGAAGCAATCACACCCCTGGCCTGTCATTGCAGCCTGTCAGGCAGTTAGCTTCAACTGTCCCAAATGTTAGACGAGTTTAAGGATAATAATAGCAAAGCAAACGACGAGAATAAAACGTGCGTCACTCCAAGCTCCAAAGAGTTAACAACAATACGCTTTGAGCAGCGTATTATTGTTTTTGTGGAATAGACATTAGTGCTAATAGGATGGGAGATAATCAGATAAATCAAAGCAAAGCGGAAAATTATTCATGTTGATGTTATGGGTGTCTTTTATTGCAGCTAAGAATAATTTCAAAGACTTCTGGTTCATTACATTGGTTCTTGCACATTGGTTCTTAGAAAAAACACGTGATGACGTGTTCGCATCCATACGTTTACCTTTCCAAGACGCAGGTCAGTGTGTTTGTTGAAGGAATTACTGTTCAAGGGCACAGTATATTATCAGACGCTGTAAAGCAAAAGGTAAGTTCATCATTTAACAATTGCGCCCCCTGCCTAGATTCAGAAACCATATAATGGTCACGTTTTTTGCGCTGCGCTGCGCTTGCGCAGAAGGTTTCTGAGCATTTCACGAATTCAGCGGTTTCATTAACTCGAAAAATCTCCGCGTTAGTTCATGTGCTGTAAACAATAGTGCTGGGAAAATAAAAGGTAATTATTGCCCTATGTTACTGATCTCTGGGGCTGTATCATGACAGTTACACCGCAGAGCCAAGAGACAGTTTTAATGTGCTTGCACCACCTAAAGTACAATAGCTAACCACTATGGGGCATAGGTATCAAGGTTTTGCGTCACTCTTGCGCCTCACAAGGCGATGAAAGGGCAACGCAAAAATTAAATGCGATTTATCAAGCTAGGCAGTCACATGAGCTCTCATATTGCTCTATGTTAGAAATGGGATTTCTGGTTGGCTAGGGTATGCACCTAAGCCAGACAGAACCCACCACTATAGTCAGGGTAAGTAGGTTACACACCAAAGAGAACCTATGCTTACTCCTGGCAGCTTGGCATAGGGAAGTCAGGCTTAAGCCCAGAAGTCATGCTTATTGTATTTGCACAACAAACATACACCAGAGACACAATAAATTCACCACAGAGGAGACTCCACATAGGATTTCATAAAAAAATGATTCCTATATTATACATATACATCATGGAGTCACACAATATGAATTGCAAGCACTGTGTAGACATGTATACATCATTGGGCCAAAACAATATTATTTGCAACTACTATGCGGACACACATATATGTGCAGACTTATGTCATTGGGCCAAAATAGTATAAATCAAAAATACTGAGGAGACACCTATGTATATCATTAGCCTAGAACACTGTAATTAAGCAATACTGTGCAGATTCAGCTAATATTGTGCATTACACGTTATCTTGGGCAATGCAAGGTAAACAAAAACACATATCTCCTAACGTAGTGACTGTAAGGCCAACATGTTTAGAGAAAAGACATGTGGGTCACTAGTTGCCCTCCTAAGCATTTCAGTCACAGCACACTCATACTTTCTTAAACTTAGTATGATACTCGGAATTCACAATGAAGTAGGGACACCCATGAATCAGTACAGTATATCATACACGTATAGTTCCCAAAATATTCCCCACCAGGACAAAGGGTGAAGCTCATCTGCACTCCCATTAGGTGTTTTTTGGTAATGAGAGATTTTGTGATAAGTTTTAAGAGCACATAGAGCTCACGGACATCAGAGCAACTACTAAGTAATATATGGTATCTTGGGGGGAACCCAGAGGGCTTCTATGAAACACAGGCTCCTGCTGTTGGAGGCCAGATTCGTACCACTTCAGTGTTGGCGAACCCCAGTCCTCCGTGGCTGCCGAGTTGCGCCTACAGTTTGAAAAGCACAATGCTGCCTGTCAAGGTAGGATGGCATTGTAATGTGCCTTCATCATGCTTGGGCTCACTTCGGGAGGCCCAGCTGGTCGGGGGAGTGCCAGAACATGTACTGGTCTGGTAGCAGGGCCCAGCGGGTGAGTCCCAGGCACCTGTCCCACCCCAGGTAACCAGGACAGTGTGTCTGTCTTTGTGGAGAAGGAAGGAGTGCACTGGCTGAGCAGTGATCTTGCCCTGCAGGACAGGTGGCACAATGTGCACAGCCGGGCTTCCGCACCAGGCTTACAGGGTGCAGGGAGGGTATGGTTTTCCCCAGTATGCACTGTCCGCAGAGTCCAGCCCTCCTGAAGCGGGGAATGGTTGCGGCTTCTCTCGTAGACTGGTCTCCCCTCTCCTAATCCAGTGCAGCCCTGGAAGTCTGTAGGGGTAACACCCAGCACCCGACTTGTGCCAAGTACAGGCGAAAGGAGCACTCCAGCCCCGCTCCTATTTTAGCCCACACTGCAGGAACACAAGAGCACTCACTACGCTCCAACCTTTTTAGGGAGGAAATGATCACATGAAGAGTTTCCCAGGTGCAAGTGGACAATAGAGCGCTTCCCAGGTACTAGTTGTTGGAAAAGGCCAAGGAGCAGGAAAACAGCTCTCCCTCTGTGCTGGGCTCCTTCGGAGGCACTAATGGGGGGCACAACAGGGGCAGTCAGGGCAGCTCAAGTACATGGTTGGAAGCTCCTCCTGGCAGTCCTGGCAGTGCCTGGGTCGTCCAGAGTCAGGAAGCAGCTGGCAGCATGACAACAAGCAGAAGAGCAATCCAAGAGTCGTTATGCCATTCAGCAGGAGCAGGTAGCAGGGCCACAACAGAAGAGCAGACCAGATGAGTCCTTTGTGTGGTCCAGCAGGCTTTCTGACAGAGGTTCAGTCCCAGTTCCCAAAAGTGCTCTCAAACTCATGGGGCCAGAGACCCTGTACTTATAGTCCAAAAATGCCTTTGTTCAGAAGGCAACTTCAAAAGAGCCCTTTCAACTGTCAAGCCAGTTAGGAATTTGCAAATTAGGTAATGCAAACCCCAAGGTGCTGGGGGCCTAAGGCCCCCTCTGATGCACCCCCAAAAAATATTTGCAGACACGTGAAGGTCACACATGCCCTAAGGGCATGTGTGCGCTCCATGTCATTTAAAAAAATGCATTTATAATGCATTTTTATAAATTGCACATGCTCACCACTAAATTGGATTTGGTGGTAATTGCATTTCCTAAATGCCCAATTCGCATTTAGGAAATGCTTGATACATGTGCTTTGGAAATCGCAAATAGGAATTCCCTATTTGTGATTTCCTATCTAGAGAATCGCAATTTGCGGTTCTCTAAATGGGGTCGCAATTTTAAGGAATCGCTATTTTTGCGATTCCTTAAAATTGCACAGCGAATGCCTTTCATACATCTTGAAAGGCATTTTTGCTTTTGCAAACGGTTGAATATTGCAATTCGCACCGTTTGCGAATGCAAATTGCTTGATACATTTGGCCCTTGGTATCTCAAGCTAATCAATGCCTGAAAGGCCACTATCACCAGCAAAATTGTTAGTCAACGGTCGTGCTTTCAGACACAAAATGAAGAGAGTGAGCATGTTGGGCGATTTTTAGCCTGAGCAACTAAATGCAAAATAAATTGTGGAACAATTAAACCCATCTTCGATGAAGCCCTAGACTCAACACTCAACAGTTACTCAGTCCGAACTAATTGGAAAAGCATTTTTTCATCATTATACCAGATTATATACTGCGACGGGCTCGACATCGGAGGAGGAAATAAAAGCATTTTTGGATCCTTCTCAGCATTACGTTGCGAGTGCCAAACCTCCATCACAACCCCTATGTCATTAACGGAAGTTAGACCCACCAACCAAGCTTTACCCAATGCAAAAGCCCAAAGAAAGGATGGTTTACCTGCTGAGTTATACAATATCTTCATGGCACAATTGGAGAGATTTCTGGTAACCTTATTCAGCGAAATTGTAAAAGGAGGTGAAATTCCATATACATTCACCGAGGCTGTTGTTGTTAGCTTTTTAAAAAAGGATAGGGCTGTACAGCCCAGTTAGTTTAATTAACACTGATTACAAACTACACACTCAAATATTTGCTATCAGATTAGTTCCCGCTGCACAGAGTATATTACTCTGCGATTAGAGAGGCTTCAGACCGACCAGATTGATATCATTTTACCCTCATTTTTTGGTCCAGGCTCTTGATTATTACTCACATAATATGATCCCAGCCACAATTACTAAGCTAGATGCTGAGAAGGCATTCAATTTAGTTCAGAGAGAAATTACTATTTGGGATACTGAAAAGATATGGATTGCCCCTGAGTTCATCATGTTGTTGCAAAATCTATACAGCAAATCCGTGGCTGAGTAATTCATTCACAGGTGACAAGCAGTCTTACAATTAAGCGAGTGACAAGACAGAGCTGTACCGTGTCACCAATCATCTTTGCCATCTTTATTGAACACTTGGCTGCTACTATACGTCAAGAACCATCAATTGAGCCCCTGTAGCAGGATCACCCAAAGTGAAGCTATACATGGACCATATGATTCTCTATCTGGCTGCGACAGAACAGAATCTTATTCATGTTTTCACTAAACTTCAGGCATTCACAAATATCAGTGGATATAGAGACAATCATAGTAAATCTAAAGTTTTGTTGTTTAATAGTTCCCAGCTATTATTGCCCCCAGAAATGTGGCAACATTACCCTACATCTCTCTCCATAAGATATCTGGGCATCCGGATGTCACATTATTTTTCAGAACTCTACAAGCTGAATAACTTTGCCACTTTAAATAAAGCTTGTGCACTATTATTAAACTGGCAAAATCTGCCTCCTACTATTATTGGAAGGGTGGCCTTAATTAAAATGGCCATTCTGCCCTTGTTCTTTTTCATATTTGCAAATGTGATCATTAAAGTTCCAAACATGTTTTACGAGGAGATTGACCAAACCACGTGGCAATTCTTGTGGGAGGGCAAATGGGCTTGAACAAACCTCCAGACAATTCAACTAAGTATTGAGCAGGGAGGGTTCTCCTTGCCTAATATTAGATGGTATTTTCAAGCTGCCCTTCTTGATTGTCTCTCTGGGGCGCCTGTAGATCAACATAACGATTCTCACTGCTTTCACCTTCGTCTCATGCTCTTAGAAGCCACTATTCAAGTACCTGCATTTTTCCAGATTCCCAAATTACCCAAGCCTACTCGCTATAAATTGCCATGCGTTATCAAGTTTACCTTTAAGCAACTCGGGGATCAGTTACCATTTCAAGTTTATGATCCTGAGATGCGGATTAGACAACCTGTGGGCCGGGGACCCCTGGGGGTCCGCGAAGCCTCCTCAGGGGGTCCGCGGCTGCTTAAAAAATGTAATAATATTAGGTCCCAGCTATCAGTTATGACTCCTTGGGGGTCCCCGTGTTCCAATAATGATTCAGTGGGGGTCCCCGGGCTCCAGTATTGATAAAATGGGGGTCCACAGAAGTCAAAAGGTTGGGAACCACTGGATTAGAGGATGTTTTGAGCTTGTGTGAATGGTGTGTACCGCGACAGTAGTGCAATAGCCGAGATACTTCAATTCTGCAATTTTATGGAATAAAAACATGGGAGCTCGTAATGATTAGCAACCCGGCTACCCCTGCTGAGCTTCGATTTTCATTTCTTCAAATTACTCGTTTCATGCAACATAATCCTGTAGAGAATAATTCATTTTTGGAACAAGTTAGCAAAGCTTACTTTGTAAACAATACGTCCGGAGTCGGAAACTGGTATTATTTGCTTCACCTGCAGACGCTCGAGGAAAGGGAACTGGCAACGTTGGCCAAAATAAAACTCTGACCGGTTGGACAATAAACGCATGCCCTTGACGTAGCCATAAAATATTGGCTCATAAAGTGTTGCGAGGCGCCATTTTTAAGCGCGTGGCTTTTTTTTGTAAATTACAGCTATGTTATACCCTGGCTCGTCTTCAGAAAGTGTATCCAGCCGTGTCAACACAGTGCACATTCTCCGGGAGATTGGTTCATCTGTCCCACACGAAAGGATTTCTTGTAGCAGACATTTATAGATGCTAGTCAAAAAACGCAGATTGCGGTGTCTCCAGGACCACTTGAAGCACTATTGGGTATGATTCCTCCATCTAGCCTGCCTACTGTAAGATAGGAACGATTCTTATATATCGCCTCTGTGAAGGCTCCGTTATTGATTCTACAGAAATGGAAGCCTTCCGAGTCTTCCAAGTTCGCATTCTGGGTGAATAAAATGCTCGGGGTTAAATCCAGAAAGAAATTACATGCTCAAAGGGTGGGTGAATTTAAAACATTTAGGGGTATTTGGAGTATTTTGGGTTAGTGTGTGGTAGCATAATAAATACAAATGCACTTCATTGTGGAATCAAGGTAAAAGATATTGTCAAAAGTGAATGAATGTTTCCAAATTTCATGAATTTTCTATATTCTATGTTTTTACCTACTACCTGACGAACAAAAATTAAATATAAAACAAACAAAAGAGAGAGAGAGATTTGCGTGCCTTGATAAATCTAGAGTAACGCAAGGCAGCACAAATCACTGCCTTGCATTAATATTGCAGCTGGGAGGCGTACCATGAGTGGACTGTGTGTGTTCCCACACATCCACCAATGGGTTCTGACACATTCCTAAATTTACCGACATTGGTAGGCCTAAGAATGCATCAGAATTGTACGCCTCCCCACCAGAGGCACAAAGAGGAGAAATATCTTTTTTTCTCCTTGTTTCTTCTTTCTAAGTGTTCTAAATGCTGCAGCACACTTAATAAAGAGGAACATGCCTCTGAGGACTGTTTTTGTGCAGAAAGGTGCCCCTTCTGCACAAAAACAATCCTGCCTACAATGCAGGCACCCATGCAAAATGATTCAAGAGTGCCTGTGTTCGTGCTAGGCAGCCAAAAGGGCCCAAGCCCCAGGAAATGACAGTAATGTGCAATATAATGATAAATACAAGACATTTCTGCCGTTTCCCCTTCATGCAGGGCAGCAATGTGGCTTGCTGCTTTGTGTGCATTATTGGTAAATATGACCCTACATTTCTCTGATTTAAAGCAGTGCTGGCTCACTGAGGCTTAGTCAGCAACTTCCTTTCTGATTGGTTAAGCCGAGGCTAACCTAATAGCAGTCTCTACTTGCTTAGTTGTATTGCCTCTTACAATTGTCTTTTTCAAGTTCAATGACTCCCCAGTTCAGAACTCATCTTTTCTAAAGTTGTTTTACCTATGTGCGATGCATAGGACTTCAATTCAGTTGCCACTGCCGTTCAGTGCAGTCACAGTGCCGCTAGCCTGGTCGTCTCCTGATGGCTCCTGACAGATGTAGATGAGTGTAGGTTGGGCTAGTCAATGGTCCTGATTCTTGCAGTTTGTGTTTTGGTCCCAAACAAACACTATGACCAAATAGGTAGCACAACCCACCAGTGGCTGCAGGGCAGGTGCACACATACACTCACTTCCAACTACATACAAGCGCACACAAACTCACACCCGTCCAGCCACATGAACACTCACACTCACTATTCACAAGTACGTACATACACACACATATTCACAGCACACACACTTATTCACATCACACACGCGTAGATGCAAGTATGTAAGAATGTATGCATGTATGCGTGTGTGATGTGAATAGGTGTGTGTGCTGTGAATATGTGTGTGTATGTATGTACTTTCAATAAGCACTTACCGGCCATGGGGTTACAGCAGGACCACTGGGTAGGAGGGAGAAGCACAAAGGCCTCCTAAGGGATACAAGATGATCCCACTGCATCCCCTCATTGGCTAACCTTGTCATGGGTCAGCCAATGACAGGGCGATCTTCCTTAACAGTCATAACGTGGAGCAGGGTGTCGCGTAGGTTCTGATTATCCTAATGAGGCTACTGGATATGGGTGGCAGAATCACATAGGATTTGGGGTACTAAGTACAATTCCACACCATGTGAGCCTGTCGGCCTAATCCAGGTTTTCAGGCTAACTAGCAGCACCTCATCTCTACCCAAGAGCAGGGATGATTGTTGCAACCGGGCGAAGGACAAGAAAAGCTCCTCAGGGTAATCGTGGTCGATCAGATCTCGTCCCTTTCTCTCAGTTACAATAGTCTCACACAGGCAAAGACAAAGAGAGGCAAAATATGGTTCAATAAGGTTTTATTGAAGTAACAGCATCTTAAATAAAATGGCATGTATTGTAATAACTAGTATGATAAAACACACTAAAAGCAAAAGGGTGACAAGGAATGTTAAACACAACAACAGTCCCAACATACTGTCAACTAGGAGTGATATATATTTTCCCTACCTAAGATATATTAGAGCACAGCAGAATAGGCCCTAATCCACCCTTCAGGTTTACCCCATGGGAAGACCTCATCCCTCATACTTGAGCAATGAAGCCTGTAGTCTAGAGAAACACCGTCCATATATGGGGCAGGGATTCGGTAGTGTAAGCAAGCAGCTGTAGCAAGGCAATCAGCAATCGGCATGCAGTCGTGGTCATCTGGCTGGAATCTCCCTCTGACGTGTATGGGACAAAGGAGTGTTTTTATAATAAAACAGTTGACATTCTAAGAAAGGGTCCCACATTAGGAATATGTATGTTTGTGTGAATATTGGAGACAAAGCGTACCAATTTTGCAGGCAACCCTATCTGACTGCATCCTTGAGGAAAGCACAAAGTGAAATGCTGAGAACAAGATTCTTTCCTAGGTGAAGGAACTAATAGATAGAGAAAATAAAATAACACAGCAAATGTGGCTAATGCTAGAAAAATAAAGCAATGCTGAATTAAATGTAACTGGGCAAAAGTGCACAACAGCAGACCTAGTTTGCTAAAATAGCATGTATAAATATGGCTAAAATAGCTTCACAACAATGGTTGCTCACTCTGTGATGTGGCGTCATTGATAGACAGTCATCCCTGGGCACCAAAAAGCCTAAACCTGAAGAGCCCAGGGCTGACTTTATTGGTGACACTCCCCTTGGTCATGAGGGCGACAACCTCACAGGGCTTTACTGCACTTATGAGGTCACTATTCACAGGGCAGTGAGATCTTCAGCCCAGCAAAATGTGGTTGAGGCTGCCAGGGGTCCAAGCATTAGCTCATGTAAAGCCGCTGGTGCATGACTCTGACACGGTGTCTTTCAGCCTGACCTTTGCTCAGCCTGACACACTCAGCGGGTTTGAGAGGAGAGCCCCTTTGCCAGTAACAACAGGCTGCCTCTGCATCCCACCCACAGATCGTTGTGGTGCCTCAGGGACCTCAGATCCCCACAGAGCATGCACTATAGGATCCCTGGGACCATCAAAGGGGGAGACAGGTTAAGGGGTGTACTTGCTTGCACTAAAGACATAGTTCAGCCTACAGGAACCATAGCATATTTTCAGTTTAATTTTATTTGGTGCAGTGTGCCTTGCGGGCACACCAGAGCTAGGCATATCACAAGTGGGTCCAAGTGATCACACAGTCCACACCAATACACCCACCAAAATCCCGTAAGTCCTAAGGAAAACATTCTTGCTGTTGCAAAACTCCTTCACCTAAACCACCCATTAAATGTGAGGGTGGCCCATTCTCCTATCCAGTCTGAAAAATGAGCTATATCAGTCCTGTTCTGAACTATATCCCTGGCTATTTTCAGGATTGAAAGGGGTCAGATCAGAGTTTGGGAATACCCACAAATATACGTATCATGGACATTCCCAAGCTTCCATGTCAAATTATGCATTGGAAACCCACCTCCCACCATTTGAGTGGGATTTACAAGTGAAGAGTTTTCCTACACCAGTGATGGAGAAATTGCACTCATAAAGCTATTTATGCTTGTTAATTTGGTCAGAAAGTTTTGTTTGTGACTGACATTAACAACCCACAATGTCTTTGACCCCTAACATTTCTTGGAAGGAGTTCATCATCCGCACACACCTGCAACAGCAACAACCATAAACTCTTCCCTGGAATAATATGAGTAACCTTCTAAGTTTCTCTCCCTAATGTACACAAATCTTTTTCCAGGACAGTAAGTCAGAAAACTGGCTTCCAAAGAGAACATGAATCTTTTTGTACCTTCCTGGCCTGAACTCAGTTCGCTCAAGACCTTTACTGTTGCCATAATTTTGAAACTCTTACTTGCTAATGTAAGGTTAGGCTCGCCTGCAGCCCAGGGCCAGCTGAATACATGAAAGTACACGAAGGGTGCTCAGACGTATGTCTGTCTAATAGCAGCAATTGTGATGATGTAACTGAAATTACCATCCTTGGATGCTTCAGGCTGAGCCAACGTCTGACAGATTTTGCACTTTCCCAACCTAGTCTAATTATCAGAAAACGTAGTATGATCTGGACTGCAATAAAGACAATCATATTCTGGACTCACAGCAGATGACCCCAGGGGTGGCTGCCGCAAATCTCAAGGAGGTGGGGCAAGGGTGAGGGGGATTGGGGGAAATAGTAAAAAAACAAAAATTCCTCTCCTGCCACTGCCGGCCACCTCACTCAACTTCTCGCACCTGATGGTGTCCCAGCAGTCCCTGGGAAACCAGCAGAGGCTCCCTATGCAATCCTGGCACTGCTCTCATGCTATACCTAGCATGAGGCATGAGAGCAGTGCCAAGATTGGTCTGAGAGGCTTGGTCTGCCACTCAGACAGTGCATTGGAGTCAGTGCTGTTTCTCCAACCTGGTTGTGCAACACAGCTGGGTTCAAGAAACCTAAGTGCGCATGTCAATTTGGCCGGCCTAAGACAGCCAGTAAAACTGACATGTGCACTTAAGTGCACTCCACTCCTCCTCTCCCCTCCCATGGCCCAACCCCGCAAAATATTGTTTTATTTTTCAGCTGCTGGCTCTTGGCCTGTGGGCAAGGCTCCTGCACCGTTGCATTATTTTATGCATTCTGGATAACCTGAGGATGGAAAGCGATGGTGACATTGTTGGAGCACTGATCCTGCTGGATTGTTCAGTGCAGTTGTGCATTGACATCCATTCACTTCCACTTGGGCATCCATTAGAGGAGGGAATCCAAGGCACAGCATTATCAATCAACAAATCAAAACTATGGGTAATGGCCATATATCCAATGTTATCCATTCACCAGCAAAACATCTCAAACCATAACCAGAAAAGCTCCTAAAAACGAAAGCTTTCAAAAGAGAAAAGGAGTTTTGAAACATCTAATTCAGATCTGTGCAACAATAGTGAATATCAGATCAGAAGTGCTTGAAAGGCTGTGGTAGATTTTTCAAAAACAAATTCAAGACTTGAATATGTGGCTGTCCTTTGAAATAATGTATGACTCAGTTTGCACGAGTTAGCTATGGGTGTACTGTGACTGTTGGCCAGCAATTCCCTATTTTATGTTGGAGACGATGGGATCCCTTTCAAAGTCTGCATTTTAGGGAAGGAGAATTTTGTCTAACATGATCTGGCCAATAAGTAAATGACTTCTCTCATTCACTGAGCCTTTTCTGTTTATGTAGTGCTCATTATGCTGTGTCCTAGAAAGTACAAAGAAGCAAACAGAGTGACTAATGGTTGAGTACAAAAAGTGAGCGGGGACAGTAGGAGTGGGCACTGTAGAGAGTGGGTGAGGGATGACTTTTCATAGTTAAGCCAAGGGTCAAATCAAGCTAAGATTTTGCTAATCTGTGGGTAGAAAGCTTCTTCAAGCTATTGGTGCGCTGGGTGGCTCCCCCTTCAAATTTTGGGTGCAAACGTTCCTTATGCTGGCAGTAAGGGTAGATGAGAAAGTCTTTCAAGCACACCAGTCTCCTTCTCAGTGATACTTAGGCCTGGCAACAATAACGAACTATGCCACTAAGGTATCAGGGATTTCCCGGTACACTGGAGGCTGAGGTGGCTGCTCTCAGGAGTGGAGCTTTCTGTCTTGACATGCAGTGCTATTTCTATGTGGAGGAACTCTTCTGAAAACACAACAGTGGTGACATGGTCTTACCAACAGTAATTTAAACAGATTGTTGAGTGTTTTTTTTTATTTTCACAGTAAATATACACACATGGTCTTTGCTCAATGCAATGGAGGGAGACCTGAAAGCTGGAAGTAATGTTTTTTTCAGACAACTTCTGGGACTCCTCAGAATTGGACCAGCTCTCAGGGAAAGTAATGTGTACCTGTGGCCTACCTGTAATGGATATTATTGCAAGAGTGCATCTTCAATATTCAGAGCCACAGCAAATTTTCTGAATTTTTATAATTTTCTGTTTTTTCTGAACTCCTACAACTCTCACCTTGACACAACAACCTTCCCAAATCCATCTTCAACCCACACCCCTGTCATATGCCTGTGCAGATACCCTGGCTTCTCTCAAAGCCATAAAAACCAGCCCTCAAGTTGGCTGGTATACGGAAGAGCTCAGGCGCACCCAACGCCACTGTAAGCAACTTGAACGATTATGAAGACAAAGTCAGAATGCACCAACAAGAGTGCCTACAACTCAGACACTACCATCAGCAAATCAGAGCTACCATTTTCTCTGTGCTCAACAATTGCATTGAAAGCGCTGACACCACCAAGGAATTGTTTGCCACAGCGACAAGATCATCAGCGCCTATGAAAACTTTATGGCCCCACTGGACTCTCTCTCCCTTGCAGCCCCTATCTATCAACACACAGAAGACCACTGTGAGCACCTGGCCCACATCACCACTCATGAACCCACAGCAACCATGCAGTCAATACACTTCAGAGCACCCTCGTACCCCTGCCCTCATCATGTCTTCATCAAGGGACTGGACCTCCTAGTGCAGCCCTCACCTCGATCCTAAATGATTCAGTCATCAGAACCACCTACCCAGATGCCTGGAAACATGCCACAGTATTCCCTCTCCCCAAGTTAGTAACAAATGGGGCTCCAACCCTACTGGGGCTCTACTTACAGACACTACTATTCTTACTAAGTTAAAGGTCCTGGGTTTGAATCTCTTCAATGCCATTATGAGCTGCATGTAACAAAAATGCATTTATGTTTGGTTGGATTTCTTTTTTTAAATGTGGTGACTATCCCATCACACCCGGAAACAAAAGTCATCTTCTATATGAAGTACTTTTTATCAATGGTCAGAGTTAAGTTGCTAAGCCAGCATGGCTGTGGGCAAATGGTTATGTTTTTTTGCACATTTAACTTTATAAAAGAAAAAGAAACAAAAATCAACATATTGTTCCACATGCAGCTGCCACCTGCAAGCTGGCGGATAGAAAATGCACTCCCACCACTTGTAAACAGTGCTACACGCACCCATAAATAGACAGGAATAGAAAAATAAGCATTTGCAATGCAATAGGTCTCGCATTTGCGAGAATTAGAGCTATTGCTTTTAAAAAGTTCTTCCCCAAACCACCATTAAATTGTTCGATGTGCTTTTGGAATATAATAGACCACGTA
Organism: Pleurodeles waltl; assembly: GCF_031143425.1. Lineage (NCBI taxonomy): Eukaryota > Metazoa > Chordata > Amphibia > Caudata > Salamandridae > Pleurodeles > Pleurodeles waltl. The sequence goes on from NC_090436.1 coordinate 244,934,475, forward strand.
CTTAAAGTGACCAATTATGGATGCAGGAAGGTCAAATTTTACACAAAGCCAAAAACAAAACAAGCCCCGCATAAGTAACTCTTAGCCTTTGAAGTGTGGACATAGAGTTGTTGTGGGCCAGGCCACTGAAAGGCACGTATGTTAAAAATGTTATTGATTGAGAGGTCTGTTTTGGGAGAGTTGATTCCATTCAAGTCAACAGGGTTTTGCTAATTTGCCATAGTTGATACACGTGAAGGGCGAATATACTAATTACAGTAAAAGTACCACCAGTGTGGTATAGTAACAGCCTCTGGAAAGGCTGCAGGGGCAGTGTGCTGTGTCTTAGTGATTAATGGAGGGTGAGACCCATGTAAAAGCCAGCCCCCAGCCAGTACAAGCTGACAAAGTGAATTTTTATGAAACCTGATTTTACTGTTTTTGTTACTCTGGGCACTTTACCACTGCTAACCAGTGCTAAAGTGCAAGTGTTCCTTTACAAAATGTGTATGTAATTGGCTTATCAATGATTGGCATATTTGATTTCTTAGTAAGTCCCTACTACAGTGCACTAGAGGTGCCCAGGGCCTGTAAATCAAATGCTACTAGTGGGCATGCAGCACTGGTTGTGCCACCCACATAAGTAGCGCTGTAATCATGTCTCAGACCTGCCATTGCTGTGTCTGTGTGCAGTTTTAACTGTAAATTTGACTTGGCAAGTGTACCCACTTGCCAAGCCCAAACCTTCCCTCTTCTTACATGTCAGACACCCCTAAGGTAGGCCCTAGGTAGCCCCAAGGGCAGGGTGCAGTGTATGGTTAAGGAAGGACATATAGTAATGTGTTTTATATGTCCTGACAGTGAAATATTGCTAAATTCGGTTTCACTGTTGCAAGGCCTGTCCCTCTCAGAGGTTAACATGGGGGCTACCTTTAAATCTGATTAAAGTGTAGATTCCCTTTGGGAGCGGATATACATGTGGAGTTTGGGGTCTCTGAGCTCACAATTTAAAAATACATCTTTTAGTAAAGTTGATTTTAAGATTGTGTGTTTGAAAATGCCAATTTTAGAAAGTGAGCATTTTCTTGCTTATACCATTACTGTGACTCTGCCTGGTTGTGGATTCCTTGTCTGGGTCAGTTTGACAGTTGGGCTGGTTGAACCTCACACTAGACAGTGACACAATGGGAGCTGGGGTATGGCCTGCATATCCTGATGAGCCATCTGTGCTAGGAGGGAGGGGAGGAGTGGTCACTCACGTCTGAAAGGGCTGTGTCTGCCCTCACACAATGCAATCGCCAACCCCCTGGCGAGTGTCTGGGGCCTGGCCTGAGCAAGGCAGGATTTCACATTCACAAGAGACTTTGCTTTGAAGTAGGCCTACTTTAAAGGAGAAATTGGGTATAAGAAGGGCACCCAAAACTACAGACTGGAGAAACACTTCTGGAAACAAGAGGAACCTCTGCCTGGAGAAGAGCTGAAGAGCTGAGGAAGAAGAGCTGCCATGCCTGTGACTGTGCTTTGTGGAGCTATCCTGCAGTTGCTGCTTCTGCCAGAGTGAGAGGGCAAAGAGTGGACTTTATGTGCCTTCCATCTTGAGTAGAAATCTCCAAGGGCTTGATTTAGAGCTTGCCTCCTATTGTTTGAAGTCTCAGGGACAGCAAAGACTTCTCTCTGCCAGCACCTGGAGTCTCTGGAGAGACTCTTACTCTGCCCTGTGGTGCCCATCCAGTTCTTGGGACCCTGAAAGGAGAAGCTGGCAGCCAAAAGACAAGGAAATCCATGCACAGAGCGCTGTGCAGGGAAAAGATCGACGCGACTCCGATCTCTGGCTGAAGAAACGATGCCCCGCCGGCTCTGCAGCTGAGAATCGACGCTCGCAGGAAACGCGACCGAAGAATCGACGCACGGAGACGGAGAAATGACGTGCAGCATTGCTGACGGAGTCTGGGAGATCACAACCTGCGCTGCGGGGTTTTCGGATCATCGTGCGTTGGGATTTCTGACTCAAGTACCACTGGGAAAAACAACGCAAGGCCTGCCCAGACCCGAGAGTGCTGACCGGATCAATGCATCACTCTCCTGTGGAGAGAAGAAACGACGTGCCCCAACCCGGCGAGAGGAGAAACAACACAAGGTCCCGATTGTGAGTGGAATCAACGCATCAACAAGCACTTTTTGACACACACTCACCCATGCAGGGTTATTTTTGACACACCCAAGGTACTTTTACACGCTGACAGCATTAGTGTGTGTTTAAAACTACTTAAAGACAATTTTTGATTTTTAATTGATAACTTGACTTGTATATTGTGGATTTTTTGTTGTTTTGGTCTTGTTTTGTTTAAATAAATATTTCCTATTTTTCTAAACTGGTGTTGTGTCATTTTGTAGTGTTTCCATTAAGGTACTGTGTGTGTTGGTACAAATACTTTACACCTAGCACTCTGAAGTTAAGCCTACTGCTCTGCCAAGCTACCAAGGGAGTAGGCAGGGGTTAGCTGAGGGTGATTCTCTTTTACCCTGACTAGAACGAGGGTCCTTCCTTGAACCAAAGACCCCATTTCTAACACAAGCGTAGAGAAATTAAAGCAAACACAACTCAACAATACTCATTTTATCACCGCGGAATGATGAAAAGCTGGACAGACCCAGACAAGCTAGCAAAGTATTTTTTTTTTCCAAAAGCAGCAATATGTAGAGAGAGGGAGTGGCGTAACATGCAGAGCTGCCCACTTTGGAACTGGGGAGCCAGGTTCGATTCTCTGCGTTGCTGGTGCCTAAATCAAAAAATTAAGATGGTCATTATGAACATGGTGGTAAACACTGCACCACCGGTGGTGGCGGTAAGTACCGCCAACAGGCCGGCAGTCCGGACTCCCAAATAATGAAGCACATGAGAAACAGGCAGCGGGCCATCCACCCACTGCCATTTTGGCAGTCCTGCCGACAGCGGGGGAGCCATCCTCAGCCTGGTGGAAAGGCCCTACCCCCCACCAAATAATGAAACACCACACTGCCATTAGTTCTGGGACAGGAACCACCACCACGCAAAGCTTAGTGGAAATTACCCATATAAAGGGAAACACTCACCGGAAGCACACAGAACACGCCGACGCCGACATGGAGCAAGAGTTAGAAAGAATCCTAGTGCTTCTCCTTGTCATATTTCTCCAGGACTGTGACCGATGACGAAGACGACTACGGTAAGTACCGCAGCCGACTACACATGGGAGGAAAGGGCACAGTTACACACCCACCCACCCCACCCACATCGCAAAGCACTCCCAACCCCTCCCACCATCCCAAGATATACTTACCATAACAAGACATACTTACCAGACACAAGCCAACAAATACCAACATGACTGCTGGGCACTAAAATTTACTTTAACTTGATTAAAACAAATGTACAAATAAGGCCACAGGCCAGTCCATATGTACAAATGCCGGAAGGGCAAATATAGGCTACACTTGACTCCTACGATGGCAAAGGAAACTCAACTGAGAAGGTGCATTTATGGGGCATCCATGCACCTTAGGGATCAGGGGCAGGGGTGGCGGGGATGGTCAGTCATATTTGGAAGGAGGGTCTTGGGCTTAGGTTTAGGAGGTGGAGAGGGTTTGGGCTTGCCCTTGGAAGGAGACGGAGTGGGCATGGAGCAGCGGGTGGGAAAGGGAACTGGGGCAACACAGGGCTTCTTCCTCCCTGGGGAAGGGGCACGGGAATGGGAAGGGCGGACTGTTGAGGACTTTGAAGAGGAAGGAGTGTACTGGGCGAGGGCATGGGAACGTTTAGGGACAAGACGGGGTGGGCCAGTGGGTTCAAAGAGGTCAACACACGAGAGGAAAAGCTTCTTGGATGCAGTTGGAGGGGTTTTGGAGCCAGGTCTGGGAATGGAGGTTGAGGGAGTGGTGGTACGAGGTGTAGGTGTAGGTGTGCTGGACATGGATGCAGGTGCCTGTTTAGTCTGCTTATGTATGGTGGATGTGTGTGGTGTGGATGAGTGTGAGCGTTTTAGTGTTTTGGGAGGAAGAAGAGGGTGGACACAGTGGGAGAAGACATGCTGCCAGTGTATATGGATGTTGTGTGGGTGTCTGCAGGTCTGGTGAGTGTGCTGCAACTGTCTGTGAATGTAGTCGTGGTGAGTGCAGGTGTTGTGTCTGGGGTGCATGACTGGATGTTAGTGTGAGAAAGTAGCCTCTTTCTAGCCTTGTTACCCCCACTTTTGGCCTGTTTGTGAGTATATGTCAGGGTGTTTTCACTGTATCACTTGGATCCTGCTAGCCAGGGCCCAGTGCTCATAGTGAAAACCCTATGTTGTCAGTATGTTTGTTATATGTCACTGGGACCCTGCTAGCCAGGACCCCAGTGCTCATAAGTTTGTGGCCTATATGTGTTCCCTTTGTGAAGCCTAACTGTCTCACTAAGGCTTTGCTAATCAGAACCTCAGTGGTTATGCGCTCTCTTTACTTCCAAATTTGTCACTAACAGGCTAGTGACAAAATTTACCAATTCACATTGGCATACTGGTACACCCATATAATTCCCTAGTATATGGTACTGAGGTACCCATGGTATTGGGGTTCCAGGAGATCCCTATGGGCTGCAGCATTTCTTTTGCCACCCATAGGGAGCTCTGACAATTCTTACACAGGCCTGCCACTGCAGCCTGCGTGAAATAACGTCCACGTTATTTCACAGCCATTTACCACTGCACTTAAGTAACTTATAAGTCACCTATATGTCTAACCTTCACCTGGTGAAGGTTGGGTGCAAAGTTACTTAGTGTGTGGGCACCCTGGCACTAGCCAAGGTGCCCCCACATCGTTCAGGGCAAATTCCCCGGACTTTGTGAGTGCGGGGACACCATTACACACGTGCACTGTACATAGGTCACTACCTATGTGCAGCGTCACAATGGTAACTCCGAACATGGCCATGTAACATGTCTAAGATCATGGAATTGTCACCCCAATGCCAGAATCGCATTGGGGTGACAATTCCATGATCCCCCGGGTCTCTAGCACAGAACCCAGGTACTGCCAAACTGCCTTTCTGGGGTCTCCACTGTAGCTGCTGCCAACCCCTCAGACAGGTTTCTGCCCCCCTGGGGTCCAGGCAGCCCTGGCCCAGGAAGGCAGAACAAAGGATTTCCTCTGAGAGAGGATGTTTCACCCTCTCCCTTTGGAAATAGGTGTGATGGGCTGGGGAGGAGTAGCCTCCCCCAGCCTCTGGAAATGCTTTGATGGGCACAGATGGTGCCCATCTCTGCATAAGCCAGTCTACACCGGTTTAGGGATCCCCCAGCCCTGCTCTGGTGCGAAACTGGACAAAGAAAAGGGGAGTGACCACTCCCCTGACCTGCACCTCACAGGGGAGGTGCCCAGAGCTCCTCCAGTGTGTCCCAGACCTCTGCCATCTTGGAAACAGAGGTGTCTGTGGCACACTGGACTGCTCTGAGTGGCCAGTGCCAGCAGGTGATGTCAGAGGCACCTTCTGATAGGCTCTTACCTCTCTTGGTAGCCAATCCTCCTTCCTAGGGAGCCAAACCTCCTTTTCTGGCTATTTAGGGTCTCTGTTTTGGGGATCTCACCAGATAATGAATGCAAGAGCTCATCAGAGTTCCTCTGCATCTCCCTCTTCACCTTCTGCCAAAGGATCGACCACTGACTGCTCAGGACGCCTGCAAAACCGCAAGAAAGTAGCAAGATGACTACTAGCAACCTTGTATCGCTTCATCCTGCCAGCTTTCTCGACTGTTTCCTGGTGGGGCATGCTCTGGGGGTAGCCTGCCTCCTCTCTGCACCAGGAGCTCTGAAGAAATCTCCTGTGGGTCGACAGAATCTTCCCCCTGCAACCACAGGCACCAAAAGACTGCATCACTGGTCCTCTGGGTCCCCTCTCAGCATGACGAGCGTGGTCCTTGGAACTCAGCAACTCTGTCCAAGTGACTCCCACAGTCCAGTGACTCTTCAGTCCAAGTTTGGTGGAGGTAAGTCCTTGCCTCCCCACGCTAGACTGCATTGCTGGGTACCACGTGATTTGCAGCTGTTCCGGCTCCTGTGCACTCTTCCAGGATTTCCTTTGTGCACAGCCAAGCCTGGGTCCCCGACACTCTAACCTGCAGTGCACAACCTTCTGAGCTGTCCTCCGGTGTTGTGGGACTCCCTTTTGTGACTTCCTGTGGACTCCGGTTCACTCTTCTTCCAAGTGCCTGTTCAGGTACTTCTGTGGGTTCTGCCTGCTTCTGTGAGGGCTCCCTGAGTTGCTGGGTGCCCCCTCTGTCTCCTCTTCCAAGTGGCAACATCCTGGTCTCTCCTGGGCCACAGCAGCACCCAAAAACCTCTACCGCAACCCTTGCAGCTAGCAAGGCTTGTTGGTGGTCTTTCTGCGTGGAAACACCTCTGCAAGCTTCAACGTGACGTGGGACATCCATCCTCCAAAGGGGAAGTTCCTAGTCCTCTTCTTTCTTGCAGAACTCCAAGCTTCTTCCAACAGGTGGCAGCTTCCTTGCACCCTCAGCTGGCATTCCCTGGGCTCCTGCCCACTCTCGACACTGTCGCGACTATTGGACTTGGTCCCCTTGTCTTACAGGTACTCAGGTCCGGAAATCCACTGTTGTTGCATTGCTGGTGTTTGTTCTTCCTGCAGAATCCCCCTATCACGACTTCTGTGCTCTCTGGGGGTAGTAGGTGCACTTTACACCTACCTTTCAGGGTCTTGGGGTGGGCTATTTTTCTAACCCTCACTGTTTTCTTACAGTCCCAGCGACCCTCTACAAGCTCACATAGGTTTCGAGTCCATTTGTGGTTCGCATTCCACTTTTGGAGTATATGGTTTGTGTTGCCCCTATACCTATGTGCTCCTATTGCAATCTACTGTAACTTTACATTGCTTGCATTACTTTTCTTGCTATTACCTGCATAATTTTGGTTTGTGTACATATATCGTGTGTATATATCTTATCCTCATACTGAGGGTACTCACTGAGATACTTTTGGCATATCGTCATAAAAATAAAGTACCTTTATTTTTAGTACTTCTGTGTATTGTGTTTTCTTATGATATTGTGCATATGACACGAGTGGTATAGTAGGAGCTTTACATGTCTCCTAGTTCAGCCTAAGCTGCTTTGCCATAGCTACCTTCTATCAGCCTAAGCTGCTAGAAACACCTCTTCTACACTAATAAGGGATAACTGGACCTGGCACAAGGTGTAAGTACCTCTGGTACCCACTACAAGCCAGGCCAGCCTCCTACAGTTAGCTGTTGTGGTGACAGCAAGAATGGGGGCAGCAGCAGTGACTGAGGGTGCAGTGCATATGGGTGTGCATGGTGAGGTGACAGACAGGGAGGTGGGGGAGTTTGACACAGTTGGGAAGGTGAATGTTGTTGTTTGTGCTTTGGTATGTTGGGTGTGTGCCTGCCTGTGGTGGGAAGTGTGGTGCTTGTGTTTCTCTGTGTGCTTCTTGTGTGTTGATCTGTGTGCATGGCTGTCTGTATGTGTGCTTGGGATGGTTGAAGGGAGTGGGGTGCTGGAAGGGGTAGAGGTGGTGGGAGGGGGGACGGAAAGACCAGGGACACTGGCTGCCGTCAAAGAGGAGGCCAGAGCCTGAAAAGATCTCTGTAGGCAGAGTATTCATTGCATTGCTGCATATGGGATGCTAGCCCCTGGATGGCATTCACTATGGTTGTCTGCCCAACAGAGATGGTTCTCAGGAGGTCAATAGCCCCCTCTGTGAGGGCAGCAAGGTTGACTGGGGCAGGGGATGAGGTGCCTGGTGCGAAGGAGACGCCCACCCTCTGGGGTGAGCGGGCACAGGCAACTCGTTGGTGAGCTACTGGGAGGGCGGTGATGGTATGGGGGGTTGGCAGAAAATGGCAAAGAATGGGTGGGCCCAGTAGGGTCTGCCACCACCAGGGAGCTGCCATCAGAGGAGGTATCGGAGTTGCTACCTCAAGTGGTAGTTGCATCCCCTGTGGTACTTCCCTCGCCCTCCAACCCACTGGTTCCCTTGGCGTCGGTGGACTCTGCCACATTGGGCCCGTGGGCTGCATCATCCCCACTCGCCAGTGCCTCAGCTCCCTCGCCAGATGATGCTAATGTACACAAGGACACAAGAGCACGGGGGGAACAAAACAAGAAAGAAGTATGTCAATTTCAGGAAATATGTGTATGTTGGGACACATACACTCCCACCCAGCTCAGGCACTAACCCTCAGCAGACACAACACATGTTATGAATGTGCCCCTGACTGGTAGGCATGACCCCACAGTACACTATATTCCCATCCTGCCCCACTACTCTGATATACTTTGTAAAGTAAACCAATGAGAGACAATGGCAAGCCAACACATCTGCAAGTCCATGAGGCTACACTTCAATACAATGGCCCAAACAGGGGACCCCTCACAGGCCTACAGACCCAGCCAAAAGTACCTAGGACACTATCCCACGGACGTGGAGGTGAGCAGGCCTCAGGGACACACATGTCTATGTGCCTGGCACTACTATGCATGCACCCCTTACCACCTAACTACACTTATCATAGTTGCATCACAACAGTGTTGGTACTCACCCCCTTGTGGCTGCTGTGCTGCCTTCAAGCACCCATCCAAATCCAGATAGGCCACCACCAGAATGCGGGCCATTAGGGGGGTCAGGGTCCCACGGGCACCCCTCCCTCGTTGGGACGCCTTCCCCAGCTGGGCCTCTCTGGTCTTCCTGGCCTAGCACCTCAGGTCCTCCCACCGCTTCCTGCAGTGGGTGCTCTGCCGGTTGTAGACCCCCAGGGTCTGCACTTCCTTGGCGATGGCTTGCCACAGTCCCCTCTTCTGATGGGCGCTGACCTGCATGGGACACACATTGTAAAGAAACAGACGTCAGTGAGGGTGCCCCATACACAAATGCCATGCCCGTTCAACCTAACATGGCCCGTGGAGACATACATATGGACAATTTCCAAGCCAAAAACTGCCAGACACACTATGGGTGAGCATTCACACAGCGAACAAAAATGCATACAGGCATCTGCCACATTCACACACATCTAAGGAGGACAAATAGCAACTCACCTGTTCCTCTGGTCACCCATACAGCTTGGCATACAAGGGTCCACCAGCTTCTCCAGCTCCTCCGCAGTGAAGGCAAGGGCCCATTCCCCTGTAGCAAGTGCCACCTCAGGGACCAGAGTTAGGACACAGCAACACACGCAGTGGAGTTCTTCCCTTCTCATAGTGAGGGGTCAAGTGTCAAGGCCATGTCAAAATGCCGGTAGATACCGCAGCGGTGTGCACTGTCACCACCGGCGGAGATCATGATTGGCCCAGCTTCCCCATTGACAACCATGCTATCCAATGATCAGGTGCACAGCTGTGAACACCGCCTATCGCCATGACGAGTAACACCAGCGGAATGAAGTCACTTCCACACTACGCTACATGTATGGCAGGAGGCTGCCATTTTGCATCCACCACGCCTCCATAGCTTGGGCGAGGGCCTCATCCATAGCTACATTCCCTCTCCCCTTCGTTGAGTACTGACATGAGTACTGGTCCTCCACATGGAATCATGGTGGGAAGTGTGTCTACACTGTGATGCCATAATGACTGAGACACCTCGCCACACATTAGCCTGATAGGATTACCGCTTTCTTTGTGTCTGTGTGTGGTACATTTGTGTTGCATGTAAAACATGAATTCTCTCACCATGTGATGCAGGTGTGTGTCCCAACCCAATGTGTCTTCCTTTCTCCCCCATAGGTACAGACTCATGTGGCAAGGGAGAGCCCCATCTGTTTACAGACCCCTGGTAGATCTGGCCACCATGGAGGAACATGACATCATCATAAATTACCAACTGAATCGAGCTACAATCCTTGAACTCTGTGCAGAAATGGAGCCCGTTCTGAAGCCAGCTAGTAGGACTCACCATGCCATGCCTACAACTGTGCAGGTACTATCTGTGCTCCCTTTTTTGCCACATGCTCCTTCCAAGTGGCAGTGGGCATGGCTGCAGGGGTATCTCAGTCAATGTTCAGCCACATTCTGTCCAATTTCCTGAATGCATTCGTTCAACACCTGCAAAGCTATGTCCAGTTTTCCCAAAGGGCTGATCTCACCGCCATCAAATCAGGATTCTATGCCTTTGCAAATATCCCCCATGTGATTGGTGCCATTGATGGTACCCACATAACCCTCATACCCCCAAAAGTAAATTAACAGGTGTTTCAGAATTGTAAAAATTATCACTCCATGAATGTTCAATTGGTGTGTACTGCTGATCAGTACATTTCACATGTCAATGCAAGGTTCCCAGGATCAGTCCATGATTCCTTTGTCCTGAGAAACAGCAGTGTGCCACACATGATGGGACAACTACAGGGGGAGTGTGTATGACATTGGATCAGTTACATAGCTGACAAGCAGGCCATATTCAAGTAGATAGTGTGTGTTTCAGCCCACTTTCGCCCACTTTTGCAGGGGATTCTGGCTACCCAAACATGCAATGGCTCCTGACACCTGTGAGGAATCTCAGGACAGATGCAGAAAGGCATTATAAAGAGGCACATGATCAAACTAGGAGGGTGAATGAGCAGACCATAGGACTCATGAAGGCAAGCTTTTGTTGCCTGCATCTCTCTGGAGGATCCCTGTGTTATGTCCTTGACAAGGTATGTAAGATAGTGGTGGCCTGCTGCATGCTGCACAACTTGGCTGTGAGGAAAGCTATCCCACTACTGGAAGAGGAGGCTGCTGTCCAACCAGCCCTGCCACCTCAGAGGAGGGATGAGAGTGATGGTGAAGAAGAGGGGGAAGACATCAACTCCAGTGACTCTCAGGTACATTTCCTATGATGCTGATGGCTTCACTGCATTGTTTCAGGGTGACTCACGTAGTAAGTGCTGTGGTGTCCCTTACCAGTGATTTAGCAAAATCATAACTGAAGAAGCAGATGTGAGTTAACGCTATGGAACATACAGTGTGACATTCTTCAGATACTACAGTCTGTTAGACCCCGTCCTGCAATGCAAGCGGCATCATGATGGTAACTGGCTATTGCACACACAATCACATTTGATTGCTCATAATAAATAAGGACAGAGATTTAGGATGCACAAGTGTATTTATCCCAAGTCAAAACATCCATGAGTGATGGGACAGTGGAAGGGAGTGGGCACATGGTGAACAACATTCTCAGGCACATTTTCACAGCTGTTGGTAGCACAGGGGAACAGTCCATAGGGCCATTGGAAGATAGTGAAGTGGCATGTCAACAAGGTAACTCAGTGGCAACCAAGGGAGACAGTTCAGGGCAGAGTCGCTTCCTGGCGGTGGGCTTGGTCTTGCCTGGTGTTTCAGTGGGTTGTCTGTATCTAAGGCCACATTTGCGAAGGTGAAGCTGGGCTGCAGGGGTGCTGGTGTCCTGTGAGTCCTAAGGCAGTGCCACCAGTAGCTGCAACAGATGTAGATGGCAGTGCAGTGTCCTGGCTAGTGGAGGGGGTCTGCAGCTGGGTAGAGGACTCAGGCTGGATGTTTTTCTGGCGCTGCAGCACCCCTGCAATGGTGGCCATGGTAGCACTGAGCTGTTTCCATTGCTCCATGGCCTCCCGGTGGTGTGCTACCTGCAGCCTCTGATTCTCCTCAAATGTGGCCACGAATGTGGCCAGGATCTGGCCCATCCTGTCCTGGGAATGGTGGTATGCTCCCAGTACCTCAGCAGTGGCCTCCTGGGCAGCAGCATCCCTCCTTGGGCACTCCCCTGGGCCACTAATACCCTCCCTCTGGCCCTAGCCCCTTGTGCCTGTCTCCCCTGCACAGGTGTGGCAATCCCACTTGAAATGGGCCCTTCATCATCCTGCATGGTGGTGGGTGGGGACTTGGGACTCTGTACATGTGGACAGCAGGTCCATGGCCTGGGGACACTGGTATGGGGGCGTTGGGCCAGAGCTGATGGTGGTGGCTGGTTGGTAGTGGTGTCAGTGGTGTCCTGGGTGGGGCTTCTGGAGGGTGAGTGTCCAGGGGTGTGGGATGGGCCAGGGATTTCCTCTGTGTCCAGACATCCATCTGCACTCTCCTTAGTGGGACATTTGTCTTCAGGTGGAGGACTGGCACTCCTTAACGTCTTTGTCTGGGTGGCATGGGTGGTGGTGCCTGTGTGTGAGAGAATTGAGATGTGGGTGTCCTGCACATTCTTGTCAATTGCAGCACTGGTCAGCAGTAATTAGTTTTGGATTCCCATGTAGTAGCATGCAGAGTCCCTTTGTGTTCTTTTTGATGCATTTATTGAGGGGACATGGTGCATTGTGGTTGTTGTGGTGCTCCTGAGATTACATGCATGGGTTGGTGACTGTGCACAGGATGCTGGATGGTGATTTGTATGGGGAATTGTGGGCATGCAGGTGACATGGATATGAGTGTGTGGGTGGTTGTGGACTGGGTAGGGGATGGGGTCCTGGTGGTAGTGAGAGGGATGGGGTGATACATGCATTACAGGTGTGGTGATTGTTGGGGTATTGTAGTTGACTTACCTGAGCCCAGTCCTCCAGTGAGTCCAGTGAGGCATTCTGGGTTAGGATAGCCAAGACCTTTTCCTCCCAGTCGGTGTATTTGGGGGTGGGGGAAGTGTGGGACCACCACCAGTCTTCTGTACGGCGATGTTGTGCCTGGATGCAATGGAATGCACCTTCCCCCGCAGGTCATTCATCGCTTCCTGATGTCATCCCTTGTGCGTGGATGGTTTCCAACTGCGTTGACCTTCTTGACTATCATCTGCCATAGCTCCATCTTCCTGGCCAAGGGTGTCTGCTGCACCTGTGCCCCGAATAGGTGTGGCTTGACCCTGAGTATTTCATTCACCACGGTCTTTAACTCACTGCCGGTAAAGCTGGGGTTTCATGGTGTGTGTTGTGGGTGGTGTGTTGTAGGTGTGTTGGTGAGGGTGTTGTTGTGTGGTGGGGTGTGTGGCTTGTGATGGTGGGTGTGCAATTTATGCGTTTTGGTGGTGTTTTTGTGTGTGTGACTTGTGTGATGGTTAGTTCAGGGTATGCGTTTTGTGGTGTCAATATCTGTCGTGCTATTGGTGTTGCAAAGGATTGTGGGGTGTTTATGTGTGTTTTTTAAAGTGTTGTGGATGTGTGTCAGGTGTGTGCTTTTCGAACTTGCCAATGTATGCATTTGTTGATGGCAGGTCTCATTGCTGGGCGTGGTGGTCCATACCGCCAGTGGTCGTTCGACATTTACTGTCCGCCGAGCTGATCTGTGCATCATTATTTGGTGGGCAGGGAATTTGTCTGCATGGCGGTGGTGGGGTGAGGTGTACTGCCTTTCCGCCGTTGTTGGCCCAGGCTGTGGGTGGAGGCTGCAAGATTTTTGAAGGTTTGACTTTGTGGCATCATTATATGGCGGTATGCAGTTCACTGCCACTGACGGTCTTTTGTTGACCATCAGCACGACGGTCAGCGGTGATTGCCACCAAGTTCATAATAAGGGCCTAAAGATATTACAGTTGTTAAAAAAACAATGGCAAAACGGAAACTGCAAACTAGTGTAGAAAAAGTAAAGCGAACACGAGCCAGGCTTCAAGTCTGGGCGTCACCCGTGCCTATATTAAAAAATGAAGTACATTATAATTGTTCACAAAAAAACACAATGGCGAAACAGAAACTGCAAACGAGCATTGAAAAAGTAAAGCAAACACAAGCCAAGGCAGAACGCAATTAAATAAAGAAAAAGAGTTCCACCAAACAATTCATTGCATTAGGAAACTGTACTTAGCCGGCGCTCCTCAGCCAAGATCGGAAGTGAGGTATTGGCCTTAAGTACTAGTGAGGAGGCTGAAAAAAAGAGTGATACTGCAGTCAGCCTATGGTATACAGCCGGTGGGATTAAAGTCCCTTTTCCCAAGACAAGAGGTCTTGCAGGCAGCGCATGCGCATTGCCTAGGCTCGACCTAATGAGTGGAGAAACTGTGGTTTAAAGAACCATCCTTTCTCCACAAGTTGGCAGTAATCACAAGGCAAACATGATTAGAATATGAGGAAAAAATGTGAAGGCCTACCACATTAATCCTTTGCTCATCCTCTTCTTTCCAGTCCTCACTGTTTGAGAGGAGGTCCTGTGCCCTAGACAGTTTTATTCACACTGTGAAAAAATAATTCTATACTCAATATATAGGCTTTATTCTAATTGTGTCACCATGAAGTATAAATATCTTCCTTTCGCCGTGTGGCCTGTGAGTTTCCGTCTCTGACAGGTAATTCTGTCTGAGTCATTTTTGTATTTTATGTTTGCCTACTTATGTTTATCTCACTTGGCAGACAAAGTAAGATTGTGGTGCTGTGAGGTACGTGCCCCGCTCTTCCTCTTGGCTGGGGAGCTAGTCTCTGTTTCAGAGCGCGACATGTGGAAGCTGAGGTTGGCATTCCTGTCCCGTACCAGTGCATGTTATGCATACCCCCAAAGGCAGGCACAGGGTTGCTTTGTTACCACTTCTCATCGCATGAGATGAGACCTGGTTGCATATCAAATCTATTGAGAAGGACCCACTTCAGCCAGCGTGCTTTTGAAAAGTCCCACCATGTAGCGAGGATTCAGCAGTAGTAGCAGGGTCTCGGCTCTGTGTGAAACCTCCTGTAAATCATTTACTGTCTCGCTGGGCCCTAAAGAATCAGAATTGTGATAAGTTAATTCTAGTCTGTACGTAAATCATTCAGCACCTACAGTGGTGGTTGGTGCAGTTAAATTTTAGCATACGTGTTCCCCTTCAGTATCATGTTCCCTTAGTCTTACGGCGAATGCTGGGTTGTGGGAATAGGGAGCAACCGTACAGGGCCTAGAGACCAATGGCTCTTGGACCTAGGTTGACAGGTCTTGTTCTTCCAACTGGAGGGAATTGTCAGTGATTGGAACATCCCTACAGAGCTTTCAGCTTTGTTGCAGTGCAAGAAAGTTCTAATCAGGATGAACAACCAAGCAATGAAGTGTTAGGTATTTTGCCAAGGGTGAACAAAGAGCAAGTTGCTGGACAGTGTAACCTCACAATATCTGCAGCTGGGCAGAGGAGCAGCTTTTATTTATGAAGGCCATGTTCATTTAGGGAAGAGGAAATATTCCTTTAGCCATTTTGAGTCACGGCTTTCCCTCTTTGGTATCATTTGTCTGTCTCTCCCAGTGTTAAATCAGATAGTTACTCAAATAGGCAGTCCCTGGCTGGGCATTTCTGCCTCCCCACTCAGCAACCTGCTTCCCAGTTTCGGCACAGAGGCACGGTGTCCTTAAGCTTGGTCGGTGAATGCAATGTCAATAGCTTTGCCCAAGGGATGTTGTTTGCATTCCTGCCTATTCTCCTCCTCCGAGGGTGCTGTAAAAGAAACAAATGGAGATGGTGAATGTGATTCTAGTAGCTCCACTTGGACCTCCTCATTCGTAATTCCCCCTCTTGAGTCAGCTGTATGCAATGGTTTTCACCTTCACCTATGCCCTCGTCCTCTTCAGTTCCCATTACTTGGTCAGTCCCATCTTTTTCATCTATGATTCATTGCGAGGAATTTGAGAGGTTAACCCTCCAAAGTTTAGGATGTACAAAAAGAAGTTGCCTTAGACATTCAGCATCAAGAAAGCCTTCCACGTTATATTCCTATCAGAAACATTGGAGTCATTTCAAAAAGTGATGTCTGGAGAAAAGTTTGTATCTAACCACATACGATCCTTTATGAAAGATCTATCTGATTCCACTAAAGCACCTCAGTGAGCAACAATTAGTGATTTTAGAGAGGATGACTTAACCAAGTTATTCAACCATGAGAGCGAGAGAGTTAAACAACCTGGGCACACTATGGGCCCGATTCACGAAGGTAAACTTGGACGTTTGGCCTAAACTTAGACCAAACATCCACGTTTATGACTTTGGGAATTCATAAAGGGCATTTGTAAGTAGTATCTATAGGTCCACACTCGGGTAGAGGTCCAACTTATCTTGATGTGGTTTATCATTAGAGGTTGCCCATACTTTGGTAGGTAAATGTTATCTTGTGGACCATTGCTGGGACTTGTTAAATAATTGCAAGTTGATTATTGCAAGGATCCAGATAAATAGTAAAAATGTCTGGAGGTAAATGCAAGGAGTATCAATTATTGTTGGTGCCAATGAAAAAGCATGCCATGATAAGTTGTGGGTGAGGCTTTGCCTGAAAAATCTTAGGGAATCCTGTAGATTCATAAAATAACTCTAAATTCAGCCAGTATGTTATTTTGGTCGGCTAAAGTAGCTTTTGTTATTACCATCACATCTGTCAGGAAGTTGGCTGAGTTGGGGGTTCCGGTCATTTCTTTAGGCCTGGGTGGAGTTCGCAGAGTAGCGGTAAGTGGTTAAAAAACTCCGCCCCACTACACGGAGTTCTGTAAGTGAGCGGAGTTTCACGTAGCACCCGTTCATGTTGTGTTTTACATCAAACGCAATGGGGGGTACATTCTTGGGTTCAAAATGGTGCATGAATGGCACTTCAAGGCTGGTATGGGCTCAGCTATCTTGTTTTCTTACTTTGTTCATGGTGCTGGATCTCTGTTTTTTCACATTTTTTTCATGCTTTTTGTGACTTTTTGTATTTTTGTTTATTTTTTCTTTTCCTTCCATGGGTATTTCTTTCTTCCTTCCTTCTATTGTTTCTTTTCTTTACCACACCCAGTGCCATGGCAGAGCAAGACAGCAAACAGGGGAGCACCAGGACCCCCTGAACAGTTAGGGGCAGCAGTTGCCTACCTTGCGGGCATCTGTCCCTTAATGAGTACAGGCCTGGCCCATTTTTTGTGAGGTGGAGATGACACCGTTTTTTTTATGTGCCACACAACCTCCCTTCCATGCTGGCAGCAGATGGCAGGCCTGGGAGCTGGTACCCCCTACGAGAGTGTCAGCTGCATTTGGGCAGGGTGTGCACATGTGTGCGGGACACCAGCCAGGTCCAGCGCACCACCCAGCATCTGACACACCACTAGGCGGAGATCCTTGAACGAGAGAAGGACCTGCTCGGCGTAAAGATTCCAGGGCTTGGGGAGTATTAACTATATTATATGTTGTGTTTGTGTTCTACAATGATAACTTTTTTTCTGAATGGCATGCTGCTCACACCCAGTGGTAAGTTATCTTTCATTTATGTTAAAAATATTATTATGTGATGACTTTTGAGCTAGGCAGGTACTCAGCGCTACCTCATTGTACTCGCTGGTGCTCACTTTGGCTGATTATTTAAAAAGCCATTGCAATGCAGACTCCTCTGTCCTCCTGTCACCCTAGTGAATTAGTGAGATCAGTGAGTTAGTGATCTCTGTGACTTTCTTTATGTAGCTCATACAGTTTGAAGCAATTTCACAGTGATGTGTAGTACTAGTTTGTATCTATGCATTACAAAAAAGGGAGACTGAGTAGGTAATAGAATCAAAGATCGTTCATTGCAATCCAATAGCTCCAAATGTAGGTTTTGTTAAGGAAGTTTGGAATAGGGTATTTTGGATTTCTACAGCCAATTCAACGATAGTCGATATTAGCACCATAGGCGACCTGGTTTAGATAAGTACAATTTTATTGCGTTTGACTGTTATAGTAAGTTTGTGGAGATTAACTGTGCCACTAATCAATTATTTTATCTTCTTTATTTCATACATCAGCATCTAAGGGCAAGAAGAGGCGTAGCACGAGGTGGGTCCTGGAAAAGCTTGGGAGGAGGAGCCGCTGACCACCAGCGCCATAGCTGAGTGCTCTGCTCACCCAAGCAAGTCCTATTATTTAATTATTATTGGCATTTCCCTAACATTTACCTCTGCCAACTATTATACTACTTTTAATTTTGCCTTGTTTACTTGTTTATACTGTCTCGTTTTTTTCCAACTCCCCTATCCAATATTTGTTTAACTCCTGTTATAACTGCATTATCTTCTTTTTCCATATTTCATGCTCCATTTTTGGTAGCGGACTTTTTCCGGTCTGTATTAGTCTGTAGATTTCTTCTACTTTGTTGGTAATCTTTTTATCTCCCCTATATAACTTGTGGTACTGTAAGACTAAGAACAAATTGTTGATACTCTAATGTCTACTGTAAAGATTGCAGACCCAAGTAAGCTAGTATTATAAATAATATTAACCATGTATGTTTGTCGAGAAGGCTTTCTTTTTCTTGCTCATGGTCTAACAGTTAACAAGAGAGTGGCCATGTTCATGGACCACCTTCCTGCCCGCCAATGTTGTGCTGTGTAATACATTTATAAAATATACCAGCAATTTCCATGACAGTGCAGCATGGCTGGAAAGTATGAGGTCCCATTGCATTTCCCAACCAACACCATGGCCCTCATTATGACATTGGCAGCGACTGTTAAAGGGGCAGTAATACCACCAACAGGCTGGCAGCAATTACCACCAAATTATGACCATGGCAGTGATCCCTCCCATAGATATCCAATGTACCACACCAACTACCACAGCGTTCACACCACTGACCATGGCGGTAGCCATCAACAGCCAGGCAAAAGACAAGGTACCACCCACTATATTATGACATAGCAAACCACCAGGATTTCCAGGGAGGTACCAACTCCATCAAAAGCCTGGCAAGAAAACTGCATTGAAAACGAAAGACTCACCATCAGAGAGACAGAGGAGACCGCCGTTGCCATGGAACCTGAATTTAAAGTCTTCCCGATGTTGTTCTACGCCATGGTCCTTTTGGAACACCAATGCCGACAAAGACGATGATGGTGAGTACAAACGCCTAGCACACAAGGGAGGGAGGGAGGAAAAGGAGAGTGACACCCATATGCACAACACACACCATTCACACACACACCATACACACAACCAGCTGCAGAGAAAAAACAATGTCACAGTACCCACATCTAATTAAAACAAGGAAAATATTGAGGTTTAAGTGACACTGTTATTTGACGCCAACAGCCATCATATTGTCCATGCAAAAACAAAAGCAGTCCAAAGTAAAAAAGGCCCACATGGGCAGAGGGCACAGTCCAAGGCCCAACTTGACTCCTGACATTATCCGGACTCCACTGTGCAGGGGCATCATGTTCGAAATGGGCAGGCACCTCAGGGAGAAGGTGGGTGGGGATGGTGGGGGGCACCTCAACTGAAGTGAGGAGCATGGCCACTGGTTCTGGAGGGGGCTCCTTGCCCAATTGTCCCTGGTGGGGAGTGTAACGCCACAGTCTCTGAAGTGGGGAACATGCCCACTGGTTCTGGAGGGGGATCCTTCCCCAACTGTCCCTGGTGGGGAGTGTAAGGCCAAAGTTTCTGAAGTGGGGAACATGCCCACTGGTTCTGGAGGGGGCTCCTTGTTCAATTGTCCCTGGTGGGGAGTGTAAGGCCACAGTCTCTGAAGTGGGGAACATGCCCACCCGTTCTGGAGGGGGCTCCTTGCCGAATTGTCTCTGGTGGGTGGTCTACATGCCCTCTGCTGGAGGTGAGGGCACCTTGCCCACTGCTGGTGGAGGTGTTACCCTGGCTGCCTCTGCTGGATGTGATGGCTCCTCCTCACCCACCGCTGGTGGAGGGGGCCTCTTGCCTTTCTCTGCTGGTGGAGTGGGAACCTTCCCTTTCTTGGGTGGTAGAGTGGGAACCTTCCCTTTCCTGCCTCCAGGACTAAGAGGTGCCTCCATTGTCCCCATCTCCTGTCCATTCATTTTCACCACCCTAGTCCTCCCTTTCTGAGGCAGAGGAGTACTCACAGTAGGAGTGGCAGCCGTCACACTCTGGGGCCCCTTTGTGCCAGCAGCTGAGGATTTGATGGGAGCAGTGCAGACTGTTTGGCTGAGGTGCTGTGCTGGGTCGTTGGGACCCTGCTCTTACGAACAGGACGGGGGTGGAGGGGGAGGGAAGAGGTCAAGATGGGCAAGAAAAAGCTTCTTAGGTATGTTGGGGCGGTTGAGGGAATGGTTGTCAGAGGTGTACGTCTGCTGGACTTGGGAGCAGGTGCATGGACAGTGTGCGTGTGTGAGGTGGATGGCTGTTGGGAGTCTGAGTGAGTGCGTTTGTGTCTCTTAGGGGGTGGCAGTCAGGGTGGGAGAGGTCAAAGGGGACGCATGGATGGATGTTGTGGAGGTGTCTGCAAGTGAGGTGTGTGTGCTGCATGATGTGGTGATGGTGGTGGTGGTTGATGCAGTGCATGCAGGTGTGAGTGTGGATGTGACTGTGAGGGAGGAGGAGACAGTGGAGGCAGTGTATGTGGTTGTGTGTGCAACTGTCTGTTGTTTGTGTGAGTGCTTGTGACCTGAAGTGTGCTGCCTCTGTTTGACTGTGCTACTGTTGTCTGATGTTTTGCTTGCATGCTTCTTTGTATGTGTGCATGGTATGGGTTGGGGTTGAGGAGACTGGGACTGGGAAGTGGTATTTGGAAGGGGGACGGTAGGAACAGGGACACTGGCTGCCATTAGAGAGAAGGCCGGAGCCTGAAATGATCTCTGTAGGGCAGCTAAGCCACAGTGTTCACCATGGTTGACTGTCCTAAGAGATGGATCTCTGGAGGTCAATAGCCTCCTCACTGAGGGCAGCAAGGCTCACTGGGGCAGGGTCTGAGGTACCTGGGGCGAAGGGGATGCCCACCCTTCTGGGTGAGTGGGCACGGGCAACTCAGTGAGGGCTACTGGGAGGGTGGTGCTGATACGGGGCGTGGCAGCTGTATCTGTAGCTGGGGTGGTTCCAGAAGTGTTTACCACCACCAGGGAGCTCCCATTGGAGGAGATATCAGAGTCAGCGTTGTCACCTCCTGTCTCTGTGGTGGTGCTCCCCTCGCCCTCAGTCCCACTGGTCCCCTTGGCATCGGTGGACTCTGTCTCCTGGGTCCTGTGGGATTCTGCTCCCTCAGTCACCGGTGCTCCTGCTCCTCTGCCAGATGATGCTAATGTACACATGGACAGGATGACAGAAGAAAATATGGGGGGGAGAGAGGGAGCACTGGGTCAATTACAGCACCAACACCACAGATGGCATACACATTACCATCACACACAGGGATCAGGATTGGGGACTATGCATCGCACTGGCATTCTATTGGCTAGGTACCACAGCAAGATGAGAGCCAACCATCGCCAACTGCACCCCTCTGGGATCCAATAAGCCTTGTCTGACCTGGAATGCCACCTAGCTGGAATACACGATTTTCCTATACACCCATTTACCTTGTGCTGGACCACACAGCAATGTCTGAGCTGGCTGAAAGGGGCACACACTAACTGAAACCCACCACCAGGATCCCATGCCAGCCAACTAAAATGGTTGTCACGCTCACTGTACTCACCCCCTTGTGGCTGCTGTGATGCCCTCAAGCGCCCAACCAGCTCTGGGTAGGCCACAGCCAGTATGCTGGCCATTAGGTGGGTCATGTTCCAATGGGCACCCCGCCCTCGTTGGGAGCCTTCCCCAGCTGGGCCTCTGCAGCCTTCCAGGCCTAGCGTCTCAGGTTCTCCCACCTTCTCCTGCAGTGGGTGCTCCGCCTGCTATATACCCCCACAGTCCGCACGTCCTTGACGATGGCACGCCACAATCCCTTCTTCTGATGGGTGCTGACCTGCAGAGGTAATACAGACAGGAGGACACCATTAACCATACAATCCGGCCTGTCACACATATGGCCCACAAATTAAATTTCCATCTCCATTGGCATACACATCACCCAGAGCCCTGCATATAAACTACCACCAGACACACCCCACACCTTGTTGCATGCATCGTCCCATGGTATACTCACCTCTTGGTCTGGAGGCCCATACAGCTGACCATACAGGAGTAGGACCCCCATCCACCAGGCACTCTAACTCCTCCGAAGTGAAGGCAGGGGCCCATTCCCCAGACACACGGGCCATGGCAGGATCCAGACACAGGTCACAGCAGCACACACAGTGTAGGTGTTGTCCTGTGAAAATTCAGGAATCAAGTGAGGTTATAGATAGAAAATGGCGGTCACGTCTGCGGCGGTGATCCTCATTGGATGTAGTACTCCATAGAGCCCCATGTTAGCCAATGAGGAATAGCACGACAGGGAAAGACTGCTTTCCGCCATGACGACCACCGCTGGCGGAGTTACATCACTTCCACTTGTCCATACTTACAGGGCAGGCGGTCGCCATTTCATGGTGGTGGACAACAATCAGAAATTGCGTTGTTGCTGTAAATTGTACATACATTGCCATTCATGTTGTCCAATTACATCCATACCCAGCTGCACTGGGGTGGTGGTTCCATTGTTCAGTTTGTGACACCCTTCTCACTCTTGTGCCCCTTAGATGCCTACCACTGCTGAGGAATAGGATGAGGAGGCAAGCCCCCGTGTACAGACCCCTTGTGGACTTGGCTACACTGGAGGAGAGGCATATAATACTGACCTATATATTGGACAGGGTCACAATCACAGAACTGTGTACTCAATTGGAGCCTGATCTAATATCAGCTATGTGTCATTCCACTCAGATCCCCCCTCTTGTGCAAGTTCTATCAGTGCTCCATTTCCGGGCAACTGGTTCTTTCCAAGCGACAGTGGGCTTGGCAGCAGGAATGTCACAGCCATTGTTCTCAATAGTGCTGGCAAAGGTTTTGTCTGCCTTGGTCAAACACATGTGCAGCTATATCGCTTTCCCCCAAGTGGAAGATTTGGCCACTGTAAAGACTGGATTCTATGCAATGAGACATTCCTAATATTATTGGGCGATTGACGGAACACATATTGCATTTGTCCCCCCCACCACAATGAACAGGTGTTCAGGAATCCCCTCACTCAATGTGCAAATGGTGTGTCTGGCGGACCAGTACATTTCCCACATCAATGCCAAGTATCCTGGGTCGGTGCATGATCCCTTTGTCCTGAGGAGTAGCAGCATCCCAAATGTGATGGCACAATTACAGAGGCAGAGGGTGTGGCTGATAGGTGAGCCTGAATCCCCACCCAAGATATGTCAGTGTATCTCTTCTAGAGTCATCTCCCATACCATTGTGTAAGGCTAATGTTTGTCCCTCAATTCTTGCAGGTGACTCTGCCTACCCAAACCTGTCATGGCTCCTGACCCCAGTGAGGAATGCCAGGACAGGAGCTGAGAATCGGTTTAATGATGCACATGGGCGAACCAGGCAAATCACAGAAAGTATCTTCAGCCTCCTACAGGCCAGGTTCAGATGCCTCCATCTGACAGGTGGATCCCTGTGCTACTCCCCTGAGAAGGTCTGCCAGATAGTTGTAGTATGCTGTATATTGCACAACCTGGCCCTCAGACGACATGTGCCATATCTGCAGGAGGAGGAGATTGGAAATGCCCTGTGGCAGCAGTGGACACTGAGGATGAGGAGGCAGAGGATTAGGATGTGGACAACAGAACATCAGTAATACGGCAGTATTTCCAATGACACACAGGTAAGACAGTGGAACTGACCATTCTATGTTTTCAGTGTGGCTGTAGCAGGATGGCACTCACTTCCTTTGCATCTCAACTGACTGTCACCTAGGCCTTCTCTATTAGAGTTATTACTACTGTGCACTGATGTCATGACTACAGACAGCTACAGTTCATCATTTGAAAACTATACCAAAGTTCATGTTAATTGCACAAGATGTAACTGTTATCATAAGTGCACATTGTCATCACATAAAGCACTATCACTCAGGTTGTGTTCAAGGGTGTTTATTGTAGTGCAAATAATACAAGGCATAGTACAATGGAATGGGGTGATGGTAGAGGTAAGTCCAGGGTATTGGTTCAGTCTGTTTGTAGCACAGGTCCAGTGTCTAAGGGGCCATAGGAAGGGGAGCAATGGCAGTTCAAATTGGGCAAAGTGACAGAGTGGAACACAAGGTGGACATTCAGGATGGTCTCATTTCCTGGCGGTGGTCTTGGCAAGTGTCTCTGGCATCTGTCTGTGTCACAGGGAATGTTTGAAAGTAAAGCTTAAATCATGGTGTCTATGGGTGAATATACTAAGGAAGAATGAAAGGATGATTAAATAATTACTTGAATAAACACGGGGGGCTTTTCTGGAGAACGGCATACTGCTCACCTGCTTCACTTACTTTGTTTGATAGTTATTTCATAGTTATCAAAGTTATGGTTCAGAGGGCTATTTTTATTTTTGGTGTAATCCGTGACTCACTGTGTTCGTTAAACAAGGCAGATGTATCCCACCCATCATTATTCATCAATCTCCTCCCTGCCCATGGCATTTCACCACCCATGACCGTAGTGCAGTATGGTTCAATTTGTGACTGCAGTGTTGGCTGTGCAATGTGTGTCTGCTTCAGTTAATGCAGTATTTACAAAGTTTTCAGTGCATTGCAAACCAAACACAAAAGGTGTGTTTCCTTCGCCACTCACTCACTTCTTTATTCTTTTCTAAATTCTTCCATCCCAGCCTACTAAAAAATTGAAAAATCCATTCTTGGCATGTCCCACATTTTTATAACCATGTGAAGTGATTCCAAAATATATTTCATGGTTTCCCATAACAGATTTATTTTAAGCCTGTTAAGAAGTTTCCCTTTAGACTTTTGTCTATTACGGTGACTGAATAAGCCAAAGCTTAGGAACATGACGAATCAATGATCAATAACAGCCCTCTATTCTATAGCTAAAGCTCTATCTACCCATCTAATCCCTCTACCTTACCCTGCAGTAGATTAAGTCAAGTTTCCTTTCTTTACTGCCCACTGGATGTATTTGTTGAAAATAATCTGTGGTGGTGGACGAGGCCAGTGAATAAAGTGGGACTATGTGCCTGATTTGACTTCAAGTGTGGCGTAAGGGATACTCTGTGACAATTGTGTCAAATACAATCTATATAGCCCGTTCTTTTCCATGTAGTGCAGTGCATAGTTTTCCCAGGATAATAATATCCACATTTTATATGTGATGTATGTGACATAGATACTATTTATTATTCATCTGACTCTTTGGAGCCAGGGTAGAAAGTGAAAGGCATTTGGAGAAGAGCGGGCCATTGAAATAAAAGATATTTGTTAGCCACAGCTCCCCCAGCTGCAGACAGTAACAATAGCTCTGGCTAGCATGCCTTCATTTATTCAGGACAGCAAATTGTACTCCATAGTGCATAATGCCTAACTCATAAATTAGAGGAAATTTATTTCTATTTCCCCACTCCAAGTCTTACTAGAAAAGCCTTTAAAAGAAAAATAAATCAAATCACTGTTTTTCCTTTTAACCTGGTGTTATTCCGCCTTAATTCTTTTATGCCAAACAGTCAGTGCTTGTGAGGCGTGTGTGGATAAACAAAATTGGCCCTGTGACTCTCCTAATCATAATCACATCAAATTCCAATCTTCCCAGGGGACCAGCAACGCACTGCTTCAGTGCCACCTACTACTTAATTTTAAACAAGTGTTTGCACAGAACATTGTTTACAATCTGTCTTTTTTGTTGTTATAGCTAATCCTGCTGGTCCTCCAGTATCACCCACAGGTAGGAACTAGCAGTCCGTCTGTGGCTGCAGAAGCTGGAGACCATCCAGTCAGAATACCAGTGGTTGATGGCCCTGGAGGATAAAGAGGTGGAAGTAGCTGCCTCTTACCCAGGCCACAGTTCAGCAAGCCAGCCCTAGCCTTCACATTGGCGGTGCCGCTGCCAGCTATCATGGACCTTGACCGCCACTGCTGCTACCACCTCCAACCTTGGTAGGACATTACTGCAGCCCATCCTGCTGCAGCTGGAGCGCCTGGAGATGAACGTGGAGAGCTGGCTGGAGAGGATTGAGCAGAGCCTAGACTAGCTCTGGACCCAAATCGACAGTGGTCACTTCTGAGCCCTTTTTTAATTTTTCGTTTTGGTGCGGGAAACTCGTGGGTGGAGTGGGTGGGAAGGGAATTGGGACCAGGTTTCTCACTCTGGACTTTCTTTGGACTTTTGTGGACGGGGTCATTTGTTTGGGGACAGGGGTTGGCCTGTTGTGGTTAGAAGGGGTGGGCTTCCTTATTTGTAAAAAATAAAAAAGGATCATTTATTTTACTTCATTTATGCCTCCAATATTTATTTTGGTGTTTTAGTTTGCACTCCTTTCTTTTAATGTAGCCTGTTTTTTAAATCTGCTAAAAAAGTGTATGTTATTTACTTATACCCTTGTTCTATTTCCCTCTGTAACTATATTGACCACCAGGAGATGACTGCATTGCCCATTTTGCCTACAAAGACCTAGATATACACAAATAGTGGAAGTTAATTACTAGCTAATCAAGTTCACATCAATCCATAGTTCATCTCTCACCTGAATAGATGAAGCCAGGGCTGATATCTCATCCTTCTTACTGCAGGGTTTTCCCAAAGTGGCATCTTATTTTAACTTACAGGAGTAGTAGTAGTAGTAGCAGGCTAGTGTGCTAACAGGGAAGACACAAGGTGTCACTCCCACTAATGGTACTCCAACTGCAGGATTAATCAAAGGGATATCCATAACTGTTAACTAGATTGAAAGAAAACAGAGAGTTAGTGGGTCATATATCATATCATAACTTTAGGAAGACTGAGAATAGACTATCACAATGACAGTAACTGGTACACAACAAAGAAGACCTGACATGATAGTAAAAACTAGCAATATCAACTTCTTCTGAGCAATGAAGAGCTAGTATTTAAATTAGGAAATTAAATCTTTGAGTAAGGAGAAGTGGGCTTAGAGTCAGGAGTTGGTTGACAAGGTTAAGTTTTTATGCAACAATGATAGCCTTAATGATGATGCTGATGGGGCCGGTATGGCATTTTGCTCAGGTAATCGAAGGTCATGCAGTGAGTTGATATTGCTTTTACCACATCCGCCCCAGCAAATATGTGATCTATTTATGGTGTAAAATTAAGTCACACCTCAATAAATCACATAGCCCAGGGGAAGAGGGTTAGGGACTCGATGAATGGATGGGAAAGGGAATTTGGGGAAAGGTGTGACAAAGACAAACACTACACAAAATAAACCATGAGAATATTCATTGGGGCGCTGAGCAGGACACCATCATCAATCTGTTGTGAAAGGGAACAATGAAGGGATAATTATGACACAGTTCAGTTAAATGCATTGCAAGCAGTCCTTCTGCCTGCTCCAGAGAAGCACAAGATAGTATAACTCTAAATGTTATGTCTTCTAGGTTTAAAAAATACAAATTTGGGGGGATTGAAGTTCAAACACCCAGTTCTAAAAGTTATGATTGCTAAAAGGAAAATGACACTGTATTGTCAAATTGGGCGGTACATCTCCATTCTTCTTGGAATGTCCGTCACTCTTGGGTGCCTGACTGAACCCGTACGGTAGCTAAGCTGGAGTGTTGGGCTTTCACCAAGTTTTGTTCATGCAGAATAGGACTAGAAGAAGACCTGCTTATTAAAAACAGTAGCTTGGCAACAGAGTTCAGAAGAAGGATAAAAGGGAGCAAGGTAAGCTTTGTGAGGCATCAGGAGTGTACCAAGAACACTCAGAGACAGAGCAAGAACATAAAGAGAAGTTTCACGTTGCAGCCAGCAATGCAGCAAACATTCACTTCGTAGCATTTCCCAAATCAATGCACCTCTCTCCATTCTACAGGCCTCATAGTCTTTACCATCATCACCGTTTCTCTTTAAAGTCAATCACTTTCTCCTTCTAACTGTTGAGGTAGTCTAGCCCTGGGTCCTTCCATCCTCCTCCTCTGATTCTGAGCAACTACATCCCAATCCCAAACCGAGTGAGGTAGACCTGTGTAGTGCACTGCTGATGAAGAGAAAATAGAGAAACTGAATTTGAGTATTTTGAGTAGATTTGTGTTTGGTAACTAAAGTGACTGATCTGGTCTCTGAAGAACTAGAAAAAAGGAGTGGACTCTGCAGGTAAATTTTGCTAAGTTTGAAAGGTCACTCACTTTCAGGAAAAATGACCACCTATCAGCCCTCAAACATTGCAAATCATTGAAATCAAGCTTACGAATTTGTTGAACTCCCTCCCTCTCTATCAGCCACAACATACATTATTAATCAACACTTACAATCACTCAATATGTCACCACTCATTGGTGCAACAGTTAGTAGTTACCTCTTCCAATTCAAGCACAGTGGTTGGAATAAAATATTATCTCCTCTTTGAAGAGAGCAACACATTGGAATTTGGCATTGGCACTGCCAGTTTTTTAATCAATGGTCTTCTGAGGCAGCCCAGCAAGATGACATAAAACTAAAATAAGGATGGGCAATGGCATGGGAGGGAGACAGGCATTATCTCAAAGGTCTTGAAGGTACTGTGGGGAGTTCTTCACTGCCTACAGGTCCAACTCCAATCCGGCCATACATGTGATTATACGGTGGGGCAGCATAAATCCAACACAAAGTTCCACTACTTAATTTGTTTGGTTTTTTTTGCAAGGAAAGAAAGGAAGAAGTTAAATAGGAAATATTTTATAAGTTCTAGGGGTACTCATTCCAGGAAGTAGAGTTTGTTTTAAAACTCAGGTGGTTCACCCAGAAGTTGGTCAGCAAATAACTTGATTCTGACCAATCTTCCTCTTTCTACTCCTGTGGTGTTTCGGGAACAGTGTAATTGGGTGGTGTAAAATGCTGGTTCATTGTGATCATATTTCATCTCTCCATATTTTGAAGCAAGAGACTGGCCCTTCTCACTGTATAACTACACCAGCTGCAATGAACACATGTTCAGCAGATACATTGGCTACAGGACAAGCCGGACACTTTATTGCCAGCCTGCTAAGGTCTGGCCATTGCGAATCTTCCCATACCAATACACCAATGGGGCCTGATCCATATACACCTCTTTTGGGTCATCCAGATACTCCAGGAACATCCTCTGAAGTATAATTGGGCTGTTACTTGATTGACCTCTTTGCCTTTGGCGCTCTGCACTGGACTTAAGACCGGCCAATTGAAACTAAGCCAATGCAGTGTTTGGGTCCATTTCTTCTGATGCTGTTGTTGCCACTGTTCTTGTTGCTGGTGTTGGCTGCTTTGAGACATGGCTACCCTCTCTGGTAATTGAAAGGGCCACCCCAAAACTGCGAAGTGGGACTCTAAGTTCCAGCCATTCGATCAGTTCTCCAGCTTGCTCAACAATTCACCTCTTGTATTTTGAAACTGAAAGTAGGAATCATTTTATCATTGCGTGGATCAAGTAGGGTGGCACAGATGTACTCTTTGGATGAGATAATGTAATTTTGCAGCCTCGCGTTACAAGTCAAGCGATAGCGTAGGCTCTCAATCAAGGCATGCACTTATGCGTTTTCGTTCACACCTCCGAGTGCAAACCTTTCAAACAC
Source organism: Pleurodeles waltl (assembly GCF_031143425.1). Lineage (NCBI taxonomy): Eukaryota > Metazoa > Chordata > Amphibia > Caudata > Salamandridae > Pleurodeles > Pleurodeles waltl. The sequence continues at coordinate 244,963,732 of NC_090436.1, forward strand.
CTTCTTTAACTGTTCCTGTAGCAGATGCAACAATGGGATAGCTTGGCCCATGGTACTGTCCTCCTTGCTAATTTCCCACATGAAAGCAGCTTCTGGGTAAGGCATTTGACTAGGCCCCATATGTCCGCATCCATGGTCATAGCTTTCCCAATTGCATCCCCTCCTCTTAGAAAGACATAGGTGGTCATTATGAACATGGAGGTCTGGACCGCCATGCCTACGATGGTGGTCAGACCTGCAAAGTAGCCAGTCCACCACCACTCACCGCCAGGCCAGATTCAACCAATAGGTAAGTGACATGCCAGGCCCCTCCCCCCTTTCCACAATCCCTACCCACCCCCTCCGAGCCCCTAGAAAAGCACTGTAGGGTTGGGCTCAGTGGTACAGAGGACACGGACTCAGAGTTCAGAGCCCTAGCAGGGCGTATACGTGGTTTATTTGTAATAGGATAGTTTTTGTAATAACAAAGGTGGCACGTCTTCTAGAGTTTTCTTCGTGAGGTTCTCTGTTATATGTGAGGGCGGTCTTGTAATAGTCCTTTAATGATCTTCCTTTCTTCTTTTTAGGTGGCGTTCTTCTAGTGGCCTCTTCTGGTTCTCACGGTTTCTCGGAAGAACAAGAGAACAGGCTCAGGTAAGTGGAGCAGTAGTTTATACTCTCTATTGGTTTGTTAGTACTGGGGAGTGTAGGTGGCAGGAATTATAGGAGGTGTTGTTTAGCTGGGGGGGGGTTGTGGTGGAAGTAGCAGGCTATTATTGTGATTTAATCAGGCTCGTGATAGGCTGGGAGTTTGGTCTTGTGATTCCCCAATCCCTGGTAGCCCAGGATAGCCTTTCCTTATACCCTCCCTGCCCTCCCCAGACCCCCTTTTCCTCCCTCCAACTCCCCTTCCTTTCCCCTTTTAGTAGTAGCGTCCCTGAATAAGGTTCGTACCTTGTATAGCCACGACCCCTCACTTCTTCTCGGCGGTTCTTTACCGCTAACGCCAGGGCTGTGTTCCATCTCCGCAGTGGGCTCTTGTCTACTGGCCTTCGTCTCCTCTCGTTCTGGTTCTTCGCTCTTCTCCTCCTCCGGGTCCGACGCGCTGCTTGCTTCCTGCTCCTCCCGTTCTGCGCGCCGCTCGTCCGTGGCGTCCTCCTTTAGTGGAGACGCCGCAACCCGGAAGTCCGGGGCCGATTGCCGTCTCCACCCCCACGCGTTTCCATGACGACGCGTAAGGGTAGCGGAGGAGGTGTGCGGCAGCCTCCATGTTTGTTCGGTGGTAGGCGAGGTGAACGGCAACCGCCTACATACCCCTTCCCATGAACGGGACTGGTAGAGGACCGTGGAATCCGGGCAGCGGGAGAGAAAGTCAGCGGGACATTGACGGGATCCGGGGATGTGACGGACCTGAAAGGTAAAGGGCTGCAGTTCAAGGAACCAGCGCAATACTCGGGAATTAGTGTCCTTATGAGAGGCCAACCAGGTCAAAGGCGCATGATCGGTATAGAGGACGAAAGGGCGACCTAAGAGATAATATTGGAGGCACTCAATTGCCCATTTTATGGCAAGGCATTCCTTTTCTATAGTGGGATAGTTCCTTTCCCTAGGTAATAACTTACGGCTAATATATACAATGGGGTGATCATGTTCCTGATCGTCAGGTTGTGCTAAGACGGCTCCTAGGCCGACATTGGAAGCGTCTGTAAAAAGGTGAAAAGGTCTGGAAAAGTCAGGACATCTCAACACAGGTTCGGTTGAGAGAGCTTCTTTGAGAAATTGAAAACCTTGAAGTTGGGAGGGAGAGAAAGAAGGAAGGGTGTTAGAATATTGCTTCTTTAATAGGTCAGTGAGGGGGGCGGTAATGGTGGAATATTGTGGTATGAATCGGCGGTAATACCCCACTAGCCCTAGAAAGGAACGGAGTTCTTTCTTTGTTTTGGGGAGAGGTATCTGTCTAATAGTGTCCACCTTATCTTTCTGAGGACGCAACACTCCCATACCGATGACATATCCAAGATATGCAATTTGCGTTTGGCCTAGTACACATATTGTAGGGTTGGCGGTGAGACCTGCGGTTGCTAAGGTCGAGAACACTTTTTCTAGGTGGAGGAGATGGTCTGCCCAGGTTGAACTAAATATGACAATGTCATCGAGGTAAGCGGCAGTAAAGTCTTGAAAGGGCCGTAGGAATCGGTCCATCAAGCGTTGAAATGTCGCAGGGGCACCGTGGAGTCCAAAGGGAAGAACGGTAAACTGATATAAGCCCGAAGGGGTTGCGAATGCTGTTTTCTCCTTATCTTGTGGGGCTAAGGGAATTTGCCAATATCCCTTCGTCAGATCAATAGTAGACATGAAACGCGCCTGCCCTATCTTCTCCAGTACCTCGTCTACTCGGGGAATAGGATAGGTATAGAAGAGAGATATCTCATTAAGTTTTCTGAAATCGATACAGAACCGGACCGATCCATCCGGTTTAGGCACTACAACGACAGGGGAACACCATGGACTCGTGGAGGGTTCAATGACCTCTAGAGATAACATCTTTGTTATCTCTTCTTCTATAAGAATCTTTCTGGCTTCGGGGATCCGATAGGGCCGTAGTCGGACAGTTTGGCCCTCAGGTGTTCTAATATGATGTTGGACCAAAGACGTTCGTCCGGGAAGCTCTGAAAAGAATGTGGTATAATTCTGAATTAACTCAATTAACTGCTGTTTCTCTATTTCAGATAGGGAATCATTGATACAGGGAGTTTTTGGATTGTCTGGTGGGGTCGTGGGACATAGTTCTAAGCCTAGTGAGTTTGTCGGGGTTATTAAATATCCCCTAGCCAAAGCATCATTGCCATTCATCGGAGTTTCCCATTTCTTTAACAGATTGATGTGGTAAATTTGGGTCCATCTCGGGTGTTCACTGAGTTCAATCAAATACGTAACGGGGGTGACCGCTTTTATCACTCGATACGGCCCTTGCCATTTGGCTAGTAGCTTATGTTCAGAGGTAGGTCGCAAGATCAATACTTTATCGTTGGGCTGGAGTACCCGCAGTTTGGTGCGCTGGTCGTAATAATTTTTTTGAGTTTCTTGTGCTTTTTCTAAGTGTTGCCTTACATCCTCCCAAACCGTCTGGAGGTGAGACTTTAAGTTGTGGATATATTCTAGGATGGGTCTCTCTTCGTTATTCTCCTCTTCCCACAATTCCGCCGCCATATCTAGTAAATTACGGGGTTGTCTCCCGAATACTAGTTCAAACGGACTATGCCCGGTGGATAACTGTTCATGTGTCCGTATGGCATACAATACTAGGGGAAGTTTCTGATCCCAGTCTTTTCCCGAATCGTTCACTATTTTTCTCAAAAGGGTTTTGATGTGCGGTTATATCTCTCCACTAAACCATCCGTTTGTGGATGATACACTGCCGTCTTTATTTGAGTAATGCCTAGGGTCTTGCATATCTGTTTCATAAGACCAGATATAAAGGGTGTTCCCTGATCAGTAAGAATTTCTTCGGGGAAACCAACCCGGGAAAAAAATGTTATCATGGCTTGTGCCACCGCCCTAGTAGTGGTACTAGTAAGGGGAATTGCCTCTGGATACCTGCTCGCATAATCGACTAGGACGAGGATATGGGTGTGTCCCTTGGTAGATGGTAAAAGTGGTCCCACTAAGTCCATGCCTACTCGTTTGAAGGGGGTATCTATAATAGGTAAGGGACGTAACGGGGCTCTTCTGATGGTTCCTGGTTCTACTAGTTGGCACTTTGGGCAGTGGGTACAGTATCTTCTAATATGGGCATATACTCCTGGCCAGTAGAACCGTCTCAGTAAGTATTCCTCTGTTTTCTCACGGCCACAATGACCTCCCCCCGGCTGGTTGTGAGCGAGGAATAATACCTGGGTCCTGTAAGGCTCGGGAACAACCAGTTGTCTCTTCTCGCCATTTCCTGTCGTGGTTACTCTGTACAACAAATCCTTGTGTACTATAAAGTGGGGACCTACTTCTCCGGTAGAGTCATTTTTGGCAGACCTCCAGGCGTGTTCAAGGGTGGGATCTTCGCGTTGGCTTAGTCTAAATGACACTGGAGCGCTGGCTATATTGGCCACCGTTTTCTCTGCTTCTCTTTGTCCTTGTTGAGCAGTAAATTTCTGTTTTTCTGCTCTCTTCTCTTTTCGGGTTAACTTTTTTCGTTCGGGGGGGCTATAGATGGGGGTATCCCGAAAGGGAGCCGCAATCCACCAATCATCGATAGGATTGTGTTGCCGTGTTTGGTTCAATATCTCATTGAATCGCTGATAATCGGTCCCAATGACAAATTCCTCTATTAAGTTATCCATAAGTCCCATGGGGAGGAAGTCATGGTAGGTGTTCCATTCTACTTCTACCCTTTCAAGGGGATACTGAGCTCGGTCTCCATGGATGCAGCAGATCGTCACCCATTGATCGGGATTGAGATTGACGGATCTGATTATACTGCGACGTATCACTGATTGACTGCATCCGGAGTCAATCAGGGCCATGACCAATTGTCCGTTTATCCGAAGGGGGTGTTTGAAGGACGCATCACTTTTCCCCAGGCACAGGACTCTCCCTCTAGTAACTCCTGTCTCCATTGGCTCTACTCCCTCGTGTTTTTTTGGACATCCTCGGGCTATGTGGCTCCATTCCCCACAGCTGAAACACTGAGGCTGTTGCATGGGATTTTTCTCGGTGCTCCGGGAGGTTCCGGACTCCTCAGTGGTTCATCTTGTGGTATATTGAGGTGGAGTCATAGGCATTTTACCCGCGGGTCTGATGGTTTGGCTCCTCACGTCCACTGACCTGTGATACGCGCATGCCAGGTCAACAGCTAGGTCGGTGTCTATTTTAGGATGCTGCCTTATCCAGTTCCGGGTGCTCGTAGGGAGGGAATCTAGATACTGTTCTAAAATGATAGCCTTAATAACATCTTCACGGTCAGTCCCTAAGGGCCCCAGCCACTTCAGCCCTAGGTCCTTCACCCTGTAATAATATGTACACGGATCATCATTTGATCCCCATTTAACCTTGCAAAATTTTGTCCTGTAGTACTCAGTGTCATGTCCCACTCGTTCCAAAATACTTTTCTTAATATCAGAATATGGGGTGGTGCCACCCGGATTTGCAGCCTGATAAGCGGACTGAAAAGTGCCTGTCAAGAGGGGAGCGATGTATTGGCCCCACCGGTTTTCAGGCCATTGAGCCGATGAAGCTACTCTTTCAAAGTTCGTAAAAAACGAATCGGGATCCTCTCCCTCCTGGTATTTTTGTAATACCGAACTTGGCACATTCGGGTGCACTTTACTGGCAGCAATTGTATCGGTCAGTTTTTGAAGAGCGGTCTCATGAACCAGTTGATTATTGGCCATTATAGTGGCCTGACTTTTCAAGGCGGCCTGGAGGGCTTCCCTGCCTTCTTTGGCCTCTCTTTGCTGTGCCTCCCACACTAATTGGAGGTGACGTTGACCCTCGGCCAGTTGTTTTATCATGTCCTTGAGGGTGGGTTTCTCCTCCATATTTGCAACTCCTCTGTACGCCCGGTATGGAGTGTTTAGCCCAACTACATCCCACTTCTGACACCACTGTAGGGTTGGGCTCAGTGGTACAGAGGACACGGACTCAGAGTTCAGAGCCCTAGCAGGGCGTATACGTGGTTTATTTGTAATAGGATAGTTTTTGTAATAACAAAGGTGGCACGTCTTCTAGAGTTTTCTTTGTGAGGTTCTCTGTTATATGTGAGCGCGGTCTTGTAATAGTCCTTTAATGATCCTCCTTTATTCTTTTTAGGTGGCGGAAGAACAAGAGAACAGGCTCAGGTAAGTGGGGCAGTAGTTTATACTCTCTATTGGTTTGTTAGTACTGGGGAATGCAGGTGGCAGGAATTATAGGAGGTGTTGTTTAGCTGGGGGGGGGTTGTGGTGGAAGTAGCAGGCTATTATTGTGATTTAATCAGGCTCGTGATAGGCTGGGAGTTTGGTCTTGTGATTCCCCAATCCCTGGTAGCCCAGGATAGCCTTTCCTTATACCCTCCCTGCCCTCCCCAGACCCCCTTTTCCTCCCTCCAACTCCCCTTCCTTTCCCCTTTTAGTAGTAGCGTCCCTGAATAAGGTTCGTACCTTGTATAGCCACGACCCTCCTGGGTCGTGGCAGGACGTCTCACTTCTTCTCGGTGGTTCTTTACCGCTAACGCCAGGGCTGTGTTCCATCTCCGCAGTGGGCTCTTGTCTGCTGGCCTTCGTCTCCTCTCGTTCTGGTTCTTCGCTCTTCTCCTCCTCCGGGTCCGACGCGCTGCTTGCTTCCTGCTCCTCCCGTTCTGCGCGCCGCTCGTCCGTGGCGTCCTCCTTTAGTGGAGACGCCGCAACCCGGAAGTGCAGGCCGATTGCTGTCTCCACCCCCACGCGTCTCCATGACGACGCGTAAGGGTAGTGGAGGAGGTGTGCGGCAGCCTCCATGTTTGTTCGGCGGTAGGCGAGGTGAACGGCACCTGCCTACAAGCACCCACCCCCGAACCCTGAAAACCGACCTCACCAACTCTCCACCCCCAAAACCCCATGTAGACCCCCGAGCCTCACCATCCCCCACCCCATCCCTACATACAGGTCCCCCAGAACCCCAACGCCCCACATCCACATGCACCCATTCACTAACATGCACACATACATACATGCACTCCGACACACATCCCCCCAAACACCCACGCACAACCCCATGCACTCACACACACACACACACCCTTCCTTCTCGGACAGCACTTACCTTTTCCGTCACGCTGCTTCGGGAGGGAACGGGCTCCCTGGATGCTGCCCCGCCGTCATCGCCACCTCTCCATACACCGCCACACCTATAACTGCTTCAATATAGGCGTGGCAGAGTAGGGAGTGACGTGACCGTGAGGGTGGAGTAGCATCCCCCCCCCCACGGACAATCAGCATGGCACATGGAGGGCCTCTCTGCCATCAATGGCGGTGAGGCACCACCCTTCATTATTTGGCAGGATGCCGATCGCCAGCACTGGCGGTCTTTTGTTGACCACCGGCACGGCTGGCGGCAGGGCATCCCGCCAAGTACTAATGACCCCCTTAGTCATTGATCTGTCTATATCGCTCAAACAGACATTGCAGCACATGATAGGTTGAGTTCCAACGTGTTGGCACTTCCTGTATCATGGCTTTAACTGAATAATCCACAGCTGCTTTGGGCTTTAAAAGAATGGTTGAAATTAGTGCAGATTCGTCTGCAGGTTGTCAGTATGTTGCCGACTATGGGGGTGATTCTGACCCCGGCGGTCAGAGACCGCCGGGGCCAGGGTCGGCGGGAGCACCGCCGACAGGCCGGCGGTGCCCCGCAGGGCATTCTGACCGCGGCGGTTCGGCCGCGGTCAGATGCGGAAAACCGGCGTCTCCCGCCGGTTTTCCGCTGCCCATGTGAATCCTCCATGGCGGCAGAGCGCGCTCCGCCGCCATGGGGATTCTGACACCCCTACCGCCATCCTGTTCCTGGCGGGAGAGGATGGCGGTAGGGGGTGCCACGGGGCCCCTGGGGGCCCCCTGCAGTGCCCATGCCAATGGCATGGGCACTGCAGGGGCCCCCGTAAGAGGGCCCCACTTAGTATTTCAGTGTCTGCCATGCAGACACTGAAATACGCGACGGGTGCCACTGCACCTGTCGCACCTTCCCACTCCGCCGGCTCAATTCTGAGCCGGCGTCCTCGTGGGAAGGTTGATTTGCCCTGGGCTGGCGGGCGGCCCTTTGGCGGTCGCCCGCCAGCCCAGGGCAAATCCCAAAATACCCTCAGCGGTCTTTCGACCGCGGAGCGGTATTTTGGTGGGGGAACTCTGGCGGGCGGCCTCCGCCGCCCGTCAGGGTCAGAATGACCCCCTATGTCTTCTTTTTTTAGAAAGTCTTGCATTACCAGGTTGATGCAGTGCGCCAAACACAGGACCCTGAAATAGCCATCGTTTGATATGGCTTTGACTATGTTACTGCCATTGTCCTTGGCAACAAATCCATTTCAGAGACCTCTGGGTTACAGATATACAGACACCTTGCTAGTACATTTGCCCAAGATGTTTGCAGCTGTATGTGATTTCTCCATGGTGAACTTGACTACTGTTGCATGCCGCGAATGCTCTTAAAAATTTCTTCAGGGCCAAGACCTCTAGATAGCTTTTGCTTTACACCTGCAAAAGAGATCCAGCGTGTAGTGATGCACACATAATCAGTAGCCTGACAGCTGGTCCACATGTGTGTCGTCAGGTTGACAGTGTGGGCAACACTTTGCTGTAAAGGTTGTCCAACCTATCACAACACGTTGTGGTGCAGTGCTGGAACAGCAACTCTGGCAAACTAGGCCTGACGTGGAATCTTCCATTTTGGGCAAAAGGCTGCCACAAACTTTAAGAATCCCACTCCTTCCACAAAAGAAAAAGGGAGGCGGTCTAACATTTTGCCAGCTTCCAATTGTACCAACATGTCCATAATAATACCCTGGATTTTCTTCTTTTGTGGGGCCACTGACGCAGGCAACTTTTGAGATATAGCTGGTGGTAGACTCAATGTGCGTCATGTTGCAGTCACCGAATACCGTAGTGTCTCCATCTGACTCTGCAATTGTGAGGTCGCTAAGGTGGGTGATTCTGGTGCACTACTGGGGACATGGCTGCTGTGCGTGAGGATGTCACCCTCTTCTTCCTCACCTTCCACTGTGATTTGACCAGTTGTAGCTGATGTTTTCTGGCTCTCCTCACCTTCACCTCTGTGACACCATACAATTGTATTTAAGGTACTCGTCCCACCAAATTGCGTGATGTTTTTTCATATGAATCATCTGGCCTCCAGTACCGTAATGTCCTCCTCTTGTTTGCTTATCGTGAAAAAAGTCCCAAACTCAAGTACTTTGTTACTGGGCCAATGCCTGAAGAAGAATTGGAGGTAGGTGGGTGTGTCTATTGCATCTCTGCAAGGCATACTTCTACTGAGGTAGGGGTTGATGCAGGTCTCTGCTGGGGCCTTACAAATATGGAATCTAGTTGTGTTGCCTGTGCCACATCCCTCGGAGCAGGTTGGATAGTAATGTTGGACTACTCTGTGCCAGCTTCCACAATGACTGGCTCGTCATCATCATCCTCCTTACCATCATCTCCTTCCATGATTCTAAGGCTTTCTGGAACTTTTATTTTTCCTTGCCTCTCCTGGGGTCTCCCGAACTCTGCTGGAGTCCACAAAATGTCCCTATCATTGTCATCAGAAGTGGTGCTTGGAGAAGATGGCGGAGTAGTATCCTTCCTTTTCCTTGCTGGAGAGCTGAGAGCTACTGATTGTAAAAGAGGCAGCTCTTGCTCGGCAGGAAGCTCGACCTCCTGTTCTGCTCCAACTTTGGGAAGATCTACTATTACTGGCTGTGGCTGCTGTCCACTTTGCTTTGTTTCCTGAAATGATTGGTTACTACTTTACTTGCAAAAGAGACAAATCAAATTCAGCGTCACTGCTCGTCGGTGTCGCCATGATTGTAGTGGCTGCTTCACTAACAGATATGGTCTTGGGCTTAAGTTGGTATGGTGCTGTTGACGCAGGAGTGCTGCTCCGAGGTTCCTCCCTGGAGGCTGGTGTGGCAGGCACACGTCTCCCAAAAAAGGTTGCTTTCAACACGCCACTTGTGGAAACTGCTTCTTCTCACCGACCATTTTCTTGGGAGCAACTTTCTTTGGTGCCATCTTAAAGCTCTCAGTTGGCAGTGGCACTAAGCTGCACAAGCGGAAGAGACTGGAGGACTAACATTACAGGCCGTACTGCAGGTGATGTGACATCTCTTCTCTTGTGCACCTAAAAGCAACCAAGCAAAAATAACATGTAGTTGGTGAAACGTGACATTGTTGCATGTTGAAATAGTATAGACACATGCAATATTAGTGCAGTTGGTTACTTATGTAATAAATACCAATTTAATCAAACATTGTAAAGTCAACCCACACCACCACACCATAATATGTCACTTCAAATCAGACAGCACAACATGCAGATATAGCTCTTTGCTTTATCTCCATCTATAAAGGTGGTAGTCAGAGAGAAGTGCATGGGTAAATGGAATAATCCTTAAAAAAAACCTATGGCAGTAAGGTGGTCCAGGGGGAATGGAATAATCATTAAAAAAAATTCTTGATGCTGCTGATGTGTCCGCAGTGCACAACCGCCAGGGTGTCCAGGAGGAAATGGAATTATTATACACCTAAAGAAACCGTATGCTGTAGCGCGGCTGTGCGACGTTGATGGATTGATCAATTGATGGAGGAATGGATGGATCAAGGCAAAATGCAGAATTAAATAAAATAAAATTAAAACATTAAAAAAAATACAAAAATACAAAAATAAAATAAAATAACAAGAAATTGGAAAAAATAAACAATAAAAATAAAAAAGTAAAATTTAAAATAAAAACAGAAAAAAATATAAAAAATAAAATTTTAAAATAAAGTGAAAAATAATATAAAAATTAAAACAGAAAATAAAAATTAAAAATTAAAATAGACATTGTTTGCATGCAAGCCTATGGCAAAGGCACACTGGCTGCATGCACACAATGGCTGCCAGCCACATGGGTAAACAACAAGGAGCAAAGAGGCATGGGGAACACTGAACACATGCAAGCCTATGGACACAGACTATACAGAATGGCCCCTGGCCGCATGGCATGGAGAACAAATATAAATGATGGATGATGACAAACATACACACACACAGGTCATAAGAAGGCATCAGTGAAGAAAACACGAACATTAATTCGGCAATGCAAAACACAAATATTAACTGACAGTACACATCCTCCTATGCCATTAAATATTTCCCCACACCATATACATGTTTTGCAAAACAAATGCAAACAATAGCCAACATTTTTAATTTATTCCAACACCACCCTTACCCTAAATTAAGTTTTAAAAACAAACAACTGAAACATTTATTTCATGCACCAATGTCTACTGATACTGGGCCTGCTGACTAGATGGCCTTTTGGAAAACTAGGCCACATACTGAAAAGAATTTGCAAATGGTACAAACATGGAGAAAGGTTACTGAGCTGTGCAACAATTTTCCTTTACAAAAGTTGAAAAATCAATGAAATGCAAAATAAATAATAACTAGGCCCACACTTAAACTCCAGGCACCACTTTACATTTTTTAAATCAAATTAAAATGCAAATAAATACTGGTGCTTGCCCAAGCAAACAAACAACACATGTATTCAATATTTTTTTACTTACTTCCGTGATTTCACAAAAACAAAGTCTTAAATCCAAAGGTCTATCCAGGAGACAAAGAGAGTGATCCTTCCACCTCGAAACCCAAGTGAAAAGTGACCAGGAGATGAAAAAAGCACTGGAAGGAGCCATTTGGACAGGAACAGGAAGTTAACATCTCTGGGGCACTTCCTTCCTTTTAAAAAAAAAAGCTTCTCACACTAAAAAACAACTTAAAGGGTCCATTGGAGAAGAAAATCCACTCAAAAAACTCTTTTTGACTAGATTTAGATGCATCTCGATTACAAACTCTACCACAGCTGCATTTGCACTTGCGGGCGGGACTGATTTGGCCACCATTGCATCTGGAAGCAGCGGAAGTAAATGCAAAGTCTTGGGCACGAATCTGGAAGTAGCGCAAACGAATGCAAAGTCTTGTGCACACTCACTAGCTGCCCAATAGTATCATGGCACTCACGAGAAAGCGCCAAAACCAAATCTGGTGAGAATGAACAAACTACGCTCTGCGCCGGATTGCAGAGTTTGGGAACTCCACGCTACTCCGTGTAGCACAAAGTGCACGAATTCTGCAAACTTTGCCAGTGGATCAAAGTTCTACGCCCAGGCCTACATTTCTTGCCCCTACCCCAGAATCTTTTCAGATAGAATAGTTATTTGTCTCGTCCACGAAGTTCAGGTCTAAACTAAATTTGAGATTTCATCTATATGAAGGGACCATCTCTCTCTGTACTTTAAGTAGATTGTTATGTGGGGCCATATCCCAAGCCTACAGATTGGTTGCGGAACCTATTCCGGATGATATCCAATTATGTTCATCAAGAGGGGGTTCCTACATTATGGGCGGAGCCCTGTTGTGTGTAATTGAAGGAAATGTGAATGTGAATTTTTTCACTAAGAGCTTTTGTAAATCTTCAAGCAGTGAGGGGTGGGACAAGGATGATGGGTGACAGGCAATGAACTTGTTACTTACCAGCAATCTTCATTCACCACTGGCAAGAAAAGGTTTTGAGCACTTTCAGGTCAAAGGGTGCTCTTGACTAAGGTTACCAGATGGCCTCATATCATCACACACTTTCTCAATCCTGGGCATTCCTTCAGTAACCTAATGCATTCTGGAAGTTGCAGTCCTGGTTGATTTAAAATTGACAAATTGAATTAAGCTACTTGAGTTCATATTTTTTAAGGAAAGCCCAGGACTGGCACATGGTATATTTCTAATGACATGGAATCATAAATCTCTTGCTGAGTCATGAACAACCTGCTTCTTCCTTAGTGTAAACGCAATACAGACATCAGTAAACACAGTACTTAATTCAAGCTGGTGGTTGCAGGTGAGGCCCACCAGCACTCATTTTTGGGAGCCAGCACTTATTTTTCCTCAACAAATTTTGAAGCAGAGCAAGAGAGAGGAACACAAATGCGGGAAAAAAGAAGATATATTTTCTGGAAGTAAGAGTGTTTAGCACCTCCAAAAAATAAACATACTGACATACAGAACATAAATGACAAGAAAGAAGCCTTTAAATTTAGTTTTTATCTTGTCACATTTGCTATGTATTCAAAGACAGAGGTCAAATGTCAGCCTGCATCTTCTGACAAATGTCTTTATTTTTTAACATGTAGATGGTTGTTTACTTTTCTTTCTCTGATTGCAAAGTTAGAGAATTTTTATAAAGCAAATTAACTGTTAATCTTTCTGGGAACTAGGGAGTGTGAAAGGAAGGCTGTAGGGTGTCTACATTCCAATACCTGTAAATGAACTGTAGAAATATTTCAAAATATACCAGCAGTTAGGAAAAAACAAATGAATCTCGTTTTGTTGTTATTCTGAAGGGTGATAGAAGCATGTTTTTAATAGGTTCAAAAGAAACTTCAGACACTTCATTAGGGATGTGCAAATAATAAATATTTGCTGCAACCTGATTTCCACACATTATCGTTTGTGCGCTATATAGTTTTATCAGTAAAGCTGTGTGCCAGTGTGAATTTTGTTGCCATTTCAATGGAAAATGTGTTTTGTGTAAATGAAAGTGTACCACCACACCATGATTCAGTAATTTATTTATTGTGCTCCAAAGTGCACCCCTGGCTACAAGCCACATCCTTACCCCTCTACTGCATATTGGGAGCAGGCTCATATGCGTCACTGTTATTTGTGTGACGCTTGATATTTTCACAACCTTTATATAATACTGGTTGCAGCATCCTCATTCTGAAAATTGTTCTAGCACCACTGAAAGGAGAAAGAGTAAACGTAAATCATTAAGAAAGGGATAAAGCAGGACTAAAACCAAGCATTTGCAATGCAATAGGTCTCACATTTGCTCGAGTTAGAGCTATTGGCATTATAAAATTCATAACTGGACTTTTCTTGCCACATAAAGTGGTCAAACATGTCTTTTCTTGCTACATTATTCCAGTGGCAGTGCCTGGAACAAATGAAGGCTGTGATGATTACCGATAGCTGAGCATTGTAAACATTGTTTAGCTTATTTTTCTAATCTTTGTTCAAGATGTCTGTGAATTAAATCCATGCAACCTGTGTGGAAGGTGACATACACGGCGCTGTAGTCTTGTACTTGCGACCATGAGTATATTCTCTGATTCTCAAATACCGGGAACTAAACACACTGCCATTTACTAAAAATTAATTGATATGCCACTGACTATGCTGCATCCCAACAGAGCATGCACTCGCATCGCTATAAACCAGGAAATATTTATGTTTCAATACGTTATTGGTGTCTTGGTAGCAGCAAAACTGACAGCCGTTCCTGACCGATGTGATGAAGACTTGCAGTGCACTGTCAAAAGCATTGACGAATGGCTGCATTCCCGACATTGTAATGATTGCTCCCACGTACGCTCTGTTCAAAATGGAAAAGTTTGACCCTGTGCAATTTGAGGGCACTGTGAATAATCCTGTTTGCAAAGCTCTATTGAAACAAGGCCCCACTGTTAAAAAAATATACATTTGAACATGAAGCATGGCGCCACGCCAGGAGGAGAAGGGATCACTGCTGGGATGAAAGGCAAAACTGAAACCAGGTGGGAGAAGTGAGGCGGGGTCATCATACGCTGTAATAGGAGGAAGCGTAACAGTGTGATGGCCAACAAAAAATTTCTCTTCGTGATATCGACTGGGAGGGACCAAATCACACAAAGGGAGGGACATTTAGAAAAATGGACCAATGAAAAGGAAGCATTTAGGACAAGTACAACACAGAGCAAATGGCAGGACTGGGCGTGGTTAAAGTTAAAAGCCCATATTGAATACAACAGGTCTTGCGGACAGCGCTGTACGCTGCCAAGCTCGACCTAAACAAGGAAGTGTCTGCTGGAATCAAGACGCAGCCTGGTATTTGACAGCCCGAATTTCAGTGCAGCCTGGAGCTTCTGGACAAACTCAACCCTTACTCCTTTTCAAAGCACTAAGTAGACATGCCTTGCATTTAAATTCTTCTGCAAATCACACCTCACTGCTTGTATTATTTACAAATTCGAGCTGATGTTTCTTTACCGTAACTCGACAACGAGTTGAATCGATCCTACAACGGTTACAGCAAGTGAAAACGTACACATGCATAGATTCTGCAAATCCGCAGCTAGCAGCGGAGCATTTCCCATGTGGTTTTTCAGTTTTTTAAAGATTACATTTGAGATTGCATTAATCTACTGTCTGCAAAAGCGGGACTCTGAACTATATCAAGGATCACCATCCCAGCATGTTTACCTGAAGGATCCGCAGCCTGACATCTATAAAAAGAAAGAGATCACGTGACTGCACGTGTCCGGGTTAATGTATTTCGCGCACTTCAAAATTCAGGCAATGAACTGTAATCTTGAACGGCAGGTGAATTCGTAGAAAGATCTGAACAGTAATTGAAAATCTAGGATTGGTGTGAATGGCGAGGGGTGACGTGGAGCGTCATAGTATCATGCATAAAAATAGTACTACAAAACGCATTTTGTTTTTCGAATCAGGTCTGTGACTACAGCAAGTGAGAACTCACAAAAATAACTCACAATTTTCCATGCATAAAGGGTCCCTCCGGTGATGATAAAATAACAGGTCACTATGTCTGGTCCTATAATAGGCGTTCTAGAATGTTTGTTTGATGATGTCAACTGGGGATTTGAGATGTATTGGGATGTCATTCACCGAATGGCCCCTCTAAGGCCAGGGCTGCATTGCTAGTGGGCCATGTAGAGCTCTGTGGACAGTGCTGAACTGGAAACCAAGATCAGCCATTGCAAAAAAGTTCAAATCCGCCCCACCCTGAAGCAGGCTACCACTAGAAAGGGGCAAAGAGGTGTGGTTGGGTCAAGGCAGACAATACTGCTTTGCAATCAGCCCCCTAATTTGCAGCCTGTCAGAGAAATGCCAGTGACAGAAAGACAAGTCCAGTCCTCTTTGTAGTGTAGGAGACGACCCTACGTTTCAAGAGAGTGATCACAAAAGTATGTGCAGTGACAGACATGCTATTCTGTTATCTATGCCAACCTGTGGTGAATAAACAATAATCAGACTTTTGAATTAAAATGCTAAGTGAACTTTGCACAAAAGTGTAATTAGCAGAATAAGCAAGCAGGAGAGGAACCTTGAAGATTCAGAATTAAATTGGCACCTAAATCAGCCGTGTTTGTTTAAGTTTGTGAAAGAGCACAACAAATTATTTCAGATTGTATTTCATTGTATTGTAAACGTTATGTACTGCAACATATTCATGCAGAGACTTCAATGTGCTCCTGATCCTGCGCTCTCTTTTTGGAGTATTCTGTTGATAGGGTGGTGGTTGTAGCTGGATCGGTTTTGGAGGCAATGTGTATTTTGTTTGGAGACATGCAGTATGTATAGGTCTCTATTCACGTAGGAAAATCTATGCACAGAAATTACTGGGTGAAAATCTCCACCTGGATGCTACTTCTGGTATCCAGGTTACCTGTGCCTAGGTAACGGGATGCCACAAGTTCTAAAATATGGTGATGGAAAGGAGCGGGAGTGTCAGTTGGAAGGCATACTGGCAGTGTGAGGAGGCTACCAGCTTGCTCTCGAATAAACGTATTACTTACCTTCTTGTCCAAGCGTCGTTCCTGATTTCAGGCAGAGCTATCCACCAGGTAGTATGTGTTTCTTCCTGCTTACGTAAGTAGGTGGGGATGCTTTTGACTACATACGTAAACTTAAAGTAACTTTAAGGCTGTATTTAGGGTGCATGCCTATAAGTGAAGCTCTGCACAGCTGAGGCAGCTGTCTCCTCTCACACTATGTGGAACTAGGAAAGGAATAGAATAGGAAACCGCATGTGCTTGAGTGAAGTCACATGCCCCTGACAAACATTAAGCCCTTCAAGTACATGAATACAGCCTCACCCTGGGCTCTGTCCTCCTACCCTTGTACTGTGTGACCTTGTGGGCACCAGACACGAGTTTCAGCCTCCAGGATGCAGTGAACTCCACTCAAGTAGAAGCAGAACTTTCCTGAGTAGGAGACAGAACTTCTTTATTACATTTGAAGCGGTCTGCTAGCATGGTCTACTTCTACACGCCCTCAGTAGAACAGGTAACCAGCAGGATACATCTGTAGTGGATTTAAACAAAAGGTGACAGAACGAGAGGAGGCACATGGAGGAGACAATTTACACAATACGGATGCCAAAGGCTCTTCCTGGAGGCGGACCTAGACCCCCCTCCCAACAGTCTCACCCCACACAGTGAATGCAGTGCTTAATTTGTGCTTGTTGTAACCGGTGCTAAGCACCGGCACTTATTTTAGAGGGCCGACGCTTATTGTTCTGCCTCAAGCATTTACAGCGAGCAAAAGACACTTTTGGGAAAGACGGAGGAAGAGAAACACGAAAAAGCTTTACAATGAGAGAAAGCAGAAAGCTGCAAGAGTGAGCTGAAGGGACGGGGGGGGGGGGGGGGGGGGCTTTACATGGATTGAAGAGGCCTGAGGTGGCTTCGGGATTACGCTGCCTCAGTATTCCGTGTTGGCACATTTAAATACAGCAGCCGCGTGTTTACGAGAAGGGCTTTGAGCACCGGCACGTTTTTATTCACAAATTAAGCACTGAGTGAATGTATGTTTTCCACAATGCACCCTGACCTCGTACATGGCTAATCTAATCCACTGAAACCTCATGCCAGGCTACTTAAGAGCAAAACTCCAAGAACTACATTATAACTCCCCACTCATGTTACACCGTAATCAAACAATACACATTGTACAGCCGAGGCAGCTAGCTTCACCTACACTGCTCCCCTTTTGAATGCTAACTGATTAAAATAAATCTGATCCTTTATACCTTTGTCTAGTGCACTGCTTGCCACAAACCGAGCAGTGACAATCAGGCATCACATTGCAATGCATCCCAACCATCCAG